>NC_035107.1:160475470-161112512 GCF_002204515.2 Aedes aegypti | reverse complement strand
TGAGCAATTCCACCGAACATGACGAATTATTTTTTTAAATTAAATTTTTGTATATTTTGAATCGCCTGAAAATTTGCATACAGATTCTTTATGACCAAAAATGCCATTTTGCACCTTCACTAAACTGTACTCGAAAACGGTTTGTCCGATCGATTTGAGATCTTCTACAAAGTTGTAGGTATGGAGAAAAATATGCACGGTAAAAAAAGTTACAGATTATTTTTTATTTCAAAAACAAAATTTTCAAATCGATTTTCTCCAGAAACGCAGTTTTGATTTTTTTTTTTTTTATATGTTTTAGGGGACAACTTATGTGATTTATTGCACAATGTTTCAAAATGGAAGAATTATGGACAAAAAAGTTATGATTTTTAAAAAAATTACAGATTTTGAAAATAAACCGAAATAGAGGAAAACAATAATTTTTATGTGATTATTTGAAAGTACAGAAAAATTGCAATCGAAAAGTACTTAAGTAATTTTTTTCTAGGTTGCATCAATTTCGAGATATACTCATATTTATATGAAATTTTCAAATAAAAAAATGTAAAACAGGCCCTTTTCAAACATATTTCGTGTTTCTCCATTCCAGAAATATTTTATTTTGATTGAGTGAATCGTAGCTGAATTGTTTATTGTTTGATCAAAACCTATATACTAAAGTATTTAAAAAGGTATGCACGGTAATAAATATAAACGAAATTTATAAATGAAAATTTGAAGTTCATTGTTCTTAAAAACCGCAAAATTGACGTTTTTAATTTTTGGATATGTTTTGCAGCATATTATTTGTAATTTCTTGCTCAATGCCTCAAAATGGAAAATTTTTGGATAAAAAATAAATTATTTAAAAAAATAAATAAAACGAATTTATGCAAAACGATATTTTTGGTGCGTTTTTTTTGAGTACAGAAAAATAACTATTTATTTTTAAATATGAAAAATTTCTATCGAAAAATACTCAAGTAAAATTTAGCTGAGATGCATCACTTCCGAGATATACACGGTAAATCTAAACGTGGCATTAAAAATGTGATTCTATCACAACGGTGTACCTTTGGTCCCCAGGGCTAATATTTTATATTTTATAATATTTTATAAAATTATAACTTTTTTGTCCATAATTCTTCCATTATGAAACATTGTGCAATAAATCACATAAGTTGTCCCCTAAAACATGTCCAAAAATAATAAAAATCACAGATTCATAGAAAATCGATTCTAATTTTTTTTTATTAAAAAATCTGTCATTATTTTTTACCGTGCATATTTTTTTTCAAATAGTCCTAAACAATACCTACAACAACCGCAAAATATATCCAAAAATTGAAAACATCAATGTTGCGGCTTTTAAGAACTATTACATTCAAATTTTCATTTGAAAATATCGTTTATATTTTTTACCGTGCACTCTTTTCTCAATACTTAAGCATAAATGTTTTGATCAAACGATAAACGATTTAGCTACGATTCGCTCAATCAAAATATTTTTTTTTCTGGAATGGAGAAACACGAAATATGCTTGAAAAGGGCCTATTTTTGTTTTTTTATTTGAAAATTTTATATAAATATGAGTATATCTCGAAATTGATGCAACCTAGAAAAAAATTACTCAAGTACTTTTCGATTGCAATTTTTCTGTACTTTCAAATAATCACATAAAAAATTATTGTTTTCCTCTATTTCGATTTTTTTTCAAAATCTGTATTTTTTTAAAAAATCATAGCTTTTTTGTCCATAATTCTTCTATTTTGAAACATTGTGCAATAAATCGCATAAGTTGTCCCCTAAAACATATCCAAAAATAAAAAAAATCGAAACTGCGTTTCTGGAGCAAATCGATTTTAAAATTTTGTTTTTGAAATAAAAAATAATCTGTAACTTTTTTTTACCGTGCATATTTTTCTCCATATAGTCTTAAGCAATACCTACAACTTTGCAGAAGATCTCAAATCGATCGGACAAACCGTTTTCGAGTTACAGTTTTTTTAAGATTTGCCATGCATTTTCCGATACGCCCTTCTCAAAAATAAGGCAAGGTTCAAAATGGCGGTCTGAAGGTGCATAATGGCATTTTTGGTCATAAAGAATCTGTATGCAAATTTTCAGGCGATTCAAAAAATACAAAAATAAAGACAATTTATAAAGACAATTAACACCGTCTTCTAGGCTGCACAGACTGAACAATCACTAACATTAGGCAACGGACAACACGAAACACCCAGTAGCTCAGCGATGAATTTTTCGTTTGACGAAAAGTTTTCACCGACTGGAGCGGGAATCGAACCCACACCCCGTGGCACAATACGCCTAGACGACTGACGCCGCTAACCGCACGGCAACGAAGCCCACAATAAAAAAAAAATCGGGTTTGCGAAACGGCGTGGAACCGCTCTTTTCTTTTCTTCTAATACACCATCTTGTTCGGACAATTATATCTCAATTTTTCAACTCTGTCCGGTATTGGGTGCTGTCCGGTAGAAGATCTCCTACTTTTTGTGCCAAAGCCATTGGAAACGCTCAGTAGCTGACAAGAAGGAACCCAAAAAAAAAATGTTTTTAGTTTGACAAATTTAATGGGAAATCGTACAAATGAATGTAAACTAAGCCTTACTACAACGCGTAACGTTATAATATAAAATAAACTTTTAGAAATGATCTTCAACGCAATGTCATCTGTGATGGAGACAGACTGGGAGACTTGTCGCTGCTTTAGTTTCAAATAACATATTGAATTTGTTTTTTATCAATTGCCAAAATGCTTACATGCATAAAACTGAATGGCTATGTAGACCAGCACAATAACTCATAATTCTGATATATCCAATTTAACAAAGTAAATTATCAAACCAGCAAATGTTTTCATCTCGATAAACCTGGTTTCCCGTACGTGGCTACAATACGCCAGAATAAAATTTATTAGGCCCTGGGTGTCATTTCGTGGCGCCCGAAACTAAAGCAAAAGAATGAACTCAAAGGAAAAATCAAGAAAATGA
This sequence comes from Aedes aegypti, assembly GCF_002204515.2. Lineage (NCBI taxonomy): Eukaryota > Metazoa > Arthropoda > Insecta > Diptera > Culicidae > Aedes > Aedes aegypti. The sequence goes on along the minus strand of NC_035107.1, from coordinate 161,109,516 downwards.
ATTGCCTATCAACGGTGATCGCTGCTCTTTTGACAAACTATGTGTGCGCCAAAGTTTCCTTCCCAAGCCAAACGGATGGTGGCGAAACATCCGACAAAATTAAATTCGCATAAATTTTCACAGTTTTGCTGAATAGCCAGTGTCCAAAAACGACAACCAACCGTCCGCACAAAGGGAAATGGGAAAACTCCTTGAAAAGGGGGCTATATAATGTTGGCATTCCATGGTAGAAGCTCCTTGCTTTATGCTGCAAGCATACGGCATACGACAGACTGGGTTGGATGCAGTTTTCAATTTCTTGTTCTCAATGTAAATATAATTTGAGTTTTTGATCAAATCTGGCCAAATCAAGCTCTAAGGTATTGATTCGAAAATGTTTCCTCGTTTATCTTCTTAATCATGAAACATTTAATTTGAAAAATTGAATTTATAAATTTCGCTAGTGATTGTACTTTTGTAGTTCTGTAAATGTATAACATATATGATTGTTTTATTATTGTTTTATTTAGAATTTTAATAAGAGTGAATGCAATCAAAACGCAAGTTTATTTTTCTACACCTGTTTTTCTAAGTTCGGGCCTGGAGAGAAAAAGAATACTCCACTGGACGAAGGTGGTGAGAGATTAAAATAAATTTGTTGCAGAGAAGCTTGAACAATGAATCAGCATGATCAGATACTATACTCGAAATTATATCTATATGTAACGGAGAAAAGCACAACCAAACAAACCCACATAACATTGATTATAGCATACATTCTGCCGAAAGGGAAACTTTCTTGGAAGGCATTATTGGAAAATTTGTAAGAGTGATAAATCTTGTTTTTGGTGAATCTTGCATGAAATGTGCACAACTAGAAGGTGAATTAGGACGTTAGGCGATTTCAAAGAAAATTATTGGTATATATCCCATGATAAATGGTGCGATGGACTTTCTTTTAAGCTTTACCGCATTTATTATATATTTGCGGCATCTACTCATCGATTCCGCTCCGAATATATCCAATATCCATCTTGGATATGCTTACACAGATTTTTACACACCGGAAGTAATCATCTTGCTATTGTTCAGAAATTTTGGATTCAAAAATGGCGTCGAATATCAGAACTATTTTAGATTTGCTAGATGTTAGCCTGTATAATTTCAAAAATAAGTTCAGTAGTTCACACTTGAGCTTTCACCACATTTTGAACACTCAAAGTTTGCATGTAGGCTTAGAACCAGCATATTGTTTAGTACCGCTATTTATAACAGTATTGCATACACCTTAAAAACTGTGAATATTTCTTTGCAAATCTGAACTTAAAAAAAATGATTTAGATCAAAATCATCATTAGACAACTTTAAACTAGGAAACATGGAATATCTATGATGCCAACGAAACATTAAGCATCCTTGGAAGGTAATGCTTTTTTCAATCGATCTGATCAAATTCACTCCAGTACGGTACCGTATAACGGAGTGTCATTAATCTGCGGGGTAACATTGATCGGCATTGTAAACAGAGGGGCAAATTGATCACTTTTTACTGCCTTTCAAATTAACCCGTTAACGCCCAGCGTCCTATTTTGAGGACAGATGCCCCGAACGCCCAGTGTCCTCAATTGAGGACAGTGATTTTCACAAATAACTTCAAAATGACTCAAAATATAATGATGTTATGCTTAGAGAACTTGTTCACAGACCTGATTTCTTCCACTCAGTGGTAATTATATTTTGGAATTCACTCACCACAGCATGATCAAATGTACCTTACTTGTGTACATCCAACATCCTGAAAAAGTCGGAAATCCAACTTGGACAAAGCATATCTTTGTTGTTTTCGAAGCGATTTCAAAAAATTCAAAATTCAAAAATTCAAAATTCAAAATTCAAAATTCGAAATTCAAAAATCAAAATTCAAAATTCAAAATTCAAATTCAAAATTCAAATTCAAAATTCAAAAATTCAATCAAAATTCCAAAATTCAAAATTCAAAATTCCAAATTCAAAAATTCAAAATTCAAAATTCAACAATTCAAAATTCAAAATTCAAAATTCCAAAAATTCAAAATTCAAAAATTCAAAATTCAAAATTCAAAATTCAAAATTCAATCCAATCCAATTCAAAATTCAAAATTCAAAATTCAAAATTCAAAATTCAAAATTCAAAAAATTCAAAATTCAAAAATTCAAAATTCAAACATTCAAAATTCAAAGATTCCAAAAATTCAAAAAATTCAAAATTCAAAATTCAAAATTCAAAATTCAAAATTCAAAATTCAAAATCAAATTCAAAATTCCAAAATTTCAAAATTCAAAATTCAAAATAATATCAAAATTCAAAATTCAAAATTCAAAATTCAAAATTCAAAAATTCAAAATTCAAAATTCAAAATTCAAAATTCAAAATTCAAAATTCAAAATTCAAAATTCAAAATTCAAAATTCAAAATTCAAAATTCAAAATTCAAAATTCAAAATTCAAAATTCAAAATTCAAAATTCAAAATTCAAAATTCAAAATTCAAAATTCAAAATTCAAAAATTCAAAATTCAAATTCAAAATTCAAAATTCAAAATTCAAAATTCAAAATTCAAAATTCAAAATTCAAAATTCAAAATTCAAAATTCAAAATTCCAATTCAAAAATTCAAAATTCAAAATTCAAAATTCAAAATTCAAAATTCAAAATTCAAAATTCAAAATCAAAATTCAAAATTCAAATTCAATTCAAAATTCAAAATTCAAAATTCAAAATTCAAAATTCAAAATTCAAATTCAAAATTCAAATTCAAATTCAAAATTCAAAATTCAAAATTCAATAAATTCAAAATTCAAAATTCCAAAATTCAAAATTCAAAATTCAAAATTCAAAATTCAAATTCAAAATTCAAAATTCAAAATTCAAAATTCAAAATTCAAAATTCAAAATTCAAAATTCAAAATTCAAAATTCAAATTCAAAATTCAAAATTCAAAATTCAAAATTCAAAATTCAAAATTCAAAATTCAAAATTCAAAATTCAAAATTCAAAATTCAAAATTCAAATTCAAAATTTCAAAATTCAAAATTCAAATTCAAATTCAAAAATTCAAAATTCAAAATTCAAAATTCAAAATTCAAAATTCAAAATTCAAAATTCAAAATTCAAAATTCAAAATTCAAATTCAAATTCAAAATTCAAAATTCAAAATTCAAAATTCAAAATTCAAAATTCAAAATTCAAAATTCAAAATTCAAAATTCAAAATTCAAAATTCAAAATTCAAAATTCAAAATTCAAAATTCAAAATTCAAAATTCAAAATTCAAAATTCAAAATTCAAATTCAAAATTCAAATTCAAAATTCAAAATTCAAAATTCAAAATTCAAAATTCAAAATTCAAAATTCAAAATTCAAAATTCAAAATTCAAAAATTCAAAATTCAAAATTCAAAATTCAAAATTCAAAATTCAAAATTCAAAATTCAAAATTCAAAATTCAAAATTCAAAATTCAAAATTCAAATCAAAATTCAAATTCAAAATTCAAAATTCAAAATTCAAAATTCAATTCAAAATTCAAAATTCAAAATTCAAAATTCAAAATTCAAAATTCAAAATTCAAAATTCAAAATTCAAAATTCAAAATTCAAAATTCAAAATTCAAAATTCAAAATTCAAAATTCAAAATTCAAATTCAAAAATTCAAAATTCAAAATTCAAAATTCAAAATTCAAAATTCAAAATTCAAAATTCAAAATTCAAAATTCAAAATTCAAAATTCAAATTCAAAATTCAAAATTCAAAATTCAAAATTCAAAATTCAAAATTCAAAATTCAAAATTCAAAATTCAAAATTCAAAATTCAAAATTCAAAATTCAAAATTCAAAATTCCAAAATTCAAAATTCAAAATTCAAAATTCAAATTCAAATTCAAATTCAAAATTCAAAATTCAAAATTCAAAATTCAAAATTCAAAATTCAAAATTCAAAATTCAAAATTCAAAATTCAAAATTCAAAATTCAAAATTCAAAATTCAAAATTCAAAATTCAAAATTCAAAATTCAAAATTCAAAATTCAAAATTCAAAATTCAAAATTCAAAATTCAAAATTCAAAATTCAAAATTCAAAATTCAAAATTCAAAATTCAAAATTCAAAATTCAAAATTCAAATTCAAAATTCAAAATTCAAAATTCAAAATTCAAAATTCAAAATTCAAAATTCAAAATTCAAAATTCAAAATTCAAAATTCAAAATTCAAAATTCAAAATTCAAAATTCAAAATTCAAAATTCAAATTCAAAATTCAAAATTCAAAATTCAAAATTCAAAATTCAAATTCAAAATTCAAAATTCAAAATTCAAAATTCAAAATTCAAAATTCAAAATTCAAAATTCAAAATTCAAAATTCAAAATTCAAAATTCAAAATTCAAAATTCAAAATTCAAAATTCAAAATTCAAAATTCAAAATTCAAAATTCAAATTCAAAATTCAAAATTCAAAATTCAAAATTCAATCAAATTCAAAATTCAAAATTCAAAATTCAAAATTCAAAATTCAAAATTCAAAATTCAAAATTCAAAATTCAAAATTCAAAATTCAAAATTCAAAATTCAAAATTCAAAATTCAAAATTCAAAATTTCAAAATTCAAAATTCAAATTCAAAATTCAAAATTCAAAATTCAAAATTCAAAATTCAAAATTCAAAATTCAAAATTCAAAATTCAAAATTCAAAATTCAAAATTCAAAATTCAAAATTCAAAATTCAAAATTCAAAATTCAAAATTCAAAATTCAAAATTCAAAATCAAAATTCAAATTCAAAATTCAAAATTCAAAATTCAAAATTCAAAATTCAAAATTCAAAATTCAAAATTCAAAATTCAAATCAAATTCAAAATTCAAAATTCAAAATTCAAATTCAAAATTCAAAATTCAAAATTCAAAATTCAAAATTCAAAATTCAAAATTCAAAATTCAAAATTCAAAATTCAAAATTCAAAATTCAAAATTCAAAATTCAAAATTCAAAATTCAAAATTCAAAATTCAAATTCAAAATTCAAAATTCAAAATTCAAAATTCAAAATTCAAATTCAAAATTCAAAATTCAAAATTCAAAATCAAAATTCAAAATTCAAAATTCAAAATTCAAAATTCAAAATTCAAATTCAAAATTCAAAATTCAAAATTCAAAATTCAAAATTCAAAATTTCAAAATTCAAAATTCAAAATTTCAAAATTCAAAATTCAAAATTCAAAATTCAAAATTCAAAATTCAAATTCAAAATCAAAATTCAAAATTCAAAAATTCAAAATCAAAATTCAAAATTCAAATTCAAAATTCAAAATTCAAAATTCAAAATTCAAAATTCAAAATTCAAATTCAAATTCAAAATTCAAAATTCAAAATTCAAATTCAAAATTCAAAATTCAAAATTCAAAATTCAAAATCAAAATTCAAAATTCAAAATTCAAAATTCAAAATTCAAAATTCAAAATTCAAATTCAAAATTCAAAATTCAAAATTCAAAATTCAAAATTCAAAATTCAAAATTCAAATCAAATTCAAAATTCAAAATTCAAAATTCAAAATTTCAAAATTCAAATTCAAAATTCAAAATTCAAAATTCAAAATTCAAAATTCAAAATTCAAAATTCAAAATTCAAAATTCAAAATTCAAAATTCAAAATTCAAAATTCAAAATTCAAAATTCAAAATCAAAATTCAAAATTCAAAATTCAAAATTCAAAATTCAAAATTCAAAATTCAAAATTCAAAATTCAAAATTCAAAATTCAAAATTCAAAATTCAAAATTCAAAATTCAAAATTCAAAATTCAAAAATTCAAAATTCAAAATTCAAAATTCAAAATTCAAAATTCAAAATTCAAAATTCAAAATTCAAAATTCAAAATTCAAAATTCAAAATTCAAATTCAAAATTCAAAATTCAAAATTCAAAATTCAAAATTCAAAATTCAAAATTCAAAATTCAAAATTCAAAATTCAAAATTCAAAATTCAAAATTCAAAATTCAAAATTCAAAATTCAAAATTCAAAATTCAAAATTCAAAATTCAAAAATTCAAAATTCAAAATTCAAATTCAAAATTCAAAATTCAAATTCAAAATTCAAAATTCAAAATTCAAAATTCAAAATTCAAAATTCAAAATTCAAAATTCAAAATTCAAAATTCAAAATTCAAAATTCAAAATTCAAAATTCAAAATTCAAAATTCAAAATTCAAAATTCAAATTCAAAATTCAAAATTCAAAATTCAAAATTCAAAATTCAAAATTCAAAATTCAAAATTCAAAATTCAAAATTCAAAATTCAAAATTCAAAATTCAAAATTCAAAATTCAAAATTCAAATTCAAAATTCAAAATTCAAAATTCAAAAAATTCAAAATTCAAATTCAAAATCAAAATTCAAAATTCAAAATTCAAAATTCAAAATTCAAAATTCAAATTCAAAATTCAAAATTCAAAATTCAAAATTCAAAATTCAAATTCAAAATTCAAAATTCAAAATTCAAAATTCAAAATTCAAAATTCAAAATTCAAAATTCAAAATTCAAAATTCAAAATTCAATTCAAATCAAAATTCAAAATTCAAATTCAAATTCAAAAATTCAAATTCAAAATTTCAAAATTCAAAATCAAAATCAAAATTCAAAAATTCAAAATTCAAATTCAAAAATGCATGATACTTGCATTGAGGCAGGTTATATCTGAGATATTTATGGATAAATTTGATAACACACGAATTTCAACATATATTGTATTTTTTACAATTTTGGACTGCAATTATTAAAAACATAAAGATGCAAATTTAGACGAGATGAACAAATTTGCATATGATGGTTTTTGTGGAGAGCTTGCATATTTTGGGTAAATCGTTAATTAGTTTTCATCAAAAAATTCACTTTAGTCAAGTTGTTTTTACTTTAGGCATTGAAAAATAATTCAAAAATTATTAGGCATGGAAAAATTATTCAAAATGTATGTTGAAATTCAAGTTATGCCTGACACGCTGTGAAAATTTTCTTTTAAACCCGCCAGTAAATAACTCAGAACTAGCCTGTCCAAGTTGACCGTTTTGTATGAAAGATTGAAAAAGTTGCAAATGTCCAAACCTGTATATTCTAATTATCAGTCCAAAACTAAAAACATTTAAAAATAAAAGTCCATTACACTTAATTATGTCAAAAATGTCAAATATTTAATGTGATCTATTTTAAAGAAGTTTTGATGTTTTGGCCGACATTTGTTCTAGATCGAACCACTGTGCAGTGGTTTAAAAATTAAAAAACACGATTATCAGCTCTTTAACTATCAAAAAGTGAAAATATTACCATACTATGTTCGACAATGGTACTGCATATGTTAAGCGGCAACTTTTGCATTGAGAATATTTTGATTAATTTACTCATAAGTGATATAAAATTTTTATTTTCTTTGTTTGTCGATAAAAGCAATTGGTGTCTTTGGTAAAGTTGTTGGAGTTGTTAAATGAAGAAAATCTATCTACACTTTTTAATATCAAATTTAGGGGAGGGATTATTAGAGTATGTTTAAAACTACAAATTGAACTTTAACACTTCACTTTTTGCAAAAAAATAAATAAAATAAGGTAACTAGTAAGGCGAGCAAATACCTTTAAACTCTAATATGTGTTGCTTATCTTGACAGATAGGCCTATTTCGTCTGCGACTTACAGACTTCTTCACTCGACACTGAAGAAGTCTGTAAGTCGCAGACGAAATAGGCCTATCTGTCAAGATAAGCAACACATATTAGAGTTTAAAGGTATTTGATCGCCTTACTAGTGATTTTAGTATTTTATTTTTTTTTGCAAAAAGTGAAGTGTTGAAGTTCAATTTGTAGTTTTAAAATCTATCTATTAAAATAAAGGATTTATAGCGATTTTAATATAAAAACTACTTCAAAGGTACAAATACTCACATAACTTTTTTCGCAGTGATTTTCATGGCTTTCAATGTTATAGGACTATGTATATATTTTCGAAATACAGAACTTTGCAGAGCATACCAAGACAATATCTTCATTTTTTCTATGACTTATGAAAATTTAATTGTGGAAAATTCACAATTTTTACACTAAATTAAGAAAGGCCTTCTAAACGTGCTATCACTCTTGACATAATCTATCAAAGCATTGTTACACAAATTACCAGATTTTTTGCTGTTCATCAATTTGGTATCTAGACATAGATGAGGAAATTTGAACAATTCCACTACTTGTAAAGGCAAGCAATTTGGTCTATTTTTGTCGAATTAGTTTGACAAAATGGTTGGATAGGGTTTAAATATAAAGGATACTCTTATTTATTCCTTATTATGCTCGCATTGAATCCTGATGCATGATTATACAGACTAGACTATAACGGGTTCAACAACCTCTTCGTAAATTTCGTCTCAGGTGCCCGGAGAAAAAGCTTCAGAAATTATCATAGTGATTTTAGAATTATTTCATGGTCTTCTAGAGGGGTCTATCCAGAAATTATTTTAAAAATTTACCCACCAATGGTCCCAGAAATACTTCCAGGAATTTTTACAAGGGTACTTAGAAGAATTTGCTCCACGAAACCCATAAAATGCTACCTCCTCAGGTATTATTCTGTTTTTTTTTCGCAAAACTATTCTAGAATTTCCTCCAGATATTTTTTCACAATTCCTTCAACCGAGTTCTCCAGTTATTACTCTAGGAGATCTTCCAAAGATTTCTTCAATAATACTTCCGCCTGTTCATAGAATTTTTTTTCAAGTATTAATCCATGTTTCTTCCAAAAAATCCAAAACTCCTTGAGGGATTCTTCGAACAAATCTATTTTCTCCTTCATTTCATCCAAATTAAAAAAAAACAGTAGCAAATGCAGTTGTGTGTGTGTGTGTGTGTATACAATCCACCTCCCACTGACCGGCAGTGCTTTTATGGAAGAAAATTGTATGCATGTATTTATTGATACCCTTCGATATCTTTATATCTGCAGACAATTTTAGCCCGGGAGATGAAAGGTGATAGCTCTACTGAAATTCCAACGACCCATTTCAAGAATGGCAGTAAATACACACACATTCTGAGGTCATTTTCATTTACAGTAAGCCCCGCATAAAAACACCCAGATATCAAATGGATATATGAAATGTTTTTACACTTCCCGAATCGAAAATTAAATTTTCGACCCTGGCACGTATTTAGTTTCAAATGGTAATAGGTGAGTAAATAATAAAAAAGAACGATTTTACCTGGATGTAATGCTCTTTTTTTCCGTCGCCACACTGAGCTTATCGCCAAATACTATACACTTTTTCACTGCACTACGCGCCTAACCTGATCGCTTCACCCGCTCCCGCAGGAGCAAGCGTCACGGTCAAAGGATCACACACTACTAAATTAGCTCGCGAATCACGCCACTTTTCTCCCCCCCACTGCACTGCGCGCGAAACACGATTAATCCTGTCTGACCGCTTGACCCGCCCCCGCAGGAGCAAGCGTCACGGTCAAAGGATCACACGCTACTCAAAAACAGTAGGAAATGCAGTTTATCCAAAAATTTCTTCTAAAGTTTCTCAAAAAATCCCATGCAATCTTTGAAAGTATGTTTAATTTTTTTTACTTCAGTTAATACTACAGATTTTTGTCCAATAGTTCCTCCGATGAATCCTACACATATTTCTTCTGTCCAATCATTTTTGAGAAATCATGCGAAATGCTATCCCGAGATTTGATTGATTTTATCGATTGAAGGATTTTATTTATGAACTCTACTAAAATTTCATCGAAAGTCCAGGAGTTGTTTCAGAGATCCTTGTTCAATAAGGATGATTTTAAAATTTATACAGGTTTAAACAGAGGCTTAGGATTTTTTTTTAGAAATTTCTTACGGATTTATATTTTTGAAAAAAATTCTTGACATTTCCCTGGAGACATTCGTTAAAAATAAACTTTTAAAACAATTGCTGAAGGTATCTTCAGACAAATTTTTATTTCAAATTGTGGTAGATCTGGATGTGTATAAGCAGGCCATGCCTCTGGTGCAGATTATTACCACTAAAGCTGTCAACGAAGAAGCTTCACATTGGCGACGAGTGAACCCAGTTTCGTTTGCGATGGCCATCAGATTTAGGATTATATCTTGGATTATACAGCGGGGAAGAGAGTAAGTGAAGAAAACAGCAGCAGTTTGGACCATTACGATGTATATTGCAAACGAGAATTCCTTCATTTGACGACACCAAATTCTTCTACTATGATGTTCGCTTCAAAGTAAAAAGGCGCTATGTGTAAGTAGGTTCTTAAAAAAAAAAACTTCACCTTAGAAGGGAAGTTGCCTTAGCGGCGGATTCGATCCGTCGGGTCAGGCTGTCGAAAAATAAGTTCACCTTAAAAGGGAACTTATAGCAATAAATGGCTCGCCTTAGAAGGGAGCAGCCGTAGCGACAGTTACGAACTGTCGGGTCCGGCAGAAAAGGAAACAGAGTGCTCGCCTTAGAAGGGGGCAACCGGTGCGGATACGATCCGTTGAGTCCGGTCAATACTGAAATGCTCGCCTTAGAAGGGAGCTGCCGCAGCGACAGTTTCGAACTGTCGGGTCCGGCGGAAATGCTTGCCTTAGAAGGAAGCAGCAGTCATAGCAATGAACACAATCTGTTGGGCTCAGAGGAATCTGGAATGCTCGCCTTTGAAGGGAACAGCCGAAGCAACAGTTCCGAACTGTTGGGTTTGGTGGAAAGTCTAATGCTCGCCTACAAGGGTGACGGGTACGATCCGTAGTATTCGGCAAAAATGTGAACGCTCGCCTCACGTGGAGACGTTTTAAAAACAAATATAATCAGAACGGTTAGGTCTTGGGAAAATCATCCGAAGCAGCGGATGCAATCGGTTTGGCTCAAAAACAAAAGCATGCCAATATAAGTAAATGAGTTGATTCAAAAGTTGAGTAACTTTTTGAAATACTTTGCGATACGTGATGCAAAAGATCTTGAACACAGTTCACCGATGTTGTAAATACCGTCCGACGGTAGGTGAAACATTGTTGCTTCAATTATCTGCTGTATAAATTGCTTCGATCAATACGGAAAAAGCACAACTTGTGTTAAACAAAAGGAGATGTGGTAGATCTGGATGTGTATAAGCAGGCCATGCTTCTGGTGCAGATTATTACCACTAAAGCTGTCAACGAAGAAGCTTCACACAAATCATAGGAAATCACTAGGAACTTCTGGAGGCATTTCTGGAGAAGTTCCTGATTAAATTTAAGAAGGTATTTTGCCCAGGAATCTTGGACGATGTCCCAGGAAGATCGATTTATGAATCATTGCATAAAACCTCTGAGAAATTAGGACTTTCTTAAAAAAAACTTTGTCCATTCCACCGGCGCTACACGTGAGAGTTACGTGGATTTTCCGGTAGCCTTTACGAAGCGTTTCAATAGGACCTAGATGGTTTTGCATTAAATTTAACTGGAATAAAGACCAACCTTATCTCTAATAGGCTTTGGAAGAAAACTAATTCTCAATTGGAAAATTTAAACAAACCTAAAAGATTGTGATATTTTTATATTCAATCTGAGCATTGTGAATCCTGTTTCCCAAATGTTGTGAGTTTGTTCTGTCTTGTTGTAGCCTTCGCGTGCTATAATTGATAGAGGTTATAAATCAGGTATAAAATATGAAGTAATGCATGAATTCTTCGGTATTCAAAGCATGTTTACCTTGAAATCAATCTAACGCAGGGTTTAAAATTCAGCAGCTTCTGAAGTTGTTCAAAAATCATGCGGGCGCCATCTTAGGATTTGCGCTCAACACCAAATGTACGTACAATATGCAGATGTCAAAATGAATTTAGGCACCTACGTGAATTTCACGTAAGTGCGATAGGTAACCTCAGTAATAATTACCGATTCACTATTTGATGGTAATGAATGGCTTAGTGATCTTTATCTTAGTCAGGTGAAGTGGAGGCAAAATGAATTTGGAATGATCTACGTAATTTTTCACGTAGCAATGACGTTTGGATTTTTTTGAGTGTACGATTTGACAGATAACTGAATTATTCTAACAATGTATGTTGAAAAATTAAAGTTTTTTTAATTTTACGATCAAACCTTCATGCCAAACACTGTCGAATGCTTTTTCTATGTCTAGAAGAGCAAGACCAGTAGAATTGCCTTCAGATTTGTTGGAACGGATCAAATTTGTTACACGTAAAAACTGATGAGTGGTCGAATGTCCATGGCGGAATCCGAACTGTTCATTGTCTAAGTGTAGAACTAGCCCTCGTGCGTTAAAATACACTCTAATAAAGATTAAAAAAAAAAAAAAAAAAAAAATGTTCATTGTCAAAAATTGAATTTTCGTTGATGTGGGCCATCATTCTGTTCAGAATGACCTTATCAAAAAGAGTACTGATGGAGGAAACCAGACTGATTGGACGATAGCTAGAAGCGGAAAAAGGACTCTAATTTCCTATTTTTAAGGTGTTCAGTAAAGACTTTTTTAGTCTGGTGGTAGCGACTGGCAGCCTTTGCGTTTTAGTCCCTTTAATATAGTAACTTTCAATTTTCAGCCATAGGATTTTTTTTTCTTTACTTCACTGTGCTCAAAATTTTTGTTAACGTTTGTCCTACCCATGATTTAAAACGTGGACGCGCCTCTGATTCTCATAAATGCAAATTGGTCGAAATATGTTAAAATCGCATCACATGTGATACTACTTCACTACTAGATTACTGGCACCGTAACCCTATATTTAAATTTGTTATAGAGGTTCAATAAGTGCCTTCAATATAGCACATGCACAGGCACTATTCATGTTGCCGTTTTCCAACTTTGTGTGTTGGTCTTGTATCATAGCTTATGTTTGTCGGGACGGCCGTCATGTTGCAGTGGTGCAGCACTGTACACCTTAGCAGAAATTGACATTTACTACTTCCATACGCCTCACATACATACAGCTGCTTTTGCGGAACTGAAGTGGTGGTGAAGTGATCAACATTTTTCGGGAGCATTTGATTTATCCCGATGACCTCAAGAAATTGAACAAATAAGATTATTGTGTTTGTTTTAAAGTATTTATTATTTGTCTATTTGTTTGTAACACAAAGCTCTTACAAAAAGTAAGTTTCTGCACGCCAAAACTCAACTCCACCCTTGGCTCACGTAGAATTCAGGCGTTGTCAATGCATTTTGTTCGTTCTTCATTACACCGTCGTCCAGTGAAGTGGAGAATGTGAAAGAAAGAAAGAAAGTGAAAACCATCTTCATTGAAAAACATGACTCAAGCGGTGTTGGAGTATAGCCTTTTAATAGCCTATTTGCCTCTAATGCACTCTACTAATAAGTGTTGAATGATACCTTTGCCCACACACTAGAACAGTTACCATTGACGATCAATGCATGCTGCGATTAAACCAGTCACGAATCATTTGAAAAGCGAAATTGCACTTTTCCACACATAAAGCTCTTAACAGTTAATTGGCTGAAAGCGAGTAAGATTAATTAAAATTTCCTCTTTCGTGGCGCATTTTCATTCGTATAAACCAGAAAATGTATCGTGACCCGGCAGCATCTGCATTATACCAGCAAAAAGTACATTGATACGAACTGATGCATCTCATTTGAGATTAGTAGTAAAAATAGAACTTTCGCTTTTTTTGGAATCGATTTATTACTCAATCACCTACAGCGCTTGAATGTAGGAAATCAGGAAAACTTATTAGGAAATATCTTACACAGTTTTATTTTCATTCCCCAGATGGCTTCAGGAAGACCCATCAAATGCGTTGTTGTTGGTGACGGAACGGTAGGGAAGACATGTATGCTCATTTCTTATACAACCGACAGTTTTCCCGGCGAATACGTTCCCACGGTGTAAGTTTCAGATATTGGTATGCTCGAAAGAGCACATCACAAACAGTGCGCTTGAGTGGTCACACTGGTTTCCGTATTAATTGTAATAATTTCCGCAGATTTGACAACTATTCCGCCCCAATGGTAGTGGATGGGGTGCAAGTTTCACTCGGACTCTGGGATACCGCTGGTCAGGAGGATTACGATCGATTACGACCTCTATCGTATCCACAAACGGATGTATTCCTCATATGCTTTAGCGTTGCCAGCCCGTCTTCTTTCGAAAATGTTACTTCCAAATGGTATCCAGAAATAAAACATCACTGCCCAGACGCACCAATCATACTTGTCGGTAAGTAAGAGTTCAGGTTTGCGATTAGTTTTACCAAAATCAAACATTTATGTAGGGCCTGCACAGCGGTTCCGTTTGGTATAATTGTAGTTGGAATCCGTAAACACTCAGTTTCAGATTAGCAGCAGGGTTGCCACATTTAAGAGTGCTTCGAGAAGCCCAAGCAGGACAGTTCGGTTTTGCATCGTCGGATAGGTTTCGCGCGTTTTTTCGTCGCCGGAGAACTTTTTTTTTTTTTCCTGTTTCGGAGCGTCTTGCTGGGTAGTGCTTCGAGAAGCCCAAGCAGGACAGTTCGGTTTTGCATCGTCGGATAGGTTTCGCGCGTGTTTTCGTCGCCGAAGAACTCTTTTTTTCCTGTTTCGGAGCGTCTTGCTGGGTAGTGCTTCGAGAAGCCCAAGCAGGACAGTTCGGTTTTGCATCGTCGAATAGGTTTCGCGCGTGTTTTCGTCGCCGGAGAACTCTTTTTTTTCCTGTTTTGGAGCGCCTTGCTGGGTAGTGCTTCGTGAAGTTTTGCTGTCAGTGTCAGTTTTGTGTTCAGTCGAGGATGGATTACCAACCGGTGAGTTCGTTTCATGCTTATGATAACACATTTTTTCTTGAAAGCGTAACTTTTATGTAATATTAAAACAAACTTTGTATGGTTCGTCACTATAAGTGTCGGCATTGTGCTTTTTATACAATTTCAATATACATATATTTTTCTCTTTTTGACATTATTGAAAAATAACCTTTGAATTGTTCGACATTGTGAATGTTGACGTATTTTTTAAAACTTCTACCATATCGAGACAAAATGCACAGTAATACTCATATGTAATTTTCAAACAAACTTTGTATGGTTCGTCACTACAAGTGTCGGCATTATTCCTGTTCATATAGTTTAAAATATATACATGTAATTTTCAGTTTTCGCCATTGATAAAAACGTCTTTTGAATTGTTCGACATTATAGATGTTGACGTATTTTCTACCAAAAACTTCTCGAGACAAAAATACAAAACTAGCTTTAAATATAAGTCGTATATTTCCCCCTTGTCCATGGATCGCATCACCGACCAGAGGTGACTCCCAGATCTTTTCCTCCCTCACTAATAAACACCCTTCCCGTGGTGATTGTGGAGATGCAGAGGTATTCTCGGTCTCTAGAAGCAACAATCATTACACCCTAACATTCCTGCCCCATCCCAACTGACTGTAAGGACTTGGCCGGCGCCGTTATTGATCAATAATATTAGATCTGCTAAAATTGCACTTCGAGAGTAAGCGGAAACTCCCATCCCTTATTCATTTGGATCGTAGTGCAATTCTTACCAGTTCCGATCAATCACGGAGTAGCAACCATTGACATGTACAGTCAGTCTATGCTATGCTATGCTAGCAGCAGAGTTGCCACATTTAAATCTGTATATTGTACTTCAATTATCTTTTTTTCTGTATCCAAGAACAAAATATCTGTATATCAAATCTGTATGCACCAAAATTGAGAAAGAAGTTAACATTATGCCAGAAATTCATTAAAATATCAACCATTTGTAATAACATTGCGGAATCGACACATCTAAGATAAAATTTTATGGTTTTCAAAAATACAAATTTTCATTTTTCAAAAAAATCTGTATAAATCTGTATAATTTTGGCCAAATTCTGTATACAGAATCGGTATATCTGTATATTTCCACAAAATCTGTAATCTGTATATACAGATTCTTTATCACAAAATATTCGAGAAAATCTGTAAAATACAGATAAATCTGTATATGTGGCAACCCTGGTTAGCAGCTTGGCACGATGTCAAGAAGAGTTGTCGAATTTGAAGTATTTGATCAATCCAGTTGGTAATCATTATGGATAGTCCATGATTTCCTGAAGCTTCAAAATGGTATCAAAAATCCGGGGTAACATTGATCAGTTTGATTTGAAGATTCAAATGTTGCAAGTTCTATATTAAAAAAAGTACTGCATACTCGTGACTATATTCTATATTTTGTTTTCTGAAAGTTTTGAGCATGTGTTAAAAAAATGTTTAGGCGTACTTTTGATTTGACTGATATGGGGTATCATTGATCATCCAAGTAAACAACGTTTGATCATATTGAAAATGTCGTTGCTTACTTAAATCATGGACTCTGAAGCTGAATATGAAGGCCGAACTCTCAAGTAATATATTTTTTGAGCTGTTCAAAAATTAAAACATCTTGGAATATGGAATACCTATGAAACTTTTGACAACGAAATAGTTTTCAACAATGTCATTTTTAGTAAATGCATTTTTCTTGCTCATATCGTTTGCAGAACTCATGTGAGACATTATTCTTCGGTAGTGCCGTTCATAAGCATAGTAATCATTGTTTTGAAAAGTTGTAAAATTTTCGCATGAACAAAACTCAATTTTCACGAAAACCTCATTTTTTTCAACTTATAATACTCCCGCATTGACCAAAAGCTCATTATTTGAAACCTTCAAGTTGTCACAATGAGCGGGATACCAATAAATTGGTCAGATGAAGATTAGTACTCAAGGGTAATGCTGGATAAAAATTTAACTTTCAAACATCACATTTAAGGTATGCAAGCCAAATGTATACAAGCATTTGATTTAAAATAAAGTTTTCAGGCCGGCCATGCTGTGTGCTGTATACAGTATTGGACAAAACATTTCCAACTTTTTCGATTTTCCATACAAAATGACCAACTTTGGTAAGCTATATCTCAGTTATTTATGAACCGATTTGAATGAAATTTTCACAGAACATCAGATATAACTTGAATTTTAACATATATTTTTGAATGAATTTTCCAATCACGAGTTTATAAGAAATAACGGTTTAACTAAAGTGTAATTTTCGACGAAAAATTTAAAACTATTTATCTCAAAATCTGATCGCCCTACACAAAAACTGTCTTCAACAAACTTGTTCATCTCGTCAAAATTTCCAACTTTGCTGAAAATACCATGAAGCTATTCCTTCAATATGTTTAATTATGTCATTTATAAAAAATCGTCAAAAAATTCACTTTAGTCAAATTGTTACTGCTTTTGAACTTGTTATTGGAAAAATCACTCAAAAATATATGTTAAAATTCAAGTTATGTCTGATGTTCTGCCAAAATTTCATTCGAATCGGTCAATAAATAACTGAGATATAGCTTACCAAAGTTGATCATTTTGTATGGAAAATCGAAAAAGTTGCAAATGTTTTGTCCAACACTAGTTTTGTTTTTGAAAAAAAAATAAATTAGAAGATTAGGAACCTTGTCATCATATCGATGACATTCTTGATGAAATTCCCGTGAGTTCCTACATTGTTTCATGACACAATTAATCTGCCGGAGCTGTTGGATGTATCATAATGTACTTACTTCATCCTGACTATGCAGAACCGGGCAATGTTTGGCTTCGAGCGAAGATTTTGCTTGACAAGCTCGTCGGCGATTTTAACTGTTCGGGAGCGATGCATTCCCCACGTCCTATAAAAGAGCAGCTCACAAAAGGTCTTCGGCAGCCGGATGTTCCAGTTCCACTTACTACATCCGCAGAGTCGTTAAGGAGTGTTCCATCACTCACGCAATCCACCAGCCCAGGGACCATTTGCCAATTCAATTGATTCTCGAAACAACATGTTGCGTACAAACCTAACCACCGAATGTTTGCGTTACTGCTAAATATCCCAGGTAACCAGTAAGCACTGTTATAAGCGGTAAATGGGCTGTTCAACGGCATGTCAGTGCCAACTGGCAGCATATAACATTTTTAAATGCTTTTAGGCATTGTGATCCACAAGCCCTGATATTAGTCGTATACGGGTATATAACGCTATGTTACAGGGCTTGTAAACCCTGTGCCTATTAGCAGTACACAAGGGCTGTGAATGCTTATAAACGGCTTGTGACATGACGTTTATGACAACAAAGCCGATACAGATTTCTATCAAAACAAATGTAGATTCGATGATCAAATTTGGTTAAAATATATTTTGAACAGCAGAATGATTGCAGAAAGTAAACGATTCCGCAGCGGAAGAAATCCATAGAAATTCATGAGTAGTGGAAACACTGAATGCTTCCGATTTGCAACACTCCTGATAAAGAACTTTCTCATTCCGAACCATTGCAAGAACAGCGAGGGGAAATACAAAATGAATCATGAAAGCGTTTTTGGGGTTATTCCGCGAGATCATCTCATTGAAATCCTTCTTCGATTAGTTGTTAAGGGATTTAACTTCCACCATTATATACTGCAATGAAGTCCGTGGCCTCTTCCATGAGTTTGCTAACAACCTTACCGAGGCTATCTGGACACCTGGGTAATCTCTTATGCTTTAAATACTATCCTGGGCAAACTAAACCATCATTGCAGCAGTTGGAAAATCTAGGGAAAATCATGTAATAGGAGCCTCGGAAACATAAGTTCGAACCTGGATCACGTAACAAAAAAAATCAACTTCGATTAGGAACATAAAAAGGCACAAAAGGACGGAAAATAAACAAACATTTTTTTCCTTTTTCTTTGATCTATTATAAAATTTTGACACCTCTCACTTCAGAGACTCGGAACAAGTAGGCCGTTTATCAGCCAAATAATTCGCCAAAAGTGGCTCTATAGCAGCCCTTAATTGCGATATAGTTCCAATAAGCCCTGATAGCCAAGCCTTTAAATCGACTATAGAACCAACTTGGTGCTATTTTATATAGCTTAGTGGTTACTTGGGATGTTACACTCGTTAGGTTGACATTTATAGACTGTTTTCACGGTTTATTACAAATCTACCGGCACAAAAGCAGTAACAATTTTAATCTTAATATTATTTGTTTACCAATGGCAAATATAAACTGGGATCTTAATTGACGTATAATATTTGATAGTATAATGTTTCGTTTTCATGAAATGAGGTCATGATTCAGGGATCCTGCTTCATGGTTTTATGACTCGACTTGCCACTTTTCAGCATCAAAATTGGAATCATAAATGGAGTAGTGTTTGATCCTTTGCTCGCGTTACTTGCTCCTGTGGGCGCGGGTGATGTGAGCAGGATCAATTGTGTTGCGCGTCGCTCGCGTGGCATGTATAAATAGTACCGTGATTCGCGGTTAGGGTCAGTAGTGTTTGATCCTTTGCTCGCGTTACTTACTCCTGCGTGGACGGGTGATGTGAACAGGATCAATCGTGTTGCGCGTCGCTCGCGTGGCATGTATAAATAGTGGCGTGATTCGTGGTTAGGGTCAGTAGTGTTTGATCTGTTGATCATATCTCTTGCTTTTGCGAGAGTGAACGATTAACACTTTATAGGCGTTAAACGGGTTAGGTGTGAATGTATCATGGATCGCATCACCAACCGCTGGTGACTCCCAGATCTTTACCTTATCCCACTAACCCAATATCCTTTCCATGACAACTGTGGAGATGCAGAAGATTCTTCGGTCTCTAGTAACAACGGTTGTCTAGCTAACATTCCTTCCATTCCCCGATGACCGTAATGACGTGGCCGGCGCCGTTATTGACTTTTAATATTTGAGCTCTCAATTTGTGCACATTGAAGAATGGTAAGCTAATCCCAAGCCCCATTCATTAATTCCCTGTGCAACTTCGATTGCTCTAGTCAATCACGGAGTAGCAACTACGAATTGTACGGTCATATATGCTCATGCTCATGCTCAAAAGTGGAATCATAAATGACAGGTATTTTAATACATGAAAAGTGCATATGTTTTCATGACCTGTGTTCATGATATCAGAACCTGCTTCATGATTTCATGACCGAAATTGTCACTTTTCGTATCAAAATTAGGAATCATAAATGATAGATGACTAAATCCATGGATAGTGCTTATGTTTCCATTCATTTTATTCATGGTTCCAGCATTCATGCTTCATGATTTGAGGATTTCAATGGATTACCGGCTTTGCTCTTGACCACAGTTGTAGCCGTAACAGTTGATCAGCAGGAGTTTTCTCACTTTATTTTGTATGGGGAAAGGCATCTAACTTCAAATATCTTGTTAATGGAAGATTTAATCGAAAAAAACATTTAGTAGGCATGTTAGCCATCATCATAAGTCGTTAGATGCATTTCGCCATACACATATTTTTTCCGTTACCTTCTAGCGATTTTTCGTGCGTCGACACTAGCGCACGTGCGTTACTATGCGGCGAGTAGCGAATCAGGGCATACATGTAACCCATTGACATTTTTCTTCGCTATAATTTGAAAACGTAACGTACAGCCGGCGTTACAGTAAAATTCTTCATGATTTCATGACTTTTGGTCATGGTGTATTTTCATAACATTAAAACACACTTTTCTCCTGAAATCATGACTCTTTCTCCTGTTTTAGAGTACCGCATTTTTACCCGTGTAGTTGCCTCCATGGACCGCGACGGAAGTCGGATCTGCAAATAAGCAGCCGTAAGCACGGCCTCGCCCCTATATCGCTTGGGTAGACCAGCAACGAGGAGCATCGTCGTCACCATCGATCGAGCCAGCGATCGATTTTTCCGTTCGGCTACACTGTATTGTAATGATGTATATGCTGTTGTGAACTGCGCTTTGATCACAGAGAACAGACGTTCATCTTTAATCGTCAGCGTGTATAAAGCTTTGTACTGGCCATTTCAAAGTATGTCGTTATCTCCTGTTGCACGGCGCTGTTGTCAGAATAGGGAGGCTTCAATTTTGCCGCTTTATACACTTTGGCGCTTGCTCTGTGCGCTAATGAATGTTGACGTTCACTAGCACCATCGTGCGGTCGAAACGAATTTGTATGTCGGGCTGTCTGCGTTGGCGGCGCTGATGATTGGCTCTTATCTTTACACATGATTTTGATGAAATTTTGTTCGAGCCTCAATGTATGTTCGCTGTGCTTTGATGTCCTCCTTGACAAAGAAGTAGCGGAATTTGGGGCAAGTGTGCCATAGGGGCAAGTGTGCCATAGGGGCAAGTGTGCCACACCTGATTTTTATAAAAACTACAATCTATATTTTTTATTTGAGCTTAACAATATGTTCCCTTATAGTTCATTATACAATGGTCAAAATATGACGAAAATTACTTTAGTTTTCACGTATTTACATCGATTTTTGTGAAAATAATCAAATTTCAGTGGTTTTTTTATAAGATTTCGTTGTTTCTAAATAGCACGGTGAAAGGTAAATTAATAACGAATTTTTCAAACGTACTGTACATCGTGAAGCTATACAAATGTGTAAGTAATTGTGGCATTTGAACGAAAAAAATATTTAGTTTTACACACGAACCCGATTTTGGTTGAAATCTATACTTTTTGGGGCAAGTGTGCCACCTATTTGGTAAACAAAAATAGTTGGAGTGAAATTCATAAAAATGTAAGCATCATCAACAAAATCATAATAATAAACCAAAATGAGGCTCCAGTAGTGGTTTCTGAAGTGTAGAAGGGGAATAGAGAACATTTTTGCTCCCACAGTGATTTTTTTTCTCCAAATATTCGATAATAACACGATTTAAGGCGTTTTAAAAACTATTTTGCTTATTTTCATCAATATTTTACCTACAAATGAACTTTAACACTTCATTTTTTGCAAAAAATAAAATACTAAAATCACTAAGGTGAGCAAATACCTTTAAACTCTAATATGTGTTGCTTATCTTGACAGATAGGCCTATTTCGTCTGCGACTTACAGACTTCTTCAGTGTCGAGTGAAGAAGTCTGTAAGTCGCAGACGAAATAGGCCTATCTGTCAAGATAAGCAACACATATTAGAGTTTAAAGGTATTTGCTCACCTTAGTGATTTTAGTATTTTATTTTTTGCAAAAAGTGAAGTGTTAAAGTTCATTTGTAGTTTTAAACGTACTCTAATAATCCCTCCCAAAGTTTAATATAAAAAGTGTAGTAATATTTTACCGTTATATAGTGCTGATCTAGTGTAATATTAATACAGTTCCCCCGTTATTAAAGAGTAATTCATATTTCGTATTGAATGGAGACAAAAATACCAATTTTAGTTATTCGAATTGACTAGTAGAGTTCCGCATGTGATGAACCTTGTTATAAAGCATCCCCTCATGACGGTAAACTTAAAAATATTTTCAAAATTATCAATTAGGCTCTGCTTTGTTAGCAATATTAACAGGAAATAAAGAAAATTTCATTACAAGTAGAATTACATGAATGTTCAATCGGTGGCCGTCTTGCCCCATAAGGGTGGCACACTTGCCCCATAGTGTTGAAAATCAGGTTATTTTGGATGATATTTGAGGAGCTCCAAAACTAATACTTTTTGAAATTATTTTCTTTTTAAATGACACAGTGCTTATTAAAAGATGTGAAACTAACACCATGAGGCTGAATTGGTGGTTTTTTTAAGCTTTAGACAAAGTTAGAAAACAATTTGCTTAAGGTGGCACACTTGCCCCAAATCCCGCTAGCGCAACTCTTTGTTTGCGTACTCGCCTCCACCATCCAAGCGGAAAAACGAGGCTCTCGGTTGAAAAGAATTTCCGTATACCGAACGTACTTCTTCACTTTCTCCGGCGCTTCTGCTTTCTTCTCTAGCAAATAAACGGCGGTGCAGCGGCTGAAGTCATCAATCATCGTCATCCAGAATCGCTTCCCACCTGGCCTCGTTGTTCGCATCGGCCAGCATGAGTCAGTATGGATCAAATAATGTGTATTACAGAATTTTCATTTAAATATAATCATCAGGGACCATTTATGAATCACGGGAAAATTTTGGGAAAAGAAAAGATAGAGCCATAATTTTAGCCATCAAAAAAATTAAAATTTAGTGTGGAGTTGCAACATGTTCTTTCTCTTCTCTTTGGCATTAACGTTCTCATTCAGAGCCTGCTTCTCAGCTTAATGTTCTTATGAGCACTTCCACAGTTATTAACTGAGAGCTTTCTTTGCCAAAGTTGCCATTTTTGCATTTGTATATCGTGTGGCAGGTACGATGATACCCTATGCCCAGGGAAGTCAAGGAAATTTCCATTACGAAAAGATCCTGGACCGACCGGGAATCAAACCCAGACACCTTCAGCATGGCTTTGCTTGGTAGCCGCGGATTCTAACCACTCGGCGAAGGAAGGCCCCAACAACATGTTATCTATGTGATATTATCCTGTTACTCGTTTTTGCTCGAAGGGGATAACATAGGAAGCCCGATCGTATTCTTGTCACTTTTGATTCACTTTGGTAAAGTTTTTATAAGCCACTGTGCCCATATTTTACCATAATATGCGTCATATTGAAGTGCTTCTTATTGCAAAATTTTATCTAATTCAGCCGAAAAAAACCCTCCATACCAAAGTGAACCATGGAAGAGCCCAGGTAGCTCTGCACCTTACTACTGGTACTTCCATCATACTCGAATTTCATGTTTCTTAAAATTCGAAGTAGTGTTTTCAATTTTAGTTCATTTTAAATTTATTTCATCGTCGAAGCTTTCTTAGTATGTGGATATTGAATTTAAATAAAAAGAAATAAGTAAAAGAATTTTATATTGAATTGATTGCATTATGGATACTTTGGGCTTCTGTCATGTTTAATGGCAACCATATTTTTAAATCTTTATCATACTTCAGCTGATTTTACATTTATGCAAAAAGATTTTAAGTAATTATGTTTACTTCTTTCAGGTACTAAGATTGATTTACGCGAAGATCGAGAAACATTGAGTGCGCTTGCTGAGCAAGGTTTGTCGGCGCTAAAACGTGAACAGGGACAAAAATTAGCTAACAAAGTTCGTGCTGTCAAGTATATGGAGTGTTCAGCATTGACGCAGCGTGGTCTTAAGCAGGTATTTGATGAAGCTGTACGAGCAGTCCTTCGACCAGAACCGCTCAAACGACGCCAACGAAAATGTGTTGTGATGTAAACGGAGAATGTCTTCTTATGAGATTCGAATACTACCGACATCTCTTGTATATAGGATTAAGTAGTGGAAAACTGAAGAATCACAAAAAAATCATAAGCAAATTCCAAACAAAACAATATTCAAAATCTTAGTTTAATGTGTCTCTTCGTACAGTTTTAAAAATATAAAACAAAAGATGAAAATAAGTCCCTGAACAACCAAATATTAGGCAAACTTTTTAAACCGTTCTACCGTGGAAAAACATTCAGATCTTTTGAAAACATTTTTGTGCCATCGTAACTAATCACGATCGAATTGTAAGAACATGTTTAAAAGAATCCGTATACCTCACGCCTCGTTGCAACCAATTTTCATTTCTCATCTATCGTTAGAAGGAAGACTGTGTTTCTAATCTGATAGAGTAACAACCGAAGACAAAGTGAGAACACAAGGCACCAATTTTATGCTACCCATCGAAATAAAATTCTGCCAACCGTACGAGCGAATTATAAGTACATTTATATTTACGACTAATCCTAAAACAATAAACAAAGGATCGAAATCGGTAAGGCCTAGCTAGAGGGTTTATTGTTTACTGCTGTCCATTGTTTTTCAATCATTTATCCGATTGGCAATGCCAAAACCCATTTTGGCACTGGAAAAATCTATTTTGACAATGGCATTTTGGTAATGTCATAATCGATCTTGGCTATGTCTATGTCCGATTTGCATCGCCAAGCATGTATTGTTTTATAGAATCAGAAGAGACAACCATCCAAACTTAGACGATGAAAATGCTGTTACGTTATGTAGCTGCGGGATGGACGTCTTATAAGACAGTACATGGAATGACACTAACATGCAAAAAAATCAAATATATTTAAGTAGGACACCATGACATCATTTTATTGCTTTGTAATATGATTTCCAACATAACTACACGTACAAAACAGCTTTTGGAATACAATAGTTTTTACAACACCTTGATCTAAATTTTAACACCACTGGTAATGAGACTGAAAAGATAGAAACAAAAACTAGACGATGTATCCCAAAACCAATTCTAAACCTTCTTGTATTTTATGCCATGGCACCAACACAAATACCCAAACGATGCGTACCGAAAGACAAAGGGGAAGGATTAGGAAACGATACTAATGAGAGACAAAGGAGTAAAAGGACTGTTTGTAATGTGTTCTGCTAGTTTCGATTTTTTTTACGGGAAATGCAGTCATCGGTTTTTAATGCACATCGAAATGTGGTAACTTATTCGTGATTCCGTACAAAATATGAATTTCATTGAGACGCCTTTTTCGAGTGATCGCTAATCGTTGATCGAGTTAATCAAATATTGACCTCAATTATTGGCAGTTGCAAAACTCAAATTTCTGACATAGAATAAGAACATGTTGAAACGATTAAAGGTACCTAAATATAATTAACATTTTATTTTTGAATTGTAAAAATGGCTGAACTGTCCTTGTATTCATTTAAAAGTAAGCCAATAATGATTCGCAAAATATCCTCCTGTCAGTTGAATTCTCACTACAAAATGTATCCTTTTAATCCTTTGTCTTTTGTGGTAAAGCATGCCTTTGAGTAAACAAGATAACCTTAAAAACATTTTCAAATGCTGCTTTGGTTGAAACGTAAATAGAAAAAAAATGTAAATCTAGTCAGTAGTGCCCCTTGAAAAATAAACATAAAATTGAAACAATCTGATAGAAACCAATGAAGGCACTAATCAAAATATTAACAGAGGACAGCTATGAAAAAATGTCAATTTCTGGGTTTACTAAGTATGAAGAAGAAGATGACTTTCCGTTATTGAATACTCATTGTATGTATCCTTTAAGTGTGTTACAAGTGATTTTAATTCGTACGTAAAATCAAAACTGAGTTTGTCATATCATAAAAAAAATCATTACAAAACCACATGTGTATGGTATAGTGTTAAAAAGCTGACTTTAAATACCGATTCAGAATTAGGTGACCGTTTCAATAAACGCTCATCATTGGGTAACGGTTATGATTTCAACCTTGTACAATTTACCCATTTGTGAATGCTTCAAACAAATTATGAATGATCATCATCGGGAGGGCAATTAAGTATGTTAATAATAGAACTAATTTGTTTTGTTTTGATAAAATATGTATTTCCGTATGGTTTTAATTTTAACTACTCCAATTGACGTGTCACATGAAACAATGTACTCGAATGCAGCTTCTTATTTATGCTAAATGATTCCCTAGGTTTGTTTGTTTCAATAATTTAATTTCATTCGTAAGCATTTATAAACATTTCTTTTTATTGTATTGCTAATGACAGTAACATTTTCTATGATTGTAGCATATAACTATGAAATATATATATTTTTTTCCGAATGTCTCACTCTATTAAATTTTGCGACAACTACTTGATGACGTCATGCTATCTCTAATGTTTCTTACTGATAATATTTTTTTTTTCTAAACGCAATGTTACCGTTGACATACTTCAACCTATAAATAATTAGGTGCTGCTGTGGGAATGGCTTCGAAATAAGACCGAAACTTAATTGATTCTTAAAGCCGTACACCACGCTTCTGGGGTAAAATGGTTAGGATTTCTCATAGAAGATTTGATATATGGTTTCTAGCATTTTCATTAGCAATGCGCATGTGGTCCCAGAGACAAAATTTGATTCAGTAGAATTTTTAGAGAATTTTAGAATTTTCCATGCCTAATTTCGGTTGAAACAATAGAATTTCAAGTATTATTTCTCAGGAGCACATAAATGACGAGTCTCCAACCAAACCGTCACTCAGCTAATCGGAATCCTAGTGTGCTGCGCTAGCTTCAGGAAAATTCTGTAAGCGCGCTAGGTGATGTGCTCCCGGGGGACTCGTCCCATGCGCTGCTCGGTGCTACGGCTCGCCATCGGTATCCAAGTTGTGAAATAACTGCTTAGTAACGAAGAACCTCTACAATTACTTTCACCTCATTATGCAGGTGTCTAGATGGTCTACATGATACGGTCGAAAATTCGCGATCCGAGAGTTACAATTTCAATCCTCGTTGAAAAATTTGGTCACCCATTTAAGTATTGCTCTGAGTTTTAAAAAGCACATGTAACGGAGCGCATAAGACCGCATTGATACATATCTCAAGAAAAATAGGACGCACCAAAAAAGGTCTTACAATGTACAGCGATGTAGGGGCCTTCCTTAGCCGAGTGGTTAGCGTCCGCGGCTACAAAGCAAAGTCGCGCTGAAGGTGTCTGGGTTCGATTCCCGGTCGGTCCAGGATATTTTCGTAATGGAAATTTCCTTGACTTCCCTGGGCATAGAGTATCATCGTACCTGCCACACGATATACGAATGCGAAAATGGCAATTTAGGCAAAGAAAGCTATCAGTTAATAACTGTGGAAGTGCTCTTAGAACACTACACTGAGTACTCGGCTTTGTTCCAGTGGGGACGTTAATGCCAAGAAGAAGAATGTACAGCGCTCCCGTGCGCCTACAAGCAATGTGGCTCCTGCACAAAGGCTTCAACACATGCACAGTAACTCTACTTGTGAACTTTTCCACAGCTTTCTGTCACAATTAACCAGTTTCGCGTTTGTATATCGTGTTTCGAATTCACGTCGCATGGTATGTTTTGGACATAAAACGGAAATGTCCCCAAAGAGGCCCTCGTAGAATCTGTAACCAGGAGCTCTGCAGTGGCCTGTTCGTACCGAATTTATTCTTCCTTTATTGACATATTTTTCAAATTCACGAAGACGTCGCACTATATCTCTTTGACATAAAACGTAAATGTCCCCGAGAAGGCCCTTGCGGAACCAGTGCTAGATGCTCTGGAGTGGCAAAATTCCGTTATTGACATATTCTTTATAATTCACGAAGATTGAGATGTCGCCAGGTGTGTTTTGGACATAAAATGGAAATGTCCCCAAAGAGGCCCTCGTGGAACCTGTGCCAGGAGCTATGGAGTGACCACATCTGTTCGTACCGAGTTCATTCTTCATTTATTGAAAACTTTTTTCGAATTCATGAAGATTAAGACGTTGCATGGTATGTTTTGGACAGGAAACAAAAGTGTCCCCAAAGGGGCCCTGGCGGAATCGGCAATGGTGTTCCGGAATGGAAAACAAATCAAATTATCTAGATCAGTTTTATCTCTGGAAAAGAACGTCCTAGTTAAAAACTGCACTCAATTTTTTTTTAACTAGCTGGAATAGAATTTTACACTTTAAATTTTATTTTGCTTAGTAATATTACGAAAATCCTTATTATTGAAACTCATTTACTGGAAAATCAACAATCAAAGCAATTTCTAGAATAATAATAAATACTAATTTTAGATTACACTCAACATTTCTCGTACATAAAATCTAAGAAGTATTCTATTTTTCCGAGCCTGTTTGCCTGTAAATCAAAACTCAAAGCAATAACATGTGTTGTTTTTTTTTTCAAAATAAAAGTTTAAAAATATACAGTTGTTCAAGTTTGTTGTTTTTTTAGTGCAAAAAAATTGTAATAAAATGTTTGGTTTCTACACAAATATGTTTAATGGGTTTCTACAAGCCAATTTATGTAGAGAAATGACACGTTTTCGCTATTAATTTTGATTTACCTGTATAAGGTTAAAACATAAGGGGTTTCAACGTTTTTTTTTTTAGTAAAATAAATTTGGGGTGTAATCAAAATTTTTCATTTCTGCTCGAACATATTCACAAGTATATTCAAATTTATGTAAAAAAACAACATGTCATCGTTTCAAATTTCGAAATAAAGGCAAACAGGTTTTTAAAACTGAGGGTTTTAGTAGTTTCTTAATTAAATGGTATTCGGATTGTAATCATACTTTGCCTTTTTTGCTTAAACATGTTCACTGGGCTTCCAAAATTGAATACATGTCGAAAAAAACAGCAAGTTAAAGTTTGATTCATAGGCAAACAGGATTGAAAAATTGGGTTTTAGGGGAAGCAAATTTGGAGTTTAATCAAAAAATTTGTTTCTTCTCGCAAAACTATCAACAAATATTATATTTCATCGCTTGGAATGGTATTATGTACCGTAAAACGGGGTATCTTTGATAATGCGGGTAACTTCGATAGTGCATAACCCACCACATACTAAACGAAATATCATAATTTCTGTTAATCAGTTAAGCAAAACGAATGCAAAACTAAAGAATATTAGTATGACACTTCATGTAAGAGCGGTTTTCATTTGAATCAAGAACATTTGAGGCTTTTTATACGAATATTAAAAATTGACACAATTTTAGCATTTTCGAAACGCTTACAAACAATCTATTCTACGATGACTATTTGATGTAGTTTTGAATAGTTGGCCACTTATCTTTGACAGCCTAGTTATCATAGATCTTGAATATGGTCTCAAGTCTCTTAGCGAAAAGCATTTTCACAAACTGGGACCATTTTTGTAATTTAAGTCAACAATTTCCATATAACGTTAAACGCCTAGAGGTATGCGATGCCCTATAAATGTTCCGTAATCCATTCAATTTTGTTCGATTATCAAAGTTACCCCGAAACAGAAAACCGACTTTCGATTATATGAAAAATTATATGTCCATTAAAAATAATTTTTTTGGTAATCTATCAACTGCAATCGATAGCTAGGATGCCAGTACTTGTTTTAAAAATATAAAGTATAATTCTTTGAAACAGCATGCATAAATATTCAAGATTTTTTCGAAAAAAACTATCAAAGTTACCCCGTTTTACGGTACTATATTCAGGCTTCTGAATTTAGTTTCACTTAATAAGTATTTACCAAGTAACTATCACACACAAATGAGTCAGCACGCTGAATATTTGCCATGTGATAGTAGAGTCGGCAGTGGCCTGTCAACGCTCTGACCAAGAGACTGCAATTCTGCTTTGACAGATTTGATGAATACTTCGCCACCCTTGGAGATGGCTCAGTAATGTACAATTTTGTTTGACGACAGCAGGCTCAGGGCCAATTAAGTCATGCGATGCTCCATCGTGAGCTAGCTCATCAGCCAATTCATTTCCAGCGATGGAAGAATGGCCAGGTACCCATACAAGGTTTACAGAGTTGACTGGATTCAGTTCCTCAATTTGAGT
The DNA here is from genome assembly GCF_002204515.2 of Aedes aegypti. Classification (NCBI taxonomy): domain Eukaryota; kingdom Metazoa; phylum Arthropoda; class Insecta; order Diptera; family Culicidae; genus Aedes; species Aedes aegypti. The sequence continues at coordinate 161,079,386 of NC_035107.1, read as the reverse complement.
TAGACATGCGATAACAAGCTTCGACCTTGAGTTGGCCGAAGCAAGAGCTTTTATAGCAGCCTGACTATCTGAACAGAAGTAAATGACTTTACCCATTACGCGCTGTTGAAGTGCTGATTGCACTCCACACATAAGAGCAAATATTTCCGACTGAAAAACGGTGCAGTTTCTACCAAATGAGTAAAATTGATTCAGCCTTAGCTCACGAAAATATACACCTGCATTAGCTCTACCTTCAAGAAGGGAGCCAACAGTGTAACATACTATATTGTTTGATATACTTCTTTCCAAATAGCCCGACGTCCACTCTTCCCGTAAAGGGAATTGTGTGGTAAATGCCCTGTAAGGAAAGTGACAAGCAATTGTGAGATCACTTGGAGCAAGGACAATTTTGTCCTAATTCATTAAAAGTGGGAACAAAGAAGTGTGTGTAGATCTACGATTCACTGGATTTTTCTCCAGTAGACCCAATACCCATAAACGGTAAGAGCGAGAAAGTGCTTCTTGTTTAAGATGTATGTGTAGTGGCGAAACGTCGAAAAGGGCCTCAAGCGCTGCTGTGTACAAAGAACGAAGAGCCTTGCGAGCCGACTTGAACGACCCTGATCCAGCTGAACGGCGTCTGTTCCAACTCCTTCTACATTGTTTCCTGAGTCTAGTCAGATCGGAATTCCACCATGGGGTCCTTCTTGTAGTCTTTACAGACCGCAGAGGACATCCCAGACAACCAGAAGTGGCATAACAGTTTACGAACAAAGTCGTTTATTTATACAAATTGCATCACATCTTCACTGCGTGGTGGATGAAATCGTTCGACTGATGAGTTTCCTCGCATAAAACGCTATTTTATGAGTTCATATGTACATTTCGTTTCGTCCCGTATAATCATACAAAGTAAGACGGATCAATTCGTAGCAGCTGTCAAATTTATCATAAGTTAAGTCGCAAAAGAGTACATATTAGTTCTCAAGAAAATCTACACACTCATATAGCATGTTATATTGTATCATATAAAAAATAAACGCATATAGCCTCCACTTTTGTACGCATAAGGCCTTTTTGCGACATATTATACGTGAAACATTTCACATGTAACCATCGCATAACGCTAAAAGTGATTTCATTATACGTACATTCTGGTTGTCTGGGATGCTTCTTCAAACGCTTCCATAATGTAGGATGTTGTAGTATCAACGGCATCATCAAAATCACTTGGATTTTCAATGGACGGAGAATATCCATGAAATTTGCAACCAATTCAATATAGAGTTCCCAAAACGCAAAGTCGAATGAGAGTGCGAATAAGAGTGCGAATAAGAGTTCGGGATTGCATCGAATCATGTTGGTGTCTTCAGAGCACCTATTCTTTGGATTGCGAAGAATAAGCACGCTGAACACACCGACGCGATTTGATGCAATCGGGCACTTTTATTAGCGTTTCCGCACTTGTAAAAACTTATCCAATAGTCCAGTGGTGGAAGAAATGCGCAATATAACATAATAGCTAGAATCTTGCGAAACGCTACTGCTGGACATATCGATCGTTTTTGGAATTTGAGACAATTATTAAATATTCTGATTTTGAATATGGTCACCCTACTCAAAAATGTTCTCTGGGCTGTTGCAATCAAATTAATGTTGAAAAACGACATGCCATTGTTTTAAATTTTAATTCATTGTCAAACAGTTAAGGAAAAAGACCTATTTCTATTTTTTCAGTAACAAAAATTTTAAGTGCACCGCCGGCTAATGTGGGCGTCAAAAAACTAATTCATGACTATCCATTGGCTATTTATAACGTATTCAAGATAGGCCCGGATTTGGGGGGGTGCCAAGGGGGCAAATGCCCCGGGCCCCCCGATTAAGGGGGCCCCCGAGGAACCAAAATTAAGAACAAAAAAAAATAGAATATCTTTTTTCTTTTCTTTTTAGACATTTGAACATATAATTCAAACGTTTAAATCAACTTTCCAATATTTGAGTCATTTTTTTCCTTCGCCTAATATCTGAATCGCTCAGTATTGTTTGGTCAATGATAATCCTTCAATATATTACAAGAAAACATGAATGTTAAGCCAAAATTGTCATAACTCTTCTCTATTTAGTTTTAAAATAATATTGGAATTAAAATGCGCTTAACGTTTTGCAGGATCTTAAAAAATACGGCGAAACCTGTGAAGCATTGCTCAATTTAAAGAGTTTACAGGGTTCCTATCAGAACTTCAACATTTAAACATATTTGCAATTCTATCAGAAACTTGAAGTGTAAGGGAAATTCTTACAAAAAAAGGCTGAATTTCATACAAAATGTTCAAGTTTAGGGAACTGTATGACAGCTTCTTACAAACCGATTGACCTGAAATTTGTATTCCATTTCATAAATAACTTGAAATTAATCAAATTCCATTAAAAAGTTTGGAAGGTATTAAGTAGTACTATTTAATTAAAAAGTACTATTTAATAAAATGCCAAAAATTTTCAATTGGAGTATTTTTGAAACGTAAATATTTAGAAGCAGGCATGTTTCTGCAAATTTGTTCACTTTGATTAAATGCAAAACTTTGTAGAAGATTATACTTATCGTAAATTGTTTATTTTCAAAATATCTTAGTATCAAAATTTGAACATGTTTGTCAAGATGGGCGAATTTTGAGAACTTAGACACTTTTGCATAGAATTTGATGATTCACAGATCTAATTCTGTCATGAATTGTTATATTTTTTTTAAAATAATCTAAAAGTATAATTGAAAAGTTTGGAAACAGGTGAATTTTGCAATGTATGTAGCTCACAACAGCAAATGTAACTTGCACCACTATGCATTTGGGCCTCTCATATCCTTGGACTGACCATCTCTTTCAAAATTCAAATTCAATACGTTGGTTTGTGGAATCCCAAAACGTGCTGAAATTCGTATAAAAGGGCCCCCTTTATGAGATCTGACCCGGGCCCCCGAAGCCCAAATCCGGCACTGATTCAAGACACATGCTACATTGTTTTCATTATTATGGTGTTTTGTTCGCTGTAAAAATCTTGGCCCAAAGTCACCCTTATGGACCAATGTCACCCTGCATGACGGTAATCAAACATTTATATTTCTGCTCAAACATGAATCTTCTCAAACTGCACTTATACAAGAAAATTTAAATTGAAAAAATGTCCATACTTTCTCATTGAACAACATTGCAGGAAGAAGTTTTTAACTAATACATTCATATTAAGAGATAAAACTGATCTTGATAAGTTACAAGTTATCACTGGGGGATTTTTTTGACAATGTAGTCTTAGGAGCAATTAAAACGACAAAATTTGTTCTATGCCCGACGTTTCAATGGTCTATGCCATCTTTCTAACCCTTGAGAAAGATGGCATAGACCATTGAAACGTCGGGCATAGAACAAATTTTGTCGTATTAATTGCTCCTAAGACTGCATTACCGAAAAAATCCCCCAGTGCGAAACATACCAGTCGAAAGCATCAAAAGGATTACAAGTTATGTAGATCAAAACCGAAACGATCAAAATGTAGTGCAACTTATTCCGAAATACTTTCATAAAAAGATACCAAACCTATACCATGCATATCGAAAACACTAGAGATTTCACCTGTCGAAATGAGTGTCATACCCAAGTTTGCCTTGTTGGGGATGCTCGACATTTTTTTTAAATACATGTGTTATTTCTTATTATTAACATTTATCCGAATTTGAGAAACTTGAAATAATAACCTTTTCGGTAAGATTTTATATGATTTGCATGCAGTTTCAGTTCACAAAAAATGTATTGGTTTAATTGCTCTAGGGAAAATTTTAACGCCTCTAGGAAACAAAAATTCTCAAACCGTACTTCAAATTGAATTGAATATTAAGAAAGCTGACAGGCCTTCGGTTATGCCAGCGAACTTTTGATAAAATTTGCGGCCTGTGCATATCAAAAATATGAATACAACTGTTGTTCGACCAATACTAGCATATGAATGTCTTGTGTGATGGCAAAAGGACGAAGTTAGTAGAATCCTATCTAAACTGGATCATCTCCAAAGAATGTAGTTGTATATGGCAAGAGCGTTCTCAATGACTCCCATGGGAACACTAAACACCCCTCTAAATACATCTAAGGCAAGAAGCGCTCAAGGAAGCAGAACCCGTCACTCATAAATTTTAAAAGCGTTTTTTAATACTATCGAAGCCTCAATGAAAATCTGTTCACTGTATTTTATTCTCCAAACGGATCACAGATTTTTTTCATAGAAAAAAAAATACTTTGAGCAGAAAAACTGCGCATCAAGTTTTGATGATGACTATGATTGTAATGACGGATTCTAGCGCGTTGACATCTCTCACCATTTATTGGTACTGATCATGCAGAAAAAATCCACTTAATCGTAAATCTACACACACTCTGATGTTTCCACTTTTGCTGAGTTGGGACATAAGTGTCCTCGCTCCAAGTGATCTCACAATTGCTTGTTATTTTACTTATGGGAAAATTTCCACACAATACCTACCCTTCAGGGGGAAACTGGACGTCTATTTATCTCCTCACATAAGAGAGTGCAATCAACACTTCAACAGCACGTAATAGGCAATGAAAAATATCAGACTATCTATTCAGATAGTCAGATAGACTGTTATCAAAGTTCTTGCTTCGGGCAACTCAAGGTAGAGGCAAGTTATCGCATGTCAAATTCAAATTGAGCAGCTGAATTCAGTCAACTTTGTAAATTTTATATGGGTTATCGCAATTCTTCTAACTCAACTAGCACTTGGCATATATTCAGTATCAATAATCAAGCTAAAGTCTTATGAATTGATCAAAACCTAATGGTGGATTAAATTTGAAATAGATATACCCAGTAAGTTTTGCAGGAATTAAGGTAGAATAAAGCATTTTGAATTAAATGGGAGAAAAATGGAATGAGGTCATGTGTTGCACGTGGACAATGGACTCTCAAATAGGGAGTCTGCCGCTGCTATCAAACGCCCCGTACTCATAATCCTTACACATGTCATCTTGAACAAATTAATTAATTGAGAAAAAAACAACATCGACAAAGTGTATTCAATCAATGAGCTGTAACTTTACATAGCAAAGTTATGTCAGATTATGCAAATAATTAAATCAGTTTTGATTTATATTCATATTTTTCGTTTATGTGTCGTTTATCGTTATCCATGTTGTTTAACTTGTATTACAGTAATTTAAAACATCTTCAAATCAATATTTTGATATCAACATTTTAAAAGGACGTGAGTACTTTTGTGAACAACACCTTTCACGACGTCGTGGAGCGTATTCAAGCCTACTCAAATAAAATAAAAGAAAATCAACCTCTTTCCGTAAGTGGGGTTGGACTGCTTGGGAGGCGTCAAATGCGCTCATTAGTTTCTAAGAAAGATTGTGTCCAATATCTGTTCCGCCATTTTGACATGTTGATGCCGATTAATACTAAAATGACTCCAAAACCATTCGATCGTAATTTTAGCTGTCATAATGTATCGATCGCGTATATCTATGGTCATGAAAACGAACAGTAATAAAAACAGCTCTTTAGGAATTGAATATGTGGCCGCAGCTTTTGGAACCTAAAAAAAATAATTGCAGTAACACAGTTTAAAAAAATGGCCGAAACCTTTTTTTTGCGTTCCATGAAAACCTAATGAAACATTCTGTAAGTATGACTACATCAGCTGATTCGATTCATTATTGAAAACTTTATACGGAAACCATCTCTTCAAATGTTTAAAAAATTTCAGTGAGCTTTCAACAACTAGAACAGTTTGGTAAAAGTGTGTTCCTATGTTACATTTTTTTTATAGTATTAAAACATAAAATAAGTAAATCCTTGAAGTACTATGTTTCATTACTGTTCAATCATTTAATTCATTGTTATTCAAACAATGACAAATGAGTATAATTCTTAACAAACAATTCAGCTGTTGAGAGTGTAGTAAAATTTTTTGAGTGTGTACAATTTTTACTATTTGAATTCCTGAAACCATTTACACTCAGTGGCTGCTATCATAGCTACTTAACAATTGACTTGACTAACCAATACTCAATATATTCGAAATGGCTTCGGATGAAATGCTCGTCCATCCTTCTTCAGGAAGCTACGCGTTGATTCCGTTCGTCGTAGTTTGCGTTCCGGCAATGGATCCACTGGGCCAGGTGCAACCGATAGCACAATACACTCGGCTGGAAGTGAGATAGATGTTGTCAAAGACGAAGGCCGCCTTGAAGTTCTCAAGGACATCGGCTCAGGAACGGTTTGCAGCTCTCGAGCCAACTCCACACCGGACATACTGGCAGCCATTTTCCGAAATGTGCGCTTCATCAAACGATAAAAAACACATTGTAGTAAGGTAGAAGAAAACTTGTTACACACTCAATCTGCTACATGGTTGTGCATCATTCTATGCTCGCCGATGACTATGCTCTACTCTGCAAATGTAAAACTCTAAATAATATAAAAAGTTGTTGAAACACTTACGTGATAGAACTGATAACAGAGCCGAGGATCAGTAGGATATAACAATGTTCTGTATATATCAGTGTAGTATAGTAGGATTCTGATATATGCAGTTAAAGGACTTTTGTCATCGGAAGTCTTGTAACGTTGTACGTAAATACAACAGATAAGCAAACTTTGCTTTTCATTGGAAGCAGGAATACAAGAAGTTTAAAGCAACTTATGTTTTTGGAACGATCCGACGAAAAATAATATGAATTTAATACAATCAGAGCAGCTATTTGTGATCAATTATAAAAGGAGGATTGACTGAGATTTCATAGAGGGTTTTAGAACGGTTAAACGATAACCAGGAAGGAGAGCCTAAAATAGCTTTGGTCCTCACAAGTCGCATCTAAATCTAAATGAACCTTGAGGGATAAGAATGTTACATTTTCTTCTTCTTCTTGGCATTACGGCCTCACTTGGACAGAGCCTGTTTCTCAGCTTAGTGTTCTTATGAGCACTTCCACAGTTACTTACTAAGAGCTTTCTTAGTCAAAGTTGCCATTTTCGCATTCGTATATCGTGTGATAAGTACGATGATACTCTATGCCCATTGAAGTCGAAAAAAATCCAGAACAAGAAGATCCTGAATTGACCGGGAATCGAACCCAGACACATTCAGCATGGCTTTGCTTTGTAGCCGCGAACTCTAACCACTCGACTAAGGAAGGCCCTTTATAACATATGATATCTCTGGATGTTGAGGATTTGTAAGGTTAGCGTCTTCGGCGAAGTTGTTCAGCAGCTCAAGAACTATCATTGTTCTAGTCAAGAGATCCGAGATTTTTCCACCAGGCGGCGATAGTGAGCATGAAACTTTTGTTTTGCGGATATATCAGGGTTTTGGCTACTTCTATATAAGACGTATTTGGAAAATTTCGTCATTGCCTCAAGGGATTTCATTATTCTATCCAAAAGATTTGAGATTTCGCCACAAGATGGCGCTAGTGCGTATTAAACTTTTGTTTTGCGCATCAGGATTCGGACCACTTAAAAGACGCCATATTAGACAAACTTATTCAATAGCTCGTTTTGCGGGTATGGCAGGATACTGACCACTTTGAAATACAGTCAACTCTCCATAACTCGATATTTAAGGGGCCAGCGAGTTAGGGAGGTATCGAGTTATAGAACACAAAACCAATGCAAATGTGATTCAAGGAACTATCGAGGTAGCCATGAAAACCAACTTTTACTATGGTTCTCTAACTCGATACCGAGATACGAAACATCGAGTAAGGGAGAGTTGACTGTATGAAGTTTTCCGCAAAATTGATCAGCAGCTCAAAAGCTATTATTATTCTAGCCAAGAGATTCGAGAAGGAAGCGCATGTGAGCATGAAATTTGCGTTTCGCGGATATTTTGGAAACCACTTAGAAAGATGGCGTCTTCGACAAAGATGTTAAGCAGCTCAACAGCTAGCTAGCAGCTAGTCAACAGATCCGAAACTTTGCCACAAGGCGGCGCTTGTGAGCATATTTTTTTTGTTTTGCAAATATCTCGGAATCCTTACCATTTGCTCAGTAGCTCAATGGTTACATAGCGTAGCAAAAATTACATTTTTTGTGTGTCTAAAAGATCAAATTATGTTTTTCTAGTTGATTTGGGATTGCTGAATTTGATGCCGTTCACAGAAATGTTCCAGCACGTCACATTCAGGTCGCTATAGTTGTAAAAAATACAGGTTTCATCAATGTTTTCATTCATTCATTCATATGATTTATCAAATTTTTTTGTGATCTAATCCGCCTTAAACGTAAAATAGGACATTAATTTACATTTAAGATATAATTCGGTTGAAAATTCCCGATACAATTTAGATTAAATCGATTTTTCCAACATGCTTACAGTTTCTATACAAAATTCTTCATTTGTCTTATATGACAAAATACAATACTTTTTAAAAACATCAAAAAATAACTTTTGAGCATTGAAAGTATTATGTACTTTGGTGACAAGTATTGTTATACTTTTGAGTTTGAGTTTTGTGACAAATTAAGGTGATTATAGAACGAAGCCACAACTCAAACTTTCAAGAGCACAAGACTTGAGAACCAAACAGCGCTCTGCGTTGAAATTTTGTCCCATTAATCACCACCAGCAAGCAAGTAAATGATTGAACTATTGTCAGATTCTCCAGTCTTGCGCTCTTGAAAATTCGAAGTTTGGCTTCGTTTTATAATCACCTTAAGCAAATAAATTGCCATACAAGCTGGCAACCTTGCATGCACGTTGGCTGAAATAGTCAAATTTTGTATTTTCAGCCAAAGCCAAATAGAGTAATAATGTATTTTGATGCTTGAGACGAAAAAGTGTCTGCAGTGTTATCATTATTCAAGCCAAAAGAATCAAGATCTTGACATCAGGCAGTGCCAGTGTACATGAAGCTTCGGATTAGTGGATGTACTACTCCTTAGAAATATGGCTCCTTCGATAAAGTCCAGTAGCTAAAAGTTTGTCTTTATTGCAATGAAATAATCGGCGTATTCGGCAAGTTGTTCAGTAGCTCAGAGACCCTTTATTTTACTCATGATACTCGAGATTTTTCCTTCAGGCGGCGCAAGTAAGCGTGAATCAATATTTTGTTTATATCCCAAGATTTTGACAACTTCAAGATGTGACTTGTTTAGCAACGTTTTTTTAGTATCTTAGCCGTGAATATGATATTTTGCCACTAGGCGGCGCTAGTGTGCATGAAACTATTGTTATTTTGAATACCTCAGGATCCTGGCTACTTCGAAAGAAAAAAAAATAAAACTTAAGCTACTGAACAGTTTTGCCAAAAACGCCATGTATTTATAATGTCAGGATCTGGAGATATCCAGTACAAAAGTTTTATGCTCTCGCTGGGGGTGAAATTTTAAACTTTATGACTCGAATAATGATAGGACTCTTGAAGTGAAGACTCTTGAACAACTTTGTTGAAAACACCATCTTTCTAAGTGGATGGGAATCTCATATATCTGCAAATCAAAAGTTTCATGCACACTAGCGCCGCCTGGTGGCAACGTTTAGATTTTTTAAGACTTTTGCAGTCAGTTACTTCTACTTTTAGGGGAAAAGTATCAATGTCAGTAGATAGGAATATGTTTTCCAAATCAAATGTGATTTCGGTAATATTATGATAAAAGATTATGTGACCGGCGGGACTTGAACCCACAATTTCCATTCTGTACACGGACGCATTACCAATTATAGCTGTAGTAGTGATATGGTGAGGGATTAGTGTGGTATATTGGACTAGAGTGATTGTGGACCTTGGGGATGTTACAACGGTCATTATCCAAATACTTCAGTAAACCGTTGCGAAGCTGTAATATAATTGGTAATGCGTCCGTGCACAGAATGGAAATTGTAGGTTCAAGTCCCGTCGGCTACATAATCTTTCATAATGTCACCACAATTACACTTAATTTGACAAATATGTCTAACTGCCTAGCTGCCTATATGGAATACCTTTCCTCTAAAAGTAAACTAAGAATTAACTGCTTTGAAAAATTATTCCCATCGGTTCTTCCTCGTCGACATACGGTGTGGTAGGCCACGGTGTCAGATCATGCGTTGGGAAGAGAACCTTCACAATAACCCTCAGCTTTTCAGCACACGTTTCAACCGACATTGACCGACCCTTGACTTTCGCCATAACCACTCGATAAGCGTTCCCCAGGGGTTGGCGTCAGCTGCTCAGACTTGCTCAGAGTTATCTCGCGTATGAAAGCAGTTCTGGCTGCTTGGAATACGACATTTCGCTCCTTTTTGACATCTACGTTCCTTGCTCTCTGGTAACGCCTCCTGGCTTTACAGCTCATCGCCGGGTGGCCCATGCACTTGAAGCATCGCATCGGTGCACGGATAAAAATCTGATTCCCACACCATGATTTATAAGTCATGAAGTTCATAAGTTGGTTAGGTCGTAATATCAGGACGACAAATCATGGTTTCTGGAGTCATAATCATAATTCTTCATAAACGTAACATCCAGAGCGACAACACAAAGCTTTTCACTTTGCTTCAAGTCATTAGCATCGACAATAAATTGGTACTGTGGTAAAGTACGTAGCTCTCAATCTGAAGGTTGTTGGTTCGAATCTTGCTCTAGCAAATTTTGTTTTTTTGTTTTAATTTTATCGGGCTGACTGACAGAATTATAGATAGATTCGAAACGGATGCGCGAATCATGATTTTCGAGCATACGATGTATGATTTCGAGCACTCAGCTGCAACTTGTGTCGCGTTACGACAATCTGATTCATGATATCGTGAGTCCAAATCATGGTGTATTTTCATAAGATGAAAACACACTGGAATCATGATATCCGGGTGCATAATCATGATTTTGGATTCTGATTTCTACCCGTGTGGCCTATCTGGTCGTGTGACGAGTCTCAGTGGGCATATCGATCAGCCAATTCTCGTCTTGCCTTTCTCCACCAGTTTGTTCGTAGTGCCAACTGGTAGCCGAATCGTCACTGACAGTGTGCTGTCGTACGACTTCTACAGACGGATTTCCATGGCCTCCTCTCCAAGGCTGCATTGCTTACGCAGCTACTCACTCACTCGTCCACAGTTGTTTTCTCGTCCAGATATCTGCACTCAACAACTACTTCCTGAGTAAAAGCTCTTACGTCCGCCCCGTTCGTCAAAGATTTCGTGAGTAGCTCCTGATAGGCCGAACTCTTTATCGCTGGGTCACCCTTCAGCTCAAATAGCATCCCCCCTTCCTGGGTGCGCCGCGTTCTAACCACGTTTTTTCACAGGTCCTTCAGGTTTTGATCGTCCTTAGCTTTCCGAAGGATATCTGCATACGATGTATGATCGTTTGCCTTAACAAGTATACATCACAATGCCGTATATAACAGGGCCGGCTCTTAGTATATGTTTGCTTCTATTAGTCACGAAAAAAATGTAAACAAAACGACAAGCCTGCCAAAAACAGCGTTGTTGCTCGATTTCGACTCTGAATCTTTAATCCTCCTTGTAGTCCTTGTGTCGCACATTGCTTCGAGCTACTGCTAAACCCTACCCTACCACTTTTCTGGAACGCGTTCATGTTCTCGACTCCTGCTGTGTTGAATTGTATCGTCATTGTTGGCATTGGCATTGGCAGAGGACTCAGAGAGTATGACGAACTAGAAGAATTCGATATTGAAGTGACCATCGAGTTAGGGAGGTTTCGAGTTACCGAACATAAAACCAGTGCAACTGCGTTCCAAGGGACCATCGAGTTAGCAATGAAAACCAACATTTACTATGGTTTCCTAACTCGATATCGCGATATGGAATATCGAGTAAGGGAGAATTGGCTGTAATAGAATAACATTCGACACTTCTACGAAACTTTCGATAGCGTGCGAAAAGGACAGCTCAGTCTGTCGCCATGTGCAACGACTGCCAAGAAAAGTTGCTGACAAATCAAACATTTCGAGGAGGGAAGATCATTTCTAGATATTGTTTAACAGAGATGACGAAAGTGGACCTGTAAGCAGAATTAGAATCGAAGACGACGGACAGGCTATGGAACCTTGAATGCTATATGAATTTTTTTTTCTTTTTTTTTTTTAATTAATTTCTTTATTAGTATCATTCCAAACATTACATTCATTTCTTATATCTAGGTGTTCTGTGTTATTAGACAACACTATCATCCTAATTTGGTAAAACAAATTTAAGATTTTATTAACATTTTGTTAACAACATATAACATTTCATTTGCCGTAGCAGTTCAGATTTTTTACAGGTGAGTTGATTCCACCTGCTTATAAGAGGAAAAAAACCGCTTTAAATATTCTTAACCTAACTTAACCTAAACATATAACGCATTAATCGTGGCAATAGAAGATTGTAACGATTTTTGCCTGAAATAATTGATTATTTTATTTGACATTTGTTCCAATGTTTCAACATTGGATATTCTATGTAACTCATTGGTACTATACCAGGGAGGAAGCTTCAGAATCATTTTCAAAATTTTATTTTGAATTCTCTGCAGAGCTTTCTTCCTGGTATTACAACAGCTAGTCCATATTGGTACAGCATACAACATGGCTGGCCTGAAAATTTGTTTAAATATCAAAAGCTTGTTCTTAAGACAAAGTTTTGATTTTCTATTAATAAGGGGATAGAGACATTTTACATATTTATTACATTTGGCTTGAATGCCCTCAATGTGATTTTTGAAAGTTAAATTCTTATCAAGCATGAGCCCTAGATACTTAACTTCATCTGACCAATTTATTGGAATCCCTCTCATCGTGACAACATGTCTACTTGAAGGTTTCAAATAAAGAGCTTTTGGTTTATGTGGGAATATTATTAGTTGAGTTTTGGAAGCATTAGGAGAAATCTTCCATTTTTGCAAGTATGAAGAAAAAATATCCAAACTTTTTTGCAATCGACTACAGATGACACGCAGGTTTCGACCTTTGGCGGAGAGGCCTGTGTCATCCGCAAACAAAGATTTTTGACATCCCTGGGGTAACTCAGGTAAGTCAGATGTGAAAATATTGTATAATATTGGTCCCAAAATGCTGCCTTGAGGAACACCAGCTCTTACAGGAAGTCTTTCAGATCTGGAGTTCTGATAATTAACCTGAAATGTACGATTTGACAGATAACTTTGAATTATTCTAACAATGTATGTTGGAAAATTAAAGTTGTTTAATTTTACAATCAAACCTTCATGCCAAACACTGTCGAATGCTTTTTCTATGTCTTGAAGAGCAAGACCAGTAGAATAGCCTTCAGATTTGTTGGAACGGATCAAATTTGTTACACGTAAAAGTTGATGAGTGGTCGAATGTCCATGGCGGAATCCGAACTGTTCATTGGCAAAAATTGAATTTTCGTTGATGTGGACCATCATTCTGTTCAAAATAACCTTTTCAAAAAGTTTACTGATGGAGGAAAGCAAACTGATTGGACGATAGCTAGAAGCTTCTGCTGGATTTTTGTCTGGTTTTAAAATTGGAACAACCTTAGCATTTTTCCATTTGTCAGGAAAATATGCTAATTGAAAACATTTGTTAAATATATCAACTAGAAATGATAAGCTACTTTCTGGAAGTTTCTTGTTGAGGATGTAGAAAATTCCATCATCGCCAGGAGCTTTCATATTTTTGAATTTTCTAATAATAGTTCTCACTTCTTCCAAATCAGTCTCCCAGACATTTTCGAAAACGTTCTCTTGATTTAGAATATTTTCGAAGTCCTGAGTAACTTGATTTTCAATTGGACTAGTAAGTCCTAAATTAAAATTGTGCGCACTTTCAAACTGCATAGCAAGTTTTTGAGCTTTTTCGCAATTAGTTAGTAATAATTTGTTTTCCTCTTTCAATGCCGGTATAGGCTTCTGAGGTTTTTTCAAGATTTTAGATAATTTCCAAAAGGGCTTAGAGCCAGGGTCCAATTGAGAAATTTTATTTTCAAAATTTTTGTTTCTTAATTGAGCAAAACGCTTTTTGATTTCTTTCTGCAAATCCTGCCATATAATTTTCATAGCAGGATTTTGGAATTGCAATGCTTCTGGCTTCAACAATGGAATTTGTTAAAGTTTCAAGGGCATTGTCAATATCAAGTTTAGTTTCTAAAGAAATGTTAACATTAAGATTAGAGTCAACATACGTTTTATATACATCAGGTATCAGGTATCAGAAGGCCGGCTCCAGAGGCACGTTCCCCGCCATTTGGGAGATTTGTGCCATCGCCATATTTGAGCCTATTTCATCATCTACCCGATGGGAGAGGAAAGGGAAGGGAAAGATGGGAGGAAATAGGAGTGGGGTCCCTTGAAGAGGGAAAATCGCATAAGCGAATTGAGAGCATGTAGCTCCATACCACAATGGGTTCGAACAGCGCCCTAAAAAGGGCACTGCAAAACGCATGAGCGTAAAGAGAGCCTATAGCTCATTACCACAGCGGGTTAAGAATACCAGAAGGTCCTGAAAATTCAGGTTTTTGAAATCAGTTTCACTTAATAAGTGTTTACCAAACAATTGAAATCGCAATTACGCGAAAATTTGACAGTTACATATCAGGTGATCAAAAGCTCCATAATCGGAATCACAACTATCACACACAAATGTATCAACACACTGAAAATTTGCCATGTGATAGTTGAGTCGGCAGTGGCGCCAGTCAAGGTTGTAACCAAGCGACTGCAATTCTGCTTTGACAGATTTGTTAAATACTTAGCCACCCTTTTGGATAGTTTAGTAATGTACAGACGTCTACTCGTCCCGCGAAGGGAGTTGTGAGGAACATTTCCTATAAGCAAAGTGACAAGCAATTGTGAGATCACTCGAAGCAAGGACAATTGTATCCCAATTCACCGGAAGTGGAAACATCTAAATCACTAGGATTTCCAATGGACGGAGAAAATCCATAGAATTTGGTCACAACCAATTCCCAGTTTGTGGAGTATAACAAATGCAAAGTCTGCGAATTTACATTCTTATGTTCATATAGAGATGTAGCGATGATCAGATAATGATTCATCATCTGATACATTCCAATTCGTCAACTCGTGACTGATTCTATTCGAGCAGAGCATTGTATCTAACACTTCTTCTCTAGCAGATACCATGAAGGTTGGGGGATTTCCTACAATAAGTAATCCAAGATTTGAACTACTTAAGCATTCCATCAGACTGGTGCTTCTCAAATTGATATCATTACCCACAATCAGCAGAAGGCCTTTTCATAGGCAGTGAACGACAACTCGTTTGAAATCATCATGTGGTAAATACACCACAAAACGAAAGACGTATTTCCTATTGAGGTCACATACAGAAATATCAATTGTGACAGCACATACATCTCTGGTTGTTAACTCAGAAATGAGTATAGCGACGTCAGCGCTATTTACGAGCACGCATGCACGAGGCATGGCACGCGAATTTGCCATTTCATGTTTCTGAAAGTAGCAAAAACTGGGTCCACTAGGTTTCCTAGATAGAAGTTTACAAAAGTAAGGTTTTTGAACTAGCGCCACTTGAGCTGTACCATTTGCATGAGTCTATAAAGATTGATCGTTGCTGACATTTTATGCTGGAGATTGATCTAACTAAGCTATCCTAGCCGTAGCCACTACCCAAACTAGGCAGGATTAAGCTTTTCACAATCTCAGAACGAAAAAGACCAGAAGCGAACAAAAACCAGATCGGTATCTCTTGAAAGTCGTCAAAGGCGAAAAGCACAGAATACACTGTGTAAAACGCATAATGCGAAACCATAGAGGTGAAAATTTAAACTAAATTACATTAAATGTATTAATAATCCCACCCTTATTTAGCCTCAGGCTTGAGACTGAAGGAGAGCAGCCAATCATCTCGGAGAAACACAAGGTCACCTGCACCATTGCTCCGGGTAGCACAGGAAGGGCATAATACTGTAGAGGGCGCCCTGGAACTCCACAGGCTCTGTTTGCGGCTAGGTTTTATTTAGACCCCCCTAACCATTCATTCTTAGGCACGGTAAGCTTAAAGCCGTATGAATTAGGGGTCACCGCTACCGACACTACGCGGCTATCTAGGCTGATCGGGAAAAGGAAGTTAACATTGATGATTAACTCCTGACGTGCCTTAACAGCCTCAAAAAAAAATTTATTTTCAAAATTTTTGTTTCTTAATTGAGCAAAACGCTTTTTGATTTCTTTCTGCAAATCCTGCCATATAATTTTCATAGCAGGATTTTGGAATTGCAATGCTTCTGGCTTCAACAATGGAATTTGTTAAAGTTTCAAGGGCATTGTCAATATCAAGTTTAGTTTCTAAAGAAATGTTAACATTAAGATTAGAGTCAACATACGTTTTATATACATTCCAGTCGGCTCGTAAATAATTGAAAGTGGTGCTGATAGGATTTAGAATCGCTTCTTGGGATATTTGAAATGTAACAGGGGCATGATCAGAATCAAAATCAGCATGAGTAACTAATTGGCTACAAATATGACTAGAGCCGGTTAAGACCAAGTCAATCGTAGATGGATTTCTAGAAGAGGAAAAACATGTAGGGCTATCAGGGTATTGAATTGAGAAATATCCTGAAGAGCACTCATCAAATAAAATTCTGCCGTTGGAATTATTTTGAGAATTATTCCATGACCGATGTTTGGCATTAAAGTCACCAATGACAAAAATTTTGACTTATTGCGAGTCAATTTTCGCAAGTCAGTTTGGAGCAAATTAACTTGCTGTCCAGAGCATTGAAAAGGCAAATAGGCAGCTATGAAAGTATATTTACCAAACTCTGTTTCAACAGAAACACCTAAAGTTTCAAAAACTTTAGTTTCAAATGATGAAAACAGTTGATGTTTTATACGCCTATGAATGATGATTGCAACTCCCCCACATGCCCCATCAAGTCGATCATTACGATAAACAAAAAAGTTAGGATCTCTTTTGAGTTTGGATCCAGGTTTTAAATACGTTTCGGTAATAACTGCTCTATGCACGTTATTAGCAGTAAGAAAATTAAACAGCTCGTCCTCTTTACCATTCAGAGAACGAGCATTCCAATTTAAAATATTTAAATTATTATTTGGATCCATTAGAAAAACGTAATCCAATAACAATTTGATTTGTAATTTTTACACCTACTTGGACTGCTTCAGTCATAGTGGTGGCTTTGAACATTGCATCAATCATTAGATTCAATTGTTCAGTTAGAAAATTAAAATCAGAGGCAGACATGTCATGTGATTTCCCATTAGAATTTCCGGTAGACGAAGAAGCGGAATTACCAGGCGGTAGGGTTTTTTCCATCTGATTTGAAACAAGTAGAATGGGTACCCATGGACCGAACAGGGGAGCAGTTCAAATTTCCTGCTACGGTATTGGCAAAGGATTTACCGTGGGTAGATACACTCGAAATTGAAAGATTCGAACGGCTACCCGACGGATTAAAATTTGTTTGTAAATGAGCATGATTATGATCTTCCTGATGGGTATGATTCATGATCAAACGATCGTTAACTGAAAAATTAGCATTGTTTGATACTCTACCAGGCAAGTTGCGGAAACGACCGTTATCGTAACGGATATTATATTTGATCTGCCTGGCACGAACCTCAATGACCCTTTTGCGTGAAGGGCACTCCCAAAAGTTAGCTTTATGAGGGCCCTTGCAATTGGCGCATTCAAACTTTCTGGTATCTTCTTTCACAGGACAGACGTCCTTAGCGTGAGAAGAACCTCCACAAATCATGCATTTAGCATCCATGCGACAATTTTTTGTACCATGACCCCACTTTTGGCACCGACGGCACTGAGTGGGGTTCTGGTAATTTCCTCCAGGTTTCTGGAAATGTTCCCATGTCACACGGACATCGAACATAAGTTTTGCTTTTTCTAAAGCTTTAATATTATTTAGTTCTTTTTTGTTAAAGTGAACTAAATAATATTCTTGAGAAAGCCCTTTCCGAACAATTCCAGATTGGGTTCTCTTTTTCATAATGATTACTTGGACTGGGGAAAATCCAAGTAAATCATTTATTCCATTTTTGATCTCTTCAGGTGACTTATAGTCTCTTGAGAGACCTTTCAAGACGACTTTGAACAAACGTTCAGTTTTGTCGTCATAAGTAAAAAATTTGTGCTTCTTCTCTTCAAGATGTCTGAGAAGAAGTTCACGATCTTTAAGAGTTTCCGGCAAAACGCGACAGTCTCCTTTCTTTGCGATTTGGAAGGAAACCTTGATTCCCCTAATGGAGTTCAAGATCTCCTGCCTAAATCCCCCAAATTCGGAACAACTGACCATGATAGGCGGCACTCTTTGCTTCCTCACTTGAATCAAAGAGCCTGGGCTAGAGGCTGCTTCGATTTGTTCGGAAAATTTGTCTAGAGCATCGAACTGATTGCTCATTTCGATACAATTATTCATTTCACCCTTGGAAGAAACTTCGCATTCCGGGGAAGCGTCCTTTCTTCCATTCTTGCCACGTGTAGTGGCAGTTTTAAAGCCCACTTTTTTGGAAGGAAGTAGTGAATTCAGAGATTCACCCTTCCTTTTGTTAGTTGTTGATACCATGTTTAGTTAATAAACGAAAGAAGACGTGACCTTCGAGAGGTTTTTCCCAAGACGGTGTCCAAGAAGGATTACCACCGCTAGCTTTCGCCAACGGGTCCAACGAAAAATCGAAGGCACGGGTCCAAACAAGGATCGTAAAGGGATCAATAGTAGAAAAAATATTACTGAAAAGTACTGTTTTAGTAGCACTGAAAAGTACCGTTTTTAATTTTAGCACTGAAAAGTACTGTTTATGTAGCACTGAAAAGTACTGTTTTATTGCTTTAGGTAGTTTTTAAGAAAACTTCCAAGAGCAGAGAGAATTCGTGTACGCACAGCACGAAGGTACGATGCGCACTGAATGCTATATGAATTATGTTTAACAGATTGAGACCGCTTGAGGAGTGCTTCACTGGTTATTGCGAAGCTAGTTTTCGAAAGAGACGATCAACGATGGATTCCCGCGATAAATCTAAGAATCATCTGTTCGTAGACTTCAATGTTGCATACAATCCAGTGAAGAGAAACAAGTCGGTGGCAAAATATGTTCGAACATGGCTTCCCAGAAAAATGTGTTAGACTCATTCTCTTGCCTAACATTAAAGGATAAATGAAATGGCGCATTGATGACGGTTATATTCATAGCGGTTCGCTATAGTATAATACAGTCACCCCACGCAGTTGAATCACCCACAATTTATGAATCAGCTGACTTCAAAAGGCAAAATTATTATCAAACTTGTCACAAAACATCACAGAATTATTTTTACTGATAAAAAACTATGTGTAAAAATAATTCTGTGATGTTTTGTGACAAGTTTGATAATAATTTTGTCATTTGAAATCAGCTGATTCATAAATTGTGGGTGATTCAACTGCGTGGGTTACTGTACCTGGATGACTGAAGGCAGCCGTTGTAACGCCACACACCTATTTTTTTTGTTAAAATCAGCTATTTTTGCTGAATACGTTTGGTGTGCATGCTCCACTCGGAATCACTGGACCGACCTAGGCACCTAACCGGTAAGGAAATAGCAGTAAGTGAAAGGAAGCGTGAGGCGATGAATAGAATATCGTGGCTCAGGCAAACCAGTAAACCAACAAATCCTCCTTCTGTGACATCCGTGACCAATATAAGTCCTTGTAAGTATTTCCTCGTCAGTTTGATGGATAGCTTTGACCGTTGAGCAACCCAAGTCAGCTTATGAAAAACATACCAAATCATACAACACGATAGTCGTTCATCGTTATGATATGTGAGCTTTTCATCCATCACCAACTTGTAACTAGTTTTAAAAGGATACAGTTGTACAAACAGTATAGATTTCGATCTAGCACGATAACAATGCCGTCGGCGCAAGAATTTGTGAAAAAAATGTTGCATCTTGCATTGACTGAAACAGCAACTGGTTTAGAAGGAGCGTCAAGGAAGTTATTGAAACCTAAAATCCTACCGTGAGTTAGAATAACCTTATTGAAAGCAAAATAAAACAAGAAGACTTAAATGAAGAGCACCGCTTAAAATGACAATAATTGGAAATTGCAAAGTTTGCTTATCTTTTTATATTCAAATCTACGGAAGTGCGATACTAAGCAATTAGCTGATACTATTGCAATCCTTGTTTCTGGTAGCGATAAATAAACAATAATAAAATACGAAACAATTTGAGCTTTTTTTTCTTCATAATTCATTTCTCGGTCATTCTTGTCGACGTAAAAGGATACATTCATTCTCATTTTACATTTTTGGTAATTTTACTTGCAAAGGTGGTAGCATGTTTGATAGTTACGGTTTTTTAAGAAATAAATTATAATTGTAATCTAAATATTAAGGTTTTATTTGTCTGAATATTTTTAGAAAAAAAGGTGTTTTAAATCATGTGTATGGTTTGCAGTTGTTCGAAAGTAGTGTACCGGCAACAATTTTGTTTTCCGTCTTCTTGGGATATTTGAAATGTAACAGGGACATGATCAGAATCAAAATCAGCATGAGTAACTAATTGGCTACAAATATGACTAGAGTCGGTTAAGACCAAGTCAATCGTAGATGGATTTCTAGAAGAGGAAAAACATGTAGGGCTATCAGGGTATTGAATTGAGAAATATCCTGAAGAGCACTCATCAAATAAAATTCTGCCGTTGGAATTATTTTGAGAATTATTCCATGACCGATGTTTGGCATTAAAGTCACCAATGACAAAAATTTTTGACTTATTGCGAGTCAATTTTCGCAAGTCAGTTTGGAGCAAATTAACTTGCTGTCCAGAGCATTGAAAAGGCAAATAGGCAGCTATGAAAGTATATTTACCAAACTGTGTTTCAACAGAAACACCTAAAGTTTCAAAAACTTTAGTTTCAAATGATGAAAACAGTTGATGTTTTATACGCCTATGAATGATGATTGCAACACCCCCACATGCCCCATCAAGTCGATCATTACGATAAACAAAAAAGTTAGGATCTCTTTTGAGTTTGGATCCAGGTTTTAAATACGTTTCGGTAATAACTGCTCTATGCACGTTATTAGCAGTAAGAAAATTAAACAGCTCGTCCTCTTTACCATTCAGAGAACGAGCATTCCAATTTAAAATATTTAAATTATTATTTGGATCCATTAGAAAAACGTAATCCAATAACAATTTGATTTGTAAATTTTACACCTACTTGGACTGCTTCAGTCATAGTGGTGGCTTTGAACATTGCATCAATCATTAGATTCAATTGTTCAGTTAGAAAATTAAAATCAGAGGCAGACATGTCATGTGATTTCCCATTAGAATTTCCGGTAGACGAAGAAGCGGAATTACCAGGCGGTAGGGTTTTTTCCATCTGATTTGAAACAAGTAGAATGGGTACCCATGGATCGAACAGGGGAGGAGTTCAAATTTCCTGCTACGATATTGGCAAAGGATTTACCGTGGGTAGATACATTCGAAATTGAAAGATTCGAACGGATACCCGACGGATTAAAATTTGTTTGTAAATGAGCATGATTATGATCTTCCTGATGGGTATGATTCATGATCAAACGATCGTTAACTGAAAAATGAGCATTGTTTGATACTCTACCAGGCAAATTGCGGAAACGACCGTTATCGTAACGGATATTATCTTTCATCTGCCTGGCACGAACCTCAATGACCCTTTTGCGTGAAGGGCATTCCCAAAAGTTAGCTTTATGAGGGCCCTTGCAATTGGCGCATTCAAACTTTCTGGTATCTTCTTTCACAGGACAGACGTCCTTAGCGTGAGAAGAACCTCCACAAATCATGCATTTAGCATCCATGCGACAATTTTTTGTACCATGACCCCACTTTTGGCACCGACGGCACTGAGTGGGGTTCTGGTAATTTCCTCTAGGTTTCTGGAAATGTTCCCATGTCACACGGACATCGAACATAAGTTTTGCTTTTTCTAAAGCTTTAATATTATTTAGTTCTTTTTTGTTAAAGTGAACTAAATAATATTCTTGAGAAAGCCCTTTCCGAACAATGCCAGATTGGGTTCTCTTTTTCATAATGATTACTTGGACTGGGGAAAATCCAAGTAAATCATTTATTCCATTTTTGATCTCTTCAGGTGACTTATAGTCACTTGAGAGACCTTTCAAGACGACTTTGAACAAACGTTCAGTTTTGTCGTCATAAGTAAAAAATTTGTGCTTCTTCTCTTCAAGATGTCTGAGAAGAAGTTCACGATCTTTAAGAGTTTCCGGCAAAACGCGACAGTCTCCTTTCTTTGCGATTTGGAAGGAAACCTTGATTCCCCTAATGGAGTTCAAGATCTCCTGCCTAAATCCCCCAAATTCGGAACAACTGACCATGATAGGCGGCACTCTTTGCTTCCTCACTTGAATCAAAGAGCCTGGGCTAGAGGCTGCTTCGATTTGTTCGGAAAATTTGTCTAGAGCATCGAACTGATTGCTCATTTCGATACAATTATTCATTTCACCCTTGGAAGAAACTTCGCATTCCGGGGAAGCGTCCTTTCTTCCATTCTTGCCACGTGTAGTGGCAGTTTTAAAGCCCACTTTTTTGGAAGGAAGTAGTGAATTCAGAGATTCACCCTTCCTTTTGTTAGTTGTTGATACCATGTTTAGTTAATAAACGAAAGAAGACGTGACCTTCGAGAGGTTTTTCCCAAGACGGTGTCCAAGAAGGATTACCACCGCTAGCTTTCGCCAACGGGTCCAACGAAAAATCGAAGGCACGGGTCCAAACAAGGATCGTAAAGGGATCAATAGTAGAAAAAATATTACTGAAAAGTACTGTTTTAGTAGCACTGAAAAGTACCGTTTTTAATTTTAGCACTGAAAAGTACTGTTTATGTAGCACTGAAAAGTACTGTTTTATTGCTTTAGGTAGTTTTTAAGAAAACTTCCAAGAGCAGAGAGAATTCGTGTACGCACAGCACGAAGGTACGATGCGCACTGAATGCTATATGAATTATGTTTAACAGATTGAGACCGCTTGAGGAGTGCTTCACTGGTTATTGCGAAGCTAGTTTTCGAAAGAGACGATCAACGATGGATTCCCGCGATAAATCTAAGAATCATCTGTTCGTAGACTTCAATGTTGCATACAATCCAGTGAAGAGAAACAAGTCAGTGGCAAAATATGTTCGAACATGGCTTCCCAGAAAAATGTGTTAGACTCATTCTCTTGCCTAACATTAAAGGATAAATGAAATGGCGCATTGATGACGGTTATATTCATAGCGGTTCGCTATAGTATAATACAGTCACCCCACGCAGTTGAATCACCCACAATTTATGAATCAGCTGACTTCAAAAAGCAAAATTATTATCAAACTTGTCACAAAACATCACAGAATTATTTTTACTGATAAAAAACTATGTGTAAAAATAATTCTGTGATGTTTTGTGACAAGTTTGATAATAATTTTGTCATTTGAAATCAGCTGATTCATAAATTGTGGGTGATTCAACTGCGTGGGTTACTGTACCTGGATGACTGAAGGCAGCCGTTGTAACGCCACACACCTATTTTTTTTTGTTAAAATCAGCTATTTTTGCTGAATACGTTTGGTGTGCATGCTCCACTCGGAATCACTGGACCGACCTAGGCACCTAACCGGTAAGGAAATAGCAGTAAGTGAAAGGAAGCGTGAGGCGATGAATAGAATACCGTGGCTCAGGCAAACCAGTAAACCAACAAATCCTCCTCCTTCTGTGACATCCGTGACCAATATAAGTCCTTGTAAGTATTTCCTCGTCAGTTTGATGGATAGCTTTGACCGTTGAGCAACCCAAGTCAGCTTATGAAAAACATACCAAATCATACAACACGATAGTCGTTCATCGTTATGATATGTGAGCTTTTCATCCATCACCAACTTGTAACTAGTTTTAAAAGGATACAGTTGTACAAACAGTATAGATTTCGATCTAGCACGATAACAATGCCGTCGGCGCAAGAATTTGTGAAAAAAATGTTGCATCTTGCATTGACTGAAACAGCAACTGGTTTAGAAGGAGCGTCAAGGAAGTTATTGAAACCTAAAATCCTACCGTGAGTTAGAATAACCTTATTGAAAGCAAAATAAAACAAGAAGACTTAAATGAAGAGCACCGCTTAAAATGACAATAATTGGAAATTGCAAAGTTTGCTTATCTTTTTATATTCAAATCTACGAAAGTGCGATACCAAGCAATTAGCTGATACTATTGCAATTCTTGTTTCTGGTAGCGATAAATAAACAATAATAAAATACGAAACAATTTGAGCTTTTTTTTCTTCATAATTTATTTCTCGGTCATTCTTGTCGACTAAAAAGGATACATTCATTCTCATTTTACATTTTTGGTAATTTTACTTGCAAAGGTGGTAGCATGTTTGATAGTTACGGTTTTTTAAGAAATAAATTATAATTGTAATCTAAATATTAAGGTTTTATTTGTCTGAATATTTTTAGAAAAAAAGGTGTTTTAAATCATGTGTATGGTTTGCAGTTGTTCGAAAGTAGTGTACCGGCAACAATTTTGTTTTCCGTTGAATCATATTTATAAAATATAATATTCTATGCGAAAAAATATTCCCAAACAAACATGCTTGATGCTTGGCTTTTATTTTTGCTTTGGAAATATATGTTTGACTAGAAAATACTCTACGAAAGATAACAAAATATGACGTACATTTTTATTCTGTCCAAAAATTATGAAACAGTGTAATATTGATAGCAAAATTAATTGAAACTTAATGCGTAATATCGAAATGACTTTCTATCAGCTTCACAAGTGTGGTTCAAATATAGTACTGTAGTATCTTTCGGTGCAAAGCGGCTACAGCCAATGTCTTTTTCTAGAAAGTTTCCAATTATTACATAACATAAACTTATGAACTAATTAACAGAGCCAAATTTGAACTACATTGTATTTATTTGTTATTTATATTTATTATACTTTAAATTGTTGGCATCATTGATTTGCTCTTATCGCAGGACTAGTAAAGTTCATTCTTCTTTAATAATAAGAGTTTTTATCGAAATCAGGAACCGGCGACTAGAATGAAATAAAAATAAAAATAAATATGAACAAAAAAAATAAAAAGAAATAACATTTATCCTAAATAGAAAGGATTTTCAACAGTAACAGGAATTTAACAATTAACATATTTAAATCAACATAAATGTCACAAACCAGGAACTTTCCTACACGGACATATGTGCCATATTAGAAAGCATTTGGTACAATTGTCGAAAACAAAATATATTCGTACATATATACAGTAGGACAAAGTATGCATTAGTCGTATTTTATTAAAAAATTGTCAAGTTTGGAGACTTTTATCTTAGTTTGTGGTACTTCGATTGACCTAAAATTTTCACTGCAGCCAGGTAATTGCTTGAAATTTGCTTAACAAACCATAGGATTTCAAAAACAAATTATTCAGTTGTCAACAATCATTAAATTTGGTACAAGTTAAAATTATTGAAAAATCGTAAGGCATTCAAAATTGAAAAGTTAAGAACAAAAGTTTATAGAACATGTCTTCTTGATAGCTTGAAAAAAAATCAGTTTCATTCGTTTTTAACCAACTAGCTTTTTTGAAATAAGTTATGCTAGAAATTATGTAATTGTTATGCAGATTGTAATTCAAGTTATTTTCATGCCGCGGTAAGAATTTCAGATCAATCAGCGCGCTAAAAGCTGAGATACATGCCACCATTGTGTATGGAAAATGGCCAATGCGTACTTAATTTTGACCAATACTGTATAATTGTTATATATATGGTACCATAAATAAAGCTTTAAGATACGAAAACAATGCAAAACTGAATAGAGTAATTATTTAAACAAAAGGATTTAAAAAAAAACGATATAAAAATATATTAGTTTTCTCTGTTAGTAAATGCATATTTTTTGTATTTCACAAAAACCAAAAATAGGTTTACTTCGAAAAAGTGCTTTGAAAGTGTAACTACTTTTTAAGAATGTGATAAATAATGGCTCTGGGTGAGCTATTCGTTCTATATGATTTGCTTATACTTTGTACGTACATTTTAAATATCAGGCGTGATTTATTAGCTTACGGTGTAGACTATATAAATACAAAAGTTAAATACCTGTAAAAAACTTCACGCTCAAACTAAACAAAACTACCTCTAGCTAATCGCAATTAGTGGATGAAAATAAACAAACTGTGATTTAAATGTTATTCGTAAATGTATGCCAAAGCAAATCGTGACTGCATTTGAATTTATTCTACATTATTAGCAGTGATTGAAGTGTTAGGATGTGCAATTGCTGCCGATGTGATGGTTCCAAAATCGCTGCCATCGTCTGGTGTTGGACTCTGCGGAATGTTAGAAAAATATGTGAATGTGTGCATTAAGTTATAAAATTCGGTCTTTGAGACGCAACCCCGTGTTTTATTAATAAACATGTTCAATCAAACTATCAAATTTGCAGCATTTGCAGGGATTGATTTTTTGTCATAAAATTCACCCAAACATATTTTGGCTGATTTCATAGTTTTTGGTAAGGTACACCTGGGTAAGCTGGAACAGAACGGCTTATTTATGAGATATATAACTACAACAACATTAAGTCAATGAATGAAACAAACTTTGCATATCATCTTTCCCCACCCGTTTTAACTTGCCCCGGTGTACCTTATTCAATTCAAAAACAAAATGAAGGGAAATCAATCACTGGATACACCCATTTGATACTTAAGGTTAAGATGAATTGAAGCCAAACCTCAAATTTTCAACAGCACAAATCTGGAAAACCAAACATCCGTTTAAGCTGAAAACTTAAAAAAAACTTCAGCTCAAACGGGCGCTCAGTTTTCCCGATTTGTGCTCTTGAAAATTTGAAGTTTGGCTTCGATTTATCTTCACCTTAACACGCGAAATATGTGTTATGTTGTGTTAGAAACTCCGGCGGTTACTATTCTCGTAGACCAATAAACTTTCTACTTAATTTACACAGCTGTGTTCTGTACAGCCTTGATATGCAAGTATTCAAGCGCAACCTGGATGAAATTAACATATTTGCAGAAATTATTGAGAATAAATTTTTTTTCGAAACACAACCAAAAACAAATCAAACTCGAAAATCACACATTGTTTTTAATATAATACGATCAAAACTTACAATTGAATCATAAAAATCTTAAATCATTACGTATTGAGGGACAAATTGTTGAACTTGCTTCTACCTGGATGTACATGGTTCGGATTTGTTGTATGATCAATAAAACTTGTACAAATAATCCTATGAAATAAAAAAACGTAAGCAAGAATTATCGCATTTTAGTCACAGCGAAAAATTCGAAACAAATGACATTAAAGCACAAAACTACATTTTCTTTTACCAATCACCAACTGGCCAATTCGACTAGACATATATTGCATTTGCTAGGTATGATGTAAGAACAAATTCGGAAGAATTTAATATTTTCTGACAAACTATGCTTTATAGAAATGCGTTACACAGCTCTAGAAAGCCAGACTTGCGACCAACAATTGAACAAGATATAAAAGGCAATTTATTTCTGCTTGCTTGACGAGGACAAATTAATATAGGAGGAATTCTCTGGAACCCGTTTTTACCTGTGACGGTGGTGTTAGGGCCACTGGGTGGTCAATTTGTTTCAAATAATCCTTATCATCGAAAATCTTCTTATCTCCTCCTCCCGGTCTATGTTTGATGTTTTCCAGTGAGCCGATTTTGCTCTCGGCCTTGATGTCCAACTTTTGGTTAACGATCTACAAATAAGAGGAAATAAATTATGTTTAGTGTTAGCTCCGACGAATCTATAATGATTGCTGCCATTTGGAATCCACCAATCTCTATCATAAGATTTGCGCAATTTAAACAGTCGTGTTTAAATACTGATGGAGTTATAATGGAACCAATCATAACATTTAATTTACAGAAATATAATATTGTTCTCAGTTTTCGGCTCCTTCAGGAAAAGTCTACTCGTGGTGCTTTGAAGGATTAAGTGTTTTGCCGAACAAATAAAAACCTGCAAATGTGAAACATTGCCATAGTGCTGCAGGTGCATGAATATCAAAAAGCGGTTGTGTAAAGGTTGAAATTGATATGGTTTATAGTAGAGTGCCTGTAAACAAGAGTGACGTCATGTTCCAGTTTTGACAGGCCTCCTGCTCGATTGGAACGCGGATTTGTATGGGAATGACAGTTCGCCGCTGTTCCAATTTTGACATTGACGCCACTTATCTAAATTCACTCTGGTTTATAGTACACGCTTAAAACACCTTACATAGTGACTGAAAGTTGAACGCACAGTAAAAATTATAAGGTACCGCGGGGCATGTGGGTAAATGGGGTAAGTGAAAATAATTAATATATTTTACTAAATATGTGAATTAACGTTTTAAAAACATGCGTAAACCTTTGAGGTCATTGAGAACATTACGATAGGTAAGAGATTTCTGAGATTTTTCAGCCATTATTGCATAATAGAGTGAGAAATTGTTAACCTGTCAACTGTTACTCCGTAACAAGTTGGCGGCGTACAATCTTATTTTAATATTTTCAGTGGAAAAAAGTTGCGGAAAATAATTTCCTGTACCACTTCTTAGTTGTCCTCTGTGACAGTTTCAAACTGCATTAAAAAAAAGTTTTAGAATTAATTCGACGTAGACCTAAAAATAACTAAATTTAAACACCGTCAATTTTCTCATCAGGTGGGGCAAGTGAAAAGTTTATCATTAGAGATTGAATTTGCGTTTTCTCTTTAAGTAGCCATAAGTAAACATGATTCGCAATTATCATAGAAAAACATAACGTGCTGATAATTCAAGAAACACTATACTCAAGTGTTAAAAGCTATTAGAAATCATGGAAATTCTCTAAAAAATGTTGCCAAACATTACAATATCAATATGTCTACTTCGTGCAGCCAATTGAAAGGAAGACGTTGATTGAAAAGTTGCAATATTAGAGAACACACGGAAATCTCGTGGAATGTCTCTGTAAAGCTAGTTCAAAACATAAAAATGAGGTATAGGTCTATCCACATGTAAAAGACCCTAAATACGTTATTGAAGGATTCCGTTTGATTTCTCCCGAAGAGTTATCCGACGTCATATTCAACTTTCTCAAAAACAAATAACGAGCGGTGGAAATTCTAAAATGCAATTGCTGTCCTATAATGTAAGAACTAACATTGAAAATGTTGCAGTTATAATGTTGTCGAATCATTTCAACAAACATAACTGAACAGAAGAAAATTGAAGTGAAAAGAATAACATTTTATTTGTTTACATGTTACTTATGTTATTGTTCATTGGGAAGTCTTAACAAGTGTTAAAGCTAATAGAAATCGTGAATAGAACTGTTTGTTTTTGAATTTATTGTTCAAAACGGTAAACTTTTCACTTGCCCCACTTTTGCGGCAAGTGACAAGTAAGGAGACGTTTTTCAAAAACTTTTTCTGTAGTTTTTTCTTCAATTTTTCATAAAAATCAATTTCAGCATGCTGTTTATATATGGTGGGAGTCAAGCTAAAAAATATACACAACCTCATTTGTATCAATTTAAAGTCTCTAGATTTGGATGAATCTCAACTATGCGAATTCCATTACCCACTTGCCCCACGGTACCTTATATGAATCATTCCATACCAAGTTTTCAACCAAAATATGTCAAATGTCCATTCACTTAATATGCGTAGGCGAATCTATGACATTTGGTCGAAAGACATTTGGTCGAATGACATTTAGTCGAATGACGTTTAGTCGAAAGTACATTTGGTCGAACGGACATTTCGTCGAATGGACATTTGGTCGAAAAGGTTTAGTTGAAACAGAAAGCAAATGATATTTGGTTTAACCGACATTTCGTGGAAAGAATAGTGCTCGAGTATAAATAGTATGTAGCATTTTGTCGTTAATGCAAAGGTGATTGAATAATTGAAAAAGTATCAGCCATTTTACCAACAATCTATAGGCAATTAGCAAAACTTTGATATTAAATTTGATGGACGCTCTTCCAAAGTATCAATCTACCTCTTGCGGTTTTTTTTATGTTTCATACTGCTTTTTCATTTAGGCATGTTCTGAGATTCGAGATAAGCTGATCTCAAATGGAAACAAGCCAACTTTTTTCTCATCAGTCAACCCGTCTTCCCTTACCCGATACATAGAATTAGCACAGTTTTCATTTTTAATAATCCAAAGCTTCTACTGCAAACTCTGTTATTCGCCCGAGGTCATCAACACTGTCAGCAAAGCCATATATTTGCTTGAGGATTGTTATTAAGCTGGAAGTCACAATAAGCGAATTGGCCATAAGTAGAGTTCTGATTTCCGCATTCAAAATTCTTATCCACGTCCGTGAGCTGCAAGACCCGGAATTCAAAGAAAGATCCTGAGCACTCTCTCCGAATGCTTCCATCAGATGAGCTGATCTTCATTACGAAGAACGATGATATTTCAAAATAATAATATATGAGGAAAACATTATGTTCACATCGTTGAGTAATAACATAACTTGTTGAGCAGTTTTCCAAAGAATGATGATAATTTAAAAGAATAATAAATTCACTAGAGCTAAATATTTCAGTCAATGTACAAAAAAATACCAAACAGTACATTTGAATAATCATTGAAATCCTTTGGCATAACTTTTTCATTTGGAATATCTTCAAATTACAAATAAAAAGGTGTATTGAATTAAAAAGTAATATTACATAAAATGTCCTATTATTCATTCAACAACAGATAATGATTCAGATTATTCAAAAGAATACGTTATCTTATCAACATTGCAAGACTTAGGAAACAATAAATGTTTCCGTTCAACTAAACATCATTCGACCAAAATAAATTTTCCAAAGCCATTCGACCAAATGTCTATTTGACCAAATGTCCTTTCGACCAAATGTACTTTCGATTAAATGTCATTCGACCAAACGTCATTCGACCAAATGTCATTCGACGAAATGTCCTAAAGCCGCGTAGGCACCACCCCCCGTAATTGAAAGTTTGACCAAAACCCATGATTTTGCTTACCTTCTACAATTTATATCTTCGAATCTATTAGACATGCAGATCAATGATCTTCAGTCAACACAACCTACTACACAACAACTGAACTACTTTATCGAAAAAGCCATATTTCTAAATGGAGAGGCTCTTAAGATCTGCAAAACAAAAGTAATAGTTTCATGCACACTAGTGCCACCCAGCGGTCAAATTCCGATCTATCAGATAGCGCTACACCTCTAGCACAACTTCTCAAAATCTCGAATTATTTGGCTTAAATGATGATAGCCCTTAGCTTATTAAACAACTTTGCCTATGCCAAAGGCTCTTGAGCTATCCTCAAGCTTATGCTTTTATATCCCTTTCGGGACGGACCATATTTGAGTGATTATTTCAAAATTTACCTTATAAACTCATCATCTCGTAGAACAAAACTTTCTTTATTTTGGCTATTCTATTAATCTATGAACTATTTAGGGTCAAATTCAGGTCCGTCCCCAAGGCGGTCGAAGTTCGAAAAAAAATTTTTTTTTTTATTTATTTTTCAAAATTGTTCTAGTCATGCCTTTTTGAAAAATTTTGAACCCGTATTTTTTTATTTCGTCATTAGGGTGCTCTTTCGTGGAATAGGGTGACCCAAACATTCAGAAATAATTTGTTTTGATTTGGTTTACTTTTATTACATATGATTAATACATATGATCTTTTTATAAATGGATCGAAAACAATGTACGAGATATAAAAATACTTCATAACCTCTATAAGATTCAAAGCATTAGGTGACGATGACGTTTATCGCTATAATTCAAGAACTAGTCTACGTCATAGAAAAATGGGTAAACATACATGTGTGAAAACTAATTGTCTCAACCAAACCTTCTAGGTTTTGCTATGTTTGTTTATATCCTCAAAAATTATACAAGATTTTTTTCTCAAAAATAATTTATGGAATAAAAATCTAAATTGAAAATAATAATAAACCTTCGAATTGTTTGGTGGAATACTTATAAATAAATAAAAACCGAATATAGTACTGTACCATTCAATTCCACTAGAGTTTGTATCTATTGACAGATACGACTCGAAAATAAGTTTATTTTTTTAGAGACCCTTGGACGTTGGTTATCAAGAATGACGCATTTTATGTGCAAATAATTACCATCAAATTTCTTCTTCTTTCTGACGTTACAGAAGCCTGCTTCTCAACTTCTCATGAGCACTTCCACAGTTATTAACTGACAGCTCTTTTTGTCAATCGACCAATTTCGCATGTGTACATCGTGTGACAGGTACGGTTGGTTGACAAAATGTCGAAAGACAAAACGTCGAAT
This sequence comes from Aedes aegypti, assembly GCF_002204515.2. Taxonomy (NCBI): domain Eukaryota; kingdom Metazoa; phylum Arthropoda; class Insecta; order Diptera; family Culicidae; genus Aedes; species Aedes aegypti. Next base: position 161,047,052 of record NC_035107.1, on the reverse strand, counting down.
GCCAAAACGTCGAAAGGACAAAACGTCGAAAGGCCAAAACGTCGAAGGGACAAAACGTCGAAAGACAAAATCTCGAATGCCAAAATGTCGAATTCCAAAACGTCGAAAGGGTAAAACGTCGAAGGGACGAAACGTCGAAAAGAAAACAAGTAGTGAATGCCTCAAAAAAAAAGTTCAACCTTTTTTATGTTTAAGGAACAATTAGTAAATCTATACAAATTGTCAAATCTAAATACTAATCAATCACCATCATTCTTGTTTACGACGGATCCAGCATTCAAACGCAAACAAAAATAGGGGTGAATGTTTTGAATACTGAAGGCAGTGAAAAATATGTTATTTCCAATGTTATTACCGTCATACAATAATACTAAACTGGTCTTGGAAATGATAGTAAGAGGTCATGTACAAAATATGTCACACAACATGGTCAGACATAGCGTGTCAAGCCCTACAAAATTTTTGGAAGTCGCATCCAAAATGCGGAACAAGGTGGAGAAGGAAAACAAAAAGTTTGATCCTTTTGAGGCTTGACATGATTTGTGCGTGCCAGTCCTAAGAAAATCAAATTGAAAATAGCCAAAACTTGTCGGAATTGTTTGAGATTTGTTTTAATCATTAAAAAATTATTTGAGTCTTTCATCAAAAGTGCTAAATGTAGTCAAATGTTAGAAGGAGGATGCGAGGGACGCGTTAGAAAAAAACAATCAACTCCAGTTGTAGTTAAATGGTATAGTTTTTTAATCTGTTGGCATTTACTTATCAATTGATGTTCGTATTACCATCTAAATTCTCTGCACAAAAAAATAAATATATCAATGTATTGCTGTGTGCGTTTGAAATGCAAATATCAAATGCGGGAACACCAAACGCGGTAAGATTTTTTACAAGAAATGCGATGTCAAAGATAGATTTTTCTTGCTAGGGCGGCGGTGATTTATGTAATCGTTGCTAGGTGTCCTTTGATTATTTTGTGTTACCGCATTTGGAGGACGTTTACTCAACATTTGCATCTCAAATGCAAACAGCAATATAAAAATAAATTCAACATCATGATCCTTAAAGAAAATCTATGAATAGATTCAATGTAGTTACTTATTCGACAAAAGAAAGAGTAAATCTTTAAAGAATAAATAATCAACCAATGGGGTAACGACTGTTTCCATCGTTCTGAAAAGATAGCAATACGATCATACTCTACGCTCAGGGAAGTCGAGAAAATTTTCTTTTACGAAAAGATCCTCGACCGGCTGGGCTCTAACCTACGACCCTCAGCATGGTCTTGCTGAGTTTACTGTTATGGCTATCTAGCCCCCTATATCAAATTTACTTAATTTTATTTTTTACATCGAGTATTTTGCTTAAAATTGAATTTACGTCATTGCCATATTAGTTTTGCGTACTTTGTAGGACTGAAACAACTAAGACGGATAGCTAACATATAACAGGGAATTCAAAAACCCTTTTAAATACGCCTTGTCAAAATCAGTTCATTAACCATATTTAAGCATGAATTTGCTTTTTGAGATTGTTCCAGCTATTTGAAAAAATACATGAAACAATCAATTTTATTTTCGAATGTATTCAATTATTTGGGAATTGTCAGATTTGAAAATAAAGAAATCGACAATTCTTCTAATAAGACAATCCATAAGACAGCTGCGATCGGCAGGCTTTTTGGTTTGCCATGAGTTTTTAAAGTTTCGCAATCGGTGTGACCGTTAGATTACAAAGGAAAATGTAAAGCTCTGAGGGACGATTCAAATATGACGTCCAATGTTTTTCGGGATTTCTAGACCCCACCCCCCTCCCCCCTCTGTCACGCTTTTTCCAATACCTAATACATGCACTGTCATACTTTCATTGACCCCCCCTCCTGATGATGAACGTAATTTTTTAATGACCACTGACCATACTCGTAAGTTTTGTTTTCCCTTTCGTTTCGGTTGCATGGGCACTTTTAGCTGTCAACCCTACCATGGAAAGTTTCCTTGAAAGCATTATGTACGATTAAGACCTTTGAAGAGAGCATCACTGCCGTGAATCGCAAGTCAGTCCCATCTGTAAAAAGTAGGCATTGAGAAAATGGACTGTGAAGTTTGCAAACTCGATTTCCATACGAATATTTAAAAAATCCCAGAAGATTGAAACTTGATCAGATCTTAATGAAACTTTCACAATTTGCTTTTCACTTCGATATCTTTTCGAGAAAAATATAGAGATGATCAAAACATGGTTCTTTTTTGTGTTACACGGGGTTGAAATGCGTAGTGGGACTGATATGCGGTTACTTTTCATTATGGGACAATTTGACTTGCTATTTTTTCCTAATTGTCCCAAACAAATCATATTATCTTATGACTGGAGCTGAAAGAGCATTGGAAAATATGTTGAGAACTTAACTCATCTCAATTTTAACGAAAATGCAGATGGGACTGACTTGCGATTCATGGCAGATCACACGAATCAACGGACTAGCATGCAACGCCAAATGGCACAGTGGTAATACGTTCCTGAAAAAAAAAACGAGATGAAGTTGAAATTGAGTCCACACTTCTTTGATCGATGCAGCTAGTTACTTTGCAACACTATACGCATGGCAATGAAGTCCAGATTTTAATTTATGATTTTATTTTAATTTATTTATTTCAATTTATTTATTTTAATTTATTTCTTAAGGTAAAAAAACGAAACAATATTTTTTTATATGAGTGGATAATCCAGACTCCAGAACTTCATACATTGCTTAATGCTTTAGTTGAGTATTTTATAGTACTGAAAAAGTTTAAAGTTTCCCAGTTTAAAACGCACTTCGTAGATCAACATAATAAACAACATTTTTGCAAGTAATACCACCATGGGCCCAGATAGCCGTAGCGGTAAACGCGCAGCTATTCAGCATGACCATGCTGAGGGTCGTGGGTTCGAATCCCACTGGTCGAGGATCTTTTCGTAAAGGAAATTTTCTCGATTCCCAGGGCATAAGAGTATCTTCGTACCTGCCACACGATATACACATGCAAAAATGGTCAATCGGCAAAGAAAGCTCTCAGTTAATAACTGTGAAAGTGCTCATAAGAACACTAATCTGAGAAGCAGGCTTTGTCCCAGTTGGGACGTAACGCCAGAAAGAAGAAGACCACCATGGGCCGCATAAATCAATAGTACGCCATTTAAAAGACTCTGCAGTTCAGAAGCAAATAGTAAGTAAAGGTTTCCAGCTCCAGTTGTGCAACTTCATAAATATTATAGCAGATATTGAACCAGCATGCATTGTAGAACACCAAAATGGATTATTGATTCGATATGGTATTGGCAGAATATCAAAGCAAGGGGACATTCAAATAATACGTCCATTGTTTTTAAGTCTGTCTAAATCCTCCCTATGCTCACTATCACGCTTTTTCCCAAGCCCCTAGTACATGCACTGTCACACTTTCGTACCCCCCCCCCCCCCCCCTTCCCCTAAATGATTAACGTAATTTGTGAACGTTCCTCAAAAATTTTACTGCTTCTTAAACTTTGCTAAAGCTTAGCTTAGCTTAGACTGACTACACATCAATGGTTGCTATTCCGTGATTGACCGAAGTCAGTGAATATGCACAAATAGTCAACTAGAAGTTCGGCTGGGATTGGCCATAATCTTCTTCAGTGTGCATAATTCAGTGCCTCTATTTATACATGGTCAATAACGACGCCGGCCACGTCCTTGCAGTCAGGTGGGATTGAGGGGAGGAATGTTAGTGTGTAACGTTTGCTATTTGGAGACCGTGTTTTCCTCTGCATCTCCACAAAGGTTACTGCGAGGGATGTTTGTTAATGAGGAGGATCGTTGAGTCACAGAATTCACTTTGATAAGCGATTAGACCATGATAAACAATTATTTGTGAGATATAAACATACATAGGAATATAATATTTTCAATTGTCATGGAAAATTTTCAAATATGAGAAAATAATGTCGTTACTTGAAGTGACGAACCATTCAAAGTTTGTTGAACAAATAGCTTAAAGCAACATTCTTACAGCAATTAGGATATTTTACTCAAATTGAGAATAAAAAATCGATTGGCTGGACCATCACATAATATTCTGATGCCGACACTTACAGTGGCGAACCATTCAAAGTCTTTTGAATAAAATGAACGTTTTGCAAGTCTACACCTCTAGCACAGACAAAACGGACCGAACCGTTCAAAGCTTTTTTTATTTACAAATATAAAGGTAAGGGATTTTATATAAAAATATAAAACAAAAAAGTTATGAATAAAAGTTTATGCCGACAGTTACAGTGACGAACCATTCATAGTTTGTTGAAAAATCATATTTATGTAACGATTAAATGTGCGGTCATACATATTTTACAGATTTGAAAAAAAGCATGAAACGAGCTCACCAATTGATCATTCATCCTTGATTGAGCAGCCACAATCCACTTCCAGCTTCACTCGTTTGCTCGGCCATATGAAAGCACTCAGAAAAAAAGGGGCGCGCGACCCGAGAAAAAAACAAACTTAAATTACTCGGGCTTTCTCCATGCACTCCAAAGAAAACGCAACCCGAGAAAAAAATACTGACGACTTCTCGGGCGTTCTCGACGCACTGCCCGGACTTTCTCGACGCACTTCCCGGCAGAAATGCATTTACTGCTTCTTAAACTTTGCTCTAGGCGATTCAAGACAATAAATGTGATTCCTAATCTATTTCAAATATGGACTTATAAAAAAAAAAGGTTTTAAACCAATGCTATGGTTTTCTGTTACATAGTTTTGTACGGTACATAATTTTTATGATTCGTATGTAATCACTCATTCATGTTCCAATACAATATTATGCACTATTGTGGACATTAGAACCAGATTCAACCACTTAACTTGATCAAAATACTGAAAATGAAAATTGGTAGTCCACAACGAACATCGACCGGGTAATTGTGCTGGTCCTACTTTGCTCCACCAGAAATCTTTGCTATGTGAATCAATTCACAGTTGGTCTTCACCACTTCAAAGAATGACTCTTTCACTCTCGATTCGTACCTGTGCATACCTAGAAAAAACGAATAGTTGAAAAGTTGCGACAGATAAAACTTTTTCAATTCTTACGGTGTTTGTTTACATTTTGTTTACCCTGAGCTGGTGTTTTCTAAACACAATGCAAACAAAAGTTTTTGAGCTTAATTACAAGTATCAATGATAATTCAATAGTCGAAATCAAAAAAGTTTGGTAAAACAATGATTTATTGGCTAGAAGAATCATTCAATGTCATGGGTGCCGAACAGCACAATTGTGCTGGTTCGTCCCGAAAGGGATATGAATCATTCATGAAATATTTTCAAAGGAAAATGTTGATTCGAACTGTTTGCAAAAAGGATCATTCCTATCAATGTTACCTGGTACCCCGTTTTACGGTAACCTGGAAAATCTGCTAATACTTCCATAAGAGGAATTGTAAAAAAAGCTTAGACGTTAGATAAATTTCCTGGCTTCTATAAGGTTTCATTTTATTTTCTTGATTTCTGCCTAATCTCTTTTTTGAGCTTTTTGTTGTTCTTTATAGGTCTCTGTTTGGTCTCATTTTCCAGGCAAGGGCTCTATAATTTCCTATTTTTTAAGGTACACAGTCGTGCCCTATGACGACAAAAATCTTTCTTAGTCTAGTAGTCACGACTGGCATGGAAATGAGAAAATTAGTTTTTATTTCCAAGAAAATCTACTTTGAAGTTTGTTCAGCAATTTTGAATTCTATACAAATTGCATGGGAATGCAAAAAGAAACATGCAAGTATTCTAAGAATTTTGTTATTTTTCTATTAAGCGGAAAAATCACTTGAAAATATCGTTATAAACTTATAAACAATAGAATTTAATCAACTCAATTCAAAACCGACCAAAATGTCACTTACACCCCTTCGCGTTTGAGCCCATTTCAGTGTCCAGCCTAAGATTTCTTAGGGTTATCTTTTTAAGCTTCAATGTGCACAAAATATTTGCCAATGTTTGTCCTACCCATGGTTCCGAACGTGGACGCGCCTCTGGTTAGAGTCGTTGGAATTAGATTTTATTAGAAGGTTTTGAACTTATATATCTTCTTCTTGGCATTACATCGGCACTGGAACAGAGCCGGCTTCTCAATATAGTGCTCTTTGAACAGTTCCACAGTGATGAAGGGGGCAGGATCCGTCATTAAAATCGGAATTTTCAAGAGCAGTTTTTTATGTCAATCTATCCAGCAGGATACTTTTCACCAAAATGAAAACTAATACCGTTTCGTGCGTGTACCAAGTGCGTACCATAGCGTACTCCGCGGGATTTTGAACGTACCTCACGTTTTCATCAAAAACGGTGATCCTGCTGAATAGATGGTCGATTTTTTGAAAATCTAGGCAAACCGTTCCGATTTTTTCGGAAAACGCATGTACCAACGACGTACCTTCCGGATCTAACCTCGGTTTTAAACGTACCTCAAAATTTTCCATATTTCCTTATATAAATTTTTTTGTTTCGCTTTATATGTTTAATAATTGCACCGAATCGGATTCCTTGTAAAATTTTAGCCCGAAAACATGTAAAAAACTTTATACTTAAGTTGAAATTTGACAACTTAATGGCAAAAAACGTAATATTATTACGCTATATGTGAGATTTCGAATAAACCCCTTAATGTATACTACAAGATGTGTTCATATAATTGCCTGGATGTACTTAAGTGTACTTAAGTCACCTGAAAATCATTCCTAGGTATATGAACTACATTCCTACGGTACTCACATTGAACGTGCCTCGATATATTCAATATTTTGTAAATAATTTGTATGCATATGAAGAAACACTCATATATAGAGGTTTCAGCCAAAATTGTTTAAGTACGTCGCATAATGGTTACTTAAATGTACTTAAGTCACCTGAAAATCATTCGTAGATCTATGAACTACATTCCTACGGTACTCACATTGAACGTACCTCGATATATTTCATATTTTATGAATAATTTGTATGCATATGAAGAAACACCCATATATAGAGGTTTCAGCCATACAAATTATTCATAAAATATGCAATATATCGAGGTACGTTCAATTTGAGTACAGTGGGAACGTAGTTTACAAACCTATAAATGATTTTCAGGTGACTTAAGTACATTTAAGTAACAATTATGCGACGTACGTAAACAATTTTGGCTAAAACCTTTATATATGGGTGTTTCTTCATATGCATACAAATTATTCATAAAATATGAAATATATCGAGGTACGTTCAATGTGAGTACAGTAGGAATGTAGTTCATAGATCTACAAATGATTTTCAGGTGACTTAAGAACATTTAAGTAACAATTATGCGACGTACTTAAACAATTTTGGCTAAAACCTTTATATATGGGTGTTTCTTCATATGCATACAAATTATTCATAAAATATGAAATATATCGAGGTACGTTCAATGTGAGTACCGTAGGAATGTAGTTCATAGATCTACGAATGATTTTCAGGTGACTTAAGTACATTTAAGTAACCATTATGCGACGTACTTAAACAATTTTGGCTGAAACCTCTATATATGAGTGTTTCTTCATATGCATACAAATTATTTACAAAATATTGAATATATCGAGGCACGTTCAATGTGAGTACCGTAGGAATGTAGTTCATATACCTAGGAATGATTTTCAGGTGACTTAAGTACACTGAAGTAACAATTATGCGACGTACTTAAACAATTTTGGCTGAAACCTCTATATATGGGTGTTTCTTCATATGCATACAAATTATTCATAAAATATGCAATATATCGAGGTACGTTCAATTTTAGTACAGTGGGAACGTAGTTTACAAACCTGTAAATGATTTTCAGGTGACTTAAGTACATTCAAGTAACAATTATGCGACGTACGTAAACAATTTTGGCTAAAATCTCTATATATGGGTGTTTCTTCATATGCATACAAATTATTCATAAAATATGAAATATATCGAGGTACGTTCAATGTGAGTACAGTAGGAATATTGTTTACATACCTAGAAATGATTTTCAGGTGACTTAAGTACATTTAAGTAACCATTATGCGACGTACTTAAACAATTTTGGCTGAAACCTCTATATATGGGTGTTTCTTCATATGCATACAAATTATTAATAAAATATGAAATATATCGAGGTACGTTCAATGTGAGTACAGTAGGAATGTAGTTCATAGATCTACGTTCAATTTGAGTACAGTGGGTATGTATTTTACAAACCAATAAATGATTTTAAGGTGACTTAAGTACATTTAAGTAACAATTATGTAACGTACTTACATATATAATTTTGGCTGAAACCTCTATATATGGGTGTTTCTTCATATGCATACAAATTATTCATAATATATGCAATATATCGAGGTACGTTCAATTTGAGTACAGTGGGAACGTAGTTTACAAACCTATAAATGATTTTCAGGTGACTTAAGTACATTTTAGTAACAATTGTGTAACGTACTTATATAATTTTGGCTAAACCTCTATATATGAGTGTTTCTTCATATGCATACAAATTATTCATAGAATATGAAATATATCGAGGTACGTTCAATGTGAGTACAGTAGGAATGTAGTTCATAGATCTACGAATGATTTTCAGGTGATTTAAGTACATTGAAGTAACAATTATGCGACGTACTTAAACAATTTTGGCTGAAACCTCTATATATGGGTGTTTCTTCATATGCATACAAATTATTTACAAAATATGAAATATATCGTGGTACGTTCAATGTGAGTACAGTGGGAATGTCTTTTACATACCTAGGAATGATTTTCAGCTGATTTAAGTACATTTAAGTTACAATTATGCGACGTACTTAAACTATTTTGGCTGAAACCTCTATACATGGGTGTTTCTTCATATGCATACAAATTATTCATAAAATATCCAATATATCGAGGTACGTTCAATGTGAGTACAATGGGAACGTAGTTTACAAACCTATAAATGATTTTAAGGTGACTTAAGTACATTTAAGTAACAATTATGTAACGTACTTATATAATTTTGGCTAAAACCTCTATATATGAGTGTTTCTTCATATGCATACAAATTATTCATAAAATATGCAATATATCGAGGTACGTTCAATGTGAGTACAGTAGGAATATAGTTTATATACCTAGGAATGATTTTCAGGTGACTTAAGTACATTTAAGTAACCATTATGCGACGTACTTAAACAATTTTGGCTGAAACCTCTATATATGGGTGTTTCTTCATATGCATACAAATTATTCATAAAATATGAAATATATCGAGGTACGTTCAATTTGAGTACAGTGGGAACGTAGTTTACAAACCTATAAATGATTTTCAGGTGACTTAAGTACATTTTAGTAACAATTGTGTAACGTACTTATATAATTTTGGCTAAACCTCTATATATGAGTGTTTCTTCATATGCATACAAATTATTCATAGAATATGAAATATATCGAGGTACGTTCAATGTGAGTACAGTAGGAATGTAGTTCATAGATCTACGAATGATTTTCAGGTGATTTAAGTACATTGAAGTAACAATTATGCGACGTACTTAAACAATTTTGGCTGAAACCTCTATATATGGGTGTTTCTTCATATGCATACAAATTATTTACAAAATATGAAATATATCGTGGTACGTTCAATGTGAGTACAGTGGGAATGTCTTTTACATACCTAGGAATGATTTTCAGCTGATTTAAGTACATTTAAGTTACAATTATGCGACGTACTTAAACTATTTTGGCTGAAACCTCTATATATGGGTGTTTCTTCATATGCATACAAATTATTCATAAAATATCCAATATATCGAGGCACGTTCAATGTGAGTACCGTAGGAATGTAGTTCATATACCTAGGAATGATTTTCAGGTGACTTAAGTACATTGAAGTAACAATTATGCGACGTACTTAAACAATTTTGGCTGAAACCTCTATATATGGGTGTTTCTTCATATGCATACAAATTATTCATAAAATATGAAATATATCGAGGTACGTTCAATGTGAGTACAGTGGGAATATGGTTTTTTTTTCCCTTTACTGTAGAGCCTATTTAACCACTGCGTCCATTATTTAGGAATATTGTGGTATGACCCATAATTGATTTGGTGCTTATCAAATATCCTGTCACAACTGAGATGTGATAGACATTGGTTGATATAGCACACGATCCCAGTTAGGCTGGACTTGTTTTATAAAGTCTATAACCCTGTTGGGATTACATTGCCAGATTTCTAGGGGCTCTAATAACCCTTTTCCAAAAATTGACCTTCTTTGATTGAACAAAACTCCACAGCTGCAGAGTATATGTTCAGCAGTTTCGTTTTCGATTTGACAAAAACGACATTCAGAAGATTGGATTTTCCCAATTTTATACAGATGATACCTACTAGGGCAGTGACCAGTCAACAGACCGGTTATTACCCGCAGATCCCTTTTATTTAAATTTAGCATAGCCTGGGCTTTTGAACCACTGGGCTTTATAAACCTTTTTGCTTGTCTTGATGTATCCGTGGTATTCCAGTTGGATTCTACCATAGACATTTCCCAAGATTTAAGTTTTGCTCTCAGAGCGCACTCTGAAACTCCACAAAATGGCTCGGGACCAATAAAATTCATTGAAGAACCTTGTCTCGCTAAACTGTCGGCCGTTTCGTTTCCATCAATTCCACAATGGCCGGGCACCCAGTATAAAGTAACTTCGTTCCTACTGGCCAATTGTTTCAGAGAAAGAATGCATTCCCACACTAGCTTCGACTGACAAGTGAATGCCTTCAGCGCATTTAGAGCTGCTTGGCTATCCGAAAAAATACAGATTTTAGCAAATCTGTACTTCCTTTCAATACAGATATTCGCACATTCTATAATTGCTTGAATTTCTGCTTGAAAAACAGTGGGACTGTGCCCCATAGGTATTACTTTGTTGATTCCAGGACCAAAAACTCCGGCTCCTGTATTTTCACCAATCTTAGACCCATCTGTGTAGAAACTAATAGAACCTGGACGTAAACTCGGCCCACCAGACTCCCATATATATCGGCTTAATTTAACCACTTTGAAAGGAGCATCATAGTTTGCCTTCGTTGTCATCCAGTCTTCTACTGTCTTTATCTCTGAGTTCAGATTGAAGTCACTGATGATTTTTAAATGTCCTACCAGATTTCCATCCAATATTTCATTATAACGGATAAACTGTAAGGCACTTTTTGCTGCTTGCAGTTTAACAAATTGATGTAAAGGTAATATATTAAGAAGGGCATCTAAAGCGGCTGATGGTGTACTTTTCATTGCCCCTGTTATCGAAATACAGGCAAGCCTTTGTAATTTACCCAATTTCTTTTGAGTGGTTACCTCATTGGTTTTGGGCCACCATATCAAAGAAGCATAGGTAATTTTTGGGCGAACTATTGCCGAATATATCCAAAGAACCATATTTGGCCGCAGTCCCCATGTTTTCCCCAAAGCTTTACTACACACCCACAGAGCATTTGTACCCTTAGTGATAACCTTCTCTAGATGTGAGTTCCAGTTCAATTTCTTGTCCAAAGTAACACCGAGATGTTTCACTTCATCCGAAAACCGAACCTGGACCCCATCTAGAGAAGGTTGTGTTAGAGTAATTTTTTTCCTTCTGGTAAAAGGAACAATATTAATCTTAGAAGGATTTACATTCAGGCCCTCTCTTCTACACCACTTGAGAGTCATGTTTAGTGCAGCTTGTAACCGATTAGAAATCGTGTATTCATATTTTCCACGAATAACAATAGCCACATCGTCTGCATATCCAATCACCTCAAAACCTTGGTCCGTTAGCTTTTTAAGAAGGTCGTCTACTACAAATGACCACAATAAGGGTGATAGTACTCCTCCTTGAGGACAACCCTTTATCGTCTTTATAGATAGTTGCGCACCTCCCAGATGAGCACAAATTACTCGATCTTTTAGCATTTTCATTATCCAATCAACAAGGCATCTATCCAAGCCCCTTAATTCCATTGCCGAACGTATGGAGTTATGAGATGCATTATCGAATGCGCCTTCAATATCAAGAAAAGCCACTACAGCTATTTCCTTGGCTTGAAATGATTTCTCGATTTTAATAACTAACGATTGTAATGCCGTTATTGTAGATTTACCTGCTTGATATGCAAATTGAAATTTAATATGGTTATGGTTTACAAACCTATAAATGATTTTCAGGTGACTTAAGTACATTTAAGTAACAATTATGCGACGTACTTAAACAATTTTGGCTAAAATCTCTATATATGGGTGTTTCTTCATATGCATACAAATTATTTACAAAATATGAAATATATCGTGGTACGTTCAATGTGAGTACAGTAGGAATGTAGTTCATAGATCTACGTTCAATTTGAGTACAGTGGGTATGTATTTTACAAACCAATAAATGATTTTTAAGGTGACTTAAGTACATTTAAGTAACAATTATGTAACGTACTTACATATATAATTTTGGCTGAAACCTCTATGTATGGGTGTTTCTTCATATGCATACAAATTATTCATAAAATATGAAATATGTGAGTACAGTAGGAATGTAGTTCATAGATCTACGAATGATTTTCTGGTGACTTAAGTACATTTAAGTAACAATTATGCGACGTACTTAGACAATTTTGGCTGAAACCTCTATATATGAGTGTTTCTTCATATGCATACAAATTATTTACAAAATATTAAGTAACAATTATGCGACGTACTTAAACAATTTTGGCTGAAACCTCTATTTATGGGTGTTTCTTCATATGCATACAAATTATTCATAAAATATGCAATATATCGAGGTACGTTCAATTTTAGTACAGTGGGAACGTAGTTTACAAACCTATAAATGATTTTCAGGTGACTTAAGTACATTTAAGTAACAATTATGCGACGTACGTAAACAATTTTGGCTAAAATCTCTATATATGGGTGTTTCTTCATATGCATACAAATTATTCATAAAATATGAAATATATCGAGGTACGTTCAATGTGAGTACAGTAGGAATATAGTTTACATACCTAGAAACGATTTTCAGGTGACTTAAGAACATTTAAGTAACCATTATGCGACGTACTTAAACAATTTTGGCTGAAACCTCTATATATGGGTGTTTCTTCATATGCATACAAATTATTAATAAAATATGAAATATATCGAGGTACGTTCAATGTGAGTACAGTAGGAATGTAGTTCATAGATCTACGTTCAATTTGAGTACAGTGGGTATGTATTTTACAAACCAATAAATGATTTTTAAGGTGACTTAAGTACATTTAAGTAACAATTATGTAACGTACTTACATATATAATTTTGGCTGAAACCTCTATGTATGGGTGTTTCTTCATATGCATACAAATTATTCATAATATATGAAATATGTGAGTACAGTAGGAATGTAGTTCATAGATCTACGAATGATTTTCAGGTGACTTAAGTACATTTAAGTAACAATTATGCGACGTACTTAAACAATTTTGGCTGAAACCTCTATATATGAGTGTTTTTTCATATGCATACAAATTATTTACAAAATATTGAATATATCGAGGCACGTTCAATGTGAGTACCGTAGGAATGTAGTTCATATACCTAGGAATGATTTTCAGGTGACTTAAGTACATTGAAGTAACAATTATGCGACGTACTTAAACAATTTTGGCTGAAACCTCTATATATGGGTGTTTCTTCATATGCATACAAATTATTCATAAAATATGAAATATATCGAGGTACGTTCAATGTGAGTACAGTGGGAATATGGTTTACAAACCTATAAATGATTTTCAGGTGACTTAAGTACATTTAAGTAACAATTATGCGACGTACGTAAACAATTTTTGCTAAAATCTCTATATATGGGTGTTTCTTCATATGCATACAAATTATTTACAAAATATGAAATATATCGTGGTACGTTCAATGTGAGTACAGTAGGAATGTAGTTCATAGACCTACGTTCAATTTGAGTACAGTGGGTATGTATTTTACAAACCAATAAATGATTTTTAAGGTGACTTAAGTACATTTAAGTAACAATTATGTAACGTACTTACATATATAATTTTGGCTGAAACCTCTATGTATGGGTGTTTCTTCATATGCATACAAATTATTCATAAAATATGAAATATGTGAGTACAGTAGGAATGTAGATCATAGATCTACGAATGATTTTCTGGTGACTTAAGTACATTTAAGTAACAATTATGCGACGTACTTAGACAATTTTGGCTGAAACCTCTATATATGAGTGTTTCTTCATATGCATACAAATTATTTACAAAATATTAAGTAACAATTATGCGACGTACTTAAACAATTTTGGCTGAAACCTCTATATATGGGTGTTTCTTCATATGCATACAAATTATTCATAAAATATGCAATATATCGAGGTACGTTCAATTTTAGTACAGTGGGAACGTAGTTTACAAACCTATAAATGATTTTCAGGTGACTTAAGTACATTTAAGTAACAATTATGCGACGTACGTAAACAATTTTGGCTAAAATCTCTATATATGGGTGTTTCTTCATATGCATACAAATTATTCATAAAATATGAAATATATCGAGGTACGTTCAATGTGAGTACAGTAGGAATATAGTTTACATACCTAGAAACGATTTTCAGGTGACTTAAGTACATTTAAGTAACCATTATGCGACGTACTTAAACAATTTTGGCTGAAACCTCTATATATGGGTGTTTCTTCATATGCATACAAATTATTAATAAAATATGAAATATATCGAGGTACGTTCAATGTGAGTACAGTAGGAATGTAGTTCATAGATCTACGTTCAATTTGAGTACAGTGGGTATGTATTTTACAAACCAATAAATGATTTTTAAGGTGACCTAAGTACATTTAAGTAACAATTATGTAACGTACTTACATATATAATTTTGGCTGAAACCTCTATGTATGGGTGTTTCTTCATATGCATACAAATTATTCATAATATATGAAATATGTGAGTACAGTAGGAATGTAGTTCATAGATCTACGAATGATTTTCAGGTGACTTAAGTACATTTAAGTAACAATTATGCGACGTACTTAAACAATTTTGGCTGAAACCTCTATATATGAGTGTTTTTTCATATGCATACAAATTATTTACAAAATATTGAATATATCGAGGCACGTTCAATGTGAGTACCGTAGGAATGTAGTTCATATACCTAGGAATGATTTTCAGGTGACTTAAGTACATTGAAGTAACAATTATGCGACGTACTTAAACAATTTTGGCTGAAACCTCTATATATGGGTGTTTCTTCATATGCATACAAATTATTCATAAAATATGAAATATATCGAGGTACGTTCAATGTGAGTACAGTGGAAATATGGTTTACAAACCTATAAATGATTTTCAGGTGACTTAAGTACATTTAAGTAACAATTATGCGACGTACGTAAACAATTTTGGCTAAAATCTCTATATATGGGTGTTTCTTCATATACATACAAATTATTTACAAAATATGAAATATATCGTGGTACGTTCAATGTGAGTACAGTAGGAATGTAGTTCATAGATCTACGTTCAATTTGAGTACAGTGGGTATGTATTTTACAAACCAATAAATGATTTTTAAGGTGACTTAAGTACATTTAAGTAACAATTATGTAACGTACTTACATATATAATTTTGGCTGAAACCTCTATGTATGGGTGTTTCTTCATATGCATACAAATTATTCATAAAATATGAAATATGTGAGTACAGTAGGAATGTAGTTCATAGATCTACGAATGATTTTCTGGTGACTTAAGTACATTTAAGTAACAATTATGCGACGTACTTAGACAATTTTGGCTGAAACCTCTATATATGAGTGTTTCTTCATATGCATACAAATTATTTACAAAATATTAAGTAACAATTATGCGACGTACTTAAACAATTTTGGCTGAAACCTCTATATATGGGTGTTTCTTCATATGCATACAAATTATTCATAAAATATGCAATATATCGAGGTACGTTCAATTTTAGTACAGTGGGAACGTAGTTTACAAACCTATAAATGATTTTCAGGTGACTTAAGTACATTTAAGTAACAATTATGCGACGTACGTAAACAATTTTGGCTAAAATCTCTATATATGGGTGTTTCTTCATATGCATACAAATTATTCATAAAATATGAAATATATCGAGGTACGTTCAATGTGAGTACAGTAGGAATATAGTTTACATACCTAGAAACGATTTTCAGGTGACTTAAGTACATTTAAGTAACCATTATGCGACGTACTTAAACAATTTTGGCTGAAACCTCTATATATGGGTGTTTCTTCATATGCATACAAATTATTAATAAAATATGAAATATATCGAGGTACGTTTAATGTGAGTACAGTAGGAATGTAGTTCATAGATCTACGTTCAATTTGAGTACAGTGGGTATGTATTTTACAAACCAATAAATGATTTTAAGGTGACTTAAGTACATTTAAGTAACAATTATGTAACGTACTTACATATATAATTTTGGCTGAAACCTCTATATATGGGTGTTTCTTCATATGCATACAAATTATTCATAATATATGAAATATGTGAGTACAGTAGGAATGTAGTTCATAGATCTACGAATGATTTTCAGGTGACTTAAGTACATTTAAGTAACAATTATGCGACGAACTTAAACAATTTTGGCTGAAACCTCTATATATGAGTGTTTCTTCATATGCATACAAATTATTTACAAAATATTGAATATATCGAGGCACGTTCAATGTGAGTACCGTAGGAATGTAGTTCATATACCTAGGAATGATTTTCAGGTGACTTAAGTACATTGAAGTAACAATTATGCGACGTACTTAAACAATTTTGGCTGAAACCTCTATATATGGGTGTTTCTTCATATGCATACAAATTATTCATAAAATATGAAATATATCGAGGTACGTTCAATGTGAGTACAGTGGGAATATGGTTTACAAACCTATAAATGATTTTCAGGTGACTTAAGTACATTTAAGTAACAATTATGCGACGTACGTAAACAATTTTGGCTAAAATCTCTATATATGGGTGTTTCTTCATATGCATACAAATTATTCATAAAATATGAAATATATCGAGGTACGTTCAATGTGAGTACAGTAGGAATGTAGTTCATAGATCAACGAATGATTTTCAGGTGACTTAAGTACATTTAAGTAACAATTATGCGACGTACTTAAACAATTTTGGCTAAAACCTCTATATATGGGTGTTTCTTCATATGCATACAAATTATTCATAAAATATGCAATATATCGAGGCACGTTCAATTTGAGTACAGTGGGAACGTAGTTTACAAACCTATAAATGATTTTCAGGTGACTTAAGTACATTTAAGTAACAATTATGCGACGTACTTAAACAATTTTGGCTAAAATCTCTATATATGGGTGTTTCTTCATATGCATACAAATTATTCATAAAATATGAAATATATCGAGGTACGTTCAATGTGAGTACAGTAGGAATGTAGTTCATAGATCAACGAATGATTTTCAGGTGACTTAAGTACATTTAAGTAACAATTATGCGACGTACTTAAACAATTTTGGCTAAAACCTCTATATATGGGTGTTTCTTCATATGCATACAAATTATTCATAAAATATGCAATATATCGAGGCACGTTCAATTTGAGTACAGTGGGAACGTAGTTTACAAACCTATAAATGATATTCAGGTGACTTAAGTACATTCAAGTAACAATTATGCGACGTACTTAAACAATTTTGGCTAAAATCTCTATATATGGGTGTTTCTTCATATGCATACAAATTATTCATAAAATATGAAATATATCGAGGTACGTTCAATGTGAGTACAGTAGGAATGTAGTTCATAGATCTACGAATGGTTTTCAGGTGATTTAAGTACATTCAAGTAACAATTATGCTACGTAAGTAAACAATTTTGGCTAAAATCTCTATATATGGGTGTTTCTTCATATGCATACAAATTATTCATAAAATATGAAATATATCGAGGTACGTTCAATGTGAGTACATTGGGAATGTAGTTTACAAACCTAGGAATGATTTTCAGATGATTTTAGTTAACTGCATTACATTAAACTTTCCTAATATATCATAGTTGCTACATATGTATCCCTATGTATCATATATTTTCTTTATGTTACATATTAAGCCCGTTCACATCACGGCTAATATTTGGTATGTGCTTCTATGTTTAATGTTGAGTGTTGCATACATCCAGGCAATTATATGAACACATCTTGTAGTATACATTAAGTGGTTTATTCGAAATCTCACATATAGCGTAATAATATTACGTTTTTTGCCATTAAGTTGTCAAATTTCAACTTAAGTATAAAGTTTTTTACATGTTTTCGGGCTAAAATTTTACAAGGAATCCGATTCGGTGCAATTATTAAACATATAAAGCGATTTAAAAAAGTTTATATAAGGAAGTATGGAAAATTTTGAGGTACGTTTAAAACCGAGGTTAGATCCGGAAGGTACGTCGTTGGTACATGCATTTTCCGAAAAAATCGGAACGGTTTTCCTAGATTTTCAAAATATCGACCATCTATTCAGCAGGATCGCCGTTTTTGATGAAAACGTGAGGTACGTTCAAAATCCCGCGAGGTACGCTATGGTACGCACTTGGTACACGCACGAAACGGTATTAGTTTTCATTTTGGTGAAAAGTATCCTGCTGGATAGATTGACATCAGTTTTTTCGTTCAAAATCAAGAAAATTTACAGGGAAATGTGTTCACTGTATTCTATGCTCCAACCGAGACATAGTAAACTCATTTTCATCGAATAATTTTCAGCTTTGAACAGAAAAACTGCTTTTGAAGTTTCGATGATGACGATGATTACAATGACGGAGCGTTGAACGTGAGTGCTCTCTTTGCTAGTTGTATCATTTTCACATTCGTATATCTGTGGCAGGCATGTCCATTATATGTCCAGGGAAGTTAAAGAAATTTTCATTATAAAAAGATCCTGAGCCGTCCCGAAATCGAACCCCAGACGCCTTCGACGTGGATTTGCTTTGTTGCCGCGGACTTTCCCGCTAAGGTTAAGTAGGTCCCTATATATACAGCCATTCCATGAAAAACCGATCTAGTGGGTCACTGATTTCCGTGAAAATTTTCTTTTATGTTCCTTATCCGAAATAAGGATACACGTGTTTTCGGAGTTTTTATTAGGGTGACCATTTCAAAAAAGGGGGGACCAGAAAAGTCGCGATTTTGCAAAATTTTTATTTTAAAAAAAAATTATAACTTTTGAATTACTTGACCGATTTTCAATTTTCTTGGACAAAATGAAAGCTAAATATTTTGACTTTTCAAGGAAAATATAAAATTTTACAAAAATTGTTATTTTTTTTTACATAAAAAATCAATAATTTCTGTTTTTTCGTGTTTTGAAGGCCTCGGGACCAAAGGGGCTATTGCTGTTCTCATTGTTTTTCGAAAGTTAAGTAAATTTCACGTTTACTGTCAAATTTTCAGCGATGAATGTTTTTAATTTTTTGAGACATATTTTTTTGAAAATAAAAAATCAGTCATTTTTCATCGGCACACACTGTAGGTCTCAGCGGAATAGATTTTTTATTTAAAAAAAATCATAGCTTTTGAACAGGTTGAGCTTGAGGTTGAAAAAGATTGGAAATCGGTTCAAAAGTAATGATATTTTGTTTAATTAAAAAATCTATTCCGCTGAGACCTACAGTGTGTGCCGATGAAAAATGACTGATTTTTTATTGTCAAAATATATTCTCAAAAAATAAAAATTTGACAGTAAACGTAAAATTTACTCAACTTTCAAAAACAATGAGAACAAAACATATTCTCAAAAAAATAAAAATTTGACGTTTACTGTAAAATTTACTTAACTTTCAAGAAACAATGAGAACAGCAATAGCCTCAACACGAAAAAACAGAAATTATTGATTTTTTTATGTAAAAAAAAAAAACAATTTTTGTAAAATTTTATATTCTCCTTGAAAAGTCAAAATCTTTAGCTTTCATTTTGTCCAAGAAAATTGAAAATCGGTCAAGCGGTTCAAAAGTCATAATTTAAAAAAAAAAAAATAAAATTTTGCAAAATCGCGATTTTTCTGGTCACCCTAATAAAACTCCAAAACACGTATCCTTATCTCGGATAAGGAACATAATAGAAAATTTTCACGGAATTCGTTGACCCACTAGATCGGTTTTCCATGAAATGGCTGTATACATAGCAATCAATGCACGCGGGTTTGAATCCCCAGTTCAGTCAAGGATCTGGTCAAATTGAAAATTATCTCGACTTCTCAAGAAAAAAAATACCACAATAACTTATTCAGTCGAAAATCATCAAAAATCTGTACGACGTTTTGTAAACGTCGTGTGATAGGTAACATATTTCTAATTATTAAGTTCTATATAATGTTTATTTTTTGTTTAAAACAGTGCAGAATTGCAATGCAAATGATGTATTACTTAAGCAAAGCGTTTGCTCATATGCGTCGAAAATGAATGATGATGGATGAAAATTATAAATGAATCGACACAATTAACGATGAGACAATTAACGAGTCGAAAAAAAATGACTTTATAATCGCTGAAGTATGATTGCAATACGACACAAGATAATGCTCGCTACGGTTGTCAATACATAATATTCTAATAGGTGTTCGGTACGATCAGTACTTACTGCTTTTCTTTTTTGCTCAACAGTGATGGCGCTTCCAGGCTTACGAGAATATTCAAGATAGGCATTATGATACGTATAAGGGAAATGTGTATGGCATAGAACGAATTATTAAATATAAGGAAAGAAGAAAACAATGAAATGGAAAGATCTGATCGATCGAATGACTCAATGATCTTGGTTTCAAATTTTAAAACCCACAATCGCTGCTTTAGCTTCTATTATTCCTATTGAAATTGATGTTTCTGGAATTGCATGTGACATTTTGTTCTTTGGTTTATGATCGCTTGGCTCCTCATCAACGTTCCACCCACACTGTAGCTAATGAATGAATAGGCAGCAGATGACTTTTGGGTGTGTTCTTAAATGCATGGGTTGAGCCCGATACGACATTCTACAGATTTAAACAAGAGCGCACATTTTTTGGTTGATTGACGAAATTTTATGATGCAAATTCAAGAGCAACTACTTTGCAAACAGCGCGACCAAGATATGCCTTGTTACGCATCGCAAACATTTGTCAAGATGAAATATGAACTAGAGCGACATGAATGTGATAGGCTAAGGCAATGCGGTCCTAATAAAATTGTATATTTACGTTGATTGCTGCATGCAGTGTCAATAAATAAAACAGAATCTTTTGATTTAGCAAAACGCTTTGAATGCTGCCTATACATACCTATGCTCAACTATACAAGGGTTTGCAAAATACGTGCAACAAGTTGAGCTGTACTCATAATACACTGAATTTAATGCTTTAACCAATAATGAAACTATATATCTGCAGTTTTTTGACCACCATATAAATTATTAATACTTATAAGTTAATAAACTTTAACCATTTCTTACTTCAACCCTTAATTTCATGTAGGTTTCACATTATTTCTAATCATAAGGAAATATCATTTTGAAGTAATAAATTAGAAAAGAATTTTCTAAAACTGAATCAAATGAAATGATAATTTTGATCATTTCAAGTAATGTCAATTTAAGTTTTGCAGTTTATCGTAGTTTGAGCCTGTAATATTGTACTTAGTATGACCAACATGATCACAAATTTAATCACATAGCGTCATACCATACCCAAAAGATAACCTGCTTGTACACTCATTATCATCATGTTAATAAATAAGATCCCACCGGTTTGACTCGTGAGCCATCAGAACAAACGATCGATATTGGGTGCGCCTTTTGATTACCTTTACGTCTCCACCTCCCGGTTGATATCCCAGGTTGTCTTTGGAGCCAATCTTTGGCCTGGCACGGTCTTTGAAGTCCATTTTCAGCGTTTCGATCTTCTTGTCACCACCTCCAGGTCTGTGGTTGGCATTGTCTAACGATCCTATCTTGGGCTTTGCGTTCCATGTTAGCTTCGTCGTTACAATCTGTAAAATTATGAAAACATTAGATGTTTAAAATATATTTTAAAGTTTACAGTATGGGTTACAGCTTTTTCCGTGATTTTTGCAGTCGATATCTCGGAGTTACGCGGTAGGCCATTATGAAGTAATATCTCGTTATAATACAATCATATCACCAATTGTAATTCATATAAATGTATGGCATATTTAAATATTTTGCGTAAAAGTGGCCAACAAACGTCATACCAAAGTCGTTTACAGTTATAGAAGAAATGTGTGCTTGTTTATTCATATCAAAATTGACACATAATTTGATTTTTGTTTAAATTTATGTAGTAGATTATATAAAAATAAAAAATAAACATATAGCAAAATTTGTAAATACATATATTAATATTTAATTTGAAACCACTTTCATTATAATTTCACAGTTGATTGTATCTCACGTCGAAAAAAAAATGATTAATACGTAACTAAATTTGTTATAGTCGTGAAAATAGTCGAGTCAACCATGTTGTAATTTTTTTTATTTTAACTTGTAACCAGCTAATTCTATAATACATTTCGTTTTCAAATGCTTTGAAATAAATATTTCAGGCTGTTGAAATTTTGTTGTACGGTTTATGGGTCCAATTGGTACATCGCTGTAAATGTTTATGCAGGAGAATTTTTTGGGCATATGTTTGGCCAATGAATATAAAAACCTTATATTTTATTCGATTAAAATCACGCGCTTTTACAAATGATTGCAATATTTAAACCATGCAGTAGAAGTAGACTGTTTGTTGAAGTAATTGGTTACTAATGTAGAATGATTCTATCAACGATATTTCGACACGAGATTCCACAGAGTTGTACGGAATTGATAAGCAAAAACAGAATTGTTTTCAGTTTTTTCTGACACTTCTATCAATTTAGAAACTAAATTCCACAAGGTTGAGAGATTTTAGTTTAGTCATCATGGCTAAAGATTGGAACAAAAGCAAGTAAAAATCTGCACTTTCCTTTCAATGAATGAACCTTTGGCTCAATTCTAAACACGAATCATCATGATTAGAAGAGTTCTAACGTTCAACAGATAAGCTTTCAAAACTTACACAACTTTCCAGCGGATATCCAATTCGACTTACCTTTTTATCACCCCCTTTGGGAACGTATGCTTCGTTTTTGGCTTCGATTCTCGGAGCAGCTTTGATGTCTAGTTTCTTAGTCTCTATTTTAACGTGTCCACCACCGGGTTTGTGCGTTGCATTCTCTAAGGATCCAATTTTCGATCTAACAACCTTCAAATTCGGCGAAGGTGCGGCTCCAACTTGGATCTTATTCATTGGTACTTCTGTAGATGAACAATAAATTATCAATCAAGAAATCAACAGCTTTTTCCAACACTTACTTTTGATTAATGGTTCAGTTGGAAATTCCGGAGTTTTAGCAGTGAGTCGTTGCTTCGAAGTACTTCTGGATCGTGTTTGAGGGGTAATGCTCTCTGGCCTCCGCAATGATGGAATCTTAGTGGGTGATTTCAATGGAGATCCTGGAGAATTTGGACCATTTCGATCCTGATTAAATATGAAACAAATTAATTGATTATTAGAGATTACTGCAGCACCATCAGCATCACCTTAAGTGACCTTTTTAACGAAAATTTCACTCTGTTAGTTTTCTTAAAGAGTTTGTCTTTAATCATTGGTAGATTAAATCTACTGTCCCAGATGTTTAAAAATGAGAACAAGTTGAAAGGTATCTATGTTACCAAATGATTGAAATCATAGGTATGAAGCAGAACTGACACCAAACAATTCTTAGTTGCGGATGTCGACAGAAGACTGAATGCCAAATTCGCTGTGACCGTTTGCAGAAGCAAGCAGACATGAAAAGTGATTAATATCACAAAGTCTAATGAACCATGACTTCAGCACATATTGTTTCAAGTTGTTGGTTAACGACATTTTATTCGATCAAACGTTTTGGATAGGGTAGGTAAACTAGCTGAATGCTACGGTACATAATTCGAGGTCTTTGCGGTGATATTTCTTTGGTAGTAGCTATGTATATAAAAGGAATTCATAGGGTGGCTAATCAGCTAGACATCTTATATAACTTGAATATGAGTATTGTAGATTATCAATTATAATTATTTTTCAATAAGTTATTACATATAATTATCCATTAGATTTATTGGACAGATTTTCGCCTTTTATTCAATTAATGACATATTATTTAACACAACAATAATTTTCTTCATGATTTTTGAAAATGATGTCAAAAAATATTTCACTCAGTAAATTTAACAAAACATGAACCATGTTTCCCCTTAACCCCTCTACCATCAGCTTCCATTTTACCGCAGAAAAAATATTCATATCGTGATAACTTTTTTGTTTTTCAATATTTTTGCACCATTTTTTCACAAGTTCTCAAAAAACTAGTTTAAAAATCCATGTCGATATCAATCATTGGTGATCTGGTTTTGAAGATATTCCGATGTTCCTTGCCGGTAGAGGGGTTAATGTACTGATAGATTATGTTTTTAAGTATTTTCATTAATCATTGACAAAATGAAACATTGATTTAGACCTGTGCGCCACAATCCTTGGAAAATTTTCACTAGGTTTTCTGGATGAATCCACAGAGAAATCTTTGAATACTTGAAGGAATCCTTGTGAGAATTCCAGCAAGATAACAAAGAATCAGAAAAAAATGTTTGAAGGAATCCTAGAAGAATCAGTTCCGGTGAAAAAATTCCAAATGAAACACACTGCTGGAAACCCTCAGTGCCGGACAGCACCCAATACTGGACAAAGTCGAAACATTGAGAAATCATGGTTCAATCAAGATGGTGTATTATTAAAAAAGAAAGCCATTATGTAGACTATTGTTAACGTAGAACAACACATCCTTGAAATATGCATGCTTTTTTTTAAAGTAGAAAAGTTTGGAAATCTTAAAAAAATTGACGTATCCCCAACACATAATTAAGTAATTATTTTGAGTATGAAAAAATACTTTGGATCACGCAAGCATGATCAAACATAATCCTAATTTGATAGTATGAATATATTTTGTACCATTATTGAACTATATATGGACAAATTACAATTTTCGTTAAGCACCTCCTGTCCCTTAGTTTCGGACAGCTTGATTTGTTATATGATATCTTTGTAATAATTGCATCAGTGTCTCAAAATACTTTCATTTTTCATGGGTTCCGTCGATCGTGGTATCAAACATGCAATAAAATTAAGAAGAATGAACATTCAGAACAACATCGTAAAATGTGTTATTTTTCATCATATATGGAAGAGGTTTTTGATAGGCATCTAGTAAACTAAGAAAAACTCAAATTATTCTTGTAAATGTTCCAAATGCATTTAATTGGTAATTATAAACTATTCCTATAGTATACACATTCAATAATGTTCAAATTTACAGAATTCGAGGCATTTTCAGATCGTGTCCGGTATTGGGTGCCACCTATCAAGATCGATCAATTTGGTACTAAAATACATCATCAAAATGCAATGTCAAAATTCATATTTATATTTTCAAATTTATTTTTGTACACTATGAAAATGATAATATTTACTATAAATGGGTAACACGAGCCCATAATTATTAATATAGTGGCTTAGTCCGATACTGGGGGATCTCCCCCTACTCACAATTTCATAGAACAATCCCTGGAAGCATTTGCAGTAGAATCTTTTTATAAACTCAAGAAAGAATCACGTGAGGAATTTCAGAAGGGCATCCTATATAAGTTCCATTGATGGATACCTAAAATTTTTCAATAATAAATCTCTGATGAAATTTGAATAACTATTTGATTTTCATTAATTGTTATTAACATTTATTTTATATCTATTATAACTAATCATAATGATTTTAAGAGTTTACTCAATGCATCCATGGAAAAAATCATGAATGAATAGCAACGCATCTTTTTAAGAAACCTCTTGAAGGAATGCGTGCAGAAATTCTAAGAGAAACCCTTGAACTAATTCTTAGAGAAACTTTGTAAGAAATCAATGACAAACATTATAAGTAAATTATTGAGAATCTACTTTTTCTTCTTTCTAGCGTTACGTACCAACAGAGGCAGAGCCTACTTCTTAGCTTGGAGTTCATATGAGCATTTCCACAGGGCTTTAGAAAATTTCGTCGAATGACGTTTGGTCGAAAGTACATTTCGTCGAATGGACATTTGGTCGAAAAGGTTTATTTGCAACAGAAATCATATTATCATATCACATATCTGTGGTCAAAACGACATTTCATGGAAAGGACAGTGGTCGAATCTAAATAGTATGAAAACGAAGGTTTACGTTTAGTCTGACTTTCGTCGATGGTAGCATTTTGTCGCTTATACAAGAGTAATTGAATAATTGTAAAAGTATCAGTTATTTTTTCAACAATCTATATGCGATAAGCATAATTTTGAAATACAATTTGATGGACATTCTCCCAAAATATTGATCAACCTCTTGCGTTTTTTGACATTTCATGCTGCTTTTTTGTTCAGGCATGTTCTGTGATTTGACATAAGCTGATCTTTAATGAAAGCAAGCCAACTTTTGTCACCTCAGTCCCTTTCCCGAAACATAAGCACATTTTTATATTTTATTAATTCAAAGCTTTTACTGCAAACTTCACTCTTCACCCAAGGTCATCAACACTGTCAGCAAAGTCATATATTTGCATGAGGAATGTTATTAAGCTGGAAGTGACAATAAGCCAATTGGCCATAAGTAGATTAACCGACACCTAACATTCACTTCGCAATAAAGGTTTTCCTTGAAGCATTTTTTTTTCTGCCGTTTCAATTATGATTTCCGCTTTCAAAAATCTTACCCACGTCAATACGCTGCAAGACCCGGAATTCAAAGAAAGATCTCAAGCACTCTCTCCGAATACTTCCATCAAATGAAGAACAACAGTTCATTACGAAGAACAATGACATTTCAAAAGAATATAAGGTAATAAAAACATTATGTCTACATCGTTGAGAATTAAAATAACTTGTTGAGCAGTTCTTCAAAGAATGATGATATTTTCAAAGAATAATAAATTCACTTAATATTTCAGTCAATGTACAAAAAACCTACTTCTAAAAAATTCAAAATCATTGAAATCCTCGATTTTTGCTTAACTTCAATTTACAAATAAAAAGATGTTTGGAAAGTAAAAATAAGACTACATAGAATGTCCCGTTTTTTATTCAACAACAGTTTATTCGAAAGAATACGTTATCTAACCAACTTTGCGTAACTTAGAAACAATAATTAACCATTTGAAAATAAGCTTTCAACCATATTTTTGTTCAACTAAACGTCGTTTGACCAAAATAAATGTTCCAAACCAATTCGACCAAATGTCCTTTCGACCAAATGTACTTCCTACCAAATGCCATTCGACCAAATGTAATTCGACGAAATTTCCTAAAGCCGTGTATAAGCGACATAATCTTAATTCCGACGATTATCGGACTTAACGTAAAACATTAGATTGGACATAAGTCACATAACATAAGTGGAACTCGAGCTCAAAAAGTGGCACCCACTTTAATATTTGCATGCTGGTATAAGGACATCGAAATGTCAAATGAGTTACACCACTATTCATCAATCGACATTGCACATTGGGCCAGACCGCAAAATTAGATGAAAAAAAAAATTTTGACTATGAAGATAATTTTTTAGAACAAAAATGGCTTAGGCAAAAATGTTACATATGATGAGGACTACATTTTGACATTAAGTGTTAGGGTGGTCCAACAAAATGCGGAAATATTTTTTGCCAACTTTTATGCTCTGAAATTTAACGCTTTGAAGTGTTCTATCAAGTTGATCTTTGTTTAATTTTGAACAACTTTGCCGAAGACGCCAATCTTGTAAGTCTACTGTAGCCGTTGCTATGGCGTTTTCAATGATGTAGGGTAGGGTGGTCAATGAAAAATTGATATTTTGCCCTTAACTTTTTTATTTCCAATTCTATCAAAATTACGCATTCTACAAAGATCAAGAACTAGTTGAAACGCGTGTTTTGGGGAAACAGTTAAGTTATTCTATTCATTCGTTTATGAGATATGTATGACCATTTTTATTCAAAAAATCACATTTTTCGAACGTCAATATCTCAAAAAGCGGGAACAACGGGGATGCAATTTGCACAGGATCTGAAAGGTATAACTTGGAGGTTCAAATGGTTTATTGTATCACTGGAGAATATTTGAGGATTTATTGTATAATTTTAAAATATTTGTATGGCGAAATACATTTAACGAATTATTTCTCCAAATTGGAAACTATTTTTGAAAAAATATTTGGAACCAATTGTGTGTGCTGATGATGGTTATCACGCCTACTAAATATTTTTTGACTAATGATTTCATTTACGAGAAATTTGAAGTTAGATGCCTTTCCCCATACAAAATAAAAAGAGAAAACTGCTGATCAACTATGGACAAGAGCAAAGCAGGTAATCCATTGCAAAGTAATTTTTCTACAAAACCAAAAAGCATTACCAATTTCATAGTCTATTTTTTTTTTTAATTTAATCACTATCAACCATACACAGCCTGTTCATTGGAAATATACAACGAATCAAAACATTTTCGTTGATGATTTAAAACACTAAACAATCAGAATCATATTACCAACACGCGGTTTTTGAATGGCGTGTTGGTTGAAATATTTCACCGATATATGTCAACAAATTACCAGGAAGTGGAAGTCAATTGCAACTCAAATTTATTGTGTTTGAACCTATTTTATTCCCTGGGAGTAGTAATGACTTTCTAGTTCGATGTCAAAAAAAACAGATTAGATTGATTTGTATGCTAAATTATTTATATGAATAGGATTTATTCGTGCTGTTCGGAATATGAATCACAGTGATCGGAATATGTGGCAGAATAATCACAGTGATTGACAATGGAAACAAAATGTTGTTCAATACTTTTGCGAAAAAATTACAATAAAATGAGATATATTATTATCTCCTTTTATTATAAGATTTTCGGGGCTTTCCTTAGCCGAGTGGTTAGAGTCTGCGGCTACAAAACAACGCCATGCTGAAGATGTCTGGATAGAAAACTGCTGATCAACTATGGACAAGAGCGAAGCAGGTAATCCATTGCAAAGTAATTTTTCTACAAAACCAAAAAGCATTACCAATTTCATAGTCTATTTTTTTTTTATTTAATCACTATCAACCATACACAGCCTGTTCATTGGAAATATACAACGAATCAAAACATTTTCGTTGATGATTTAAAACACTAAACAATCAGAATCATATTACAAACACGCGGTTTTTGAATGGCGTGTTGGTTGAAATATTTCACCGATATATGTCAACAAATTACCAGGAAGTGGAAGTCAATTGCAACTCAAATTTATTGTGTTTGAACCTATTTTATTCCCTGGGAGTAGTAATGACTTTCTAGTTCGATGTCAGAAAAAACAGATTAGATTGATTTGTATGCTAAATTATTTATATGAATAGGATTTATTCGTGCTGTTCGGAATATGAATCACAGTGATCGGAATATGTGGCAGAATAATCACAGTGATTGACAATGGAAACAAAATGTTGTTCAATACTTTTGCGAAAAACTTACAATAAAAGGAGATATATTATTATCTCCTTTTATTATAAGATTTTCGGGGCTTTCCTTAGCCGAGTGGTTAGAGTCTGCGGCTACAAAACAACGCCATGCTGAAGATGTCTGGGTTCGGTTCAGGATCTTTTCGTAAAGGAAATTTCCTTGAATTCCCTGGGCAAAGATTATCATCATATCTGCTACACGATATACGAATGCGAAAATGGCAACTTTGGCAAAGAAAGCTCTTGTAGCATGATAGACTTGCATTACAAAGTTAATATTCAAAAAACATAAATAATTCATCTCAAGCATTAGAACATGTTCATGTTCCGATGTTCATAAAGAATATCAAATTACAGAACGTTTCCTAGCTCTCACAAATCCTTAAGAGTGTGAAAAGCATAAAACAGTAAAACTAAATTTCACATCAACTGAAATGCTGAACCTTCCCACGATCATAAAAACCTTACTTCACAATTCCCAAGCATTCATATCATGCTAACATTCAAACCAAATTATTGCCAACCTTTTCCAAATTACAACTCAGGCAATGACCCATGTCATTGTCACTACACTCTGACGCCAACGATCATTCCAGACAATCGATATATGCAATAGCGTAATTCGATCTCCTTGCCTACGCCAAGTGCATCGTTCTCACGATGCAAGAGGCCAATGGTTATATTTCTTTTCGCTTATAATGCATAGTGCTAAATTCTGATTGGCTTATATTTACATACCAAAAGTTAACTCCAAGTACCGCCTCTTTTAGAACACTTTTAGAACATAAGCAATTCAATGATTGTAAGACTTCTTGTAAGTAAAAATGATTCTAAATAAAGATAATCTTGTAGACAACGGAACAATCAACAAGTCTAAAATTTAATACGGTAAAATTAATACGGTAAATGGCGACCGGTGACTTTCGAATCTTTCGGAGTCCGAAGTGGATTATTATTGATCACCAACTAGATGATCTAGTGATTGATTTTGCATGAAGCAAACAAGTGAAAAAACAAAACAAAAATCGGAAGTTTTTCAAACAGTGCTAGTGAGATTCAAGTGATAAGTGAGATTCAATTATGGGAAAAGGCGCATCAAAGTCGTCCAACGAAGGCGACGCAAATGTTCAAATAACTAATCTCCTAGAAAACCATCAACAGTTCCATGAGGAAAATGCATTAAAGTTGTGGCTAATTTTGGTGATGGTTGGTATCCAAACAGTGATAATGGTTTACAACATGATAAAGAAGAACACTCGAAAAAATGCACTCAAAGCAGCTAAGAGTATTGCTGTACTGGAAAAAGTTTGAGTAAGAAATCAAGTGCAGTGAATAAAAATAAACATTTTAAATCATTCGATAAAAATAAACTGAAGAATCGCGTGACACAAGAAAATCCCGCGGTGCAGTGAATTGAAAACGAAAATTAATTATCCACGGGCGAACCGGCAACTTGGAGCCGCCCCAACAAAGGGCAAACCGGCAACATGGAGCTGCCCCTACGAAGATGAGAACGTACAGTTAGAACAACATCAACAAGCAGCAGCAGTGACCGAGGTGCAACGATCGTGCCAGAGCCAGGAACATGGCGATGAGCAGAATTACCCGTAGGAAGACAACTATTGGTGAGCGTATCAAATCCGTAATTGATTACTAACATTAATTAATAATTTTCATATGTGAATTGTGCATTGTAAATCTACTTTTATAATTATATTGGAAAATAACAGAAGAATGAATATTCCCCATTAAGAAATAATATGTTATGATTTATATGGTGAACATAAATGAAAGTTTATGCCTTTATTAGTAAATTTCATTTGGTATTGATATTTTTCTTAACTATATGAATTATAATTAAAATTTTAAAATGAATGACATTGAATGGGAAGATTTTCTCAAATTTTTAAATGAAGTTGAAAAGGGTAATGGTCCAGAACCATTTGCACCTTTTGAAAGAAACACAACCCCCCGTACGTGGGAAGAATTGATAGCAAGAATTGAAAATTTGCCAGGAGACGATCCAATCACATGGTTGCCCCTGAGCGAAAAACCATAAAAGAAAAATTTTATTTTTTTTTATTATGCAATTAACCTTATGATCAACTTTAAAAGTTTTCAATGAGTGGAATTGAATTAGAAATACAAAATTTAATTGGAAAACTACATAATATTAAAACAAACTTAAAAAAATCTCCTTTTAGAAGATACCTTAAAAGTACTCTAAAGGATAAAATTCTTTTAACTAAAACCATATACAATAAAGTCGTACAAACTCTTTTGAAATATGAAGATGTTTTAGATAATAGACATGTTGATTTCTTTATAAAAGCAGCACGTCTTGATTATGATGAAATAATTTATATACTAGAAACAAAACTTAAGAAATATTCAAAACCAATATCATTAAAATCACTTAGTTACGCAATAATATTCAATATTAGACTGATCAAGATTTCAAAAAAAAGTAAAATGGCATTGAACATAAAAACAGCATCTGAATTAGCATCACTGATTCCCTCTTACGATGGAAATCCAGGAGGTGTAAAATCATTTATTGATGCTATCAGATTGGTGCAAACTATAGTGCCAGCAGATCAGCAAGCCCCTGCCATTCAGCTCATTTTGACTAGGTTGACTGGTAAGGCCAGAGATTTGTTTACTGGCGTTCCGGCTAATTACCAAGAAATTGTGGATAAAATTTCTGCTGACTGCACTGACAAAAGCAGTTCAGAATTAGCTCTCGCTAACTTGAAAAATATTAAACCAAAAAAAGGCCAAGAAACTTCTGGGTTTACCAAGGAAGTAGACATACTAGCAGATAAATTGAAACAAGCTTACATTAGAGAAGAAGTACCTAATGAAGTAGCAAAAAAATTAGCAAACAAGGCTGCCATTCAATCCTTGATTATCGCATCACAGAAGCAGGAAACAAAAATGCTTTTGAAAGTTGGAAAATTTGATTCGCTTTCTGAGGCATTGAATATCGTTGTGGAAAACGAGAATTTTAACAACGAACCATCTGTGTCAATGTTACAGATGAGAAAGAAATTTCCTCAAAATAAGCCAAGTTATCAATCAAATTATCAAAATCGCAACAATGGCAACAACTCTAGAGGTAATTTTAGAGGTTTCACACGTAATAATACGCGTCAAACCACACCAAATTTTCCTCAACAATCATCAAACAGATTTTTAAGATACAATTACCAAAATACCAATCATCAACATCCAAGACAACAAAACTGGAACCATTCCGGTAATAGACGATTATATCATATGAATGAGGTAGATGGTTCAATGCTTTCCAGTCAATTTGCGCCAAACGGTGCATTGCCTCAACCGGTAAGTATGGTGCCAAGTAACATGATGCCACCGCAAAGGCAACACCAACAACCTCAACAAGTTCCAAATCATTTTTTAGGAACAACAGGTCTGTTCCCGTACTCACGATGAATCTGAACGCGTCCAATTTCATATCGGTCAATGTTCAGATGACAAACACTACAAACACATTCATAATAGATTGTGGAGCAGACATATCTATTTTCAAACGTAGCAAAATACACCCCAGCTATCTAATAAATATAACGGAGAAGATCAAGTTAACAGGTATCACTGATGACACGGTTGAAACCATCGCGTCAGCAGTAACTGACCTATATTTTGAAGGAGGACTGTGCATCAAGCATAAATTCCACCTTGTAAATGATGAATTCCCTATTATGACAGACGGCATTTTAGGCCGCGATTTCTTAAGTTCCCATAGATGCATAATTGATTATGAGTCTTGGTTACTTAAGTTTAATGTAAATAATGAAGAAATAACTATACCAATTCAAGACAACTTAAACAATGGCTTTATCTTACCGAAAAGAAGTGAAGTCATTAGGCGAATTATAAATATTCCATATACATACGATATGGTTGTGCATTCACAGGAAATATTGCCAGGCGTTTTCTGTGGAAATACTATCATATCATCTAATAACCCTTATGTTAAATTTATCAACACTACAGAAAATCCTGTACATATATTGTATTCACGATTCCAACCTATAATGGAACCACTCTATAATTACCATATAATGAAAATTAATAGTAGTATTAAAAATAAGAAGAATCGTCAGCAAGACATTCTGAATCAAATTAAAACTATTGGAATACCTTTAGATGCAGTAAAAGGTTTACAGAACCTCATTGCAGAATATCACGACATTTTTAGTTTACCTGATGATGTTTTAACCTTTAACAATTTTTATACTCAGGAAATTCCTCTGCAGGACAACTGTCCGATATATATTCCGAATTACAAAAACTTACATGCCCAAACCAATGAAATTCAGAAACAAGTGGATAAGATGCTGGGTGAAAACATTATCGAACACTCAGTATCCCCATATAATTCTCCAATTTTGTTGGTACCGAAAAAATCGGATACTAATGACAAGAAATGGCGTTTAGTTGTCGATCTTCGACAGCTTAACAAAAAAATCCTTGCTGATAAATTTCCTCTCCCCAGGATTGATACTATTTTGGATCAATTGGGAAGAGCTAAATATTTTTCCACGTTGGACTTGATGTCTGGTTTTCATCAAATCCCACTAGATGAGAACTCAAGAAAATTCACAGCGTTTTCAACACAGTCTGGACATTATCATTTTACGCGTTTACCATTTGGATTAAATATAAGTCCAAATAGTTTCCAGCGTATGATGACAATCGCCATGGCTGGATTGACACCCGAATTAGCTTTTATTTATATTGATGACATCATTGTGATTGGTTGTTCAGTAAACCACCATCTAATGAATCTTACACAAGTTTTTGACAGATTGAGACACTATAATTTAAAACTCAATCTAAGTAAATGTAAATTTTTTCAATCAGAAGTGACTTATCTAGGTCACAAAATAACTGATAAAGGAATATTACCTGATCCTTCTAAATTTGATACAATTAAAAATTATCCAGTTCCATCCAATGCGGATGATGTTAGACGATTTGTAGCTTTCTGCAATTACTACAGGAAATTTGTTCCAAACTTTGCAAAAATTGCTAGTCCTTTGAATAATTTACTTAAGAAAAATTCAAAATTTATGTGGACGGATGAATGTCAATATTCATTCGAATCATTACGCAATTATTTAATGTCACCAATGATTCTTCAATATCCTGATTTTAATAAACAATTTATTTTGACGACAGATGCTTCAGACATTGCTTGTGGAGCAGTACTGTCTCAACAATTTGAAAATAGCGAGCTACCGATAGCTTTCGCAAGTAAAACCTTTACGAAAGGAGAAAAAAATAAACCAGTAATTTTGAAAGAGTTAACAGCGATACATTGGGCTATTAACTACTTTAAACCTTATTTGTATGGAAAAAAGTTCGTTGTAAGAACAGACCATAGACCGCTAGTATTCCTGTTTGGAATGAAAAATCCAAACTCGAAACTCACAAATATGCGTTTAGACTTAGAAGAATTTGACTTTGTCGTAGAATACATACAAGGCAAAGCTAATGTAATCGCAGACGCACTGTCACGCATTGTCACAACGTCTAAAGAATTGAAAAATATAAATATTTTGAAGGTTAATACAAGAGCAATGACCCGAGAACAAAATCAAACTACAACACCCGCAGAAACACCAAAGGTTACTGTTAGTAAAGAGCCTGATCACCTCTCTACTTACGTAACTGAAAATCCAAGCATTACCAACAAATTGCATAAGTTAAGAATTAGTTATGATAACAATGTTCTTGAAATGATAATTTTTTCAAAGAACAGTAAAAAACATGTTGCATCAGTGCAACAACAGTTTATAAGAAACGGAAGTCAAACACTTGAGTTTGCTCTTCTGAAATTAGAAAAATTATTACTTACGATGAAAATTAAAAAGATTGCTTTATCTTCGGATAATGAACTTTTCAAGTTATGGCCTATAAATATTTTCAAAAAAATAACAAATGAAAAAGTTAGACACGTGCAAATAATAATTTACAATCCGCCAAAATTCATAACGGATAAAAATGAAATACATGAAATAATTAGAATTAACCATGAGACCCCATTAGGAGGTCATATTGGACAACATAGACTTTATCTCAAGATAAGAGAAAAATATAAATGGAAGGATATGAAAGGTTGCATATCACAGTTCGTAAAATCCTGTGAATTATGTAAAAAAAATAAAATTACTAAACATACTAAAGAAAATATGATAGTTACCACAACACCTTCCACACCATTTGAAGTGATTTCAATTGATACAGTTGGACCACTTCCATTAAGTAATAACAAAAATAGATACATAATTACAATCCAATGTGATTTAACGAAGTATGTTGTTTTAATACCAACGGCAAGCAAAGAAGCTAATGTCATTGCCAAGGCATTAGTCGATCATTTCATATTAGTGTACGGAAATTTCCTTGAATCGAGGTCAGATCAAGGAACCGAATTTAAAAATCAAACCTTAGAACAAATTTGC
Source organism: Aedes aegypti (assembly GCF_002204515.2). Classification (NCBI taxonomy): domain Eukaryota; kingdom Metazoa; phylum Arthropoda; class Insecta; order Diptera; family Culicidae; genus Aedes; species Aedes aegypti. Next base: position 161,010,868 of record NC_035107.1, on the reverse strand, counting down.
AAAATTTTGGAAATTAAACAAAACTTTTCAACGGCTTATCATCCCCAAACTATTGGTTCATTAGAGAGAAATCACAGATGTTTGAATGAATATCTGAGATCTTTTACAAATGAACACCATACAGATTGGGATGATTGGTTAAAATTTTACAGTTTTTCCTATAACACCACTCCACATTCAGATCATCAATTTACACCATTTGAATTAGTTTTTGGCAGAAAAGCTCAACTACCCAACGAAATATACGAAAAAGGCATAGAACCACTTTATAATTACGAGGACTATTATCATGAACTTAAATTTAAAATTCAGAAATCAAATGAAACCGCTAGAAGAAAATTAATTGATCAAAAATTAATACGAACAAATCAAGCAAATCAAAATATCAACCCAATAAATCTAAATATTGGAGATTTAGTATATTTAACCGTAGAAAACAGAAAAAAACTTGATTCATTTTATTCAGGACCTTATAAAATAGTCGAAATCAATGACCCAAATTGTAAAATTAATCACTATTTGACACAAAATAATGAGAATATTACAGTTCACAAAAATCGACTTATTAAAGCATAAAAATAAAAAAAAAAAAAAAAACACAAAGTTTTGATTTAATTATTGTATCGATAACTAACAATAAATTTTAATACAAAAGAGATCCACCGAGCCTAACACCCATAAAAAAGAGAATAAAACACAAAAAAAAAAATGACAATCAAATGGGGTAGGTAAAATTTCTTAGTATAACACTAAGAAGCTTGAAATTCGATAGGATCAAATAAGTATATTTTTTTATGTAAACGGTATTTGGAGCATAGCTATACACGAGTAATTTTTCTTCGATACATTACTCTCCCGAAGGGTGGAGGTGTAGCATGATAGACTTGCATTACAAAGTTAATATTCAAAAAACATAAATAATTCATCTCAAGCATTAGAACATGTTCATGTTCCGATGTTCATAAAGAATATCAAATTACAGAACGTTTCCTAGCTCTCACAAATCCTTAAGAGTGTGAAAAGCATAAAACAGTAAAACTAAATTTCACATCAACTGAAATGCTGAACCTTCCCACGATCATAAAAACCTTACTTCACAATTCCCAAGCATTCATATCATGCTAACATTCAAACCAAATTATTGCCAACCTTTTCCAAATTACAACTCAGGCAATGACCCATGTCATTGTCACTACACTCTGACGCCAACGATCATTCCAGACAATCGATATATGCAATAGCGTAATTCGATCTCCTTGCCTACGCCAAGTGCATCGTTCTCACGATGCAAGAGGCCAATGGTTATATTTCTTTTCGCTTATAATGCATAGTGCTAAATTCTGATTGGCTTATATTTACATACCAAAAGTTAACTCCAAGTACCGCCTCTTTTAGAACACTTTTAGAACATAAGCAATTCAATGATTGTAAGACTTCTTGTAAGTAAAAATGATTCTAAATAAAGATAATCTTGTAGACAACGGAACAATCAACAAGTCTAAAATTTAATACGGTAAAATTAATACGGTAAACTCTCAGTTAACCCGTTAACGCCCAAGGTATCTCACAATTGGAATTCAGCTCCGTTTTTGTTATTCATAGTCGTATAGAACTACTTTGAGTTCTAAGTTGAATTATTAACACTTGATTACGGATGTCATCGGTTCATGGTAAGGAATACGTGCTACCCGGACTGATCGTTGATCAAGAATGTTTATTAAGAATATTCAAGTTACCCTGCTTAGCCTAAGGAGGTAGTGGGAATCAGTTATTTCATTTCATTATTTACTCGATCACCAATCAGTGATCGATACTAAATTTTGGGCGGAGAGAGTGAGCAAGAGAACATACGGAGAAGGCTCTTAGCAACAAGTCGCTTGACGACGTTGCGCCGAGTTTGCATTGCGTGAAATATGAGTATTTTATTGGGCACAGTTGGAAGTCATCGACCATGCTTATGCACTCGTTTGCATTTCATGGCATAGGCAGTTCGATGGCATAGGAACAAATATTTCTCAGAAATGGGATAACTAATATGTGTGATGCACATGTTACACCATCCCCCTAAGGAAAAATAGTTAACCGAATATTAGCATTTTCAAAACGTATAATTCTGATTCCGACAACCTCTCACAATTTCTCTTATTTATTTATTGTAAGTATTAATTATGTAGATATATAGTTATGTATGTGTATTCCTTCCCTTTCTAAAGAATGATTTTATGTATTAAAATCATTTGCAAGATTATATGTATTCGCTTATTTAATTATTCGATTTTTATGTACTACTTGGTTTTCGTTAGTTAAACAATTTTTTATGGTAACATTAGGGTGCTGTATTGCAATTATTTCATATGGGCCTGAATATACGTTATCCAGTTTCCTTCTATTCTCTTTTTTCAGATAGACCTTGTCGTGTAACTTGACATCTATAGGGTTTGCGTTTTGAGAGTGTTTTACTATTCTAGTTGTTTTGCTTTTTTCCAAAAGTGTTTTTGCTTTAAGCGCAGTTACTTGAATTTTGTATTTCAATTCTGTTAAATACGAGTCATAATTATATTGCGGATCTATGGATATGATGTTTTCGATGGAGCTTGGTGTGTTAGCTACTCTACCAAAAACCAATTCAAAAGGGCTGAAATTATGGGCTGAATGTATGGTTGTATTGTAACAAAACGTGTAGTATTGTAACCAGGTGTCCCAGTCATCATGTTGTTCATTAATGAAATGCCTAAGATATTCGTTAAGAACGCGATGATTCCTTTCAAGACTACCTATGGTTTCTGGGTGATATGCTGTTGAGAATTTTTGGTTGATTAAGAGAAATTCACAAATGTTTTTGAACAGTTCGTTTTTGAATTCTGTTCCGAGATCTGATTTTATAGCTATCGGGCAACCATAACCATATACCTTGATCAAATCAAAAGCTTTCGCTAAAGTCTGTGCATTTTTATCTGGAATTGGTGCGATTATTATATACTTGGACAGATCGCATTGCATAGTTAATGCGTATCTGTTCCCAAGTTTTGATTTTGTAAGTGGTCCGATGGTGTCAATTGAGACTAACTCAAAGCACTTGGTCGGAGTTGTTGTTTCTACAAAATTTTCTTTAATTCTTATTCTGTGTTTATTTCTTATGCACTTATCGCATCGTTTTATGTACTCTGCGATAGTACGTTTCATGTTTGTCCAGTAATATTTTGATTTTAGTCGTTTTAATAATCTACCAGTACCAATATGACCTCCCGTAGGTGTGTCATGGTTTTCAGAGATTATCCTTCTTATAGTTTCGTCGTCATTAATTATTTGTGCTGGCACGTAAAGTATTATCTTCGCACATTTTAAAATTTCGTTGCATGCTTTTTTGAATGTTTCTCGAGAAATCAGTGTTAATATTTTATCATTCATTTTCATAGCTAGCGTTTTTATTTCTGTTTTCTTGGCCATATTATCTAGGGTCTGCAGACTTTCTTGCAATTCAATGTTGCTACCGTTATAGAATATTTGCGCTTGAGCAATTATTCTTTTCTGGTTCTTTGTTAAAATGTGTATGCATAACTTATTGTCGTCAAAGTCAAAAATAACTTTCGGCATATTATAAGCATCTAAGTTATTGACTGATTCATATGCCCTAAGGTGATCAATCTCAGTGACAAGTGAATTAGTATTTGTCGTATCATTGTGTTGCGTATTTCGTTTTTTGGTCATGTTTCTCGTTTGAACTGGTAAACACGAAATATTTTTGAGTTCATCAGAGTCGATAAAAATTCGCGAAAGAGCATCAGCGCTGACATTTTCTTTGCCTTTCACGTACTCTATATCGAATGTGTACTCTTCTAACTCGAGTCTCATCCGTGTCAATTTTGACGAGGGATTTTTCATAGAGAATAAGTATACGAGTGGACGGTGGTCTGTTTTCACAGTAAACCGTCTCCCATATAAATATGGTCTAAAATAAGTAATCGCCCAATGAATGGCTGTAAGCTCTTGTTCAATGGTCGATTTGTTTTTCTCGCCTTTAGTAAAATTTTTACTCGCATATGCAATTGGGAGTTCAATGTCACCGTGTTTTTGCGTAAGTACAGCTCCACTGGCTATTTTGGAGGCATCTGTATATAAAATAAATTTTTGTGTAAAATCAGGGAATTTCAGAATGACTGGTGATAATAATTTTCGCTTAAGTGTCTCGAATGCATTTTGGCATTCTGTAGTCCACTCAAATTTAGCGTTTTTCTTTAATAGGTTATTTAAAGGGGCTGCGATGTCCGAAAAATATGGTATGAATCGACGGTAATAGTTTGTGAATGCGACGAATCTTCTTACTTCATCTGCATCTCTTGGTGTTGGAAAGTTCAAAATTGTTGAATACTTGGCTTTGTCCGGTTGAATACCTTCAGAAGAAATTTGATGTCCTAAATAGGTTACATCTGGGCAAAAAAATTTACACTTTTTGGGATTGAGTTTTAGGTTGTATTTTTGAAGAGCTTTGAAGACTTTTTCCAGGTTTGAAAAGTGATGACTTATTGAGCATCCAATCACAATTATATCGTCAATGTAAAGAAATGCGCATTCCGCATTCCTTGCATGCATTTAATGCTGCTATGGTACCATTTAATTTCTCTCCATCACCATTAAAAGGCAAAATTAACTGCGGAATAATTTTCACTATTTCCATTATATTCGCCATCTTTAGATGATTATTCAATCTGTTTGTGAAGATAATCGCGGTAGCCACTCCTTTGAATGATTTTAGGTTTGTTTGCTTTTTCTCTTTAATTAATCTTATTATCGTTTCGTATACTAATTTTGTTTTTTCAAATATTAGTGCATGTTGCTCGCTATCACCTAATTTACTAGTAATTTGTTTGTATAATTCCGTAGCTGTAGCTAACTTTTTATTTAGAATTCTGGTTGAAGACCTTACTTCACTCTTTGACTTTAGTTCTTCTAATAATAATTTCAAAGAGTTGTATTTGTCTTTCATGACAATTTACCAAATATCTAACAATGTTTGAAAAAATAATTTTTAAAACTACTCACGATACATGCGTTTTACCCATGCATTTGTTGAAAACTTCCTGTCTCTGCTGCTTGCTGATGAACGACATTGGCTCGCGTCTCCACACGAGTGTATTTCAGGTGGAGGCGCTCTCCTCAACACCTTGATGGTTTAGTAGATAGTGGATGGCGGAGGCGCTCTCCTCAACGCTCACCCCTGTTGGTATTCAGTACGCAGGAACACTCGTTCGGTATTTTCGTGGGCTTTGATTAGCTTCATCGCTGATAACACTTTTCGATATTTTTAGGCACACATCATAGATGGTGGCTTCGTTTGAACTGTTTATTTTTCTGTATCACTCACATTGGTTGTGATTGTCCCTTAGCTGGGGGGTTTTCACTTTTAACAAATTTCTTCGATTAGCGTTTTGTCTTAGACACTTTGAGATCTTATTTCGTCTTTGATTTAAACCTGTAATGAGGCGACCGATTTTGCAACTTTCAAGGCCTCTCTACGGGAGTGCTTTTTATACATCACGTACACTGTAATGGCTAATTGGAGGCACACGATAACCATTATCACAGTTAATTTCAAGTCGTGGCTTTCATGCATTTCAGCATGCGTTTCTAACTGGTTTTGGATCAAAAATTGTGGATCCCCACTGTTATTAACTGGTTTTGAATTTGTTTTTCCCATATTGATTATGGGTTACTAAAATGTTACTGGAACACTTGTTAACACTTGCTCTTTTCTTAAGCACTTTTACTGCAGACTTTTGTCACCTGTTCGCGGTCAGCCATATAGAACTACTTTGAGTTCTAAGTTGAATTATTAACACTTGATTACGGATGTCATCGGTTCATGGTAAGGAATACGTGCTACCCGGACTGATCGTTGATCAAGAATGTTTATTGAGAATATTCAAGTTACCCTGCTTAGCCTAAGGAGGTAGTGGGAATCAGTTATTTCATTTCATTATTTACTCGATCACCAATCAGTGATCGATACTAAATTTTGGGCGGAGAGAGTGAGCAAGAGAACATACGGAGAAGGCTCTTAGCAACAAGTCGCTTGACGACGTTGCGCCGAGTTTGCATTGCGTGAAATATGAGTATTTTATTGGGCACAGTTGGAAGTCATCGACCATGCTTATGCACTCGTTTGCATTTCATGGCATAGGCAGTTCGATGGCATAGGAACAAATATTTCTCAGAAATGGGTACCACTGGTGTGGTCCTTTTTTGGAAGAACTGAAAGGATTACTAACATGTGTGATGTACATGTTACTGTCGTATTCCCATAAATTAAACCTTATTTCACCAAAAAAATTCATGTCTATGGTGGGGATCCAAAAAAATTCTTGAAATTGTGTCGTCCATATCTAGCTGTTCTATAAGTTTATTTTCAAGATTAATCAAAAATATTTTCATGCTCTCTGACCCATTACAATATAAACAAGTTGGAAAAAACTGCTGGTGAGGGGTAATTCATAAATTACGTCACGTACAGAAGAGGAAGGGAGGGTTACAATGAAACGTGACTACCCATATAAAAATTGGAATCCATACAAAAAATGTGATACAGAGGAAAATTGAGGAGGATGAATATGGCAAAACTTTGCGTGACGTAATTTATGGACGTATCCTGATCAAGAAATTGCAACATAAAGAAAACAAATTTCAGAGGCGAAAGATGCATGCCAGAACTAAATCATTTAGTGACTTCAATTCAATGTACATGTACAATTATGCACACTTAAACCATTTATACCAAAAACAAAATAAAATCTTACATCAAATATTCTGATTTTAGAAAAAAAACCTACAGATATTTTAGAATAGTCTTCATAAAGATTATATAAAACATGCCAGCTGGTAATGGAAACATAATTATCAAAATATTTTTTTTCTGGGTCAAGTTATTAGTATAGAATGTGACTCGGATCTGACAGTGATCAAAATATATATTTGGCAATATCAGAATTTCGTTAGTGCTGATCAAAAATTAGTCCTTCAGTCCAATGACAGTCATATATTGGACTCCAACTATTACATGCTTTACAGATGTGAATATTTGAAACCAACATTATTCGGCTATAACGTTGAAGTTACTGCATCACTGATGCATATAGTCTTATTCACCGATAGAACCGAATCCACGCGGTCCAAGATTTTTGACACTAGAGCTGGCCAGAATACCTGGGGAGCATACTGAAGCGTGTCAGCTCAAATGTCACAATTCTTGGACCGAGTGAGTTCAGCAAGGAAGGCTCTCCACTGCTACCTCAACGTGTCGCTGGTTCTAAAAAGTAAAGAACCATACAAAAATACGACCAAACAATGGTGAAGGCGTAATCAATTTTCTCGAAAACATTCATTTTGGGAATTAAGTAGAATTTTCTGATTAAATTGGCAACAACGCACTGCAGTAGCGCGTATTAAAAAACTGCTTGCAAACAATATCTTTCAAGCGCATTTATTACCTGTAATTTTGCGAATAATAACACTGCGGAACACGTTTTTGTCTCCAGCACCAAATTACCACTATTCTCTTATTTAAGGGTTGCTGAATCCATTGCCGTTTTCAGAAATATCATAGCACGTCTAGTTTTTGAGATATTGACTGTTGAAAATGCAAAAAATGACTATTTCAACCAACTTGCATGCAAGTTTGCCAGCTTGTAAGGTAATATATTGGCTTAATTTGCCACAGAATTCAAACTTTATGTGTATAACAATACTTATCATCAAAGTTTGTATTACTTTCGATACGGAAAAGTTATTTTTTGATGGTTTAGAGAATTGTTGTATTTTGCCATGTAGAAGAAACGAAGAATTTTGTATGGAGACTGCAAGCATGTTGAAAAAATCGGTTTAATCAAAATTTAATCGCGCAATTTCAATCAAATTATGTCTGAAATGAAAGTTCAAGTTCTAGTTTGCTTGTTTGGTGGATTAGATTACAAAAAAGTATGATAAATTGTACTTTAAATTTCATGTAAACATTAATAAAACCAGTGTTTTATACAACTTTGGCGACCTGTAGCTAAAAATTGTGACGTGCTGGAACATTTCTGAGAATGGCACCAGATTCAGCAACCCCAAATCTACTAGAGACACATAATTTGATCCTTGAGACACGCAAAAATGTCATTTTTTGTTACGCTGTGTAATTTTTACTTTTCCACGCTTAAGTCTTAAAACTGGTTCTGGACTTAGGTTGGCGGCTATTCAATTTTACTCTCATTTGACAGCCGCTCTTCACCCTTGGAGTTAAGTTCATGGATGGATAAGTAAATTTGTCGTTTTATTTTGTTCTTCGCTCCCTTCAAAAGATCAAAAGATCTAAATGGTGTCAAGGTTCATCTAAAAATGTAAGGAGCATCCGAAATAAGCGATTGTTGCTCAAATCGATAGTATAAGTATTCATTGTTTTGATCTAGGCAGACCAATTTCTTATTGGTTGTTTCCTTGATGTTTCGCACATAAAAGCAATTCCCAGCTAATATGTTTTTTTTTTTGCGAAAATATCTCCTTGAGTTGATCATTGTTTTCGAAGATACCAAATTTTTCATCACTGGACTTCAATCATGAGAATGACTTCCGAACTAAGAAGGTTTTAGGCGAATAGCTTTCTTTGGATTTAATCAGTGGACTGATATATAAGCGAATAAAATGTGTGCCCAGTAGTGCCATTTAGGTGATTTCCGAAGTAATAAGTTTCCAGGTGAATAGGTTTCATTCAGTTCTCCAACTTTGTCAAAAACACTAATTTTGTATCCAATCTCTAGATTGAGATGAAAGCAAATAATATGTTTGTCTACTAGCGCCACCTTGGGATAATTTTCCAAACTACTATGTTTCTGGGCGAATAGATCCCATTTACAGTCGACTTTCCACATCTCGATGTTCTATATCTCGATATCTCTCCCTATGTTGATGATTTCTTCGGTCCCTTCACTCTGCATACATTTTCACTCTCCGTATCTCGATATCCGCTATATCTCGATATCTCCCTATCTCGATGTGTTCCTAGTTAATGTTTGCTCCCGATTACCTCTCCGTATGTCGATATGCCCATTATCAAAGGTTACTAGACCCGATTTTATTGATTCAAAACAGTTCGGGAACACGAAGGCACGTTTGTTTGTTTTTAATTTCCCTGTAACGGAGTGGTTTTCAATCTAGTATTCGCTAAAAATGTGTTCTTTGTCTCGATCTCTCCCTATCTCGATGGTCTCTTCGATATCGAGATGTGGAGAGGCGACTGTAGTTGAACACTTTTGTCGAAGATACCAATTTCGAGAGTTCGATTTTTTTCAGTGTTATCGCTGGACTGATATATAAAAAAAAAATATTTGACCACTAGCGCCACCTTGTGAGTGTTTTCCGAACAAATATGGTTTTAGGCGAATAGGATTCATTTAGTTGTTCAACATTGTCCATGACACAAACTTTGTATCTAATCACTTGACTGCGATATTAGCAAATAAAATCTTTACCCACTAGCGCCATCTTGTGAGTGTTATAAGGTTTTATGTGACTAAGTATCATTTAGTTGTTCAACATTGTTGAAGACAACAATTTTATATCTCATAACAGAACTAAGATGCAAGCAAATACAATATTTGCCCACTAGCGCAATCTAGTGAATGTTTTCCGAACTAATAAGTTTTCGGCCGAATAGATCTCATTCAGTTGAACACATTTGACGAAGACACCAATGTTGTATCTCATCACTGAACTGAGATATAAACAATCGAAATGTTCGACCATAAGCGCCATCTTCTGAGTGTTTTCCGAACAAATAAGGTTTTAGGTGAATAGTTCTCATTTAGTTGATCAACTTTATAGAAGACACCAATTTTGTATCTCATACCTGGACTAAGATATAAGCAAATAAAGTTTTGGCTCACTAGCGCCATCTTGGGAGTGTTTTACGAATTTATAAGGTTCTATGCGAATAGGTATTATTTAATGTTCAACTTTGTCGAAGACACCATTTTTGTATCTCATAACTGGACTAAGATATAAGCAAATAAAGTTTTGGCTCACTAGCGCCATCTTGGGAGTGTTTTACGAATTTATAAGGTTCTATGCGAATAGGTATTATTTAGTTGTTCAACTTTGTCGAACACACCATTTTTGTATCTCATAACTGGACAAAGATATAAGCAAATAAAGTTTTGGCTCACTACCGCCATCTTGGTAGTGTTTTCCGAATTTATAAGGTTCTATGCGAATAGGTATTATTTAGTTGTTCAACTTTGTCGAAGACACCATTTTTGTATCTCATAACTGGACTAAGATATAAGCATATAAAATTTTGGCTCACTAGCGCCACCTTGGGAGTGTTTCCGAATTTATAAGGTTCTGTGCGAATAGGTATTATTTAGTTGCGCAACTTTGTCGAAGACACCAATTTTGTATCTCATCGCTGGACTGAGATATAAACGATGCAAATATTTATACGCTGAAAAGTTGTTTCATATGTTGCTTATATATGCGACATTTGTTGCCGTCTGTGCGCCACCTGGTGAGTTAATTCTGAATTAAAATAGTTACCAAGTGGAAGTCAGCAGTCCTGTGATCAACTTTGCAGAAGACAGTTTTCTCCTAAACCTCTTTATTTTCAAGATATTTGCACTACAAGTACTGTCCTATTTATAGGACGCTGAGCGTTCGGGGCTTCTGTCCTATTTTTAGGACGCTGGGCGGATATGGGTTAATAACTGTGAAAGTGCTTATGAGAACACTAAGCTGAGAAGCCGGCTCTGTCCCAGTGGGGAAGAAGATATTAATATTTTTATCTCCAATTCAGGCTGATTTTCGCCTATAAGTTGCATTTCAAGTCAGCGTAAACCGCAAGTGTTCGGAATATGAATCTAAACATTATATAGAACTTTGCCGTAATGTTCAATATTTCAACTAAAATCATGAATTTGTAAAAACTATTTGTTTTCACATCAAAATTATACTGTAAATCCTCCAATATCCTCCAAAGATACCATATACCATTTGAACCTCTAAGTTATACCTTTCAAATCCTGCACAAATTGCATCCCCGTTGTCCCCATTTTGAAGATATTGAAGTTTGAAAAATATTATTTATTGGAATAAAAATGCTCATATCTCAAAAACGAATAAATAGAATCACTTATTTCTTTCACCAAAATACGCGTTTCAATTGGTCGGTGTCCAAACAGACTGAACCAAGTATATTTCAATGATTTCATAAAAACAAACCCCAGGCATTCACATTTTGAAAATATTTGCATTATTTGCTGTAGTAATGAAACTAACCTATTTGATGATACATCTGTATCAGAACAGCATCGAAAAATTCCGAATTTAAAGAGATATTAACGTATCTTTGAAACTCCAAAATACCATCTAGTCCGGTTTGCCTGAACACCGACCAATTAGTTCTAGATCTTCGTAGAATGCGTAATTTTGATAGAATTTGAAATAAACAAGTTATGAGCAAAATATCATTTTTTCATGGACCACCCTACCCTGCATCATTGAAAACGCCATAGCTATGGCTACAGTAGACTTACAAGATTGGCGTCTTCGGCAAAGTTGTTCAAAATTAAACAAAGATCAACTTGATAGAACACTTAAAAGCGTTGAATTGCAGAGCATAAAAGTTGGCAAAAATATGTCCGTATTTTGGTGGACCACCCTAATGCCACTTAATCTCAAAATGTAGTCCTCATCATATGTAACATTTTTGCCTAAGCCATTTTTGTTCTAAAAAATCATCTTCATAATCAAAATATTTTTTTCATCTAATTTTGCGGTCTGGCCCAATGTTACATTGTATTAAAATGAACCAAAGATAACATATATCCAGAGTGGCAACGAAGGGAATGAAAATAACTATTTATGGTACAAGTTTAGAATAAGATTTACACCACTCGTATCCGAGATAATTTAGTCAATGTATTATGTATTGTTTCTAGCATATTGTATTTTTTAGGTGAATGAATGGAAGGATTTTGGAAAGCAAAAGCTTTTTCATGTTATGAAACAGGAAGTTTTTTGATAGGAAATAATATTTCCGAAACGATCACATTCTGTTGTTATGAAACATGAATATTAAATAGTATGACAGAAAAAAAATCACATTTTATGAAAAAATAAAATAAATGTTTTATCTTTAGACATTGCTTCCCAACGTTGTCGACCGTCCCCCGATCTTAATGTCTGTAATCTTTGCAGCAACTGGTCTACCGCTGGAATCATATGTTTTTTGTTTACTATTGGTAATGACAGTACGATGTCTTCTATACTAGATATACCACTTGCCAGCAGCTGGAAGTGGGTACAACTTTTAAACTCGCTTTCACTTCTGAGTTCCACATATGTTATGTGCATAAGTACTATTTAAATTGAACCACATATCCTTTCCACGAAATGTCGGTTCAACCAAATGTGGCAGTTAAACATTTTCGAACAAATGTCCATTCGACGAAATGTCCATCCGACCAAATGTACTTTTGACCAAACGTCATTCGACTAAATGTCATTCGACCAAATATCATAGACTGTTTCCACAGTTATTAACGTACAGTTGTTTTTGCCAATTGATAATTTTTGCATGTGTTTATCGAGAGGCAAGCAAAAAGATGACCTATGCTCTAGGAAGTCGAGAAAAGGTCTGCGTGAACTGTTGGAATTTGAGTTCGAAATTTGATACCTTCGGAGTTATTGGGTCATCAAGTGGCTCGGTATCTTAGTTGGTAAAGCACACGTCTAGCATACAAGAGTCGTGAGTTCAAATCCCACCTGAACACATGGATTTTTCATAATTTAACTCATAATTTATCCATCTGTATCCATCTGTATTAATTTAAAAGCCTTGCGGATTGGATTATCGAACAGCTCAATAAGTGTGTCAATACAATATTTGAGGTTAGTTTCATGCGCATTGTGGCCCGAGCGATTTTTGCGTTAAAAAAAACGTTTGGATCATTTTTCGCTACCTCTTAAAATACCATTGTGTAGAGAAATTGAAATCTCTACCATTAGATCTATTTAAATTTCATATATTATAACCATAACCATGACAACAGCAACATACCTCAGAGGTCGAATTGAGGTTTTGGGGGCGAATATAATAATTATCCTCACTCTTTTAATAAAGAATATTGAGATGTATTCCCGAAAACAACTGTATTCTGCAGTGCCAGGGAGGAAATTTTATTTTCTACTACGTCATCATGATTTTTAAACATGTTTTATTCAAAAAATGATCCTTAGTTGCTCCATAAGTGTGGGGTGACTGTAAATATAATAATTTGCAAAGGTATGGTACAAAGTATTTGTCGTGAAGGTGTATGACGAGCCATTTGAGTATTGCTAAAAGAAATGCATTTTTTTTTCTAAAGTTTTTAAAGGCATGAGAAAATTTTCTATCCTTACGCTATTTTCCATTTGTATAACAAAATAATATGAATATAACTTCTTAATTCTGGGATTGCAAAAAAAAATAAAAAACAATATTTTATTCAATAAGTACGATACTAATTGTGATTTTCATGTCCTGTCATGAAGTATAGGGGGAGATCCCCCAGTACCGGACACTTAAGCCACTAAATTCATAATTCGAAAAATATTGATTTTATGGGCTCGTGTTACCCATTTATGATAAATATTATCATTTTTATAGTGTACAAAAATAAATTTGGAAATATAAATATGAATTTTCACATTGTATTTTGATGATGTATTTTAGTACCAAATTGATCGATCTTGAAAGGTGGCACCCAATACCGGACACGATCTAGAAATGCCTCGAATTCTGTAAATTTGAACATCATTGAATGTGTACACTATAGGAATAGTTTATAATTACCAATTCAATGCATTTGCAACATTTACAAGAATAATTTGAGTTTTTTCCTAGTTTGCAAGATGCCTATTAAAAACCTCTTTCATATATGATGAAAAATAGAACATTTTACGATGTTGTTCTGAATGTTCATTCTTCTTAATTTTATTGCATGTTTGATACCACGATCGACGGAACCCATGAAAATGAAAGTATTTTGAGACACTGATGCAATTATTACAAAGATATCATATAACAAATCAAGCTGTCCGAAACTGAGGGACAGGAGGTGCTTAACCAAAACTGTAATTTGTCAATATTTAGTTCAATTATGGTACAAAATACATTCATACTATCAAATTAGGATTATGTTCGATCATGCTTGTGGGATCCAAAGTATTTTTTCACATTCAAAATAATTACTAAATAGGCTCAAAATTAAGAAGATACGTCAATTTTTTAAAGATTTTCAAACTTTTCTACTTTTTTTAAAAGGCATGCATATTTCAAGGATGTGTTATTCTACGCAAACATTAGTCTACATAATAGCTTTCTTTTCTACTAATACATCATCTTGATTGGACCATGATTTCTCAATGTTCCGACTTTGTCCGATATTGGGTGCTGTCCGGCACTGGGGGATCTCCCCCTAATGAACGAAGATATTTGTCAGAAAAATAACCATCGTTTTTTATCCAACTAACTTTGGCCTAAGTATCAAAACAATTGATGAAAAATTACATTGGCTTAGACAAACTGAGATGATTTTTATTATTTTGAAACATTTCTTAACGCTTGAAGGTACTGACATTCCCTTAGTTAATATAAAAAACAAACATGTTATGATTAATCAGAGTATATACTAACCTTTTCCTGTGTCGATTCGTCCACTCCACTGTCATTATCGCCTTCTGTGAAAGAGAAATTCATATTGTTAGAAGCAAATTATTTACTTTTAGTTCAATTTAATAGAAAACTAGCCGAAGGAGAACAGACACATAAATATAATGTTGTATAAGAATAAAAAAAAAATCATCTTACTGTTGTCTTTATCTGGATGGTCTTTATCCACAGAGAGGTTGCTCTTAAAAGGGCTACGGCCACGCGTTTCCACGTCGGGCTTTTTAAGAGCATTTGGCGGGAGAGGAGTCTTCCGCAAGTGTTCCGAGTTTTCAGTACCGTTTGTTTCATCTGGTAAAACAAAGGTAACCCGATCTGTTCCACCGGGTGTCGTTGGTGTTGACTGCCGGTGTTTTCCCACGCTAGTAGATGACTGCTGACGTGATGATGCAAAATCCAGTGGTTTATTAGGTCGATTAGTGTTGTCATTCGAAAGAACATGACTTATATTTTTCGATAACTCATCATTTGCCTTTTCGGGATGGCTCAAGCCGTCCAGCGGCTTTTCCGCAGAAATTGGTTGTTTCTCTTTGTAAACAATTTCGTTTGATTGAAGTGGTTGAGGCGATTGTGCGGTTCTATCTGAGGATTTAATGTAGTTTCCAAGTCCTGACTGTGGTCTCGATGGTATGGATATTTGACTATCTGATCTATTCAAAGGAGCTGATATCTTTGATGTGGCACTCAACAGATCTTCAGGTGACCGTGATGATGCCAAAGGAGTGATCTTTCCAATAACCACGTCATCGTCATCATCTGTAGACAAATAGCTACTTCTAGGACTATCTGTTTTTCCCAAGCTCAAATCTGATTGCATTCTATTGAACGTTTCTGGTGAGTCTCTTTCAGTTCCAGACTGTTCAAAACTGCCGAGTTGTGCTGGGGATCTAAACGGCATCGAAGGTGGTCTATTGTTAATTATCTGCTGTGGTATTGGTGTAGGTCTAATTTGCTGGGTTCCTGGACCGCCAATAGGTGATTGAGATTGTCCAATATTTGGTGGCCTCACCAGAGGAGCTCCTGATCTGATAGGTTGGTTGGTTACAGTTGTTGAGTTTTGAGGTGAAAATGGAGGCCTTACATTTTGTGGCATCACATTAGTAGGTCTTACTTGCTGTGGGGTCGTTGGACGCAAAGGAGGTCGTTGCATACTAGGCTGTTGTTGTTGTTGTTGTTGTTGTGGAGGGGGTGGCATTTGGGGTCTTACATTTGGAGAAGTTATATACTGTCCTGGTGGACCGGGAGGTCTGTTGAGAGGGGGTGCTCCTGGTCGTTGCATCATGGGGCCCATAGAACGCATGTTTTGCGGTGACATCGAAGGATTAGGGGGCCGCTGTGTTCCAGGTCCATTTTGGCTCATTATTTGTCTTGTTCCAGATTGATAGTAAATTGAAGCGGTATGTGGGGGAAATGTGCCGGTTTTCTGTACCGGATATTGATTCCCTTGTCCTTGTGATAAGGGTGGCTTACTATGCAGGTCAAGTAGTTGTGGTGCGATGATAGGTTTAGTGTAGAGCTGACGAATTAGTGGCTGCGGTTGTAATGGTGGTTGAGGAGGCGGTTTTGGGGGTACGAAATGCGTTGAAGCAGGTGAACCAGTTGGATTTTCACCTAAATCCGGTTTGGACAGTACGATTGGAGGATTCTGAATAAACGTAAACACTAATTAGCACATCTTTCTTAAATTAACTGTAAATAGTATGTGTAATGATTGTGGTGGTCTGCAGGAGCATAATGTCAAGTTCACATAAATCTACACAATCTGAACTGATCTGATATTCTTGGACAAAATGGGCAGATCTGCTACAATACAGATGGCGATCACAACATATATAGCTATGTCTCACAGGAATCACTTAGTTTATGGAAATTCAATTGGTGGTGGAGATAATTGAATCTTATTGTGAAGTTTTCGGCTATCATACGTCCATATTATACAAGGGATAGGCAAAATGATTGAGATAGGCAAAATTTTGCCTAAATTCAAATGCCTATAACTCTATGAAAAATGGATGAAATTGGATGCATCCGGAAGCAGTCGACGCCAAATTTGGTCTAGTTTGAATTGGCTACATCTCCCGTGGCACCTGGAACCTACTATAAGAGTGGTCACCACAGCCAGTGCTAGAAATGCTTCGGAAAGCATAACCTTTGAAAATCATTAAGTTTGATGCCCATATTGATAAGGTTCCAGATATGTTCATAATTTACCACTTCCCCCAGGGCACCTGGAACCTACTATAGAGTGGTCTGTGCATCTAATGGTTATGAATATGCTGCTGGAAACATAATTTTGAAAGTTGATGCCCACTTGGATGTAGCTCCGGATAATATTTACATTATTGAAAATACATACATTACTGACCATGTCTTCCGGAACCAGTTTTACGGAAATGGTCATATTTCTGAAGATTTCCAACGAATCTTAATGCGTCCGGCGGTATTCAACTTCCTATTAGTTGTAGTTTCTAGGAAAATTGTAAACATCTATCTAACTTTACACCGCACAAAAATACAAGCGACAGAAAAAATGACATTTGGTCATAACCTCGGAAAATCCGGAACATCTTCGGTGTCCAGTGGCCAATATGCATGACCAATCAAGTTCCTGAAACTAGACCAAATTTTCCGTCGACTGCTTCCGGAAGCATCCAATTTCATTTACAATAGGAGAACAAATTACCGAATTTACATTAAAATATATGAAAATTTATGAAATTTTCATATTTTTTCACGATTAAACATATTTTTATCAGATTTTTCAATTTTGTCTGAAAAGTTGAAATTTTAAGCTTTCATTCCATACAAAAAGATTGGAAATCGGTTAAGCTGTTCAAAAGTTATGATTTTTTTTTTAAATAAAAAAATCTAATGCGCTGAGACTTAGTGTGTGTCGATGAAAAATGACTGATTTTTTATTTTCAAAAAATATATATTTCAAAAACTAAAAAACATACATTGCTAAAAATTTGACAGTAGACGTAAAATTTTCTGAACATTCAAGAAAAAATGAGAACAGCAATAGCTCCTTTGGTCCCGAGGCTTTCAAAACACGAAAAAAACGGAAACTATTGAGTTTTTTCATGTAAAAAACACAATTTTTGTGAAATTTTATATTTTTCCTGGAAAGTCAAAATCTTTAGCCTTCATTTCGTCCAAAAAGATTGAAATTCGGTCGAACGGTTCAAAAGTTATAATATTTTTTAATATAAAAATTTTGCAAAATCGCGGTTTTTCTGATCACCCTATTTCGGAAATGGTCACTCTAATCAAAAAATCCAAAAATACGTGTATCCTTATTTCGGATAAGGAACTAAATAGCAAATTTTTACGGAATTCGGTGACCCACTAGATCGGTTTTTCATGGAATGGCTGTTTCATTAGGACATAAACTGTCAGATAGAATTTATGAGAATTAATGAGAATAAGTATTAATTCGAGTCTTTACTGTAAATGCATGTAAGAAATTATTCAAATGATGACACATTTTATGCACAGTTTTTTTTACAAAGAAGTAGAACAAAATTTTAACAGGAAAAGATATGAACCATCGTTTGTGGTTACGGATTTTAAACAATTCCTAAATTCAAAATGCAGCTAGTTTGTTTCTAACTTTGTAAAATCTCCCGCAAAATATTCATACCGCCTTGTTTATTTATTACTTTCAGACACACCAGACACTGCGAATTTTTTTTTACCAGAATTAGCATACATAATCTATAAGCTAGAGCGGTGTGGAACTACATTCTACCTTAATCACTGTTTCGGCGATAGCGTTCTATAAATCTTCCTACCGCATGCTTACCATTTCTTGTACGCACTCTTTTTCTATGTTGAACACAAAAATCAAAACGAGCTGTTCATATTCTTGATTGGCTTGCTCCTAGGGGGTGAGCCTTTGTGAGTGTGTTTGTATCCGAATTCGGAAGCAGATTCTTTGTCGGTCGATATTGTTTTGAAGTTAATGTCTTGATTGTGTGTCCTGCCTGTGGGTAAAATACACTTTAATTTAGTTCAAATAACTATTTATAGAAAAATATACACGAACTATAGTAATATCATTTCGCGCATTATTTGTTCTTTTGAACACTGCTTTAATATTTGCTATGTATATACATTGTATAGCTGTTAATGGCTGTTACATACAATTCAAAATGAAAGTTTTGAAATTAAATTATGGGAAACGCACCTCAATGGTGTTTTAGGTTCAATCATTTATATTGGAGATAACATAGGTCGAATAATTATCCCAGTGTACTTCATCAAACGCTAGAGTTAATGCAGCTTAGAATCAAAAATTTGGGAAATACATACTGTGTAAGGTTTACAAAGTCAAATAAAACCAGACACGGGCAAATGATTTTTAAAATTGTATTCTATGTTTCTATGTTCAGTGTTATACTAGAATGTTACTGTGAATGTTTGGATGATCGTTTTTACAACCTCTGAAACCTATAAAATTCGTCAATTGGTTTCATGTATTTTAGAAACTAGTATCTCTATCTAAACAATGCTACTTTCTACAACTTACACATTGTTGAAAAAATAAAAAAATATGCTGAAAATCAACGATAACAACATAAATATACGAAAAGCTGGATCATCGTTCCGAGCCCATAATTAAAAGATTTTTACATAAACATTTTCTACTACAACCAATAGTGTCGGCCATAACCCAGTTGTTTCTTTGGTGCAGACTCTACATACGTAATGTATACATAACTACGATACGATTCTCTTCACAGTACGGTGTAAAGCAAAAACAAACAACTTAGTAGATAGTGGTTGGTTGATGTTTTGGTTGGTAAGTATATTACATACGAGAGAACTCTATGCAAATGGTACATTTTTTATCAACTGCAAACAAACTCAATAGAACACTGTATTTAGACGAATTTAAATGTCATTAAGCCCACCATTTTTTTTTTCCGAAGTTGAAAATCGCCAGAGGTCATCATCTCTTCAAAATTTGTCCTTAGTAGGAAATGAAGGACAACATCGAAAACCGCGAAAATAGTTCTAAAACCTTGAGCATCAAGAAAATATTCGCGAAATTTCATTATTATTGATTATCCTTCACATGTTAAAACTTGCCATCGATTCAATAACTTTTTCACAAATGTCGGATCGCGGTCTTTGGAAATTTTTGACAAACATATGTGTTATGTACAAAAAAATAATGACAACATGGAATGCGAGAATATCCGAGCGATCATTCTAAAAACTGCCTTAAAGTATGGGATTATATGTACTCATCTTCCGTCGTCGGGCCATATATATACTGTAAGGCCAATTCATCTAAATGCCGTGAATATCACGTATTGAGGCATTGATTCCTAACTCAGTAGTCATAACCCACACTGCATACATCAACAAAAACAAACAGGACAAGTATGTAAGCGGCCAATCATGCAATGTGATTCGTGGCTACTCAGTTGGGAACCACTGGATTTTTAACCAGTACCTCTTTTTAACCCTTTTTACGTGTGTGGGGTGGGTACACATATTTTGTCTGCGTCTGTTAATAATTGAATTGAAATGAACAAACAGTTTGATGCTCTAGAAAAATTTCCCGAACATCAAATCGAAGCAGCCTCTAGCCCATTCTCCATGATTCAAGCGAGTGCCGCCTTTCGTGGTCAGCTGATCCGAATTTAGAAGACTTAGGCAGGAGATCTTGAACTCCATTGGAGGAATCAAAGTTTCCTTCCAAATCGCAATGAAAAAAGATTGCTGCGTTTTGCCAGAAACTCTTAAAAATCGCGAACTTCTCAAACATCTTGAAGAGAAAAAGCACATTTTTTAACTAACGACGACAAAAGTGAACGTTTGTTTAAGGTCTTCTTGAAAGGTTTCTTATGCGACTATAACTCACCTAAAAAAATCAAAGGTGGAATTTTTCCAGTTCAACTAATCATTATGAAAGAGTGAACTCAATCTTGCTTGCTTGTTTAATACGTCGGAAAAGGCTGTCTCAATAGGCTGTATCGATTTTGACAAATTGAACCGGAAGTCGCTATCTTGTTTTCCAGGCCGCCATTTTAGATTACAAAATGTTTGATTGACAGTAGTTTTCAACCTGAACAAACTTGTAGAAGAAATCGTGCTTCTAAATGATTAGGATCTTGAGATACCAGCATATATCTGTAGAGTTTGTGCATAGTTTGTATGCTCTCTAGCGACGCCTGGCACTTGAATTACTAAAAAATAGGCTTACCAAGAGGTAGTCCTTGAATTAGGTAACAACTTTGCTGAAGACACTGTTATTTAATCTAGTGAAAATCACAAAAAAATACTTAACATGGAAGTAAAACTAGTTTCAACAACTACTTGACACCTCCATCCAGCGGGCGGTTTTGCGGAAGACGGCTTTGCCACCCACTTTCCCACATAAAATGCACCGCGATGCCAGATTAAAAAATGGCAAATCATGCGTATAACATTTTCGGTGCTTCCAAATTTTATAACTCGTTTATTTGAAGAGCTAATAGGAAGATGTTTTCTAACGAAATGTTCACTGTTTCATGCCCTAAATTATCAGCTAGGGAGAGTTTCTTGTAAGTCCTTAAAGTACCTTTTTCTATTTATTTTTGAAATGGTTAGTTTCCCCATACTGAATAAATCGTTTTCCCATACTAAACTTCAAGTTGCTTGCCGAGTAGCTAAACGATATTTAAGAATTTTTTTAAATTTTGCAGGGTTTTGTTTGGGCCCATTTGCTATCATTTGTGACTACTTATGCGGTTTTTCGTTTTCGAAAATTAGCCACAATCGACACGGCCTACCTAAAAATAAAAAAAAACGATTTTTACAATAAAGAAACAAAAATTTTGATAATAAGGTTTTTCAATTGGACCCTGGATTTAGGCCCTATTGGATATTATCTAAAATTTTGAAAAAAAAAACCTCAAAAGTCAATGCATTAAGAGAGAAAAATAAATTATTACTAACTAATTGCGAAAAAGCTCAAGAACTTGCTATGCAGTTTGAAAGCGCGTACAATTTTAATTTAAGACTTAACAATCCAATAGAAAATCAAGTTACTAAAGACTTCGAAAACATTCTCGATCAAGAGGAATTTTCTACATCCTTATCAAGAAACTTCCAGAAAGTAGTTTATTATTCTTAGTTGATATATTTAACAAATGTTTTCAATTAGCATATTTTCCGAACAAATGGAAAAATGCTAAAGTTGTTCCAATTTTTAAACCAGACAAAAATCCTGCAGAAGCTTCTAGCTATCGTCAAATCAATTTGCTTTTTTTCCATCAGTAAACTTTTTGAAAAGGTCATTTTGAACAGAATGATGATCCACATCAACGTAAATTCAATTTTTGCCAATGAGCAGTTTGGATTCCGCCATGGACATTCGACCACTCTTCAACTTTTACGTGTAATAAATTTGGTTCGTTCCAACATATCTGAAGGCTATTCTACTAGTCTTACTCTTCTAGACATAGAAAAAGCATTCGACAGTGTTTGTCATAAAGGTTTGATCGTAAAATTGAAAAAAACTTTAATTTTCCAACAAACATTGTAAAAATAATCCAAAGTTATCTGTCAAATCGTACAGTTCAGGTTAACTATAAGAACTCCAGGTCTAATAGACTTCCTGTAAGAGCTGGTGTTCCTGAAGGCAGCATTTTGGGATTAATATTATACAATATTTCCACATCTGACTTACCTGAGTTATCTCAGGGATGTCAAAAATCTTTGTTTGTGGATGACACAGGCCCCTCCGCCAGAGGACGAAGCCTGCGTGCCATCTGTGAGAAGATTACAAAAAAGTATGTATATTTTTTCTTCATACTTGCAAAAATGGAAGATTTCTCCTAATGCTTCCAAAACTCAACTAATAATATTCCCACATAAACCAAAAGCTCTTTATTTGAAACCTTTAAGTAGACATGTTGTCACGTTGAGAGGGGTCCAATAAATTGATCCGATGAAGTTAAGTATCTAGGGCTCATGCTAGATAAAAAATTAAGTTTCAAAAATCACATTGAAGCCAAATGTAAGAAATATATAAAATGTTATTGATATAAAATCAAAACTTTGTCTTAAGAACAAGCTTTTGGTCTTCAAAAAAAATTTCAGGCCAGCCATGTTGCATGCTGTACCAATATGGACTAGCTGTTGTAATACCAGGGAGAAAGCTCTGCAGAGAATTCAAAATAAAATTTTGGAAATGATTCTGAAGCTTTTTCCCTGGTATTGTAATAATAAGTTACATAGAGTATCCAATGTTGAAACATTGGAACAAATGTCAAATAAAATAATTAATAATTTTATACAAAAATCGTTGCAATCTTCTATTGCTACGATTAATCGCGTATATATTTAGGTTAAGTAAATTGAAATTTTTTTTTTTCTCTTTTATAAGCAGGTGAAATCAACTCATCCGTAAACATTCTGAACTGCTACGAAAAATGAAATGTAATATGTTGTTAAACAAATGCTATTAAATTAATGCTTAATTTTGTTTTACCAAATTAGGATAATAGTGTCGTCTAACACAGAACAACTAGATATAAGAAATGTAATGTTTGGAATGATACTAATAAAGAATTTCAAAACGGATTAGTTTCGTTTGATTCTTGTTAACCTTCCTTGTGCATTGGGGTCATTTTTGGCCAATCGGCACAGTAAATAAGCTGTAACTTTGTAGAGAAAAGAGATATAAATCTGAAATTTTCTGACTTTTCCTAACTTTTGAAAACAAACATTTTCGTGCTAAAAGAAGCTTTCAGCGACCTCTAGGAGCGGCGCTACAGAAAAAGTGACACATTATGCATTAAGGTGAAGATGAATCGAAGCCAAAATTCAAATTTTCAAGAGCACGGATCTGGAGAACCAGACATCCGTTTGAGCTGAAAATCTAATCGATTGGTTAAGTTTTCAGCTTAAACGGATGTTTGGTTCTCCAGATCCGTGCTTTTGAAAATTTGAAGTTTGGCTTCGATTCATCTTCACCTTAAGGGTCAAAAATGACCCGTGGCTTTAAAACGCTCTCAAAAATCCATTTTTGAACCGATTTTCGTTCATTTAGCTTTATATGAAAGATATGGAACTCTAGAATGGAACCCTGGAAATTGTTTGTCAGTATGGCCATTCTGGGCACAAGGGCACAAGGGAACCTGGAACCTGTTTCAGAAGGAACTGGCTTATATCATATTCAGCAGTTCATACACATGTATATAACGACGGTTCAAATTTCATGGGTTTTCATTCCGATTTACAAGAGCACCAAGACGACCAACATTCAGATTTTACCGGTATTTCGGAGTATTCCGGAACCGGTTCCGCTAGGGTGTGATGTGGACATTTTCAGATCATCATATAGTAGCATCATGCGACGGCTCAAAATACATGATTTTTCATCCAGATATAAATGGACACCGTGCCTAGCGAATACCTAGCGTTACGCACCTAGTGGAACAGAGTCTGCTTCTCAGCATTTATTAACGGAGAGGTTTGCCATCTGACTATTTTTGCCTATGTATATCGCTTGGCAAGCACGATAATATTGTATGCCTGGGAAGTCGAAAAAATTTCCAATCTGGAAAGATCCTCGTCCAGTGGGATTCGAACCCATGCCCCTTAGTTTGGTCTAGCTGAGAAGCTGCGTGTTTACCGCTGGGCTTCCCAAACATAAAAATATTATATTAGAATATCATTTCCGTTACAGCTAGACTAGAAAAAATGATTATACAGTCAACTCAGCATAACTGGATTTTGAACGGACCAGATAATAAGGGAGGTATACAGTAAAAGCTAGAGTAACCTGACCAGTGGATTGCAACAGAGTTGAAAAAAATTTTGTTATTCCGTTAGCGCGTTTTTTTTTAAGAAATTAGTAGTTAAAATAATAAAAATTATAACACAATTTACTATAAACTAAACTAAACTGAAACAGAATATGTTATAATTCAAACAAAACTGTAAATCATTATGTTTCGAATCAAACCCAAATATAACCCATTTTCCATTACTGAATTATAGCAAAATTTGTTATAAGTAATTTCTCTCACAAATTTTATGAAAAATGTGTTATCATTATGTTCTAACTAGTAACAAATTTGAAGCAGCTTTTGTTAATATAACTGGTTTTGATTCAATTATGTTTAAATTTCTTCCATGAATTCAAAGCGCTTCTAGCAAAAATGAAACAAAATTTGATATTTGTAATAAATTTTGATATAATCGTGCTACAATATTGTTGTAACCCACTGGTCGGTAGTAGATAAAAATACAATACAATTTCCTCTATACTAAACAAAATTGAAACAAAATATAATATAATTTAAACAAAAATGTAACTTATTATGTTTCAAGTCAAACAAATATATAACTCAGTTTGTCATTATTCATAACTTAATTATAACAAAATTTGTTATGTTTTTTACATGAATAAAAGCGCTCATGTATAAGTAATTTCCCTCAGATTTTTTATAATTATGTTATAAATTTAAACAAATTTGAAATGGCCTTTGTTATTATAACTGATTTTGTTTTAATTATGTAAAAACATTGTTACAACTCAAAGTGCATGAACAAAAATGAAATAAAATTTGATATTTGTAACAAATCCTGATATAATTGTGATACAATTTTGTTGTAATCCACTGGTTGCCCTGAGATTTCTCCAAGAAACAAATTTTGTTCGCTACCAGACCGTTTCCGATAGAACTCCAGAAATACCAGCAATTCCATCAGGATTATTGCCAGAAGTTCCTCCAGAGATTTTTCCAAGGATTTTTCCAGGCATTTCTGCAGGAATATTTGTACAGGGATTTCGCCAAGACTTACTGCGGGAATGTCTCCAGTGATTCCTCCAGAGATTCCTCCAGTAAAATTTTAACTAGAATTTCTCCAGGAATTTCTCGAACGATTCCTCAGGGAACTTTTTCAGATATTACTTCTGGGCCACTCAGGCTTCTCAGACACCCGTCTAGAATTACATAAGAAGATTATGACATATTGTAACAAAAGCTGTTAAAATAACAGAAGTTCATATAACTTTGTCAAGATGGCTTTGTTCTTAACTTGTCACATTTTTTTGTACCAGATTAATTACATGACATTTGTTATATTTCTTACATTGCATGTGTAAGTTGGTTGTAAATAACATCTAAAATTATGAACAATAACAAAATTTGCAATAATGTTGTTTTGTTGTGACAGGTCGGTAACACGTTTTGTAATCATATTGGTATAATTTTAATAGGATTTGTTATATTCTATATTTATTTGGCGTTAAATTTGTTATTCCAACTACTAACGGTATATGTTTTATAACAACTGGTCTTATAATAAAATCATATAAGAGCAAAACTGTTACAATCTTGTTTCTTCTATCTGGTCGGGGACTCTTCTAAGCATTCCTCCAGGAATATTTCTACAAGGATTTATGCAGTGATGTCTTTGAGGCTCCAAGTTACAATACAACGATTTCTTGAAGCATTACTCCAGATATTTCTCCATTCGTTTCTCCAGAATATTCTCGGGTAGTCTTCTCAAGATTCTTCTACGAATTATTCCTGAGACTTCCTCCGGGATCGCTCCCGAAATTCTCCTGGAGAAATTCATCTAGGGATTCTACAATAAACAACTTCTTGAATTCCTATAGCGATTCCTCAAAAGTTTACTTTAGGAATTCCCTCAGGCATGCATCCAGGAAATCGCTACTTGCATTCTTCTAAGGATTTTTTCAGGTAATCTTCCAGGAATTCCCCTTCAAATTTTTTTAGAGATTCGTTCTGGGCCTCCAAAAACTCCTCCGGGCAATTCTTCGAGAATCCTCTATAAATTCCTACATAGATTTACCCATGAATTCCTCCAGAGATTTCATCAAAATGAATAATAATTCATCCTGAATTTCATCTACGATTTTTTAAAAGATTCCTATAGGAACTCCTTTTCTCAAGAAGGTGTTTGAAAGTAAAATCTTAGATGAGGTCCTGAAAAGATTCCTAGAGTAATCCCTGGAGAAACCTTAAAAAACACTTTCACGTGAATGCTTCCAGTGGACCTTTTGTCCTTTGAAAGGAGCACCGCACCAGACCACGGACTAGCATGCAACGCCCAATTTCACAATCGAAACACGTTCCTGACGAAAAGTTTTCCTAACTGAAGCGGGAATCGAACCCGCACTCTTTGATCGATGCGAATAAATGCGTTGTTATTCTAGAAAAAAATAGAGTAATCCCTTGAAGAATCCCCGGTTGAATTCCTGTAAAAATGTCTGAAGTAATTCTTGCAAGAGCCTATCGAGGGATTCTTAGAAGAATTCTCTAGAGGAATTCATGAAAAAATCCCTGGAACAAAAAATATGCTTTTTGGCTCCGCTGTTTTTTTTTTACCGGCTTTTTTTTTATAATAAAGACTGCGTAGACGAAAAGCATATTTCATTAAAATGTGCAGTTGATTGTCTACCAGCCCATCCTTGGACAATTTCTAGAGGAAATCATTAAGATTTTTTTTAAAGCAATCCTTTGTGATATTCCTGATGAAAAAGCTGAAGAAATCCCTGCAGGAATCGCTGTAGAGGTTTTTACTAGAGAAATCCCTGGATGAGCCTCTGGAGATACTCCTGTAGGAATTTCTAAAGGGCTTCTTGAGGATTTTTGGAGAATCCTTGGAGGTGTCCCACGGCGAATGCTGGTAGAATTTGTAGAGACATCCCTGGAAAAAAAACCATGGAATAATTCTTCAAGAAATCTCAAAAAAAATCTTTGGAGGATTCCATGAAGATATTTACCAAAAAAATCAATGTAGAGCATTTACTGGAGGAATATGTGAAGAGATTTTCGTAATATAATCCCTGAAGTAGTTCTTAGCATAATGTATGACTAAGTTCCTGCAGAAATTCATAGGAGAATCACTGAAGGAATCTCAACAAGAACTCTTAGAGGAATCCCTGTTGGTGGTTCAGAACGAGTTCCGGTCAGTCTGGAGAAATTATAGAAATAATTCATGTCGCGATTTTCCTTGTGGTAACTCTGGGAGAATTCCTCCAATAAATTCTTGAGAAATTTGTAAGTTGAGAAACACCTGTAAAAATTCCTGGTAGAATCCCTGGAGTAATCCAGGGAGGAATCCAAGAAGAAATTTTTGGATAATTCCTGGAAGCATCTTGAGAGGACTACTTGGAGATATCTTTGTTTGTTTCCGTGGAGGAATCATCAGAGAAAATTCTGAAGAGATCACTAGATAAATATCTTGAGTAACCATTGAAACAAAATGTCCTAGTGTAACTCTTGGAGAAACTCCTGGGGGAAACCTTGAAGATATGAAAATTAACATACTCTAACAATCCCTCCATAAAAAAAGTGTTGCCTTGAAGATTCTCTGCAAGAATCCTTGATTTTCTAGAGCAGTGTTTCCCAAACATTTTTAACTGTCGCCCCCTTGAGGCCAATATATTTAGGAATCGCCCACCGATATGTTCTTGAAATATTGATACTTAACGCTACACTTTGCTAACATTTTGATCAATATATTACCATAGTGCTTCGAAGATTAAATAAGTTATCAAGTTTACTGGTGCAAAATGGTTTTAAAGCATATTATAATCCCAAAAATTTCCTCGAACCGATTATATACGTTAAAGCCAAGCGATTACGTTCAATTTCATTTATACTAGTGGTCCCGGCAAACTTCGTCTTGCCATCAAGTAGGCTGTTGAATACGCTATAGATCGTCCCATACAAAATTACAGTTCCATCCACTCCCATTACACCGGGAAATACTTTGGGATTTTTATACACACAAACACATCGGAACCCTTGACGAACAAAACGGAGAAATAAACATTCTTATCCGTTAACCCGTTCGCAGACCATTTCGTGACATACAAACACCATTCTATTTTTATTTATATAGATAGATTTTTGTATCGAAAAATCTATCCGACATATTTCTTTAATTTTAATTCTAACAATAATTGATTCATTACAAAATATAATACTAACCTAGACGTGTATTATTAGCAACTGGCCAGTTTGCACTGTAAAAATAGATTTGACACATTTTCTGCATTTCGAAACATACTAATTTGATAGGTTGAAAGTTATTTTAATTTGAATTATCTGTTATTTTTAAAATTACTCAAGTAGGTTTCAGAAGCTTTGGATAATGAGTGTTTGACAATTCAACACAGCCAAAACTTTTAAAAACACTGAATAATGAAAAAAACCTTTTTTTACTGCAATGTAACATAAGAAAAAAAAAACAAAGAAATCCAGATTCCTTTTCTGAATTTATGTAGTTTTCATACCGTTTTCGGTAATTGGTAATTTTTGCTGTTC
Organism: Aedes aegypti; assembly: GCF_002204515.2. NCBI lineage: Eukaryota > Metazoa > Arthropoda > Insecta > Diptera > Culicidae > Aedes > Aedes aegypti. The sequence continues at coordinate 160,981,825 of NC_035107.1, read as the reverse complement.
ATTTTTTTATGAAACTTGTTCATCAAACAGTTTGTACTATAAGTAATGATTACAAAATATCGAAACAAGTTGAGTCGAAAGCTTTGCCCGGATACCAATAATCGTAACATTAGCTGTCCAATTCTTAAGTTCGTCAACAAAATTAAACATCATTTGTTTTGATTTACGACCAATTTTAAAAGTTTTTTTTTCTAATTTTTACAAATTGTTTACTTTAGAAATAATTTCAATGCTATCTATGACTACTAAGAGATAACGTTAATCTAAATAAGTTGTGTTTTGAAATAAAAAAAAACAGTTGCTAATTTGTAATTCATAGCGAATTTCAAGATTTAAACTTAAAGGCCTAAATGCTTTTTTGATAATTATGATCATGATATGAGTACGTATAGACTCTTTACTAGAGATGATTTTCAGGATATAATCCTCTATTAAAATGAGCGGCTTCACAAATGTTATGGATGGTTTCCAGTTTTTCTCATTTTCGCCCCTTTTCTAGTCTTTTCGCCCCCCAAATTCCATTTTACAAATTATCGCTCCCTGGCCCTTAAAATCGCCCCCAGCAGGGGGGTGAAATCGCCCACTTTGGGAATCACTGTTCTAGAGGAACCTCTGAAAGAATACCAGAAAAAATCGCTTGAAAATTATCTGGAGAAATTCCGCAGCTTTCGTGGAAAAATTCCTGGAACAGATCTTGGAGGATTTCTGGGAGAAACTCCTGGAAGAATTCCAGTAAAAAAATTACTTTAGTAATCACTAGAGACATTCTTGCAGAAACTCCTTGCGAAATCTCTACAGGAATCCCTGTAAATGTCTTGGCTGTCTTGGTAGTGGTAGTGGACGTTAGCCAGAAAGAAGGACGTTTCAAGTAATACTGTTCTATATGGTATGCCCTCTTCAACATCTAATCCAATTTCTCTCGCCGTTCCCTTACGGTACCCATCCATCTAGTATCCATTGCTTTCTATTCCATTCTCCCTCTTACTTCAAGTAAAATAGACCGATATGCCGGTAACCAAATTAAATGCCTGTAAATATTGTTTGCAGGAATCCTAAGACGAATTGCTTATCGAATCCCTGGAGAAACTCCAGGAGGATATTCAGCCTATCAAGAGCCCTATCAAAACTGGTCTAAAATGTATCATGGAAAACAATAATTCTTCCTGGAGCAATCTCTGGCAAAAGCCCTAGTGAAAAAATTGCTGTAAGAATTACGGTAGAGATTATTCGTGAAGCAATTTTCGAAATGATTCCTGGAGAATTCTCTGGAAGAACCTCTGGAGATATTTAGAGAGTGATTCTTGAAGGAATATCTGCAGGTTTTCCTAAAAGGATGTCTGGTGCCCTATTTGAGCAGGTCTCAAAATTGTGATTGATGTCAAAAGTTATAATAGTAATAAGTTAGAATTATGTCGAATGATTTCGATTCCTTATATTACATTTTTTTACTAGTTTGGTAATAACGGAAATAAAATTCAAGTATGATAACTTTATGTTTAAGAGACCCATATAGCCTAAGCGGTAAACGCGCAGCTTTCCAGTATGATAAAACTAATTGGCATGGGTTCGATTCCCACCGGTCGAAGATCCTTTCGTGTTGGAAATTTTTTCGACTTCCCAGGTATACAATATCATCATGCTTGCCAAGCGATATACATAGGCAAAAATAGTCAGATGGCAAACCTCTCCGTTAATAAATGTTGAGAAGCAGACTCTGTTCCACTAGGTGCGTAACGCTAGGTATTCGCTAGGCATGGTGTCCATTAATATCTGGATGAAAAATCATGTATTTTGAGCCGTCGCATGATGCTACTATATGATGATCTGAAAATGTCCACATCACACCCTAGCGGAACCGGTTCCGGAATACTCCGAAATACCGGTAAAATCTGAATGTTGGTCCTCTTGGTGCTCTTGTAAATCGGAATGAAAACCCATGAAATTTGAACCATCGTTATATACATGTGTATGAACTGCTGAATATGATATACGCCAGTTCCTTCTGAAACAGGTTCCAGGTTCCCTTGTGCCCTTGTGCCCAGAATGGCCATACTGACAAACAATTTCCAGGGTTCCATATCTTTCATATAAAGCTAAAAGAACGAAAATCGGTTCAAAAATGGATTTTTGAGAGCGTTTTAAAGTCATGGGTCATTTTTGACCCTTAATGCATAATGTGTAACTTTTTCTTAATGCATTAGGAAGGTTAACTGAAACTGACCTCATTCAATATTGTATTCTGATTTTCTTTCAGTAACGGATTCGCTGCGTTCGCGATTTATCTTACCAAACGTATCAATACAGTTTACTCAATCTCGGTAATAAACAATCAAAATAGGACGCGGTCGTTGTCACGGAATAGTTGATCCAGGTTTCATACTCGCACCGCTATATTTACACACTTTGAAATCGATTTTTTCCATTTCTTTACCAATGTCTTCTTACCGGTGGCAAGGTAATGGCAATCGCATGTGAGAAAACGTGGAGTGAAACCTTCGTCGTCAATCGACATCATTTCTACAGGCAAAGAGGGTTGACTCTGACTTCTAACGTGTTGAATTTCTGTTTTCTGACTACTATACAGGGGATTATACAAATTATGTTACGTTTAATTTACCTTTTTTCCTTAAGACTTCCTTAAGACAGCGATTTTAAACAGGAGGCTTGAACGCATATCGCATGAGCATTACAATTATAAGCGCTCTAAGGACAATATTCGGAATTTCTATAACCGCGAATTTTGAAGTGTATTCCCGACAACAACAAGGTCATCATGCTTTTTAATCATATTTTGATCTGAAAATGACCCTTAGTTGATTAAAAACGGAGGGGTTACTGCATTTGGGCTTTGGAGATTTTTTGTTTGCTTGCCATTGCTTCAACTGGCTTAAACATTTTGTCCGGGAAGAACACAATATGAAACATTCCCAAAAAGACTGAAAGTTGAACCAGCTGATAAATCCAGCAATAAGACAAAATATAAATTGCTGCTTTTTTAGTCTTGCATATATCTTACACAAATGCATACCCATAAAATTCACAACGTTCTGAGAGAAGTTTTTCCATGCCTATCAACAATTTGCTGTGCAATGTCAAACAGAGCCGTCAACAAAACATCACATTAGAGTCAGCAATCAATTTTCAAGGAAATTCCCATTTTTCTCGACAAACTTTGCCGCCTTTTCGGGGATCGCTCACCGCTAATGTATGTCAATAAACTTGTCTCCTTACAACAGGGAACGAGCTTTCTCCAGTAGCGAAAAGATGACCTGGTTCGATTGTTTACTTTTATATGTGCACCTGGTATATACGCTTTTGTTTGATCAATTGAACCAGCATAAATTTTATGCGAAACAGAAGTCATATTTTTATGTGTGAACCTGAAGGCTTGCCCACTATCCTTTTCCAGTCTAGATTTGGTTAGTTTTATGGGTACAACACGATAAATAATCCTCCTCATAAGGAGTAGAAGCAACATCGAATGACACCGTCGTTGGGAAAAATTTCCAATAGGTTCAGCATTTTTCAAGGATTTGGAGAACACCAAAGATTATCTACTACATCTAGATTACCGTGAAACAGGGTAACTTCGATAGTTTTTGGATCAAATCTAAATATTTCTGCAATTTTTTATTTATGTAATATTTTAAAAACAGGTCCTGGTGTCTGAGTTTTCGATTGTAGTTGATTTATTTTGAATATAATGGTAGTATAATAATTCATTTTGAATGCACCAATAATTTTTCATATAATCAATATACGATATTGGCGAAACTTTGATGGTGGGTTTGTAATAACATTGATATGATTAATCAAACTATCGTTTGGTTACCATTCATTGAAAGTTGTTACGTCATTTATGCAGTAAATTCACGTCGTTTTACTGATTTTAATATGTCAAATCTATTTTTTTTGGGGATCTGTTCCCTGTGTTCTCTTATGTCTGAATAAAGTTTAAATATTTTCTTTAAATAGGATTCCCTTGTTTTGTAAAAGTCAATCCAATCTCCTAAAAATGATGATTTTCTTGAAATTTGTTAGTTAGTTCCACGAAAAAAAAAATAAGATTTTTAAATAGTGAAAACTTTAAATTAAAAAAACGTTCAAGATTGAAAACCAAAAGACAGGAATGTCAAAACATTAAGTTGAACAAAAAAAAAATCTAAAATGTCTAAACATGAATGTAAAATTAATCACTAACATCACATCAGTTAAATGAATTTTACATTTAAGAATTCATTACATTTTTTTAATGAATCAATCCTAACAAATTAGAAAACCCCACGAATACGGTTCTCTGTAAATCGCGTAGACACTGAATAAAAACAATAGCTACCAAAACAACATTATATAAGCAAGACTACTATAGACAGAGCAAAGCCAGAGCCATGGCGTGGCGCACTGTTAGTCGTCACGTGAGTTGTTGTTAATGTTTTTCATCGACATCGTCGCACGGAAACTCGGGCACAAACTTTTCTCCGCCATCAGGAGGAGTAAAATGCAACACTTTAGTGCGATGGTGTGAACAAGAACTTTTCGTTTGTTATTTGCACTTCAAGCCGGTAGTAAAAGTTGCCCACATGAGTCGACGCTTGTTTCGTTTCCTTTTCTGCATAATAATCTCATCTAGACAAATCACTAGTTTACAATGGTTTTGAACGCTGAGCCTTCCTTCATTCAGCAGTGTCCTCTGGTTTAGTGAACATAGGGCAAACGCTCCCGTTGTGGAGGTAGTGTGTTTTGACATGTCTCAGTTAAATGAATTATTATATGATATTTTCTATGATGTGCGATGCGAAAATGATTCAAGCAATTGAATAATAACAATGAAATTAAATCGTAAAACTGTTTAAAAATAATTATTTTGTCTAAAATTTTTCCTACTTTGTACCTATAGGGGAGGTGTACCAGTTTTGGCCACCCTAAGGAAAAATATTGTTTAAAAATTAATGAAAAGACCTTTGGTTTCTGTCCATACATTAAACGAAAGCTTCCAATCCATGCCCAGCAGGGAAAATATAAAAACTAATCAGAAACTTTGTTTTTGTATTAAAAATGGGGGTGGCGAATACTGGACCACTTGCACCAGTATTCGCCACGATTTTAATTTCGGTTCCTGAGTTCGCCACCTATGTTGATTTCTTATGGAGGGTGGCGAATCAGGAACACCATGGCGAAACATAGGTGCAAAGGAGCAACAATTTTAAGGAAAATGATTTTTTTCTATTATTTTCTGAAAAATGTTAGCGGTTTCCAAGAATTTTTCCGTACCATCTTAAAGCAATTGAGCGAACACTAAACAATTGGCAACCATATATGTCGTAAAACGGTATATAAGCCGGGGTGGCGAATAACTGGTACATGGCGAATATCGGTACATCTTCCCTAGTGGTGCATCAGTACCCATAGTGGCGGGTCCCATAAGAAATCAATGGGTTCAAACATACCTCCACAAAAGGAACAGTGCAAGAATTTTTTTGCAGGGAAATTTCCAATGAATCGTGATTTTTATACATTTTATTGATAGAAGGATTTGAAGCTATCGACGTTGAAATCACATATTTCATGATTTTATCATCATGTTTAACAATTTTTATTTTATTTTTTTTTACACTATGTTACAAGATATTTGAGAAAATTTCATGTGCGAAACAAACAACTCGTGGATACGCACTAATGTGTGAAAAAAAACTCACAAACCCCTTCAAAGTTCTCTGGGGTCATTGACCCCAAAAAACAGACAGAGGTTTACAATGGTTGTCTAACTAATATTCCTTTTCCCGATGACCGTATGGACTTGGCTGGCGCCGTTATTGACTTTTAAACTTTTAATCCTCGATTTGTGCACATTGAGAATGGTAAGCTAATTCCAAGCCCCAATAACCCTCTAATACCCAAATTTTTATTCTCGATCTAAATATCATTTTTTGTTAACTAAAATCATTCTAAACACGTTTTGAGCAATGATTTATTTCTATTCGCGCATTTGTGAATTTTGATTTTTATATTTTTTATTTTTAAACATCCCTGTCCCTTTTCATTTTTTCTTGAAGCCTTTTCTGGCTACTGATTTTTGGCAAAAATAAAAATTAAGGTTTTCACAATGCTTTTGAAAATATTAAATTTTCCGTTTTTTTTTTGAACCTTTTTTTTTCGTGTAACTAACGGAAAAACAGCTTTGAAATTATTTTTATTCCACCAGGTTCTTCTTCTATGATAGGTTGATTGTAGAAAATTATAAAAGGTGCGATATTGTGCATTACACTGTAAATGAACCCCAGGCATTTGTAGATTACTAAAGAATACGATATGATAATTGATCGAACTATCACTTATTCAAATTGAAATTTCAAACTTAAGCATGTAATATTTTTATTGGAACTACAAATCCGATTCCAGACGTGGTCAGTTTGAAAAAGGTCAAAAAACAAATCCTTATATTTACGTAAAAACATGAATAAATCAAAAATTAAAGTTGCCTTTCGAAGAGAATATCGATTAATCTTTCGTATGTATTTCGGATTGTATTATTTTTATTACTATTTAACAAACCTGAAGAGTTATAACTTCGTGATGTTTTCTTATGCGGAGAGAAAAATACGAGATTTTTCGAATTTTACCATTTTTTCAAGTGTTCTCTTACAAAGCCAAACTAAAATTTATTTGAAACATCCTTGATTCAACGTACTTTTGATAAAAACATATTTTTCTAGTTATTTTTTAACAAAAACAAAATGTAGGATCTGTGCTGACCAGATAAGAATTGATTTTCTAAAATAAAATTTTTCAGTGCAAACAATTATTTAATCAAACAAATTTATCACAGATACTGGTTAAAAAAGCCTATAGAAAAATACAAAAATATAAAAATATTTGATTGTTTAGAAAATACTATGATTTTCATTATCAAAGTCGTGCCCATACTTTCTTTGACAATAGAAAAATGAGTTCTATTCTATAACCACAAAACACTGTAACTTTTTCGTCGCTAAACAACCAAATTGTCATGAGAGTATTTCAAAGATTGTGTTAAATATATTTCATAAACAATCGTGTGATAGAAGAATGAACTGTGATTCTGTTTAAATTGGTTTATGTATAATAAAGAAGGACACGAATCAAATTATTGGTACTTTTGATTGTTCTCGGCAGTTTTTTAAGCCGCTGGACCCATTTTTTGCAACAATATGCATCTTACATAAGTGCATTACCGATTTAAGACAATTTGACCTTAGAAAACTCCTAGTCTCAGTGAACAATGAACGTACCCAATTAGTTCTTTCTAATATCTAACTGTTAAACATATTTCTTTGAACCATAAATATAAAAACAGTAATCATTTGAAACCAAATTTCGAAATTCCTTCCAAACAAGTAGAAAAAATCATACCAGTAAACTTATTCGGACACTCCCATGAGTCACTTTGGCAAAGGCGGCTTTTCGTGGCAGATTATTTTGGAAATTTGCAATTAGAAGAACTTCAATACGAGATCAGGGTTTAGACTCAATTATGAGAATAAAATTCCCTGACTTTCCCTGACCTTCCAGTAAATTTCCAGAAAAAATACAGACCATTGAAATTATTGCTTTTAACTGGCACAAGTATGAGCTTAACAAAAAAATCCATTCTGGCGTTACATCCTCGTTAAATATTTTTTTGGTGTTCCTATGAACGCTTCCACAGTCATTAACTGAGAGTTTTATATATTTGAATAACTATCATCAGTATGCATAGTTTAAGCTATTACTAGAAAACAATATGTCAATTATCGAAAATGGTATATTTTTATAAATGAATTTAACTCAGCTTCCACAATATTTCTGGGCACATTTTACATTCAGAGTAAGAAAAGATCTAAACATGATAGAAAATCATTCATTAGAAACGATAACACTATTCAGGATAGTACTATAGATAGATAGTAGATTAATTTCCGAACAGATTCAAACATTCGATTATTATGATGTCTTCTAGAACATTTAGATAAAATATAAAAAATACTGTCAATTGAAATTTAATTTGAATGGTTTAGACTTTTTCGTCACGGCACGCCGTAACTGCTTTTCAGTTCGAGGCCAGCAAAAGCAGAAAACAACTGAAACCGATGATTTGGTATCAGCCTTCACATTTACTGAATTAGAAAAACCGGCAAATACTCAACTTCTATTTTTACATTTTTTTAAGCATCCTCGACCGACAAATTTGAACTGATTAAAAAAATCCTCAATACTTTGCTAAAATTTGTCCAATAAGTTTGTTTCATGAACATATTAATTTCAGCAAGAAAACTTGAAAAAAAATATTTAAAGGAAATCCTAAAAAATCTGCAGGAAATATACTGTTAATACATTAAATCGGTTCCATAAACGTTCTCGTAGAAGTTTCCGATTTTCTTTTTATTTTTTCTTCTCCTTTTTCTTCTTATATCTGACATTATGTCCCAACTGGGATAGAACCTGCTTCTCAGCTGTTCTTATGAGCAATTCCACAATTATTAAATGAGCGCTTTCTTTAGCAATTGACCATTTTTACCTGTGTATATCGAGAGGCAGGTACGAAAATTTTCTATGAGTCGACTTCCCTCGACAAAATTTCCCTAACGAAAAGATGAAGATCCTCTCCCGATGTGAATTGAATCCGCAAGCCTCAGCTTGGTCTTGCTAAAAAGCTGTGCGTTTACCGCAACGGCTTTCTGACTCCCTTAAAGATTTCTATTTAGAACGCTTTGAAGAATTCAACCCGAAAGTTCTCAAGGAACTCTTCCAGGAATTTAACAAGAGAAAACTGCATGTTTCTAGAATTTGTTACAGGATTTGAACTTTATCAATATTTTCACCATTATCTTCTATTATCTTGGAAAAATCTCCAGGACTTTCGTTCAAAACATCTTCAAGATTTCAACCAGTATTATTTAAATATATTTTCAGAAATAACTCAAGGGATTCTCTTACGAGTTTTTACGAATCTATGGATTTAGACATTTTTCGATGGATTCCACCATGAATTATTCTTGGGATTTTTCCGTGGTGTTATTAGAGCATCATCACTTTTTGACGAATTCAACATAAACTAATTTTGTTCTATATTGTAACGTAGGTATCTGATGAGATTATGAGCGTAGTGGAACATTCATACACCATACTTATTGATTCAATAAACTATTATTGATAAACAATCAAAGAACTATTGATTTATTTACAACCAAAACTATTTTTACGATTTAGATAAGTTTAGATAATTTTCATCAACTTTTGTTCAAGAAAATTTGGTATACCTAGCTCATTTTTGCCCCTCCAAGACATTGAAAAAAGTCGGGGGCCGAAAGAGGTTAAATTCATCAAAAATTTTCGATCAGAATTTCTGTGAAATCCCCACCGCAGGAATTATTCCATCAGTGGCGATTCTCTAACCTCAAATCTACCTGTTCCACGATTAGAAATTCTTGAACTTCAGCAACAAATTTGCATCTAATGAGTAGAGATTTGTTAGAAAGGACGATTTTAGTCATAAACTTGTTTGATTTATAATCTAAATTTGTCATTTTTAGAGTCGTAGAACAGGTAGAAAGTGTTTTTATTGGCAGAACTCGTTTGAATATTGAACATAGTATGGATTTTTTCCCTGACTTTAAGTAAAATTCCCTGACTTTCCCTGACTTTCCAGGTCAAAATGGAATTCCCTGACTTTCCAGGTTTTTCCAGGTAGTCGACACCCTGGAGATATATTCAGGATAAATATAAGCCAGTAGCTAAAAAAACCCTGTCGAAGTAAAACAAAGTCACCAAGAACAGGACTCCCGCATTAGTAACCAGAAATCTTTTTTGGAAGAATGTCAAAATACATGGGGAATTTGATTGATTGATTTGCTTCTCTATATTTCATGGGGAATTTGAAATTGACCTGAAAATTCACAAAATTGGACATTAGACTGATGCAAATTTTGAAATTTTTGCTCCCCTTTGCTTAAACGGTGCCAATTATGATAAAAATCATTGTCCCAAAATTTGAAGTGATTTGGTTGTGAACACGCCATTTGAAGTTTACATGGAAATTACTACGACAAAGGCGAAGCTTTTGTATTCAGTCCCCTAACTGCTCGAAATAATAATCTATAGAAAAGTGAACAAAATCTTTCCAGCTACAACTTTGCCGAAGACCAAATTTTGATGGGATGTGAGGATAATTTGTTATTAATGATATCAATATCTGAACCATGCTGAGATATCTCATATGATCATTCACTTACGTTCAGAGTACCACTGCTTTTTTGCTAAATATTTGAACCTGTATGTTCTTTGATGCTTTAAGTTTAAAAAAAAATCAGTTAGAGTAAAGTGGGGCAAAAGTTCGAGTGGGGTAAGAGTTTCTTTTTAAGATTTCCAGCTCAATTCAAAACAAATCTTATAAATGCCATGGTGGTTCGAATGCTATTCAAGTAAGAGACTTTCAATCCAAATATCATAAAAATCGATTGAGATTTGGAAAAGTTATGGCTATTTGTTGTTTTTCAACGTGAATATTGTAATTTTTTGTCAAACTTTCGTTGCATGGAACCAACTGAAGATAAAATCTTTTTCAATATTTTATGTAAGGGCGTTTCTAGGCCTATCATAAGGTTGCTTTGAGGTGTATTAGTTTTTGCATAGATGCTTGAAAACAATTTTTGGCCCATAGTGGGGCAAAAGTTCGAATCAGCGGGGCAAAAGTTCGACCCATGTATAAAATCATGGAAAAATTTGCAAATTGCCTAAAATCCACATATTATCTTCAAATTCAGTTAAATTTGTCTGATCGTGTGAAAATTGTCACCAAAATTTTAAATTTCCACATAGTTTTGTGAAAATCTGCTATTTTTGAGAATATTACAATTAACCCGGTTTTGGGCAATTTTTTGATGAAAATTTAGTGTGTATTTTTCGTCAAACTTAAGTTTATGGCTGGTGTAAAGTATGCCTATCATAAAAGGATCGATATTTTGTGTTTTAGCCAGCGAACTTTTGCCCCACACTAGATTCGAACTCTTGCCCCACCGGTGGGGCAAAAGTTCGAATAAGACAATTAATTTTGAAACTGTTATAACTAAAAATGGGTAAATATTTTGACACAAGTTTGTTCAGCAAAATTATAGCCAATATGTTGACGGTTCACACTTTCGAAGAGAATATCGATTAATCTTTCGTATGTATTTCGGATTGTATTATTTTTATTACTATTTAACAAACCTGAAGAGTTATAACTTCGTGATGTTTTCTTATGCGGAGAGAAAAATACGAGATTTTTCGAATTTTACCATTTTTTCAAGTGTTCTCTTACAAAGCCAAACTAAAATTTATTTGAAACATCCTTGATTCAACGTACTTTTGATAAAAACATATTTTTCTAGTTATTTTTTAACAAAAACAAAATGTAGGATCTGTGCTGACCAGATAAGAATTGATTTTCTAAAATAAAATTTTTCAGTGCAAACAATTATTTAATCAAACAAATTTATCACAGATACTGGTTAAAAAAGCCTATAGAAAAATACAAAAATATAAAAATATTTGATTGTTTAGAAAATACTATGATTTTCATTATCAAAGTCGTGCCCATACTTTCTTTGACAATAGAAAAATGAGTTCTATTCTATAACCACAAAACACTGTAACTTTTTCGTCGCTAAACAACCAAATTGTCATGAGAGTATTTCAAAGATTGTGTTAAATATATTTCATAAACAATCGTGTGATAGAAGAATGAACTGTGATTCTGTTTAAATTGGTTTATGTATAATAAAGAAGGACACGAATCAAATTATTGGTACTTTTGATTGTTCTCGGCAGTTTTTTAAGCCGCTGGACCCATTTTTTGCAACAATATGCATCTTACATAAGTGCATTACCGATTTAAGACAATTTGACCTTAGAAAACTCCTAGTCTCAGTGAACAATGAACGTACCCAATTAGTTCTTTCTAATATCTAACTGTTAAACATATTTCTTTGAACCATAAATATAAAAACAGTAATCATTTGAAACCAAATTTCGAAATTCCTTCCAAACAAGTAGAAAAAATCATACCAGTAAACTTATTCGGACACTCCCATGAGTCACTTTGGCAAAGGCGGCTTTTCGGGGCAGATTATTTTGGAAATTTGCAATTAGAAGAACTTCAATACGAGATCAGGGTTTAGACTCAATTATGAGAATAAAATTCCCTGACTTTCCCTGACCTTCCAGTAAATTTCCAGAAAAAATACAGACCATTGAAATTATTGCTTTTAACTGGCACAAGTATGAGCTTAACAAAAAAATCCATTCTGGCGTTACATCCTCGTTAAATATTTTTTTGGTGTTCCTATGAACGCTTCCACAGTCATTAACTGAGAGTTTTATATATTTGAATAACTATCATCAGTATGCATAGTTTAAGCTATTACTAGAAAACAATATGTCAATTATCGAAAATGGTATATTTTTATAAATGAATTTAACTCAGCTTCCACAATATTTCTGGGCACATTTTACATTCAGAGTAAGAAAAGATCTAAACATGATAGAAAATCATTCATTAGAAACGATAACACTATTCAGGATAGTACTATAGATAGATAGTAGATTAATTTCCGAACAGATTCAAACATTCGATTATTATGATGTCTTCTAGAACATTTAGATAAAATATAAAAAATACTGTCAATTGAAATTTAATTTGAATGGTTTAGACTTTTTCGTCACGGCACGCCGTAACTGCTTTTCAGTTCGAGGCCAGCAAAAGCAGAAAACAACTGAAACCGATGATTTGGTATCAGCCTTCACATTTACTGAATTAGAAAAACCGGCAAATACTCAACTTCTATTTTTACATTTTTTTAAGCATCCTCGACCGACAAATTTGAACTGATTAAAAAAATCCTCAATACTTTGCTAAAATTTGTCCAATAAGTTTGTTTCATGAACATATTAATTTCAGCAAGAAAACTTGAAAAAAAATATTTAAAGGAAATCCTAAAAAATCTGCAGGAAATATACTGTTAATACATTAAATCGGTTCCATAAACGTTCTCGTAGAAGTTTCCGGTTTTCTTTTTATTTTTTCTTCTCCTTTTTCTTCTTATATCTGACATTATGTCCCAACTGGGATAGAACCTGCTTCTCAGCTGTTCTTATGAGCAATTCCACAATTATTAAATGAGCGCTTTCTTTAGCAATTGACCATTTTTACCTGTGTATATCGAGAGGCAGGTACGAAAATTTTCTATGAGTCGACTTCCCTCGACAAAATTTCCCTAACGAAAAGATGAAGATCCTCTCCCGATGTGAATTGAATCCGCAAGCCTCAGCTTGGTCTTGCTAAAAAGCTGTGCGTTTACCGCAACGGCTTTCTGACTCCCTTAAAGATTTCTATTTAGAACGCTTTGAAGAATTCAACCCGAAAGTTCTCAAGGAACTCTTCCAGGAATTTAACAAGAGAAAACTGCATGTTTCTAGAATTTGTTACAGGATTTGAACTTTATCAATATTTTCACCATTATCTTCTATTATCTTGGAAAAATCTCCAGGACTTTCGTTCAAAACATCTTCAAGATTTCAACCAGTATTATTTAAATATATTTTCAGAAATAACTCAAGGGATTCTCTTACGAGTTTTTACGAATCTATGGATTTAGACATTTTTCGATGGATTCCACCATGAATTATTCTTGGGATTTTTCCGTGGTGTTATTAGAGCATCATCACTTTTTGACGAATTCAACATAAACTAATTTTGTTCTATATTGTAACGTAGGTATCTGATGAGATTATGAGCGTAGTGGAACATTCATACACCATACTTATTGATTCAATAAACTATTATTGATAAACAATCAAAGAACTATTGATTTATTTACAACCAAAACTATTTTTACGATTTAGATAAGTTTAGATAATTTTCATCAACTTTTGTTCAAGAAAATTTGGTATACCTAGCTCATTTTTGCCCCTCCAAGACATTGAAAAAAGTCGGGGGCCGAAAGAGGTTAAATTCATCAAAAATTTTCGATCAGAATTTCTGTGAAATCCCCACCGCAGGAATTATTCCATCAGTGGCGATTCTCTAACCTCAAATCTACCTGTTCCACGATTAGAAATTCTTGAACTTCAGCAACAAATTTGCATCTAATGAGTAGAGATTTGTTAGAAAGGACGATTTTAGTCATAAACTTGTTTGATTTATAATCTAAATTTGTCATTTTTAGAGTCGTAGAACAGGTAGAAAGTGTTTTTATTGGCAGAACTCGTTTGAATATTGAACATAGTATGGATTTTTTCCCTGACTTTAAGTAAAATTCCCTGACTTTCCCTGACTTTCCAGGTCAAAATGGAATTCCCTGACTTTCCAGGTTTTTCCAGGTAGTCGACACCCTGGAGATATATTCAGGATAAATATAAGCCAGTAGCTAAAAAAACCCTGTCGAAGTAAAACAAAGTCACCAAGAACAGGACTCCCGCATTAGTAACCAGAAATCTTTTTTGGAAGAATGTCAAAATACATGGGGAATTTGATTGATTGATTTGCTTCTCTATATTTCATGGGGAATTTGAAATTGACCTGAAAATTCACAAAATTGGACATTAGACTGATGCAAATTTTGAAATTTTTGCTCCCCTTTGCTTAAACGGTGCCAATTATGATAAAAATCATTGTCCCAAAATTTGAAGTGATTTGGTTGTGCACACGCCATTTGAAGTTTACATGGAAATTACTACGACAAAGGCGAAGCTTTTGTATTCAGTCCCCTAACTGCTCGAAATAATAATCTATAGAAAAGTGAACAAAATCTTTCCAGCTACAACTTTGCCGAAGACCAAATTTTGATGGGATGTGAGGATAATTTGTTATTAATGATATCAATATCTGAACCATGCTGAGATATCTCATATGATCATTCACTTACGTTCAGAGTACCACTGCTTTTTTGCTAAATATTTGAACCTGTATGTTCTTTGATGCTTTAAGTTTAAAAAAAAATCAGTTAGAGTAAAGTGGGGCAAAAGTTCGAGTGGGGTAAGAGTTTCTTTTTAAGATTTCCAGCTCAATTCAAAACAAATCTTATAAATGCCATGGTGGTTCGAATGCTATTCAAGTAAGAGACTTTCAATCCAAATATCATAAAAATCGATTGAGATTTGGAAAAGTTATGGCTATTTGTTGTTTTTCAACGTGAATATTGTAATTTTTTGTCAAACTTTCGTTGCATGGAACCAACTGAAGATAAAATCTTTTTCAATATTTTATGTAAGGGCGTTTCTAGGCCTATCATAAGGTTGCTTTGAGGTGTATTAGTTTTTGCATAGATGCTTGAAAACAATTTTTGGCCCATAGTGGGGCAAAAGTTCGAATCAGCGGGGCAAAAGTTCGACCCATGTATAAAATCATGGAAAAATTTGCAAATTGCCTAAAATCCACATATTATCTTCAAATTCAGTTAAATTTGTCTGATCGTGTGAAAATTGTCACCAAAATTTTAAATTTCCACATAGTTTTGTGAAAATCTGCTATTTTTGAGTATATTACAATTAACCCGGTTTTGGGCAATTTTTTGATGAAAATTTAGTGTGTATTTTTCGTCAAACTTAAGTTTATGGCTGGTGTAAAGTATGCCTATCATAAAAGGATCGATATTTTGTGTTTTAGCCAGCGAACTTTTGCCCCACACTAGATTCGAACTCTTGCCCCACCGGTGGGGCAAAAGTTCGAATAAGACAATTAATTTTGAAACTGTTATAACTAAAAATGGGTAAATATTTTGACACAAGTTTGTTCAGCAAAATTATAGCCAATATGTTGACGGTTCACTGTATGGTATTTATTTTGTTTTAACTGCTATTGTTTTCCTGGAAACTTTGATTAAACCACTAAGGTCGAACTTTTGCCCCACCTTACTCTATAATAACAAAGGCTGTTTCAAATTTGTGTCAATGTGAAACATAATTATTACACAATTTGTTATACATAATTTAAGAGTAATTGCTTATAATGTGCGCGTTTATTCATGTAAAGAAAATAACAATTTTAGTTATAATTCGGTTGTGGAAAATAACAAAATGAGTTATTTTTTGTTGAATTTGAAACACAATTAGTTAATTTTTTTTAAAATAATAACATATTTTGTTTCAGCTGTTTTTAGTGTAGAAGAAATTGTGTTATATTTTTTGTTATTTTAACTACTAACCAGCCTAAATTGTAACATATTTTGTAAGAAAAAACACGCTAACTGAGTCACAAAATCTGTTACAACTCTGTTGTAATCCACTGGTCGGGTTTTTAGTAGTTTTTAGATAATTTGGGTAAATCCCGGGATCTTGGGAAATCCTCGAATTGCAAAAATAAGAATCCGGATCGCGTGATTTTTTCAAGTCTGAAAAATCTGGGAAACAAGCCCTCCACTTATAACTTATATTTCAGAATTTCTTCTAGAGTTTTCAATATTTTAAAACCATTACTCCACATTCGGGCAAACATCAGCAAATAGGCTACCATAAGGTAACTGAACCATTATTCTTCTTCTTCTTCTTGACATAAACGTTTTCACTGAGACAGAGCCTGCTTCTCAGCTTAGTGTTTTTATGGGCACTTCCACAGTTATTAACTAAGAGGTTTCTTTGCCAAAGTTGCCATTTTCGCATTCGTATAACGTGTGGCAGGTACGAAGATCCTTTATGCTCAGGTAAGTCAAGGAAATTTCCATTATGAAAAGATTCTGGATCTACCGGGAATCGCACCCAGACACCTTCGGCATGGCATTGCTTTGAAGCCGCAAACTCTAACCATTCGGCTAAGGAAGGCCGAATGGTTAGATTTTTTTTTTATAAAATATATTCAACAATTTGTCTAAACTGTCGTATTTTTTGAGGTCCCACGCAGTGTTGCCACATATTTTTCAATTCTCATCTGTGATTTTGGTTGAAAAAATCTTTTTTATCTGTAGTCAACCTCCAAAAATCTTGGTAAAAATCTGTGTTTCGTAAATAAATTCAAATTTCAATCAATTAGGTAAACAAGAGCTTTTGTGAACATACCAGCCTGTTCTCGGAATGTTAACAATTATTCTTGCAATATTTTTTACTAACAAGTAGACTGTGCATCTCGCAACGGAACCATCACAACTAAAATAAAATGATAGCTGATTGTTTTTTTTTTTTTTTTTAATTTTGGATTTTTTTTCTGTTTCTGTTCGGGATGAACCACTGCGACCAGTTTTCTTTGATCTTTTGTGGTATACCCGTGTCCTTTGTTTAGTGCATGTCGTTCTACTCCATTACTATTGAGAAATAATGAAGTAGTCGTTTTTTATACAAATATCATTCTTTACCATTTTGCATAGAGCCTCTTTAGAAAAAGATACCGCTATTTATACCTTTTGGAGAAAACAGTTTGTCACCATTGAACTCTCAAAAGCGCGCCCCTTAATCAGGTTCGGCCACTAAGCTGGTTGAATGATACTGATTTTGACCATGCATCGGTACTCTAGCGTATCAAATTATTGCTTCTACTTATAAGGTTAAAAGTCGTTTTTTGAAACTGTAAACAGGTTTCATCGCATGAGACATTTAGATTCCTTGAAACAAAAAGCTTATTTTAGAAGTTAAGAGGTCTGCTACTCCATTGATTCGGAATCTTTTCCCTCCTAGATATCGAAAGATAAACTCTTGAACTTGGAAAGAAATTGTCTCATGCGTTGAAACCAACCTCAGATGCTGATTAAGCCATTTTTCCACTTCGACCTCCTCATCATCTAGGACAAATAGGTGGGTCATAGTGGCTTGTTACTCTCTTATACTCTTCCGACCGTAACTTATAAGTATTCACAAGAACAGATACAGCAAGAGTACAATTTGGTAGATCTTACCCCGTGACGCACTTCGAAAAGGTGATCTACCCGCATTACGGGTAAACATTTTGGATTACTTTAGTAGGTATTTAACAAAAACTAAGTGGAAGAATTGCATTTATTTTTATTATGTGTCAAAATCGTGCCCAAAACTCGTAGAATGGCAATAAATCCTAAAAATCTTTTTCATCTTAAAAATCTTTGATCTGTGATCACAGATATCTGTAGGCCAGAACAGGAAAAAAATCTGTGTAATTACAGATAAATCTGTGTATGTGGCATCACTGGTTCCACGTGCCCCGGGGTATCTTAATATAGATCTTACGACATAATGAGTCAAATAACTCTGCATGAAAGAAATTCCCAAAACATTATTCGTTTCAAATTTATTTAGCTCCCAATGTTCCAGATATGCTTGAAAGGAAAGTAAAAATAAATTTAAAGATAGTGCGAAAATATTTGATAGAAAGATGTTTTTATCCTATTAAGATTTTAAATCCCGAGTCTACTATTTCTGTTAAAATTAAAGTTTTTGCAATTCCGTTGCAAATCAGCTTCCTTTTTTCAAGAGAATGAACAGCAAAACGACTTTGAAAATTGAATGAGTAATGGAAGTGTGAAAATTTGTGACAGTCATGCCACAGCCTACCTGATTGAGAAATTATGCATGTTATAGGTGCCCCAGAAAGTATGGGCACGTCTCTACCATACTACCATTTTGAGATTAGTGAAGATAAAATCTGATTTTCACACATTTGATTCTTGCTTTTATTAAGAGCAGATTTTGAATTTTGAGCGATTTTTTTCACTACCGGTTTGTTGATATAGTGTGTCCCAGAAAGTATGGGCACGACTTTGATAATGAAAATCATGTTACTTTTCCAAACAATCAAATATTTTTATAATTTTGTATTTTTCTATAGGCTATTTCAACCAGCATCTGTGAAAAATATTTTTGATATAATAATTGTTTACATTGAAAATGTTGATTTTATAAAATCTCTTCTTATCCGGTCAGCACAGACCCTAGATTTTGTTTTTGTTAAAAAATAACTAGTAAAATATGTTTTTATCAAAATTTTTCGCTGTGGTGAGTTCAATTACATTGCACCAAGGAAGTTATACATAATTTTTTGAATTTTTTATTTGAATAAGTGATAGTCCGATCAATTATCATATTGTTGCTGATAAATATTTTTTTCAGATTTTTGTTATACACACTTTCTGCCATAGAACAAATTTTGAAAAACAAAGTCGCTAAAAAATTACGCGATTTGTGCAAGACTGATAAGAGATGCTTCAAAGAAATGCTACGATATCAATTCATCGATAATTAAATTATTCATTAAAAAATCGCAATCTGCTTTTGTTAGGCACAGTAATCAAATGAGTAAAAATCAGATTTTTATCTTCACTAGTCTCGAAATGGCAGTATGGTGAAGTCGTGCCCATACTTTCTGGGACACCCTATAGTGTTATATTTCTAGAAGCTCGACTTATCAGTTTTGCACAAATTGCGTTATTTATGAGCGTCTTTGTTGTACGAAATTTGTTCTAATTCATAATATACGTACAAACAAAATCTGAAAAATTATATTTATCATTGCCGATAAGATAAATGATGAGACTATAACTTATTTTCATGAAAATTATAAACTTAAGTATGCGAAATTTGAATAGTAACTGAAAATTCAATTCCAGCTGTGGTCAATTCATATATGGGTCAAAACTAAGTCTTTATATAAACGTTAAAACATGCAAATATCTAAAATTGTTCTTACCTATCCAAAAGTATAGGTACTTGGCATAGATAAATTTGAAACGTATATTGTCCATTTATATTGAAAATACTTGAAAAGCCATGATTTCGTGATGTTACTTTATGTGAAGAGAAAAAGCAGTGATTTTTTAGAATATTACCATTTTGTTTTAGATACAATGTATTTGAACTCACCACATCGAAGGAATTTGATAAAAACATTCATTACAAGTTAAGTTCCAACGATACGCAAAAGTAGGGTCTGTTCTGGCTAGATAAGAATTGATTTTCTAAAATCAAAAATTCCAATGAAAAAGGTTACTTTATCGAACCAAATTTCTACAGGCAGCATTAAAAATACCCCTTGAAAAAACACCAAATTATAAAAATATTCGTTTGTTAAAAAATATTGTGATTCTCGTTATCAATGCCGTGCCCATACTTTCAGGGACACCGTATACTACGCATGAATATTCATGTGGGTTTCATATGTTTATTCTCCAAGAAATAATCCAACTGTAACGGCATTTTCGGAATTGCAAAAAATGTTGTAAGCAACTCGTTGCAAAACTCGATTTTTTCAGCGATTTTTTGTACGACTCTCAATGAAAAAGTCATAATGGTGCAATTTGTTACATTAATAGTTATTTTCGACCAGTACGATAAAGGATTACTTGACCACTCTCATGATTCGCTTTGGCATTGGAGATTTTTATCGGCCAAATTATTTGAATTTTTGGGATGCACTTGAACACGACACATAAGTATTTTGGCAAATTGTAAGCCTAATAATTTTGAAAAAATAAACCATGTGGAAGTGAATTCTATTTCGTCCCATATAAAGAAATGTTTGAAGATGGTATATACCATTAAACAAGAATTGATAAGTTATACAAAGCATCACAACTATTGCAACAAAAGTCAAAACTGCCCTTGTCGGAACAGCTAAACCGTGAAAACTGACGCATGATTACAACATTCTCTTGAAATAGTAGTAAAAGTTGTTGAAATAGTTGATGGGACAAGGGTACCGTTGATTTGGCGAAGCAATTGATCTAATTACACAGCACACAATTCAACCATTATAAATTAAACAATGTCAAACATGTGCCCTAGGGCCTTGGAGATCCATGCTTTAAATCAGTATCTCATATGTGGGAAAAATATGCCTGTTCAATTTAGGCTGATGGGTTGTTTGGTTTTGATATGCCGACAAATTATCCATGGAAAAAATATGGCATAGGATAGATTCATTGAGCAAATGGATGAGTTTAAATTCATTTAATGACTGGGAAAGCTAAGTTGAGTTATGAAACTTAGTCAAATTTCTAGCCGCAATGTTCTAAATTCAGAAAAAAATATAGGTAGGCATGTCATGCGTGGCATGACTCAGCCGATGGGGTTTCAATTCAAAATAATCCTTTTATTATTCACATCATATGATTGTTTTTTCTATATTATATCCATGGAAGGTTTTCATACACTCGACAAAAACACACCCACATTGACTCGATGCACAAAACGTGTTAAAGTATAGTAAATCACTATTTTCACCGTTGCACTAACCACAATAGATGATTGAATTATTTACTACTTCGGAAGGGAACATTGTACAGAACATCCCTCTGAGCCGAAACAATTCAGTTCCAAATTCAATCCTGAATCCATGAACAGCGACGAGACCTCAATTCTTTGCCTTGACAGCGTAGAGCACATCGTATATCATGCGTAGAAGAAAACTTTCTTTTTTCTTTCAAGACACACTATATAATTTCAGCACACGGTTAATCAATTCCTATTTGATGGTGAAGAGTTATGCTGAAAATTGCTTCGTGGCGCAAAGTGAAAGCTAGAACTCGCGAAGGAAAAAAAATGAACAAAGTTTCTACTGACACCTCAAACGAAGCCTAATGAGTATAACGTTTTGAACTTTTTTTTTATTTCTTTACATATTTAGCAGAGCTGTACGTACGTCTAAATCACTTGCTTTCTCAAAGTTTTATTATACAGGAGAAAAGACTATGTATAAGTATAAAACACTATTTCTAACCCACAACGTGTGTGCGTGTTGTTGTAATATTATGTACTGTGAGGTGTACGGTTAAAAGTGAGAACCAACTACGGTTGTTTACCTGTTATCCTTAACACAATCCGAAACGACTCCGTGTGAGCTGGCTCAAGGAATAAGACGGACTGAAAGTTTCCTTCAAAGGTAAAGTAGTTTTCCCTAAAACTTAAGGTACCCAAGGAAACCACGAGTCGGCGCACACCAAGGACTACGAGTACCATAACAATATCCTTCGGCACCAAAACCTGGCACTGGAAACCAGCAAAAATAGATGTCAGACGGTTGAAACGGGGATATCATTAAATTTCAATGTCAATAGCCAATGAACTGCTACTGATCGTGTGATGAGCAAGAACTGTTATCGAACTGAACTGCACGCCATACATGGTAGAACAGAAAGAATGCGTGCTGTGAATTAATAATATGGTAATAACTTAATCATTAACAATGTTTGAAAGATTATTATATTGTCTTCAACCTAACTTAACGTGTAACGCAGGACATATTGCAAAAGTAGGAGGGTGTACGAAAATATTATATTTATCACTTACCATAATATGTATTATTTGTCAGACAAATTCATTGAAGTAAAAATGAACTATAAATTTGTCAGTCAGAATACTTATCCAGGATTGTTACGAAATGTAAATACGTAAGTGCCCAATAATTATAATAATTTAATTCACAGATCTCTTTTTTGATTGACTACTGAATTCTGAAGTTTAGACTGGCTGCTGAATAGGCCCCCTTACTGTTCGAAAATGTGAAATGTAATAAGTTCGTCATTGTAAAGTGCTCGTTTCGATAAGAATAAATCAGGTAAAATTTTGAAGTCCTTATGTGGACGCTAAGTATTTCTCCAACGGCTCTGAAGATATCAGGTGTGGAAGACCATGACTACATGACTACGAAAGGCCACTAGTAACATATTCTTCTGCACGCGTTGATAGTCAGCATTGAAGTTCATTTTTTATTGTAATTATAAACGTTATATCAACCAGCATTGTTCAAGAGATTTTTATTGCTTGAATTACGTTCTTAGTTGGGTAAATGTTGATGAAAAAGGAAAAATAGGTTATTTTTAAGCGACCTGACAAAGTAACCAGAATGACTGCCGACCGGTGGGAATTTTGAAAGATTTTAAGGTGAAGATGCATCGAAGCCATACCTCGAATTTTCACAAGCACACATCTAGAGAACCAGACAACCGTTTATGCTGAAAATTTAACTCACTGGTCACTCGCTGATGGTGACCAATCGATCAATATTTCAACGTGAACGGTTGTCAGGTTCTCTAGACTTGTGCTCTTGAAAATTCGAGGTTTGGCTTAAGGTGATGCATCTTCACGTTAAAGGTCCTCATAATTTTAGACATCTTACGAGTCCATTGAAGCATAAACAAAAAAAAAATCGTTGAAAATTGCCGAAATGGCAAAATTTACAATTTCTGACTTTTTGATGGGTGGATACAGGTTGGAGCATTTCAACCGTATGCACTAAATTAGTACTAGTTCAAACTAAAATAATATTTTATACCATGGACACCTCTGGAACTGTGCACGTTGACATAAAATTCGTAACTCCTAAGAAAATTAACTTGTTTGCAGATTATCAACGCGCGCAGGAGAATTTGTACCGTATTCCGGGGCAACATTGATCAGGGTTTTTGGATATTTAATAGAAACTTCAATTGGAGATGCAAATGTTGCAAGTTTTATATTTTTGAAGCAAGTACTGGCACCCATCACTCGTGAATATGTACTATATTTTGTTTTCTGAAAGATTTAAGCATGTTCAAAAAAATGTTTTGAGAAATTTTTTGATTTTGCTTATACGGGGTAACGTTGATCACTCAAGTAAACAATGATTGGTAATATTGAAAATGACATTACATACTATAATCATGGCTCCCGAAGCTGAATATGAAGGCCTTGTACCGCGGTATACGCCTTCTTCTTCTTCTTTCTGGCATTACGTCCCTACTGGGACAGAGCCTGCTTCTCAGCTTAGTGTTCTTATGAGCACTTCCACAGTTATTAACTGAGAGCTTACTTTGCCAATGACCATTTTTGCATGCGTATATCGTGTGGCAGGTACGAAGATACTCTATACCCTGGGAAGTCGAGAAAATTTCCAACCCGAAAAGATCCTCTACCGGTGGGATTCGCTCAGCTTGGTCTTGCGGTATACGCCTACAGATAGGGAATTCTCTAAGGGAATTCTGCATTCTTCATAGAAATTCGTCAATGTTGCTGAACTGAAAATAATTATGAAAATTTTAACAACGGAATTTGGTGATTTTTGGCGATGCCACTATTAGTAAAAAAACACATTTTCGTTGCTTACATCATATGCAGAACTCATACAAGACATGAATGTTGATTAGCGCCATTCTTAATCATGGAAATCATAGTATCACAAATTTGAAAACTTTACGCATGAATGAAACTCAATTTTCACAAAAAGGTTAAGTTTTATTAGCTCATGAATATATTAAAAAGATGCACCATGCATGCATTGAAAACATGTCATCGATATATGATGATTCAAACTTCTTACATTTCGATCAATGTTACCCCGGACTATGGTACTCATGATGCATGCACTAGAGCAGAGATTTTGCGCAGTCATCTACACCTGATAGGTATCTTACGGGCCGTTTTGGAACTATTTAACGTCCATGTACGGAAATTTTTACCAGATTTTTTCTTATCAAAGCAAGAACTTAACAGTGACGAACTTATAACATTTCACATCTTCGAAAATTAAGGGCGGCCTACCGCTCACCCTAGTTGGCGCTTCTCCTGTTAAGGTTCGCTAATAAATATGTTGAAATATTTTTTTAAATCCTTTTTTATAAAAGTTTGGATATACTTGAGGCCCGAAAAAATACTATTGGAGAGCATAGAAATAGTTTAATTTTTCATTATACACTCTTGTGCAAAAGTTTAGGTTCAACCCCTTAAAACATACAAAAGTGTTTTGTTCATATCTCTGTAATTACACGTCCAATTAAAACTCTCTATGTTGATGCATTCCAAATGCAATTATTTATTCTTTATTCGCTCCGTTTCTTAAGCTCTTTTTGAATTTTGTATACTAAATTTTTACTAAAAGTTGTAACATTTTCAAAAAAAACATGGCATTCTAGAACATTTCCTCAGCATTGGATCGACCAAAAGTTTATATCAATGTGTCGTAAGAATCGTAATCGTATGTTCTCTGAAGAGTGTTCACGAAATTTTGGCGGAAAAATCTGAAAACTATTCAAAATCAATGAAACAGTCATTAAAGTCATCGTGTAAAAGTTTGGGATCACCTGAGCTGCACGCAAATCATTTTTGTTAATATTACTATCATTTTTCAACCGATTTTTGAAGCTCATAGCTTTTTCAAACGCAAATAATGGCGGATACATGATTAGTTTGAGATTTCACTGAATTTACGTATTTTAAGTAAGTTTTTTGAACCTAAACTTTTGCATGATAACTTTAATGACTGTTTCATCGATTTTGAATAGTTTTCAGTTTGATTTGCCAAAACTTCGTGAGCATTTTACATCGACTTTAAAATAACGATTCGAAAGACACATTGATTTAAAATTTTGATCGATAAAAGATTAGAAAATAAGTCATGTTTTTTAGCGTGTTATTTTTTATAAAGTCACAACTTTAAGTATAAATTTGATATTAAAATTTAAATTTAAAGTTTTTGCAAAAATACCTACAAAGTAAGAAAAACTCATTGCCTTTCAAATGCGCCATAGAGAGCTTCAATTGAACGTAATCACAGAGATTAAGACAAAACACTTTTGTAGGTTTTGTAGGGGGCGAACCCAAACTTTTGCACGGGAATTTACTTATCTCAAAACCAATCAAAATGTCACTTTCACTCCTTTGCAACTCAATTGAGAAATCATATTTGGTTCAAAACCTCTAAGAAATGTACTCTAACAATTGTGAATAAATTGTCAGTTTCCTTCTGTAAATCATCGTTTGGAATCAATTACCTAAACACTTATCACATTAAAAACCAAATTATAGCATATGATAGTACACATAGTATAAAAACTGAAACTCAAATTGTTTGTAATTTACCTTAATTTACTAAAACTCCAAAATTTATAGCATCGTGACAGCACTTCAAGACATTTAGGTCAGCCACCCTTGGTTTAAGACATAATTCTTCTCTTAGTTGGAAAACTGGAGATTTTTTGGAGGCGTCTTGGGAATTCGCTGGGTTTTGCTTAAGCTATAAGTATCTTGTGCAAATATTTGCCTGGGATTTGATTCTTGTTTGAAACTATTAGAGTTTCTAAAGTGTCAAACAAATGACCTTCAGCCCAATGACAGTAAATTAAAGATTTAGGATTTTATCCTGACACATTAAGTTATGCATAAGAACAGGCAGAAATTTCTACTCTAAATAATTATTCCCTGCTTCGAAAAATTAAAATCCAGCATGGGAACACCAATGCAATACTTCTGTTGCCAGCACAACTGGTGCTTTTACATAGGGCTCAAGGTGAAAACAAATCTCAGTACGCAAGATTTGTATGTTGAAGGTTTATATATTTAAAGGAAGATTTAAGCAACTCGATTTCTTCACAAATTTGTTGAGTGCAAGTACTCTTAAATAACCTAAAAATAGGGGTTTCCATATAACTTCCCAGACAAATTTCAATCGAAACCGGTAGCGGCCAAATGGAAACGAAAGAAAATGGTTTTATTCGTATTTGCATTTTTTCATGTAAAAAAGCATTACCTTAATGTGTATCTTAGAGGTTTAGAATATTCGAGTTTTTCTTATAGATTTGTACTACATTTTTATTCTTCAGGTTTTGATCTAGATATGTTTGAAGGGATACAGATCAGTTTTATTTCTCGAAAGGACTGGACTGTTCTGCATATTACCCAAAATATAGAATATGAATAAAATAAAAATACAAATTTGACTATTTTTCGAGCATTAACAAAAAATATTTTGTCAACGTGTAATTAGAACATCACAAATACGAAGTATCGTTTTGCAGACTTATATGCCAAACACTCAAAATCTGATATCGATTATCTAGAGAAAAAAACTTCAAACTTCTTCGCAGGATGATCAGATCATCATGTTCATGATTCAAGTCCTCTATATTTTAAAATTGTAAAAATATCAATTCTTACCTTAGAAATCACCACTGTTCAGAATATGAGTCATGTTCGGAATTTGAAACAAAGCGGTAAGCTGATAAAATTTAATTTCAATAGTTTAAAAAAAAACGGTACTTTTCATGAAAATAGTTCAAAGTGTCCTTTAGAAAATCTAAAAAAGCTTTGAAGAGGCAGGATTTTTTTGTCTTCGAATAGTGAAGAACAGTGTCATCATTATTGTGTAGAAGAAATTAAGCAAATTAAGCTGAGATCAGAAGTTTAATTGGAACCCGGCTCTAAGCCTTTTTGGAATCTAGTTCCGGCATTGAAAGAGGAAGAGAAAATATGTTTAACTAATGATTTAATGTACTAATTAACAATTGTGAATCAAGTAACTCAAACATACTCAATCAAGGGCAGGTTTTCGACAGTTCTTGAAGGACTGATTTCGATGAAGTGAGAACTGTTGTTGAAAAAATGAAAACCCCTGCCGATAATGAAATCCTCATCGAGAAACTTACAGAAAGTAGCTTATCTGTCTTGGTTAATAAATATAACATTTTATCTCAAATGAATCTGTTAGTACTAATTTTTCGAACACTTGATCTTGTAGTTCATTTTTTGGAAGTACTTTAATAAAATAGGTCAAGAAATTTCTAAGAAAAGGAAGACCTTTTGAATCTCAATTACTCTTGAAACTCACTTAGATTTAGAAATTTTAACGATTTTAAGTAGATTCAGTCAAGGTGTTCGAAAAATGTGTATCACATGTGTTTATTACTCTTACATCAAACTAATAGTAGAAAATCATAAACACTTTTTTATCAACAGCAATCATCAGTTTATAGCTTAGATGTATAACCAAAATGATTCCGAACTTCCCTACTTGGAATATCTAATGTTTAAACACTAGAAAAAATATTGAAATCCTCTTGTTGACAAAATATTAAAAAAATAGCTTCTTTTATTTATACCAGATTATAATGATAGTGTAACCTAAAACAGAACACCGAGGTGGACGTAATGCTTGAAATTATGCTAATGAATAATTAAAAAAATAAAGAGGAAGGACAGAAGTGTTTCTAAGATGTTCCTTAAGGAACTTCAGTTTCGTTGCATTAGATATACAATTCGATATCTCCTAGCTTCACAGACAGACCATGATTGGCCAGATCAGATATGACTCGAGCAAACGATCGAAACTGGTGGTGACACCCATAAGCTATCTGCCAAACTATCGCCAAGAGTAAACGATGATCCACGCAATAAAGGACAGCTTACAAGTCCTCGTATACAGGTCTACTTGGAGTAAGCGGTTCATGTGTTTGAAACAGAAAGGTGTGAATTCGGTCAGGCTGGTTGTGGTCGATCTGTCCTAATAGAACTCGTGCTGAAATATTTTGTCATGCGAAATTGTACTGGTGCTACTAAGATTTCTACCTAGTAAAGCTAGCAAGGTAAATATAAAGTAGAGCTGTTCTCCTTAGGCTAAGGACCTTGTTGTTCATCACAGTAATTGAATACGTAACGTACCTGAAAAAGAAACAAAAAGAAAGATTGTTAAAATTAGTTTTTCAGACATATTACTTCGTGATTATATGAACACTCCCATGCAAAAGAGGCGCATATTATTAATGAACAACAGCATATTATTAATGAACAACGGGAGAACACTTGAAACTAACAATTGGAATTTATATGTAATAAGTACGTAAAGACCTTCCAGGAGAAATAATTAAAAGAATTTCTAGAGCATTATCTGGCAGAATTCTTCAAGAGATTTTTTAACCAATTCGATAGAGAGTTTCATCGAGAAATTTTCTGGTGAGATCAGAAAGTCTATGAATGATTTTCTGTGGAAATCCCAGGACAAACTCAGTAAAAATTGATAAAGGAGTTCTTGGAGAAAGCACTGATAAGTACGAAAATAATTCATGAAGAAATTCCCATAGGAATCAAAGGAATCTCTTCAGAGCACATGGTTGAATACTTGAAAAGTTCGTGGAAGAATCACAAATGACATGCCTTGTGAGCTTTTTCTTTGCTAAAATTCTTGAAGGATTTTTGACTGGATTACAAAAAGAATGAATCTCTTTCGTAGCGAAAATTGAAATTCACAAATATCATTGATCTTTCGCGAAATGAGAGAAAACACCTAATAATAGAATCAATACAAATCTGTTAAAACTACGAAATTTGTGAAAATCGTGATTATCACGTCCGACATTACTTTTGAAAAACAAGTATTTGTTAGGCCTTAGAAAAAAAATCCTAACTGGGCTAATGATTGTCTTACGTAATTAATGGACAACCTCTTTAGGGTCAAATTACTCTTGCCGAGAGCTATTACATTAGACTGCGTTGTTTTCTTCATGAGGTGTTAATGTGTTTATTCTAAAACATTCACGGCCAAAATTGATATCCAAAATTAATAATAAGCAAAGTTTGCATTTTCTTGTAAGCAACTATAACAAAAAACAAAATGACCTGATCAATGTTACCCAGGTTTACGGTACTTTTACTATAGGAAACCTATTATTCTTAAAGTGGTGAAAAATGAAAAGTTTAAAGTTGCTCAACAGTTGTCTTCGTACCATTGTATTATGAACGGTGAATCATATGGAGTATACCTGTATCTATGTTTTACTTTCATATTTTCAGCAATTTTCAACCGTTTTGGAATCGATCAAACGTGCACCTTGATTATGTCGAGCCAAGCCACATGCTGGCCTGATAGAATAATCAAAAAGAATGACCTTTCACACCATCAAACCATTACCAAAGAAATATTTGGTAACGTTTCATCGGAGTCTGGAAAAATGACACCACTACACAAATTGGTTCACGTGCATTCATAAATAGCACCAACGGTTGAGCATGAGCATTGCAAGTTCAACGTACTCTCAAACAATGTCCTTGCAATGGAGCAATCTAAGTGATGGAATCGATAACGATTGCACTTTTCACGGATATAAAGCACATTCCGATGCATTACATGTAGATATATTGCTTACCTCGATTTTTGGATATGTTGTTCTTGATAAGTTTGGTATGCCTCATGATAGAGTAGGAACCCACTAAAACCAAACACAAATTGATCACCGCAAGAGATATTTTGAATATTTATGAAAGCCGAGGCGGAACACAGATAAAGCACAGAGAGTGAATGGCTGTTGCTGAGATACTGACGTACGCAAAGACAACCAGCCAAAAACTGTCTACCGACCATTCTGTCCTGAACGCTACTCGTTTACCATGTTTTCGTTAATAACCCTTACCATTCGTCCTAGCAACAGTTAATTCGATGGCATGTTTCTACCAAACAAGCATACTATCCCGAACAGAAGGTCGAAATCAATTTTTTAATCATCGCAGTTATTTCTAATATATGCTTCACTAACAATAATTAAGAACTGATTAAAAGTTCTGACTGAATAAAGCCTCAAGAGAAAAAAAAATATCGATATGTGAAACACTCTAATCGGAATTTTTTTTAGTATGATTTCGAACTGAAAGATAAATTGATAAACGAAATTGGTTTAAACTCGACTACTATATACTTAGGAATTTTCTATTTGCCCATTTATCTGTGATGACTATTTATTTGTTATTGTAAATTATAACCAGAGATGATAAGAAGAGCAGTAGAAGTGATTGAACGTCACTTTTATATATAATTCGTGTGTCTTTCCTGTACCCAGAACCTAAGGTTTTGTTATACATTAATGATGATAATAATTAAACACCAAAAGCCCAGATAGTTGTAGCGGTAAACACGCAAGGCCAAGCTCAGGGTTGTGGGTTTAAATCCCGATGGTCGAGGATCTTTTCGTAATGGAAATTTCATTGACTCCCTATAGCATAGAATATTTTCGTACCTTGCAAATAATTGACAAAGAAAGTACCGTAAAACGGAGCAATTTTGATAGTTTTTTTGAAGAAAACCTGAATATTTGTGCATGCTGTTTCAAAGAATTATAATTTATATTATTAAAACATGTACTGGCATCCTAGCTATCGATTGCAGTTAATAGATTGCCAAAAGATTTATTTTGAATAGATGTATAATTTTTCATATAATCGAATAAAAAAAAAATGAATGAATTAGGTAACATGTTCAGAGCATTGCATACCTCAAGGCGTTTAACTTTATATGGACATTTCTGACTTAGATTTCCAAAATGGTCCAGGTGTGTGAAAATGCTTTTCGCTAAGAGATTTGAGACCATATATAAGCTCTATTATAACTAGGCTGTCAACGATAAGTGACCAACTATTCAAACAGGGAATGAAATGAGCCATATAATTGCTACCCAACATTGATTCAACATTGGCGTCCATTGTAATTGTTTTGATTCATTTGGGACTTGAAAAACATATGATTTTTTGGATAGGAGACATCAATGATACCTAAATGATGCATAAAACATTCAACAAAATGTTGAACACGAGGAAAGCGTCATCAAATACGACGATTCAACGCAATTATATTTAATTGCCAGAAAACTAGCCACTAGCAAGCACATGAGCCGTATACTCGAAAATCAGGAGCAAGTTAGGGCAAACCGATCAGAAAGTGGATACCAAAACGCAAAGTACCAAAAACGATGTGGAGAAAAGCCGAAAATGTATGCAGGATGACAGTCGTGTCAGTCCTATGATTCTAAACAACATCAAAATAGTGATTGTAAGAACAGATTGTTTGCAAAGCGATTCGAAAATGCTAAAAACATTAATTTTTGATATTCGCATATAAAGCCTCAAATGATTCGATTCAAATGAAAACAGCTTTTACATGAAGTGTCATACTAATATTCTTATAACC
Source organism: Aedes aegypti (assembly GCF_002204515.2). Classification (NCBI taxonomy): domain Eukaryota; kingdom Metazoa; phylum Arthropoda; class Insecta; order Diptera; family Culicidae; genus Aedes; species Aedes aegypti. Next base: position 160,950,180 of record NC_035107.1, on the reverse strand, counting down.
ACTAAAATTATATATTCGGGGGCGACTCTAAAAAATATTGGCCACAAGGGGGCGAAAGTCAAAAAGTTTGGGAATCATTGGTATAGGGTGTTTTTTGTACCTGCACCACTATTAACAAAGAAAGCTCTCAGTTAATAACTGTGGAAGTGCTAAGCTGAAAATCAGACTTGTCTAGTTTGCATGTAACAGCCAGAAAGACTAAGAAGAATAATGATAACGGTAGTCCACGATAATAAAATGCATCAAATATTAAGCTTTTATTTTACACTCTAATGTTGATTACAGATAGAGTGATAATGAATATAAATATCATCCCTTAAACTTATTTACACAACCCAAGAGCCTGAAATACTTCCGTTCTTGATCTAGTTTTTTAATCTCGTTGGATTAACTTTTTAGTTTAATTCATTGAAACATTTACTAAAAATTACTAGATATATACATAATTATGATACATCTTTCTGCTCGGAAAACATACAACGACCAAACAAGGCTAGAATTAGAGCTATGAAGAAAGTTCACTGCCAAATTGTGCTACAATCTAGGGTGACATTGGTTGAAGATGGAATAAACGCTAAACACAAAGGACTCACGGACGAAAGAAATCTGAAAACATCCATCGTTCTACATTCTTCTTCTTTATGGCGTTACATCCCCATCTGGGGACAAAGCCGCTTTCTCAGGTTAGTGCTCTTATGAGCATTTCCACACTTATTAAGGTAAAAAGGTATAATACACCCCCATTAAGGAAATCTTGCTCTATCCCAGTAGCAAATGCATCACTTCTTAAGTTTTTTATGTTCAAGGTGTTTCTTATTTAGTTGTTCATGCTCAGCACGCAACTTTTCATTTCCAGGACGGCTTCGAAAAAAGTGTACAAGATGTTTTTTTTTGTAAACGGTCCCAATGTTACGTTTTAAAACAACCCGGGCAATATGCCCCTCCTATAGAAAAAAAGGTCCACAGCATTTCTATTGATTTTTTATACTTCTCAAAGAACATGTCTGCGCAACATCATTTTTTTTCGCGAATATTTAGGATATGTGATCATATTACGTGTAATCAAACCTCGATCCCGTGAAAATGAAGAGGGGCGTATTGGACCCGTTGGGGCGAATTACACCGAGTTACCCTAATCAGAGCATTCTTTTGTCAAAATGTCCATTTTTTCATGTGTTCATAATGTATCTTCCCAGATGGGGCCCAGATAGCCGTAGCGGTAAACGCGCAGCTATTCAGCATGACCATGCTGGGGGTCGTGGGTTCGAATCCCGCTGGTCGAGGATCTTTTCGTAAAGAACATTTTCTCGATTCCCAGGGCATAGAGTATCTTCGTACCTGCCACACGATATACACATGCAAAAATGATCAATCGGCAAAGAAAGCTCTCAGTTAATAACTGTGGAAGTGCTCATAAGAACACTAATCTGAGAAGCAGGCTTTGTCCCAGTTGGGACGTAACGCCAGAAAGAAGAAGAAGATAATGTATCTTCGTACCTGCAGATACTCAATACCCAGGGAAGTCAAGAATATTTCTTTGATGGAAAGATTCTTGACCGGTGGGATTCGATCCCACGACCTACTGACTCTTGCTGAATAGCTGCGCGTTAACCGCTTCGGTTATATGGGAGCACCAGAGGCAATCATTAACAGCGTAAAAAGTCTGGATGGATGGAAAGTAATACAAACAGTCCACAATAATCTTACATATATAGTTGGATAACTAATTCGCCGCGATTTATTGATTGCATTTGCCTAAAAGTAAAAAAAAAAATATGAAAAATGTAGTTGATTAATTCTCGCTGAGACCGGCCCACTATTTACACTTGGTCTATCAAAATGTTTAAAATTATGTTCATTCGAAAGCTCCTGTCTCGAGTAAATAAAGAAACTGCATTCGGTAGATCAAGTTGATGGACCCCTCGGTAGTTATAATCAAAGCAGTTCTTGAGAACCCCTTGATTTTTGACAATATCACTCAAACCGCCATAACTCGATTTTTTTTTCAACATCCCCTCTCCAACAACATGGGTTTTGGAAAGAGAAAGCATAGAAGCTTCATTTGCAAAAATAAAAATATTCAGCCTCCATATTGAATCGCTACCGCAGTTTCATTATTTACTCAGGAGCTTTCGAATGAGCATAATTTTAAACATTTTGAAAGACCAAATGTAAATAGTGGGCCAGTCTCAGCGAGATTAGGATCTGCTATATTTTGAATCAATCGTGAAATTGAATGATCACAAAATTGGTACGAGATTTTCGCAGTTGATGAGGACATAAGGACACTTCACGTTCAAGCCGTTTAGCTCAGGACCGAGTGCAGGGAAAAAGAATCATCAATTAGGCATAGGTTATATGGTTTGATGTTTGATTGGTAATCCAAGCATAACACAATATGAAAACAATACATGGAAAATAAATTCGATTTCATTACAGCAGTGTTCTCAACATTGATGTTTTTCATTGTGCTTTGGAAGGTCTTCTGGAAATATAGCATTTGTTTTTCTATTGTGATTTAAATGTGACGTGGGGATCAAATTAGCAACTCTATGAAGGCGTAGGTTATTTTCCATATTAAGGTGAAGATGAATCGAAGCCAAGCCGCAAATTTTCAAAAGCACAAATCTGGAGAACCGCACATCCGTTTGAGCTGAAAACTTAATCGATTGGTCACCACCAGCTAGTGCCCAATCGATTATGTTTTCAGCTTAATCGAATGTTTGGTTCTCCAGATTTGTGCTCTAGGAAATTTGAGGATCGGCTTCGATTCATCTTCACCTTAATACTATATTAGTACTTCCGCGAGGACGTACTTTAAACCTGAAAATTCTACTCATATCAGTTCCATTTAAATTTTAAATGTCTTTCTAAAAAAAAACGGTAAAAAATGATTTTATTATATGTATCTGAAAAATTGTTGCTTCAAAAATAACTCCAAAAATATTTTTTAGCAGGCGTCTGATTTATGATGCTTTCGAAGACAAGCCTTATATGAAAAAAAATATATATATCGATTGTTGAACTTTTAAGAAAATTTCTAATAATCATTGTGTTTTATAACCTCCAAAATTCGATTGTACTAAGCGTTGTGTTTTATTAGTGTGAAATTTAATTATTTTTCGTGGCTTTTTTATTACCACAATATTGTACAAACCGATTGCAATTTCAATAATAAATTAAAAAGATATTGGCATGTACAAGGTGTCCAGCCTGGGACACGGTTATATGAAAAATTTAGATTCTCGCTCCAGTCCACTTTTTTGATTGCATTTAGATCCCATTACAACTGTGCAAAATTTCAGCTCGATCGGAGAAACTATATTTTAGCGCCAGCCATTCAAAGTTTGTATGGGATTTACTATGGGAAAACTTACTTTTGCAAAGAAAAATCGCCAGAGGTTGCCCATTGTTCTCTATAAAAATTCTGAACAAAGATCTCGACAGGTATTTCTACGATGAACAACATTGCCGAAGAGCGCAAAGCAATCTGATGCTTGTGAAAAAGTTATTGAGCATAGACTATTCGGAAATTTTGCCCGATTTTGTTATTATTGTTATTCCTTTACGTGTTAATCAACGTCGCCAATAGGTTTTCATTGAATAATTTTTTCACGAGTGTCGGATTGTTTTGCGGTCTTCGGCAATATTCTTCATCGTAAAAATACCTATCGAGGTCTGTGTTCAGAATTTTTATAGAGGTCAATGGGCGACCTTTGGCGATTTTTCTTTTGTAAAAGTAAGCTTTCCCATAGTAAATCCCATACAAAACTTTGAACGGCTGGCGCTAAAATATAGTTTCTCCGATCGAGCTGAAATTTTGCACAGTTGTTATGAGTCCTAAATGGAATCCAAAAAGTGGACTGGAGCGAGAATCTAAATTTTGTCCCACACTAGTGTCCACTTTATAAAATGAACAATCCTTATAACATTTGAACATTACGCTATTACAAAATTAAAGACTTTAACAACATCATACAAACGAGGAATCACTATCATACTATTTGGATCAAATTACAGAGCGTCGGGTTTCCATGTTCGACAAATCATTCGTTGAACGTCTACCTCCGAAACGCTACCATCGATGTTTATTAGCAGTAAGCTAAAACTCTCATCTTCGTCCACTTAGTCCGGTACAGTATCAGATACAAATTACAGTATCAGATACAAATGATGCTTTACAGTATCAGATACAAATGATGCTCCACTGGTTAGGTTTGTCTCATTGATATGCTATTACTTGAAATGGCATCCGTTGATTTTTGGACATAGCATTTTATGCAGGAAGTTCACAATGGCATATCTTCAGATTTTTTAGATCAATCACAGTTTTTACGGGCAAAATATAAATAATTCTAATAATATTGCGATTCGTGTAAATTTTCTATTATTTTGTACCAAATGTGTAATTAAGTGGATGAAGTACAACTATTTCAACGTAATAGTCCATATACATGTTCAATTATAAATAGTAACACACATATTGAGCTTTTCGGTAATCCGATCCGCATGGTTATTAAATTAATTAACTCATTTCGCGTGGTAAAGATGGATATATTATGGGTGAAATAATGAAAAAAAAAATATTCAAGTTTACCACGCGTAATGAGTTAATCAATTCAGTTCAAAATAACTTTTTCAAATCTTTTTGATGACAAGCGGCAAGAAATATCAAGCAATGCAGATTAAAATTGCTGTTGCAAGTTACCCCACAGGGGTAGTCAAACACGTTTTTTGAATTTATTAAAACTGTTATCTAGTCATTTTGTACACCGATAAATACTGTAACTGATAGCAAATACCTCTAATGGCATACTTCTACCATTTGTGTGGTTCTGGGAACAATTTTTAGTCTTGTTTTTATACGATCAAACATGTGTAATAATTTTAACCTCCAGAAAAACAACCGAAATGGAACAAATACTCAAATCCTTATCAAAATCGTCTAATTTTGCCTACGAACAACAACTGATATTATAAATTTAAATAATAACAATCCATGTTACAGAAATCGTCAATTCGGTTACATGTCGATGTGTTGCAAGTTTCACCTCTGTTGCAAGTTACCCCGTTTGACGGTATTCGAATATTGGGACTCAGGCGGTCTTGATTTCAATGAAAATTTCTCTGTCATAAAAAGTCATACAACGACTTTTGCATTCGTTTTGCTTAACTGTTTAGAAAAAATATGCTATTTTGTATGGTATGTTTTGGGTCACGTACTATCAAAGTTACCCGCATTATCAACGATAATTTGTTTTACGGTACCGTCGATGGGGGTGACAATGGGTCTGGGGGGTGAGATTGGGTCAAAACGGAAAAATATGACTTATGAAGTATTTCAGCTAATAACTCTAATATTACTAAAATCTATAATTCATATGTTAGGGAACATATTACAACACATAACTGATCACAATATACACTTTCAGAAACAGTAGTTTTTATTTGATATATCAATGAACTTGTATGTTTAAAAGAGACAAAATTAACAACACTAAATTTCTCCTGTGCCAAGTATAACGCATGTACTCTAATCTCTATTGTTATATTAGTAGAAGGTAAAAAGTCTTTCCAATACACTTCACACGTTTTTTCCGGAATCTATTTGATTTTTCCACAAAAATTTCATTTTTTTTCGGTACGGTGTCTAAAACATTAAAAATGGGGATGAGATTGGGTGAAGGAAGAACAATATTGAATGGAATCACAAGTCTACTTTTTTTTTCGTTTAACGGTGCCATGTGTACTCTTTCATCATTAAGATGTGTTTATTCTTACTAAATACAGCATCGCTGAAACATCAAACAAGTCTAGTTGAGGACTCCGTGCATTGAATAACAATGTAACGCATTTTGACAACTCCTCTAACCAGTAACTGTTTTTCGTGCGCAGCAACATCGTAATATTATCAAACGGATTTTTTATTTTCCGAAATTTAATTATTTATTAGTGTTTTCATATTACAGAAACATCTCACGGAAGTACAAATGAGTTGGATCGCTGAAATACCACGATTATGACGTAAACATCTGCCTAAAATGTATTGGTCGTGGAATGTCGCACCGAAATTTAACTATTTGCGAAGGTTTAAAATAATCATTATTTCTGTGAACCTCTGGGGAAACTAAATAGGCTTTATGGCAATGAGGATGAGGCTTTGAAGACAATTTGGGGTAAATAAAAAACAAGAAAATTTGTGTAAACTTGACGATAAATGCTTTTTTCCTCATAGCTCTTCAATTTTTTGCTATAATCGTTCTTTTAAGTGGATTTATCATACTTGTGAAACATCTTACACGTCTTTTCATCTTATTTGCATCGTATTTCATCAATATTTTTCAGTTTTGAAAAGTTTTGCAATCATATTGTCAGAAACAAGTTATTTCAGTTTCAGTGACCCAATGTCACCCCCTCTATGGGGTGAGATTGGGTCGTTTTTTATTCACTTGTAGCGCCGCAGTGAATACATATTTTTCTATAATTTTTTGGACAGTTGTTAATGTAACATCGAACATACATACACACCAAATTTAAAGTTTATTAGAATTAAATTGCAAAAGTTATTCAATAAATAAATCGTACATATCCTTTTTTGACCCATTCTCACCCCCAACGACGGTACCTAAATTGTACAAATGCAGAAATTTGACCAGATTATAGGTCGTCTATAAAACACGGTCCGATGTGAGCAAACAAGTGCCAACCATCCTTTCTCTCTCCTTCTCCATGGTATTATAAGGTTTATCATGATGTTAATACAAAACACCAGATTCAGTTTTTGCTCGGGCGATTAGTACCGTGTAAAAAAAGTTTTCCGCTCAAAAGTTCGAAAAATGTGCAAAAAAACACCATTTCTCGAAGTGTCATGCAAAAATAAGGTTTTGGCGGAAAAAATACCGTTAAGTTACCAGTCACCGTGCGGCCTCCATTCACCGTGCACATAAACAAATTCCCACAGTATATTCATACAATTTTCACAAATCATTCTTTTGTCAGCAAAATAAGATAAAACTGATGAAATGAAGTAGTTCTTGTCACATAACATTTAAAAAAAAACCAAGTTTATGTAGTTAAAATCATGTAAATTCTGTTAAATAATAGGATTTTGTAACACTCTTTGTAGAAATGCCAAAAATTTGCATTTTTCATTTTAGCGTTAGTGTATCGAATTGTTCATAATTTCAACAAGTTTTCGCTGTAGATATTTCTAGTAGGATGTATTTCATCGTATGAACCATGAGATTTTACGCAAATAAGTTTTTGTTATTGTGTTTAAGTCGAAACACAAATGCACGATGAATAGATCCTTTGCAATGTTAATGGTCCCTATTACCGTGCTTTAGTATAAAAGGCTTGAAATTATTGGGTACTATTGGATTTATTGTTATTTCATGAATGATTAAACTACTTCATATTTAGTCTTTGAGCAGATATGAAATAGTTTGGACAATACAGTCAAACCTCCTATAACGATTTTGATGAACAAATAATGATTTAACCATTTTTTCAACTTTCTATGAATTTTATTGTAAAATACGATTTGAATACCCTTAAAAATTAGTGCGCATACTACTAGCAACATATTTGCGCCATCCATAACGTTTCTTCGAGATACAAACTTAAATCACGATGAAAACTATACGCACCGTAATTGGTGCACCAGCGTGCACGGTGAATGGTGACATAGAACGGTACAAGGCGACCTTAACATGATATTTGTAAACATAATTTTTGAGTAATTGTTTGTTATGCATCACTGATTTTAGATTTTTCACTGAATTATGTTATAATTGCACGCTTCATAGTGGTATTCTAGCGCCCTTCAAATGATTTGAAAAAAAAAATATTTTTTTGAAATGCAGATTTATTTTAAATGCACGGTGAATGGTGGCTTGACGGTATACATAAACTTTCAGCACGATCATGGAAAAACCGTGCAAAAAAGAATTGAATAAACGATAAATCTCTATACAATTTTGAATTGAATATTTGTTTTAAATCTACAGAAATGCGAATCACGTGGCTCACCTTCGAACTTTGTTCCTTCTTCGTTCATGCTCGTTTGTCAGAACCTACTCCCCAGAAAAAACACGTGATTTATGGACAGACCCTTAATTACGATTGACCGTTCATGATTAACACCAACCTGAACATGAATTACTTGTCCTGCTTATTTGGTATCTGTACTGAACTCAACTTTAAAAGTTCATATCGTCCATATGGCTTGCATTTCATAGCACGTGTCACGAAAACATACGATATTAAACAGATATCTACTCTCGCGACGCTGACCTACACTGGCATCGGTGTCATTGCATAAATATACCTACTGAGGGCAGATGACGATTCGGAAATAAATTGAATCATATAAATAGAAAATGAAAACAAAACCAGCTCTTCCGACATACACAGCCACATGAAATTTGGTCCACTACTAACTGTCTCGTTGCTGTATAGCATTAGCTCTGTGAAAGTGAACTAGGTACAAGTAGACAGGCTGTGCAAAATAAACCGATGTGTGCATCGGGTGTTCTCTACAATATAGTTTAATCACATTATGTGTCAATGATCGAACTCACGTCATACAGGCACTTATAGTACAGGCCGGTATCCTATGACAAATCGTTGCTTGTTCCCGTTGTTTATGGCGTAGGAGAGAAAAAGCAAACCCTGGACATTTCAGTTACCCAGACATGTCTACTCCTAGAAAGCATGTCTGGTAAATTTAACGCAGCTGACAACGCTGTGACCGACAAGCGCTTCAAGGTTTGTTCTAGCATTCAAATATATGTTGTGTTTTTAAATCCGAGACAAATAATATTCAAATAGGTACTGGCTTTGTATTATCATTACTTGATATTTTATTAGTTATTAGGAAAAAGCTATATTCAATCCCACTGCATATAACATTATCCCATATAAGAACACATCAAAATCACATGTTGTCACGAACATTTTTGAAAACTCTTAGCTACTGTTCCTACTTATTGAACAATGTGGGAATAAAACCTTGCCTCCCCTTGCTTTTGCAAATAAGAATAACCATACCGTCAAGCTACCATTCACCGTGCATTTAAGAATAATTTTGCAGTTCAAAAAATTATACAACTTATTCAAATAATTTGAAGCGTTCTAGAATACCAGTACGTAGCGTGAAGTTGTATCATAATTCAGGGAAAAATCTAAAACTAGTGATGCATAACAAAAAAATACTCAAAAATTATGTTTGAAAATGTCATGTTAATGTCGCCTCGTACCGTTCTATGTCACCATTTACCGTGCTCACTAGTGCACCATTCACCGTGCATATAGTTTTCGTCATGATTTTATTACGTATCTTGAAAAAACGTTGTTGATGGAGCAACTATGTTGCTAGTAGTGTGCGCACTTATTTTTAAGAGTATTCAAATCTTCTTTAAAAAAAAAAACATAAAAAGTTTAAAAATTTGCTAAATAATTATTTTTTTACTAAAATCGTTATAGGACTGTACGTTATAGGACGTTTGACTGTATTATCCAAGCCGTTCCATATTCACTCAAAAACTAAATATGAAGTAGTTTAATCACGACATAGCAATCTAATCTAATCTAAATCTAATATTACCGAATGATTTCATGGCTTTTTTAACTAATGCACGGTAATAGGAACCATATACAGGGTGATTACTAATTCCTGTCAGTAAAGTAAATGATCGTAGATCAGTAGCGCAACCAGGATTTGGTTCTAGGGGGGGTTTAGCAAATTTTAAAATATTTGTTGAGGAGATATTTTTTAATAAAAAAAATCGAATTGAAGTATTTAAGTATGTTTTGTCTTTGAATTAAGAATTATGACAATACATTAGCGTGATTCCATTTAATCGCTCTTCCTCTGTGTTGTCGAGTTTTTCAACAATGAAAAAAATATTCGAGAATAAGCGCAGCAATTTGCAGTAGTAATTATTACCACTATTGTAGGTCCAAAGTAGATCAGCATTACAAAACTAAAGACTAATTGTCACATCTTACAGAATTGGCAATCCAGAAAACCGAGTCCGAATGTCAAAAATGAGTCTTGCTTTTATTGTGAAGATGCTACTATAAAAACGAGATAACTAACCTTTAAATTTCAATACAACAATTAAACTTTGTTTTTCGATGACTTTGTAATCTGATTGATTTACTATTGTAGTAAGACGCCAATTAGTATTTTATTATGTTGGACAAATTTATTGAATGAACACCCTCATGATTTACCCAGAAAATAGAATGTAATTTATGACCCACGACAACAAAATCTCAAATTTGTTGAAATTCCTGATGGGGCTGAAATGCTTCCACTGACAGCTAAATACTTCAATAGCACACACTTTTTCAAAAATTCGTAACCTCTGAAGGTCGCAAAATTTGGCAAAATGCTGAGGCAACTGGATTTCTACTACTGCACCAATAAAAAGGTTCCAATACATCTGAAGGTTTGACAAACTCTTGATACGATTCGTTTTGTTTTAAAAAAGGCTGAAAAACTATGTTTTTAGCTTATTACTACGAATTTGCAGGAAATAATTTTTTTTTCGAACTCTTTAGAGGTCTACGAATATAAATTGAAATACAAATTAGAAGAATGAAAATTGTAAAAACGACTGAAATTTTTAGTGTTAATACGAATCAAACTAAGCTACTGCTCTGTAGGTATATGATGTGTAGCGTTGAATTTCAAAAATATACTTGGTGAGCCTTATATTTTTCGGCTCAAAACCCCCCCTTGGTTGCGCCACTGTCGTAGATAAAAGATGTTTGTATGAATTTTAATTTCCAGTGTACATCCTGGTTTGTACATCTATAAAGTTTGTTTTGACAAAGTAAAGATTCAATCTTTTTTTCATTTACCTTAGTTTTTAGTCATATATGTTGTTTCAAAGGCATTACACCTGGCACGCACGTTTTCCACAGATATGTATTTTTGACTAAACTCCGCTGAAAAATTTGCCTGATTGAAACAGTATGCTACCACCATCTTTCAGACTTACTAGGGATAGCATAAGACTGATTATGAAAAATTTTAGCGAAAAAAATATGTCTTTTTTGGTTAAGATATATGCTATTGAATAACGTGCGTGTTGACTGTAATGCTTCTGAAACAACGCATGTGGCTGGAAATTAGGGTAAAAAAATATGTTATCTATGTATAGTGAAGGCAAATGTTATAGATGTTCAAAACTGGATATGCACTGATAATTAAATTTTATACAAACCATCTTTTTTCTATGATTACTGATTTTACTGACAGGAAATAGTAATCACCCTGTATATTGAAAAGGGTCCATTCACCGTGCATTTGGGTTTCGACTGAGACAAAATAAAAAATTCTAATTTGCATAAAATTTCATTGCTCATACAATGAAATCCATCTTACTAATAGTATCCACAGTGAAAACTTGTTGAAATTTTGAAAAATTTCATACTCTTGCGTTAAAATGAAAAAAAAGTGAATTTTTGGCATTTATACTAAGAGTGTTGAAAAATCTCATTATCAAACAGAATTCACATGATTTTGACTACATAAACTAGGTTTTTGAAAATGCTTTGTGACAAAAACTACTTCATTTCATCAGTTTTATCTTATTTTGCTGACAAAATAATAATTTGTGAAAATTGTATGAATATTCTGTAGGAATTTGTATATGTGCACGGTGAATGGAGGCCGCACGGTGACTGGTGACTTAATGGTATTTGGATTCCACTTTACTCTATTAGAACAATATGGCCAAAGCAAATCAGTAGGAAAATGATTGGTCGGCATATACTGGGCATTAGTGTGGGGCAAAATTCAGATTCTCGCACCAGTCCACTTTTTGGATTACAATTGGTTCCGATAACAATAACAACATTTCAGCTCGATCGGTGGAATTATAATTTACTATGGGGAAAACTTACTTTTTTGTAGAGGTCGCCCATTGACCTCTACAAAAATTCTGAACACAGTCCTCGATAGGTATTTTTACGATTGTAGGATCTGGACCTTATGTCATTTTGTGTTCTAAGATCAATGTGACTAATCTGTAGTATCTGCAACGCCGATTTCTAATAATCATTGTTTTTGATAACCTCCCAAATTGGATTGTACTAAGCGTTGTGCGTTATTAGTGTGAAATTTAATTATTTTCGTGGCTTTTTATTATCACAATATTGTAGGGGAAGTGGTGGCAAAATGAACAGGGGTGGTAAAATGAACACCGTGCCTTTTACCGAGAAAAAAAAAATGATTGAATTTTTCTCACGCACGGACGATTTAGAGCATAAATCGGAGTGTTCGGTTGATACGGAGGTCAATTGAAGTGAAAATATCAACGAAAACAAAGATTTTAGAAAACCACGTTTGAAAATTAGAACTGACGTAACTTTTAGCTCGGGAGTCTTGAGGTTTTTCAGTGGGGTGAATATCGTTATGATATGATGTCAAATCTGATACCTTCATATTTCTTTTTGAATGTATTACAATCATTATTGGATATATTTTCGGAAATGCAATGAAAATTTTCAAAAATATTTGTTTTGCTCACATTTTTTTGCATGATGTTCATTTTACCACCAATAGCTGTTCATTTTACCCACATGATGCATGTAAAATGAACATATACATCGTTTTTTGCTAGCGATAAAAATATGTAAAAAATTGGCTATTTCAGTCTGAATTCGTGTCGCTGCTATAGATAACATCCTTATTTTTGATGTTGTGCGATTGTACTATATAAATTCTCCATTTTTCTATCAGAAACAAGATGATATCCTTAAGATGTTCATTTTACCACCCCTTCCCCTGCAATATAAGTCGAACAATGTGCAGAAAACCGATTGCAATTTCAATAATAAATAAAAACATATTGCATGTACAAGGTGTCCACTTTATGAAATAAACAATCCTTATAACATTTGAACATCACGCAAATACAAAATTATAGACTTTCACAGCACAAACGAGGCACAATGGTCGGAAAAAAAAAGTTTGGCCAAAACTATTTTTATCGCCTAAATCGATGAAATATGTAATCTGAATATGTCATTTGGCATTTTTATTGTTTCAGAAGGGGTTATTCATAAATGACGTAGCCTTTTAAAAAAAAGTTTTTTTTATTAAAATTGTTATTGTAATCAAATTTTAATTTATATTTGATCGAGTTTGATCAAAATGTGTATGAATAGTGGTTAAATATATTTTAAATAAACTTTGTATGAAAAATATTACCAAAATATATGTAAAATATTGAATTATTCAAATAGCTCTAACTTGCAAATCAGCAAATTTCTGCGAAAATGTCAAAGGTTTTTTGTAAGATCTAAAGATGCTTTTTGATGCGCAATATTCGAAGTAGCGGCGACATGGCGCGACAAGAGTTGTTTTTCATGTTCAATATCATCAAAATTACTCAAGTGTTATATAAAAACTTCAACCAAATACTTTTTCCCATCCTCATGCTCAATAAAAGTGTTGAGCCATAAGTTTCCAGATAGTGCGTAACTTTGGGGAAATATTGCATTCCTAAGTTATAAATTTTGTGCTTTGTTTTATTGTTACATTTTCCAATTTTTTGACTTCAGCCGGTTTGCCGTCATAAAAGTAATTGAACTTTAAATTCTAGTTCAATTTCAATTAAGGATCATAATAATATAACACATGAGGTATATTTTAAAATTATAAAAGTCATAAAAATCTAAAAAAAAAAATTTGGTGGTTTTGGTTGCCCCTTTACATGGAGTCCAACCATTGTGCGAGGATCAAATTACACAGCGTCGGGTTTCCATGTAGGGTAAAAGCACCGGTTTTGGTCAGCCTAAGAGAAAATGCCAATAAAAAATAAATGTGAAGCCGTATTTAAACTACAAATATGTCAAATGCAAGCTTTCAATCCATATTATGTATGTATTATATCAAAACTGAGCTAAAACTTTGTTTTTCGCTTTGAAAATCCTGTTGGTCAATATAGGCCAACGGAACCAGTTTCGGCCATAGATTTAACTTCGGTTCCTAAATTGGCCAATTGCATTGATTTCACATGAGAGTGGCCAAATTAGGAGTGCCCTGGCCAAATTAGGTGTATGGGAGTTAAAATTATAAGGAAAATGAATTGTTTGTCTTATGTTTTACGTCAATTTGGACAAGTAAATAAATGTAGCTCTATCATATGAATGTGATCTACTGAACACAAAAGGTTTCATGGTGATTGGCTATGTAAAACGGTGTATAATCCACTATGGCTACAACTGGCGTATGGCCAAAACCGGTGCTTCTACCCTACACAATCGGAACTTCATATTGTTCGGCCATGTAGACGACATCATTGCGGCAGACTTCCACTTGCGGTCTATGGCAGTTTTGAAGGAGACGAAATCAAGAGTACTGCAGTCAACCCATCGCGGAACTAACGTTTTTACACTCATTGTTACTACGTGCGCCTAAACTTCTATTTGTCTTAACTATGATATGGTTATCGCTGCTACTATAATATATATTATATATTATATACTATCACTTGTTATAAAACGATGTGTGGATACACTTGCAAAACCGCTAACTACAGTATTTAATCTTTCCTTGTCAACCTTCCTGGTATAGTACAAGTGAATTGCAGAGAACATCCAATGTTGAAACGTTGGAGAAATTTTCGAAAAAAAATATCGATAACAGTGCGGAACACGTTTTTGTCACAAGCATCAAAATACAGCTATTTACTTATTTTATGATTGCTGAATCCATTGCCATTTTCAAAAATATCATAGCACGTCTAGTTTTTGAGATATTGCCAGCTTGTAAGGCAATATATTGGCTTAATTTGCTACAGAATCCAAAAAAGTTTTGTAAATCATACTCTATATTTCATGTAAACATCAATTAAACCAGTGTTTTATACAACTTTGGCGACCTGTAGCTAAATATTGTGACGTGCAGTGACATTTCTGAGAACAGCATCAGATTCAGCGACCTCAAATCTGCTAGAGGAACATAATTTGATCCTTGAGACACGCAAAAATGTCATTTTTGTTGCGCTGTGTAATTCGTAAAAATCGTTATATTAAGGTTAAGTTAGCATAGGGATCCTTCCTCAGCCGAGTGGTTAGATTCCGATGCTACAAAACAAAGCCGTGCTGGGTTTGATTCCCGGTCGGTCCTGGATTTTTTTGATTAAATGGAAGTTTCCTTGACTTCCCAGGGCATAGAGTATCATCGTTCCTGCCACACGATACACAAAGCGAAAATGACAACTTTGGCAAAGAAAACTCTCAGTTAATATTATAGAAGTGCTCATAAAAACAATAATTTAATGTTGAAAATTGCTGTTTTTTTATTTATTGATCAAAGGTTATTATCATACGACCTTTATTTCAGTTTAGAGTGTTGGTTTGTATATTTTACAACACAAACAAAATTAAACTAAGGATTCAGAAAAGTTAACATATATATTTCAAAACGTATAAACAGTGAACTCGCAACAAATTCTTTAAAAAAAATTTCGGTCAAATTTTACGTGAATCCGCAGTACAACGTAATTGCATACCTCATCTGCTACAAATAAACTACTCTTACGCCATCACAAAACTATTGAGAACCAAAATGCATGTAAGATAAGCAAAATTATAATTATATACGATCTTGCGGAACATTATTCTTATACTTCATGGATTGCGCTTTAAATAGAAATTACTTTTAGTTACAGGAATTGATTAGATCCTTCTACATATCTTGCATATAACAATAAGGATCAGAACGAATGTTTTGTACAAAACTTATAAATCATTGCAGTACTTGGTAGTTACATATTCGTGTGTATCAACTTAAACAGTCAAGCATTCGTAACTAACAGTTCCATTTAAATGAAGGTAAACTTGAAGTTACAAACTAAAAATTGTGAATAGCATGTTTCGCAGAAAAGTGTAGTATATATGTGTAATTTTTTCGAGCCTTAATTTTTTCTAAATTATGTTTTTTGATTAAAAAAAAAACACGTTCAAAAACATCATAACGGATGATCATCTATAGAACCTGTTCAAAATTTATGAAAACAAATCATTTTATTATCAAACTGTAATGATTTCTAAAAGTGCCCAAAGTAGCCCCTTTTTTGTTTTGAAGAACACATTTTTTTGCTATTTTTATTTCTTAATGGATTTGCCTCATAGTTTGCACTTTTGCTACGCACATATACAACTATGATATATGTAAGAATTATCGAAATCTATCCTTAATTCTTAGAGCTACAAATCCTCAAGGGGAAACATGTGAAAATAATGTCAAAAGAAGCCCCGTTTGATAGTTTTTTATACAATTATCATTCTTTACCATTTTGCATAGAGCCTTTTAAGAAAAAGATACCGCTATTTATACCTTCTGGAGAAAACAGTTTGTCACCATTAAACTCCCAAAAGCGAGCTCCTCATTCAAGTTCGGCTACTAATCTGGTTGAATGATACTGATTTTGACCATGCATCGGTACTCTAGCGTATCAAATCATTGGTTCTACTCTTAAGGTCTAAAGTCGTTTTTTTTGTAACTGTGAAAAGGTTTTATCGCAATAGAATTTTAGATTCCTTGAAACAAGAAGCTTATTTTTGAATTTGGGAGGTCTGCTATTCCACTGATTCGGAATCATTTACCTCCTAGATATCCAAAGATAAGCACTTGAACTCGGAAAGAACTTGTTTTATGAATTGAAACCAGCCCCAGATGCTGATTGGGTCATTTTTTTCATTTCGACCTCCTAATCATTTAGGACAAATTTGGTGTGCTTTGGTGACTTTTTACTCTCTTATACTCTTTCGACAATAACTTATCAGTATTAACAAGAACAGATCGACATTAGTACAATATGGTAGATCTAACGTCGTAACGCACCTCGAAAAAGTGATCTACCCGTGTTACGGGACAAGAAGAACATTGTTAACTAAATGTTCAATTTAGTTTTAATAAATTTGGATGACATTGTTGCCTAGCACAAAACACCTATATTAATTAATTTAGAAAGATGAAAAAATAGAAATGGTGCGCTTTTGAGAGCTGGGGCAAAGCTTTATGTTAAACTGCCCTCGGATTGTGATACAACAGATTACCATGACAAGCAGTGTAAGTTTATATATAAATGAATGCCTAGACTGGACGAAAGAAGCTTAAGTTTACAAGTTTTGTTTCGTTTTTGTTAATCCCGATCCAGAAAAGAATGTCTGCTCTAAATTTGTTTCCTCCATTTTAGTTTCCCGAAAAAGCATGACCATCCTAAATGTTATCGCTTGGAAACAATGTACATATCTGAAAATTTGGTGGTGTAAAATTTGATAAGTTCAAAAACGCATTCGAATGGTTGTTTTTCTACTGATATATCTGTAGTATTATAATAATAAAAAGGGACAAATGTCCCAATATAAAATAATTCCCGATATAATGTAGCAAATCCGAAGAGTTATATTGCATTCAACTATCCCCGTATTCAATCTCACTAGAAAAACTAAAACATGGTTCACTTAGGCTGCTTTATTGTCAATCTTTAAACAAGCAATCTAGGGTACAAATTCCATGCACACCAATTGGGTATAGCCCTTCACAGCCAGGTGCTAACCATAGCGATGTTTGTGCAGACAGATCGTGACCTAATTTATTGTTTACCATTTGCTGGAAGTGAAGGTGAGACATTGAAAAACCTTCACATTGAATGAAGTTGTAATCTAATCTACTTAATCACACGCCAAAATGAATAACAATGAACTGATATTGAACTGCATCGTTATCACTTGATTTGAATTATTCGCACTGTAATTATTTATTGTTTTATTGTTCCATCAAATCTAACAATCACTCCACATTGCTATCTATAGCTATCTATTTCAAATAAGTCCATGATGTATGTTGTGAAATGATGGACATACCAAATATTACCGATATTCATTTGTTATGAAAACCGGTGAAAACACAAACAATTTGCTAACCATGAACACAGTCCTCGATAGGTATTTTTACGATTGTAGGATCTGGACCTTATGTCATTTTGTGTTCTAAGATCAATGTGACTAATCTGTAGTATCTGCAACGCCGATTTCTAATAATCATTGTTTTTGATAACCTCCCAAATTGGATTGTACTAAGCGTTGTGCGTTATTAGTGTGAAATTTAATTATTTTCGTGGCTTTTTATTATCACAATATTGTAGGGGAAGTGGTGGCAAAATGAACAGGGGTGGTAAAATGAACACCGTGCCTTTTACCGAGAAAAAAAAAATGATTGAATTTTTCTCACGCACGGACGATTTAGAGCATAAATCGGAGTGTTCGGTTGATACGGAGGTCAATTGAAGTGAAAATATCAACGAAAACAAAGATTTTAGAAAACCACGTTTGAAAATTAGAACTGACGTAACTTTTAGCTCGGGAGTCTTGAGGTTTTTCAGTGGGGTGAATATCGTTATGATATGATGTCAAATCTGATACCTTCATATTTCTTTTTGAATGTATTACAATCATTATTGGATATATTTTCGGAAATGCAATGAAAATTTTCAAAAATATTTGTTTTGCTCACATTTTTTTGCATGATGTTCATTTTACCACCAATAGCTGTTCATTTTACCCACATGATGCATGTAAAATGAACATATACATCGTTTTTTGCTAGCGATAAAAATATGTAAAAAATTGGCTATTTCAGTCTGAATTCGTGTCGCTGCTATAGATAACATCCTTATTTTTGATGTTGTGCGATTGTACTATATAAATTCTCCATTTTTCTATCAGAAACAAGATGATATCCTTAAGATGTTCATTTTACCACCCCTTCCCCTGCAATATAAGTCGAACAATGTGCAGAAAACCGATTGCAATTTCAATAATAAATAAAAACATATTGCATGTACAAGGTGTCCACTTTATGAAATAAACAATCCTTATAACATTTGAACATCACGCAAATACAAAATTATAGACTTTCACAGCACAAACGAGGCACAATGGTCGGAAAAAAAAAGTTTGGCCAAAACTATTTTTATCGCCTAAATCGATGAAATATGTAATCTGAATATGTCATTTGGCATTTTTATTGTTTCAGAAGGGGTTATTCATAAATGACGTAGCCTTTTAAAAAAAAGTTTTTTTTATTAAAATTGTTATTGTAATCAAATTTTAATTTATATTTGATCGAGTTTGATCAAAATGTGTATGAATAGTGGTTAAATATATTTTAAATAAACTTTGTATGAAAAATATTACCAAAATATATGTAAAATATTGAATTATTCAAATAGCTCTAACTTGCAAATCAGCAAATTTCTGCGAAAATGTCAAAGGTTTTTTGTAAGATCTAAAGATGCTTTTTGATGCGCAATATTCGAAGTAGCGGCGACATGGCGCGACAAGAGTTGTTTTTCATGTTCAATATCATCAAAATTACTCAAGTGTTATATAAAAACTTCAACCAAATACTTTTTCCCATCCTCATGCTCAATAAAAGTGTTGAGCCATAAGTTTCCAGATAGTGCGTAACTTTGGGGAAATATTGCATTCCTAAGTTATAAATTTTGTGCTTTGTTTTATTGTTACATTTTCCAATTTTTTGACTTCAGCCGGTTTGCCGTCATAAAAGTAATTGAACTTTAAATTCTAGTTCAATTTCAATTAAGGATCATAATAATATAACACATGAGGTATATTTTAAAATTATAAAAGTCATAAAAATCTAAAAAAAAAAATTTGGTGGTTTTGGTTGCCCCTTTACATGGAGTCCAACCATTGTGCGAGGATCAAATTACACAGCGTCGGGTTTCCATGTAGGGTAAAAGCACCGGTTTTGGTCAGCCTAAGAGAAAATGCCAATAAAAAATAAATGTGAAGCCGTATTTAAACTACAAATATGTCAAATGCAAGCTTTCAATCCATATTATGTATGTATTATATCAAAACTGAGCTAAAACTTTGTTTTTCGCTTTGAAAATCCTGTTGGTCAATATAGGCCAACGGAACCAGTTTCGGCCATAGATTTAACTTCGGTTCCTAAATTGGCCAATTGCATTGATTTCACATGAGAGTGGCCAAATTAGGAGTGCCCTGGCCAAATTAGGTGTATGGGAGTTAAAATTATAAGGAAAATGAATTGTTTGTCTTATGTTTTACGTCAATTTGGACAAGTAAATAAATGTAGCTCTATCATATGAATGTGATCTACTGAACACAAAAGGTTTCATGGTGATTGGCTATGTAAAACGGTGTATAATCCACTATGGCTACAACTGGCGTATGGCCAAAACCGGTGCTTCTACCCTACACAATCGGAACTTCATATTGTTCGGCCATGTAGACGACATCATTGCGGCAGACTTCCACTTGCGGTCTATGGCAGTTTTGAAGGAGACGAAATCAAGAGTACTGCAGTCAACCCATCGCGGAACTAACGTTTTTACACTCATTGTTACTACGTGCGCCTAAACTTCTATTTGTCTTAACTATGATATGGTTATCGCTGCTACTATAATATATATTATATATTATATACTATCACTTGTTATAAAACGATGTGTGGATACACTTGCAAAACCGCTAACTACAGTATTTAATCTTTCCTTGTCAACCTTCCTGGTATAGTACAAGTGAATTGCAGAGAACATCCAATGTTGAAACGTTGGAGAAATTTTCGAAAAAAAATATCGATAACAGTGCGGAACACGTTTTTGTCACAAGCATCAAAATACAGCTATTTACTTATTTTATGATTGCTGAATCCATTGCCATTTTCAAAAATATCATAGCACGTCTAGTTTTTGAGATATTGCCAGCTTGTAAGGCAATATATTGGCTTAATTTGCTACAGAATCCAAAAAAGTTTTGTAAATCATACTCTATATTTCATGTAAACATCAATTAAACCAGTGTTTTATACAACTTTGGCGACCTGTAGCTAAATATTGTGACGTGCAGTGACATTTCTGAGAACAGCATCAGATTCAGCGACCTCAAATCTGCTAGAGGAACATAATTTGATCCTTGAGACACGCAAAAATGTCATTTTTGTTGCGCTGTGTAATTCGTAAAAATCGTTATATTAAGGTTAAGTTAGCATAGGGATCCTTCCTCAGCCGAGTGGTTAGATTCCGATGCTACAAAACAAAGCCGTGCTGGGTTTGATTCCCGGTCGGTCCTGGATTTTTTTGATTAAATGGAAGTTTCCTTGACTTCCCAGGGCATAGAGTATCATCGTTCCTGCCACACGATACACAAAGCGAAAATGACAACTTTGGCAAAGAAAACTCTCAGTTAATATTATAGAAGTGCTCATAAAAACAATAATTTAATGTTGAAAATTGCTGTTTTTTTATTTATTGATCAAAGGTTATTATCATACGACCTTTATTTCAGTTTAGAGTGTTGGTTTGTATATTTTACAACACAAACAAAATTAAACTAAGGATTCAGAAAAGTGAACATATATATTTCAAAACGTATAAACAGTGAACTCGCAACAAATTCTTTAAAAAAAATTTCGGTCAAATTTTACGTGAATCCGCAGTACAACGTAATTGCATACCTCATCTGCTACAAATAAACTACTCTTACGCCATCACAAAACTATTGAGAACCAAAATGCATGTAAGATAAGCAAAATTATAATTATATACGATCTTGCGGAACATTATTCTTATACTTCATGGATTGCGCTTTAAATAGAAATTACTTTTAGTTACAGGAATTGATTAGATCCTTCTACATATCTTGCATATAACAATAAGGATCAGAACGAATGTTTTGTACAAAACTTATAAATCATTGCAGTACTTGGTAGTTACATATTCGTGTGTATCAACTTAAACAGTCAAGCATTCGTAACTAACAGTTCCATTTAAATGAAGGTAAACTTGAAGTTACAAACTAAAAATTGTGAATAGCATGTTTCGCAGAAAAGTGTAGTATATATGTGTAATTTTTTCGAGCCTTAATTTTTTCTAAATTATGTTTTTTGATTAAAAAAAAAACACGTTCAAAAACATCATAACGGATGATCATCTATAGAACCTGTTCAAAATTTATGAAAACAAATCATTTTATTATCAAACTGTAATGATTTCTAAAAGTGCCCAAAGTAGCCCCTTTTTTGTTTTGAAGAACACATTTTTTTGCTATTTTTATTTCTTAATGGATTTGCCTCATAGTTTGCACTTTTGCTACGCACATATACAACTATGATATATGTAAGAATTATCGAAATCTATCCTTAATTCTTAGAGCTACAAATCCTCAAGGGGAAACATGTGAAAATAATGTCAAAAGAAGCCCCGTTTGATAGTTTTTTATACAATTATCATTCTTTACCATTTTGCATAGAGCCTTTTAAGAAAAAGATACCGCTATTTATACCTTCTGGAGAAAACAGTTTGTCACCATTAAACTCCCAAAAGCGAGCTCCTCATTCAAGTTCGGCTACTAATCTGGTTGAATGATACTGATTTTGACCATGCATCGGTACTCTAGCGTATCAAATCATTGGTTCTACTCTTAAGGTCTAAAGTCGTTTTTTTTGTAACTGTGAAAAGGTTTTATCGCAATAGAATTTTAGATTCCTTGAAACAAGAAGCTTATTTTTGAATTTGGGAGGTCTGCTATTCCACTGATTCGGAATCATTTACCTCCTAGATATCCAAAGATAAGCACTTGAACTCGGAAAGAACTTGTTTTATGAATTGAAACCAGCCCCAGATGCTGATTGGGTCATTTTTTTCATTTCGACCTCCTAATCATTTAGGACAAATTTGGTGTGCTTTGGTGACTTTTTACTCTCTTATACTCTTTCGACAATAACTTATCAGTATTAACAAGAACAGATCGACATTAGTACAATATGGTAGATCTAACGTCGTAACGCACCTCGAAAAAGTGATCTACCCGTGTTACGGGACAAGAAGAACATTGTTAACTAAATGTTCAATTTAGTTTTAATAAATTTGGATGACATTGTTGCCTAGCACAAAACACCTATATTAATTAATTTAGAAAGATGAAAAAATAGAAATGGTGCGCTTTTGAGAGCTGGGGCAAAGCTTTATGTTAAACTGCCCTCGGATTGTGATACAACAGATTACCATGACAAGCAGTGTAAGTTTATATATAAATGAATGCCTAGACTGGACGAAAGAAGCTTAAGTTTACAAGTTTTGTTTCGTTTTTGTTAATCCCGATCCAGAAAAGAATGTCTGCTCTAAATTTGTTTCCTCCATTTTAGTTTCCCGAAAAAGCATGACCATCCTAAATGTTATCGCTTGGAAACAATGTACATATCTGAAAATTTGGTGGTGTAAAATTTGATAAGTTCAAAAACGCATTCGAATGGTTGTTTTTCTACTGATATATCTGTAGTATTATAATAATAAAAAGGGACAAATGTCCCAATATAAAATAATTCCCGATATAATGTAGCAAATCCGAAGAGTTATATTGCATTCAACTATCCCCGTATTCAATCTCACTAGAAAAACTAAAACATGGTTCACTTAGGCTGCTTTATTGTCAATCTTTAAACAAGCAATCTAGGGTACAAATTCCATGCACACCAATTGGGTATAGCCCTTCACAGCCAGGTGCTAACCATAGCGATGTTTGTGCAGACAGATCGTGACCTAATTTATTGTTTACCATTTGCTGGAAGTGAAGGTGAGACATTGAAAAACCTTCACATTGAATGAAGTTGTAATCTAATCTACTTAATCACACGCCAAAATGAATAACAATGAACTGATATTGAACTGCATCGTTATCACTTGATTTGAATTATTCGCACTGTAATTATTTATTGTTTTATTGTTCCATCAAATCTAACAATCACTCCACATTGCTATCTATAGCTATCTATTTCAAATAAGTCCATGATGTATGTTGTGAAATGATGGACATACCAAATATTACCGATATTCATTTGTTATGAAAACCGGTGAAAACACAAACAATTTGCTAACCATGAGCTATCAAATGTAAGGAAATACCTGTGCTTTGGCGTTGTCGTTGAATTGCAGCATCCGACAGTCCCTGCTTTTCAGACGATGATGCTGTACTCTCGGCAACAGACGCCATCTTGATATTTTCAAAGAGCTTTTTCTACGTGTATCCTTTTTACAGCTTTGAATCCAGCACACAAAGAATGGGCGGCTGCACTAGAACAGAAATTGCGCTTTTAGCAGTCTTTTATCTCCTTGAAACAATAAAATTGCGTTTTTCACGATTTCGATTACAAATGCTTATTCCACTTCTTTCTAATCACATCAACACCCATCAACCTTTCTCAGCTGCTCTACAATAACAAAGATGACCACACTTTTAACTATTTTTAAACTTTTTTTAACACTGAGAGAAAAATATAGATTATTCAATCAATGGTAATGCAAAGATTCGCGAATTTCTATCACTGCTCGCAGACAGTTAGCACAACAAGTGTCAACCACAGCTTCACAAGATCATTGAATCAAATGGAAGCAACTCTATTACTGATTGAGTTGAACTTCCCTTCAACGTTTTGCGACGGATGATGCTTATGAGGATCCACCTATCTTTTTTGTTTACACTGCACCGCAAATTATCGCGTTTGACGAGCGTTTTTGTCGTCTAGTGATGATGATGATAGGGAGAAATATGATAACAGATATTTAGGAGCCGTTCGTGAAGCGAAAAACTGCCGTAACTGTTTCAAATGTGGGGGAATTTTCGTGTCTACATGTTGGTCTACTACACTTTCGCGCCAACCAACGCATGCGCGCCAAAATTGAAGACAGATTTTCACAGATGGCAGCACTCAGTAGAAACCACAGAAAGCTTCATTCTCCTGATGCCGTCTACGTTCATGATTGTACAACTTTTCTTACATGTTTCTGACTTGAAAAGCACGCGTCCGAAAAGCTATCAATAATCATGTTTGTAATATATTCTTAAATCATGAATACATAAATAATATTTAACAATAAATAGAATAAAACATTCTAAACGGATATAACAGATATAAGGTAAAAGCACCGGTTTTGGCCAGGTAATATTGAAAACATCTGGGAAGACTTCAATATATGGAACATATGTCATGCTTCAATCGATATTATGTATGAAAACTATAAGATTGACCAGAATCACGTTGGTTGCAATAAGCTGCTTGAACCATTTTCGGCCACATTTTAACTTCGGTTCTTAAATTGGCGAATAATATTGTGGCCAAATTAGGTGTACAGCAGTATTAACTTTAAGATAATAGCTTAAATTGATACTGTTGTCATAACCGCTGCTTCTAATCTACTATGATCATATTCTTAATGGTACAAAAAAGTCGCACTATTAATTGGTAACCAAATGTGCAGCTCGTTGTACAAATGAATTAACCGGTGCTAATCGTACCTTCGTGCTGTGCGTACACCAACTCTCTCTGCTGGGGTTGGGACATTTCGCATAAAGACGTTTCGCATAAGCACGTTTCACATACGGACATTTGGCATAATGGACATTTGGCATAATCAGAATTACATGCCTTCTTTAAAATGCTACCTGTTATTGTATGAAACTGCTTTATGCGAAACGTCCATTATGCCAAACGCCCGTATGCGAAACGTCCATATGCGAAACGTCTTTATGCGAAATGGGTCACCCCCCTCTCTGCTCTTGGAAGTTTTTTAAAAACTACCTAAAGCAATAAAACAGTACTTTTCAGTGCTAAAATTAAAAACGGTACTTTTCAGTGCTACTAAAACAGTACTTTTCAGTACTATTTTTTCTACTATTGATCCCTTTACGATTCTTGTTTGGACCCATGCCTTCGATTTTTAGTTGTACCCGTTTGCGAAAGCTAGCGGTGGTAATCCTTCTTGGACACCGTCTTGGGAAAAAAAAACCTCTTAGGAGGTCTCGTCTTCTTTCGTTTTCAAGACAAATTTTCCGAACAACCAAGTCTCTAGCCCGGGCTCTTTGATTCAAGTGAGGAAGCAAAGAGTGCCGCCTATCGTGGTCAGTTGTTCCGAATTTTTCCTGCCTAAAGGAGATCTTGAACTCCATTAGGGGAAACAAGGTCTCCTTCCAAATCGCAAAGAAAGAAGACTGTCGCGTTTTGCCGGAAACTCTTAAAGATCGCGAACATCTTCCCAAACATCTTGAAGAGAAGAAACACAATTTTCTTTACTTATGACAACAAAACTGAACGTTTGTTCAAAGTCGTTTGAAAGGTCTCGCATGTGACTATAAGTCACCTGAAGAGATCAAAAATGGAATAAATGATTTACTTGGATTTTCCCCAGTCCAAGTAATCATTATGAAAAAGAGAACCCAATCAGGCATTGTTCGGAAGAATCGGGCTTTCTCAAGAATATTATTTAGTTTACTTTAACAAGAAAGATCTTAAAGCTTTAGAAAAAGCTAGACGATGAGACGATGTTCGTGTGACATGGGAACATTTCCAGAAACCTGGAGGAAATTACCAGAACCCCACTCAGTGCCGTCGGTGCCAAAAGTGGGGTTATGGTTCAAAAAATTGCCGCATGGATGCTAAACGCATGATTTTCGGAGGTTCTTCTCACGCTAACGACGTCTATCCAGTGAAGGAAGATACCGATAAGTTCATATGCGCGAATTGCGGGGACAATCATAAGTCAAATTGTTGGGCTTGTCCGTCGCGTAGGCGAGTCGTCGAGGCTCGTGCCAGGCAGATGAACAGTAATATCAGTTACGATAACAGTCGTTTCCGGAATTTCTCTGGTAGAGTTTCGAACAAAGCTCATTTTTCAGTTAACGATCGCTTGATTAGGAATCATACCCATCTGGTAGATCATAATCATGCTCATTCACAAACTAATTTTAATCCGTCGGGTAGCTGTTCGAATCTTTTGATTTCGAATGTATCTACCCAAGAAAAATCCTTTGCCGATGTCGTAGCAGGTAATTTGAACTCCTCCCCTTTACATACTGTGAGTACCAGTTCTGATTGTTTCAAATCAAACGAAAAAAAAACCCTGCCGCCACAGGTAACTTCTACTCTGCCTTTTCGTCTACCGAAAATTCAAACGGAAAATCATCAGATAATGTACCCAATTCAAGTGATATGTCTGCCTCTGATTTTATTTTTGTAACTGAACAATTGAATCAAATGTTTGATGCACAGACAAACAGACGTAACACTTGACGTAACAAATCTCGATCAAAATCATAGTCACGAAGACGGTAGTGTGTAAACGTAATTTAAATATTTTAAATTGAAATGCTCGTTCTTTGAATGCTAAAGAGGACGAGCTGTTTAATTTTCTTACAGCTAATAACGTGCATATAGCAGTTATTACTGAAACCTATTTAAAACCAGGATCCAAACTAATAAAGATCCTAACTTTTTTGTTTATTGTAATAATCGACTTGATGGGGCATGTGGAGGAGTTGCAATCATCATTCATAGACGTATAACTGTTTTCGTCATTTGAAACTAAAGTTTTTGAAACTTTAGGTGATTCTGTTGCAACACAGCTTACTAAATATACTTTCAAGCTCTCTATTTGCCTTTTCAATGCTCTGAACAGCAAGTTAATTTGCTCCAAACTGACTTGCGCAATTAGTCAATTTTATTGTCATTAGTGACTTTAATGCCAAACATCGGTCAAGGAATAATTCTCAAAGTAATTCCAACGGCAGAACTTTATTTGATGAGTGCTCTTCAGGATATTTCTCAATTCGATACCCTGATAGCCCTACATGTTTTCCTCTTCTAAAAATCCATCTACGATTGATTTCGTCTTAACCGACTCTAGTCATCGTTGTAGACAACTTATTACTCATGCTGGTTTTGATTCTGATCATGTCCCTGTTACGATTCAAATATCCCATGAAGCGATTCGCAATCCTATCAGCTCCACTTTCAATTATTTCCGAGCCGACTGGAATATATATGAAACATATATTGACTCTAATCTTGATGTTAACATTACTTTACAAACAAAACATGATATTGACAATGCTCTTGAAACTTTAACAAATTCCGTTGTTGAAGCCAGGAGCATTGCAATTCCAAAATGTGAAGAAAAATTTGAATCCATGATTATAGACGATGATCTTAAACTCTTGATCCGCCTTAAAAACATGAGGAGAAGGCAATTTCAACGCACTCGCGATCCTGCTATGAAGATTATATGGCAGGATTTGCAGAAACAAATCAAGAAACGTTTTTTCACAATTAAGAAACAAATATTTTGAAAATAAAATTTCTCAATTGGACCCTGGCTTTAAGCCCTTTTGAAAATTATCTAAAATTTTGAAAAAAAAACCTCAGGAGCCAATACCGGCATTGAAAGAGGAAAACAAATTATTACTAACTAATTACGAAAAAGCTCAAAAACTTACTATGCAGTTTGAATGCGCGCACAATTTCAATTTAGGACTTACTTGTCCAATTGAAAATCAAGTTACTCAGGACTTCGAAAATATTCTCAATCAAGAAAACGTTTTCGAAAATGCCTGTGAGACTGATTTGGAAGAAGTGAGAACTATTATTAAAAAAAAATCAAAAATATGAAAGCTCCTGGCGATGATGGAATTTTCTACATCCTTATCAAGAAACTTCCAGATAGTAGCTTATCATTCTTAGTTGATATATTTAACATTTTTTTTTTTTCAATTAGCATATTTTCCTGACAAATTGAAAAATGCATAGGTTGCACCATTTTTAAAACCAGACATAAATCTTGCAGAAGCTTCCAATCAGTTTGCTTTCCTCCATCAGTAAACTTTTTGAAAAGGTCGTTTTGAACAGAATGATGGCCCACATCAACGAAAATTCAATTTTTGCCATTTAACAGTTCGGATTCCGCTATGGACATTCGACAACTCATCAACTTTTACGTATAACAAATTTGATTCGTTCCAACAAATCTGAAGGCTATTCTACTGGTCTTGCTCTTCTAGACATAGAAAAAGCATTCAACAGTGTTTGGCATGAAGCCTTGATTGTAAAATTAAAAAACTTTAATTTTCCAACGTACATTGTTAGAATAATTCAAAGTTATCTGTCAAATCGTACACTTCAGGTTAATTATCAGAACTCATGCTGGTGTTCCTCAAGGCAGCATTTTGGGACCAATATTATACAATATTTTCACATCTGACTTTCCTGAGTTACCTCAGGGATGTCAAAAATCTTTGTTTGCGGATGACACAGGCCTCTCCGCCAAAAGACGAAGTCTGCGTGCCATCTGTAGTCGATTGCAAAAAAAAAGTTTGGATATTTTTTCATCATACTTGCAGAAATGGAATGATTTCGCCTAATGCTTCCAAAACTCAACTAATAATATTCCCACATAAACCAAAAGCTCTTTATTTGAAAATTTCAAGTGTACATGTTATTATGTTATTGTCATGTTATTTGTCTTAAGAACAAGCTTTTGAGCATGAGCATGAGCTTGAGCATGATTGACCGCCCGCAGATGCTACTCTGTTATTGCAAGAACAGCTGTACTTACACAGGGAACCAACAGACACTACTCGGGATCAGTAGCATCCTCAATGTGTAAGTACTGGTGCTCTCATTATTATAACAAACAATAACGGCGCCGGCTGCGTCCGAATGCAGGTCAATTTAGAGATGGGAGGGAAATGTTGACGTGTTACTTGCTTTATGGAAGCCGAGGAGTCCTCTGCACTTCCACAAGTAGACACTGGGAGTTTGGATATGGGAAAGGTTTGGGTAAAGGATTCGTTTTGGTTAACGATAAATATATAATTTGAAATTAATGCGCCTAACCAGATTCGCGATATTACTCGATAAAAGCATTGAACGCCGAACAAGTGTTCGTCGCTCGCCCCACAGAAGCAAGCGATAAGATCAAAGGATCAAACACTACTAACGCGATCCGCGATACTATTCCACCGTGGTTCGCGAACGATGCGCGACATGTTTGATACCGCCCTCGCCGCCCGCCCCCGCAGGAGCAAGCAACAAATTCGAAGGATCAAACAATACTAACAATCGCGAAGCTTTTTCACTTCTTCCCGAACGACGCGCGACATGTTTGATCCTGCCTTCGTCGCTCGCCCCCGCAGGAGCAAGCAACCAGGTCAAAGGATCAAACAGTACTCTTTGTCTTAAGAACAAGCTTTTGATATTCAAACAAATTTTCAGGCCATGTTGTATGCTGTACCAATATGGACCAGCTGTTGTAATACCAGGAAGGAAGCTCTGCAGAGAATTCAAAATAAAATTTTGAAAATGATTCTGAAGCTTCCTACCTGGTATAGTACCAATGAGTTACATAGAATATCCAATGTTGAAACATTGGAACAAATGGTAAATAAAATAATTAATAATTTCAGGCAAAAATCGTCACAATCTTCTATTGCCACGATTAATGCGTTATATATTTAGGTTAAGTTAGGTTAAGTAAATTGAACACGTGTTTTTTTCTCTTATAAGCTGAATGTAATGTTAATGTTGTCTTATCAGAAATAAATGTAATGTTTGGAATGATACTAATAAAGAAATTAAAAAAAAATGTTACTCGGGCCTATGATACATTAGTTTTAAGCAGTATTACAATGATATTCGATCTTCTTGCATCATTTTGAACTTGAAATATTAATAAATGCCCAAGTATAACATTTTCCGTAATCTTGAAATACAAAAAAAGGAGGATGCCTGGCAAGGATGGTTTCGGAGCCGAACTCATCAAGATTTGCTCGGACAGGTTGGCCGCTTGTCTGCATCGGCTAATAGTCAGAATCTGGGAAACGGAACAGCTACCGGAGGAGTGGAAGCAAGGCGTTATAATCGCTATCTACAAGAAGGACGACAAACTGAAGTGTAAAAATTATCGTGCAACCGCCCATATAGTGCTATCTCAGATCCTCTTCCGTCTTCTATCACCTATACAAACGAGTTCGTGGGAAGTTATCAAGCAGGTTTCATCGATGGCCGCTCGACAACGGACCAGATCGTTTCCGTGCGACAAATCCTTCAAAAATATCGTGAGTACCAGGTCCCTACGCACCACCTGTTCATCAATTTTAAAGCGGCATACGATAATATTGACCTGTAGAGCTATGGAAGATCATGAACGAGATCAGCTTACGCGGGAAGCTCACAAGATTGATCAGAGCAACGATGGACGGTAAGCAAAACTGCGTAAAGATCTCGGGCGAACACTCCAGTTCGTTCGAGTCTCGGCGGGGACTACAACAAGGCGATGGACATTCGTGTCTGTTTTTCAATATTGCGCTTGAAGGTGTCATGCAGAGAGCCCGACTTAGAGGCACGATTTTACGAGATTCGGACAATTTGCTTCGATATCCATGTCATTAGTGGTAGAAAATTTGAAACGGTGGCAAATTTGTTTACCCGCCTGAAACGCGAAGCAACAAAAATCGGGATAATGGTGAATGCGTCGAAAACAAAGTACATGCTGGTAGGCGGAACTGAGCGCTACAGGGCTAGGAAGCAGTGTCACGATAGACGGGGATACCTTCGAGGTGGTGGATGAGTTCGTCTACCTCGAATCCTTGCTGACGGTTAACAACAATGTTAGTCGGGAAATACGAAGGCGCATCATCAGTGCAAGTCGTGCCTACTATGGGCTCCAGAAGAAACTGCGGTCATTAAAGATTCACCCCCGCACCAAATGCACGATGTACAAAACGATCATAAGACCGGTAGTCCTCTACGAGCATGAGACGTGGACTGTGCTCGAGGAGGACAGTGTGTGGCGGCGAAGAATGACTTACGGGCTTGCTCAAATCTACGGCGTACCCAGTATCCTGAAGGTGGCTAAAGCTGGATGGATACGATAGGCAGGGCATGTTGCAAGAATGCCGGAAAACAGCCATGTAAACATGGTGTTCGCCACGAATCCTGTCGGTACAAAAAGGCGTGGAGCACAGCAAGCTAAGTGGATTGACCAGGTGCACCAGGACCTGGAGAGCGTGGGTCGCAGTTGAAGATGGAGAAAAGCGGCCATGAACCGAGTGCATTGGCGAAATATTGTTGGCGAGGTTTTATCAAGTTAATTGATGTAAATATGTCTACATTTTTTTCTCGTTTTTCGCTAAAAACTGATCAAATAGCTTTGGTTTTTTAATGGACGCCTTGATTTGTGACCCAATTTTTTTCAGACAGGTGACGTTTAGTGAAGGAATAGTCTCTCACATGTTGGGGAATAGTTGGCTCCGATGGTAAACAACGTGTTTCTCTGGCAGAAAATCCGGAACATCCGTAAAAATGATCGATTGATGGAAAGAATCCAAGACTGTTGTGTTTTTTTTTATGAAAACTCATCAGAATCCCATATTATAGAACGCAATAGATTATTTAAATTATTCATGCACCTAGGTGGCCACTATTACGGCCTCTGGAAGACCAAGAACATCCGTAAAAATAGTCATTTCGTTTCGCGCATTTTGCTGGGCACTGCTTCGGAAAGCCCAAGCAAGACGGTTCGTTTTCAGGACGCCGAGAAGTTTTGCGGTTCGTGTTTTGTGAGTGCGAAAAGATATTCGTGTTCTGTCGAGGATTATCAACTGGTGAGCTCATTTCATGCATCGTCACTACAAATGTCGATATTATTCATATTTTATAAAATTTCAATATACAAATATTTTTCTTATTTTGACAATTTAAATAACATCTTTTGATTGGTTCGGCATTATGGATGTTGACGTATTTTTCAAAACGTCTACCAAAATCTTTTAACGTTGAGACAAAAATGCACAGCGTTAGTCTTATGTAATTTTCAAACAAACTATGTATGCTTCGTCATTACAATTGTCGGCTTTATTCCTGTTTCATATAATTTAAAATATATACATATGTTTTTCTCTTTTCACCATTACTAAAAACGTCCCAGATAGCCGTAGCGGTAAACGCGAAGCTTTTCAGCAAGATCAAGCTGAGGGTCGTGGGTTCGAATCCCACCGGTCGAGGATCTTTTCGGGTTGGAAATTTTCTCGACTTCCCAGGGCATAGAGTATCTTCGTACTTGCTACACGATATACACATGCAAAAATGATCATTGGCAAAGTAAGCTCTCAGTTAATAAGCTGAGAAGCAGGCTCTGTCCCAGTGGGGACGTAATGCCAGGGAGAAGAAGAAGAAGAAGAAGAAAAACGTCTTTTGAATGGTTCAACATAGAGCAATTCTCTCTGAAACCAGGTTGCCAAAGTTAAAATTCCAATTTTATGTTACTGATCGCTAGCATATTTTAAAACAAAAGGGTGTTCGTTTCGGTTTTCTCAAAATTGGTGGATTCCACGTACGCTAGCTAACTGAACAGTTTGCGAAAAAGTCCATTTTTTGAAAAATTTGGTGTTTCTTTGCGTGATATATTGCCATTTTTAATATGGCCGCCATCTTGAATTTTGTTAGAAAAATCGTTTTTCCACAATTAGCGCTCCGCTTGTTTTGTATTCTAAGATCACCATCAGAAAGCTGAGATAAAACTAAGTAAGAAATGCTACAAAAACTAGGTGACCAATTGTAGTTACCCTATAAAATCAACGATTTTCTAAATCATGTTCTACGATTATGACGTATTGTAATAATATCAATACAAACATCATTTTTTGTACAAAGAAATAAGTTTACAACCATTGGTGTTTTTTTTTTATTCGAGTGAATCACTCGAAGACATACCTAATATTTATCAAAAAATATACGAGGGAGGCGTTCTGAATTTTCTGTCACGTTTACTCCGGTTCCGCGTTTCGGACGGTGAAAAATAGATTCGGCTGATGGCGCTATGCCACCTTCAATTTTTTTTGTGCTCTCGTTGTTCCCGAATCCGCCGATATTAGCAGGTGCAACGTAATCCGGGTTGTAGTGCTTTGTACAGTGATAAACAGCTGCAATAAAACTGGCTGATGGTACAGTGATTTAAGTGTTATTTTTTTATTTGCGAAGATTTCAAAGATGGCTTGTGGCGTGCTAGATTTTTGCATGATTCCGTTAGTGTTACGCCACCCGGATAATTTCTCGTTTGGAATAAATGTGACTTTGACAAAATAAGATAAAAAAGCATACGGTTGTAAGATTTTCAGTATTTTTAATTTTATGCTTTCTGATAATAAGTTTTGAAAACCTGTGTTAAGAATGAAAGCCGCCTTCGATGATGATTATTGTGCAACGCAGAAAACCAAATTCAGATATGAAACCATTCAGAGGATGTCGATTCAAATTCCCAACAGATTAATATTAAAGTTTTTGATGAAACGTGTTTTTACTCGGCGTTTCGATAAATGGACGGATTTGGTGAGTTTGTTCCGATTTAACCGCTATTTTTATTTCTGGGCTATTTCGGTAGCATGAGGTTGGGTTATTTTATCTTCTCGTTTCAGAGAGCGAGTAATGGCGCTAAAACCAAAGCTTCTTAGCTAGGGCACAAGGTGGAAATACCTGTGTTTCATCCCTGGAAGACGAACACGCATGGAGTGACTTTAACTTTCTTAGCAACGTCACTCCCAACGATGATGAAAACATCACATTCAAACTTACACTCAATTACAAAAAGTATACTAAACTACACATACACTAAATCTCAATCCGGTCGCATCACTCGCTTATAGTGAATCCTAGACCATTACCCTTCCCATCATCCAACTCCTTGACATCTATGAGGGCGTCGGTGACTCGCTGGCCTCTCTTCAAGTAGGTGTCATATCATCATTTTCCTTTCCTTTCCTCGTAACGGAGAAGATGGGCGTGGCCGGCAATGGAAATTATCATGTCTTTGCATTTCTGACTTCCGATTGGATAACTATTTGATCCAAAATAGTTTTCCATGAGCAATTAGAATAAGTGTTGTAAAGTTTCTAACATGACAGTTTTCAGTATGCAATCTACGAAATACCGTTTTGACTCATATTCCGAACACTTAAGGCCAACAGTGACTTCAAATGCATCTGATAGACATACATTAGCAGATATTTGTGAAAATTTCAATTTATTCGCGAAGTCTAACGGTTAGCTGTTGGGAGTGCCGACAAAATTGTTTATTTTAGCTTATTTAGTATTGTTTTCACGTTAAAGTATGGAACATCATTTTGATTCAAATGCCGAACACTGTGTTCATTCTGTCTCATATTCCGAACACCTTGATTCAAATTCCGAACAGCACGAATAAATCGTATTCAAATGAATAATTTCGCAAATAAATTAATCAGTGCTAGTTCTACTGGTCTCAAACTAGAGAATCATCCCTACTCCAGAGATATAACATAGATTAGAAGACGTTAAAATTGAATTGCAATTGACTGCCTTTTCCTTTTAATTTGATGACATATTTCAGCAAAACATTTCAGCCACATCGCCATACAAAAACCAAGTGTTCGGAATATGAGTCTGTTCGGAATTTGAGACAAAACGGTACTCCGTTACCACGCAACGCAACGCAACGCAACGCAACTGCTTAGCTGATGTACAAGGGGTCCACCTGTTTGAGAAAATCGAAACGACCACCCTTTATTTTTAGCATATACATGCGATCAGTGACGTCAAATTGGAATTCGAACGATGGGTACCGTTGGCGACCTGATTTCAGCGAGAATTGCTCATTATGGATGTTGAAGTATTTTTTAAATCTTCTACCAAAAACTTCTCAAGACGAAAATGCAAAACTAGCTTTATGTATACGTCGTTTTCTCCTTATCCATGGATAGCATCACCGACCAAATTTGACTCCCAGATCTTTTCCTCCCTTATATACATTCTTACCGTGGTGATTGTGGAGATGAAGAGGTATTCTTGATCTCTAGAAGTACCAATCACCCTATCATTCCTTCCCCATCCCAACTGACTGTAAGGACTTGGACGGTGCCGTTATTTATCATTTGCACTTCGAGAGTAATCGGAGACTCCCATCCCTTATTCATTTGGATCAAAGTGCAATTCTTACCAGTTCTGATCAATCACGGAGTAGCATCCATTGACATGTACAGTCAGTCTATGCTATGCTATGCTATGGTCAATGAAAGCTAAAATAATCTGTACAACGGCTCAGATACAGATTTTTGGTACACTATTCGGAAGCTATTATGGTCTTCTACAAATTTCGGAAACAATGACCTTAAAAACTCATTATTGAAACGTCTAAATAATTTTGCCATCAGATTCTTTTTTTTTTCAAAACACCGTCGGCTGGTTTAAGCCGTAATAGACATGACAACCGTAGTTGAGTTTATTTTACAATCAAATTCAATCACTTCACCATGTGTCAAAATTCAAAATTATTCGCACCGCCATCCGAAGGTACTGTACTGGATACATCATCAAAAATTTCACAGAGACGTTTAAATATTATGGAAAGAATTTAGTCAAATTCTATTATTTCAAAATGCTTCACAGAAACACGTTTTTATTTTGGGCATTATCGGATCAAATTACTCCACTGTGATGCAGAATGTCGAATGCATTAAACAAAAACCAATACTAAATATACATTTTTTCCGAAACATAAAGGCAACATTGCCGATTTCGTCAATAAAAATAAAAAAAAAATATTTTTGCATAACGCGACACCATTTGCAGGACCCTGTATGTGTTGGAGTATGCATTATTGATTGTATCTCGTATGCAAAGTGGCAGCACTGGATGTGTGTAGTGAGGCGGCACTAAATGCAGTCGCAGCGGCGACAGCGAGTGCGCCAAATAGAAAGGGAGAATGGAAAGTTTTTCCATTCATCCGTAATGTAATGTTCGTTCCGTACAGACGTGTTTAGTAAAGTTATCTTGTAGTAAAGTTGTAGTTGTTTTCTTTCCTACCGAAATCCTGGTTCCGTGTTCCGCCTCGGTGACCCTGTGTCCACCTCTGCCCAACAGTCTGAAGATAAAAATTCTCGCGCCGGCGATCTTAAAAACGTCGCAGTCTTCAAATCATTTTCGTGTCTCCTGCGCGATCATGCCTTGGAAAATTGAGGATAAATCGCGCAGCAGTTTAACAAGCTTTCAAGATCGCCGTCGTGATAAATAAACGCGCAATGTACAGTATTTCCTTCCAGATTGAAATCACACTCAGGATTTAATCAATATATAAAAGGAATGCTTAGAACAAATCCAGATTCTAAAAAATATAGCAGAGCAGATATAGTCGATTATAGATAGATGTTTGAAAAAGTACATTTCATCGATGTTGTCGCTTTACGACATGCAACTTATTTTATTTACCATACAAAGTTCAGAGTTAATTCAAAATTGACATAAAAAGCTCGCAGTGGAAAAGCTCACAAGAACTGAGAAACAGTTAGAATTGGATTGAGGTTGTGCGCGCTTTCAATCTGCATAGCAAGGCGTTCGGGAAAATGACACTCGGGGAAACGACATTCGGGGAAAAATAACAAAATTAACCACAGCAACTTTGACAACAATAGCTGCGTACGAATTCACCTATTGCAGTTTGGGTACGAACAAAACAAGCACTTCACCGAGCCGGAATAATTCAGAAAACACAAAAAAAAATTCAAAATATATGCAAATAATTACATTTTAATAAATTTTTACGTTTACATGAGTTTATAAATAAAATCAACGGAATATGTTTTTGGATGTACAAAATGTAGCGGAAATATAGTTTTTTTTTGAGGCCGTGTCAACCAAAACCAAAATTATGTCCGTCAATGTATATATATTCAAAAAAATGCGGCAACTGTGGGATGAAAAGAAGGATGGGCATTAAACCTCAGTGATTCGTTTTGGTGCATTTTCCTCTCTCAATTACATATCATATCCATACAGCCGCAGCTGTAAACTCATTGTCATTCAGCAAGGCACTGCTGAGGGTCGGGGTTTCAAATCCCGCCGGCGAAGGATCTTTCAGTAGAGGAAATTTTATCGACTTCCCAGGACATAAAAAATTTTCGTACCTGTCACACGATATACAAACTTGAAAGTGCTCAATTATCAACTAAAGATTTAATAAGAAGCTGTGAACCAGGCCCTCTCCAATGGGAACGTAACGTCAGAGAGAAAAAGAACACCATATATATGTAGAACCAGAAGCTATTCATATAACTTAATTCCGGTTAAATCCTACCCAACATCCACAGCGATTCAAAAAGATAATTGAAAATTTCATGCCAAATCTAGATCTTGAGAACACAAATATAACTATTCAATATTAAGATGAAGGATCTTAGCTTTGTGGTAACATCCACGACTAAAGAAAAACAAACAGAAAATATCAAGACAAATTTTCTCTGACAAACGATTGACGAATGCCGAAACAGTAACTTTGTCAGAGAAAGAATGTGAAAATATACGATGAAATAAATAGGGGTTGACTGTACTTAAAAATATATAATTAACTATACTTATGGCTTTGTGATATTTTTCAAGATTAAGTCTAATAACTACTGCCAGGGATTATATAATCTCTTTATACATATACTTTTATTAAAAACTTAAAAAAAAAGAAATTAATAATAACCGCTCCCATACTAGATGTCATTATAAATTATCAGTTTTGTTAACGTGATGATGTTTGATAAAACGCTGTTTATTGTATTGTTTATTTATTTCGTCGATGTTGTTTCGTTATTTTCCCTGGACGTTGGTTGATGTTGTTCAACGTTTCTTTGGTTTTGTTTCAACATAATCAAACACATTCTGCAACCATGTTTTTAGGTTGCAAAATAGATCTAATATGCTTTTGGTGTATAGTCACACAATCTCTGAAGAAATGCTGTGGAAAATATAAAAAAAATATGAGTTTCCACAAATACACAGTTGATATAACGCATAGCATTTGGCAATCAGAATGAAACACAAAATAATATTCAAATAATTATCGTTATTATTCAATGAATCATCCGATTAAAAGCGAACACAAAAATTACTGAAGGTAACTGGCACGGTTATGTCATTAATTGATATTCAGGGAAAAGTAAAACAACAAGTTTCGTAAGATACCGGTGCGGAATGTAGTCTACTAATTTCTAAAAATAACTTTTAGTGCGTGAAAACACCGTATGGGTGGAAATATTTCACGTCCATTTTTCGCTCGGGGTGTGTGCCGAAAATAACCGATCCGTTGAAAACGCGATGAAATCATGAAAACGAAATTACTGCTAGAAATTTGATTTTGCCAGAAATATGTAACTGTGTAATGTTTTTTTTTTAAAAAAGTAAAATAACTTTACTAGCGTTTTAAAGCGTGCGAAGCGTAATCTGTGCAAAAAGACGAAAAATACTTACGAATACTCTTACATATTACATGTTGGTAAATTTAGTTATTGAATGATGTTCGTTCAAATGTTTACTTGAGGTTGATGACGACCATGTTATCCATCATCTTCTTCAGGAAGGCTGTTATTACAATTGATCAACACGTAACACATATTATGAAGACAAAAGGAATGCCGAACATTTACGATGGGTTCACATGAAAAATACATTAAAAATGTTTTAATAACAAATACAACATATTCCATACAGCTAATCATTAGTAACATTTAAAATATCAACCATATCAAGTAACACTAGTTGTGATTGAATTTTAAGTGTTGCAAATTAACTGTATCAACATTATTCAATTTTCAGATTATAAATCGCTACGATACTTACGGGCATATGGGATGTTACCGTCATCGTCCTCGGGGTCCATGCAATCCTTGAAGACATTTTCAAGCTCATCTTCAGTCAACTTTTCACCTGGTGTATGGAAAATACCGTTAGGAATGGCAAATCGATAGTTGTCAATTATAACAAATCGTACCCAGAGCGAGTAAACTGTGCTGCAATTCAGCCAACAGCATAGTGCCGTTTTCTTCCTTGTCGTACAGCTTCAAACATTCAAGGAAATCCTCGTAGCATCCCATGTCCTTTTCTTTCTTCACCTGGGCATAGATGGGGAGGAATTCTTCGAGCTTGATTCGCTTCTCACCGCGTTTCTGGGTACCACCCATTTTGCCGATGAGTTCCAGAGTTGGGTTCAGGTTGAGGGCACGCAGAGCGTTTCCGATATCGAAAGCATCAATGCTGTTGCTGCCATCCCAATCGTAAACGGAAAAGACAAACTGAGCCTCTGCAGAAGTTCACGCAATAGGTACAGAGAACATAATTAGTCATTACAATGCCTACATTTTTTCACTCATAGGAAAACATGATTTAGTAATGAGGCAGACGGCAACAAAAATTCACATTGATTCGCTCCTTTTTTGAACCGAGCTAATTTTAGATCCACCTTGTGCAAATACAAACACCAGTCTGAGTTCACTAATCCAACATGATCCACACTTCACAATTGCGTCATTGATTCGAACATTCTAGAACGACGAGTCTGGTCACTGATAGTTTGTCTAATTTTAGGAAGAGCCACTTTGCCTAGTATTCTGTAACTTCTTACTAAATCACTTTTCCTTTGAATATTGAAGTCGTTATGCACAGCTTTTCATACTTACTCTCAATTTCAACGTCTTTCAGATCTGCTGCCTGAAAGGGAATTGAACCGAATAGAAATTCATTAGAATTATGGTCACTTAATGTATTATCCGTGCACTTTGCTCAAAACTTTATCATATTTTCGATGGCTTATGCCTTTATCACTTGGTTTCAAAACTTCATACATTTTTTAATGCACAATTTATCCTTTTTCTATTGGCACTAGAGAGCACTCACCATTGTGTCTTGTATATCTCGCGGATCGCCGTAGACTCAACTGAGGAACGATTCTCAATCACGGTTCACGACGTAGTGAAACAAGTGCGAGTTATATTTGGCAAGTACGAAGTCGAATTTGGCGCAGGAAACCTTGAGAGCGCGCACGATCGTTCTTCGGCCACAGGTTTTCCTACAGCTGGTCATGCGCAATGAGAACCATTCCAACATATTTCATTCAATATAACCCCAGGTTTGCTGGGGTCTCAGCACGACACGAGCCATCACCAATTTCCCCCACCATCCCAGAAGCACGTACATGCACGTTATCAAGCATAGGAGTGTCCTCAATATCGGACCAGTTTTCCGATGCGATACGTTTTTTCGGCTCAGTCGTATTTTTACTCCCACGGCAGGGAACGGAACGATACCCAAATCAACCCATGTCTGGAGCAAAAGTTTTTCGTCGGATTCACTTACAATAGGAGGAGGATAGTAGTCTATTTTTAAACATAATTTGAACACTCGGTTGTTTGACGTTCAGACATATAAACTTATTGAAACTGCGAAATGTTATTTAAATCAGAGGCTTGTTGAAAATAGCCCTCCGGCTAATTAAAACCAAAGATTTTCTGTTATTGAAGGTGTGGAATGCAAATTACATTCACTTGATCGGTTTCTGTGAAAATTATGTTACATAAATTCTTGA
The DNA here is from genome assembly GCF_002204515.2 of Aedes aegypti. Classification (NCBI taxonomy): domain Eukaryota; kingdom Metazoa; phylum Arthropoda; class Insecta; order Diptera; family Culicidae; genus Aedes; species Aedes aegypti. Next base: position 160,908,904 of record NC_035107.1, on the reverse strand, counting down.
CGTTAGTTTACTTTTCATTAGTATTTTACTGGTTCTACGGAAACGAGTTTCTCAAAATTTCTACAATTTTTAAATTTGTTTGGTACACAAAATTTATTGTTTTTTTTTTTCTCCCACAATAATTGGCTTTTCACAGTAAAAAATGAAAGGCTTTAAATGTATGTTTTAGCCAGCCCTGTCATCCTGCTTAGTCGCGCTTAGTCGACGACTAAGAAGCTTTTCTCATATTTTTTTCTTAACGCCCTGTAGGACTTCAATTGAAAATTCAAGCTGTATCATCGACCTGAAGTAAATTGACTTTGAGATCAAGTGCAACCCAACGACCTGTAGGACATCAATCGAAATTAACGACCTGTAGCAATGCCCTGACCTTGTCTCACATAGATCAGCTGCATCTAAACACCCTGTAGGGCATCATTTAATAATTCCCAGCTGTGAAGATCAGCTGCATCTAAACGCCCTGTAGGGCATCATTTAATAATTCCCAGCTGTGAAGATCAGACGCCTCTTAACGCCCTGTAGGGAATCAATTGTAAATTCCAAGCTTAATCAACGCCCTGGAGTAATTTGACCTTATTCCATGCAGATCAGATGCATCTTAACGCCCTATATGGCATCAGTCTATTAAGCTTTATAAACGCCCTGGAGTAATTTGAGTTTATTGCACATAGATCTTTGCGAGACCTGGAGCATATTTACGCTCTGGTGACAATCTATCGAAATTTCCGAGCCCAGGAGTATTTTGACTTTATCCTATGTAGATCAAGTGCATCTCAATGCCCTGTGAGACATCAAATCCGAGCTTTATCAACGCCCTAGAGTATTTTGACCTTATTTCACGTAGATCAGATGCATCTTAACGCCTGATATGACATCAACCGATCAATCTGTATAAACTTCCTGGAGTAATTTGACTATATTTTGCATATGTTTTTGCGAGACCTGGAGCACCTTCGAGCTGTATCATCACCACTGAGTAATTTGACTTTATCCTATGTAGGTGGTGTGTATAGAGCATCAATTGGAAATAACAAGCTTTATCAACGTTCTGGAGTAATTTGAAATTATTCCACGTAGATCAGTTATATCTTAACGCCCTGTATAACATAAATAAATCAAGCTGTATCAACGCCCTAGAAAGAATTGAGTTTGTTCCACACAGATCTTTGCGAGATCTGGAGTATCTTCACGCCCTGTAGAAAATCAATCAAAATTTCCAAGCTGTATCAACGCCCTAGAATATTTTGACCTTACCGTATGTAGACCAGGTGCATCTTAATACCCTGTAGGACATCAGTTGAAAATACCAAGCATTATCAACGCCAGGGAGTAATTTGACATTATTCCACGTAGATCAGATTCATCTTAACGCCCTGTAAGACATCAATTGATCCAGCTGTATCAACGTCCTGCAGTAATTTGACCTTATTCCACACTAGGGCAGTTCAGAATTCAAAAATGTTTGAAAATCCAATCTCCCATATCTTCCCATATCTATAAGGATGATAACTTACCATAAAAATAGTATTCTGTGTAATTTTCAGCTTTTTCGGTGGTGATTTAAAGGTGGCCCAAAGACAAAGTAGGATTATGTAGAAATTACTATGGAGAAATTTTGAAAAATGTTTCAAACACGTTATTACAGTAATGTAAGTACGAACTTATCATCCCATAGTGAAACCTCATTATTCAAACCTTAATGAAAGATGTTGCTGAAGATTGAAATCACTTTTGAGCTAATTTTTGTTTGGGATTTTTGCATATGTTTTCAGGGCTATAATCCCGTATTAAGCTAAATAATAGCAAACAAACTCATAAATATCTCTTCACTTATCAAACAGCTTGAATTCCTCTCTTCAGCAAAATTCTTTACTATGGTTTGAAGAATGAGTTTTCACTATGGAATGATGAGTTTATGCTTACATTCCAGTACTAACATGTTTGGAACATTTTTCAAAATTTCTCCATAGTAATTTCCATATAAACCTACTTTGTCTTTGGGCCATCTTTAAATCAACACCGAAAAATCTGAAAATTTCACAGAACACTATTTTCCTGGTAAGGATGATAAGGAAGATATGGGAGATTGGATTTTCAAATATTTTTGAATTCCTAACCGCCCTATTCCACACAGATCTCTGCGCTCTTGATCATCTCCGAACTGTATGATCGACCTTAACCCGTTAACGCCCAAGGTATCTCACAATTGGAATTCAGCTCTGTGTTTGTTATTTATAGTCATATTCCCATAAATTGAACCTTATGTCACCAAAAAAATTCAGGTCTATGGTGGGGATCCAAAAAAATTCTTGAAAGTGTGTCGTCCATATCTAGCTGTTCTACAAGTTTATTTTCGAGATTAATCAAATATATTTTCATGCTCTTTGACCCATTACAATGTAAACAATTTGAAAAATAACTGCAGGTTCATAAATTACGTCACGTACAGAAGAGGAAGGAGGGCGTGACAAGGTAACGTGACTACCCATATAAAAATTAGAATCCATACAAAAAGTGTGATACAGAGATAAATTGAGGAGGATGAATATGGAAAAAACTTTGCGTGAAGTAATTTATGGACGTACCTTGATGAAGAGATTGCAACATAAAGAATAAAAATTTCAGAAGCGAAAGATGCATGCCAGAACTAAATCGTTTAGTGACTTCAATTCAATTTTCTACTCTACCACGTTAGTAAGATACAGACATAGGGTAAGTGTTCCCTTAGTTGTGAGGATTCCCATAGTTGCGGTAGTGCCGTTTTCACTGATTTTATTACATTAGCCACAGACCCGACACTGCCAATCGACGTATTGGCTTGTTGATACGCGGAATAGTTGAAAAGAGCGTTCAAATTGCTTTAAAACTGATGAAATATCACTAAATAAGTAAAACTTGTTTTACTTGTACCAATAGTTGCGGTAAAATGTTCCTATAGTGGAGGATCTCATAAGAAAACAACGGATACCGCAAATATAGGAACACAAATTAAAAATATACCTCAACTAAAGGAACAGTGTATCAATAGTGGAGGTATTATTTTTCACTGACATGCCGTGCATTACTGCGATGAAATCATTTTTCTCATTAAGTCAATGGACTTTACTTCCCGTTACAACATTAACATGTACATTAATTGCGCTTCTTAGATTTAGGCGGTTAAATAAAGTTCTACCGTGTTTAGTACCTCCACTATTGGTACAACTACCCTACATACATTTCCATACATGTACATGTACAATTATGCACATTTACACAATTTATACCAAAAACAAAATAAAACCATACGTCAAATATTCTGATTATAAAAAAAACCTACAGATGTTTCAGAATAGTCTTCAAGATTCTATAAAACTTGCCAGCTGATAATGAAAATATAACTATCAAAATATGTTTTCTGGGACAAGTTATTAGTATACAATGTGGCTCGGATTTGACAGCGATCGAAATATATATTTGGCAATATCAGAATTTCATTACTGCATACATTACTTCAGTTCATATGACAGTCAAATATTGGACTCCAACTATAACATGCTTTACAGACGTGAATATTTGAAGCCAACATTATTAGTCTACACGGCAACGCGGATCTACTCAAATTTGAGTTGTTTCAACGCAAAACCGTAGTTGAGCCCAATAACCCAAATTTGGCTAAATTTCCAAGGCCTCCATTAGGTACTTTGCCTTTAAAGCCATAATAAAAATTTACTTAAATTTGGTTTGATTCAACGCAAAATTGAGTTCATTCATACCAAGCTTGAGAATAATGCATTTTACACAATTTTGGCTTATTGGGCCAAACTACTCCCATTAGGTAGGTGCAGCTCTCTCTATTTTTGACAACATTGGTGGGGAAGAGAGAGAATACCGAGAGATTTTGGGTTGAGAGAATAATCGATATACTTAATTTTGGGTAAAGTCAACTCAAAAATTAGGTAAAATATTTTTCCGTGTATAACGTTAAGGTTACTGCATCACTGATGCATAGATCGTTGCACGCCTGACCTAACCTCGTAACTCCATATAAAAAAATGTCAACAATTCCAGCAGTGAATGTCAACTCCATACAAAAAAAATCTAAACAATTCCAGCAGTGAGTGTCAAAGAGCAGGACAGTCAATTGAGCGTGATGAAAGCGGGAAAGAGAAGGAGAATTTTTCGTGACGTCACCATGCACTCTTCTATATGGTCTTAGGTGTCGGCCAGGGTAGACGCGTCACGCGAAGCGACGCGAAAATTGCCTGCGAAGGAATAACAATTATTAATAATGAAATGTCAAATTCCAAAAGATTTTCGCGTCGCTTCGCGTGACGCGTCTACCCTGGCCGACATTTTATCCACCGATAGAATCGAACCCGCGCGGTCCAAGATGCCAGAATACCTGGGGAGCATACGGAAGCATGCCCGCTCAAATGTCACAATTCTTGGACCGAGTGAGTTCAGCAAGGGAGGCGCTTTACTGCTACCTCCACGTGTCGCTGGTTCTAAAAAGTAAACAACCATACAAAATTACGACCAAACAAAGGTGGAGGCGTAATCAATTTTCTGGAAAACATACATTTTTTGTATTTAGTTGAATTTTCTGATTAAATTGGCAACAACGCACTGCAGTAGCGCGTAGTAAATAACTGCTTACAATCAATATCGTTCAAGCGCATTTATTACCTGTAATTTTGCGAATAATAATTTTTACTTTTTCACGTTAAGCCGTAAAACTGGTTCTGGACGTAGGTTGGCAACTATTCTATTTTACTCTCATTTGATAGCCGCCCTTCACCCTTGGAGTTCAGTTCATGGATGGATAAGTCAATTTGTCGTTTTTTTCGTTCTTCACTCCCTTCAAAAGATCAAAAGATCTAAATGGTATCAAGGTTTATCTAAAAATGTAAGGATCATTGCATCTGAAATAAGCGATTGTTGCTCGAATCCATAGTAAGTATCCATTGTTTTGATCTAGGTAGACCAATTTCTTATTCGTTGTTTCCTTGATGTTTCGCACATAAAATCAATTCCCGGCTAATATGTTTTTATTTTTTTGCGAAAATATCTCCTTTAGTTTATCATCGTTTTCGAAGATACCAAATTTTTCATCACTGGACTTCAATATAGGCGAATAAAAAATTTGCCGACTGATGGCGCTATCATGAGAAAGACTTCCGAACTATGAAGGTTTTAGACGAATAGCTTTCTTTGGATTTAATCAGTGGACTGATATATAAGCGAATAAAATGTGTGCCCAGTAGTGTCATTTACGTGATTTTCGAAGTAACAAGTTTCCAGGCGAATAGGTCTCATTTAGTTCTTCAACTTTGTCAAAAACACTAACTTTGTATCCATTCAATGGATTGAGATATAAGCAAATAATATGTTTGTCTACTAGCGCACACTGGGGCAGATCGCTGTTTTCGACGGCCAAAACCTCTAGTACTCTGGAAATACATCCTAGAGGTTTGATGTCTTTGACAAAGTATTTTGGAATAATTTGTACTATATTTTGACGCATTCAGATTTGATCTAGATAAGTGAAAACTGATCTAGATCAGTTTTATCTTTTGATAGGAGCATCCTAGCAAAAAACTTTCTTCTGCAAAGTTGTTTATCGAGGCATTTTTGACATTTCTTCCGAAAACACTTACGATATATGATAATTTAGTAAAAACAGTGAAAAATATCGATTTTGATCATATTATTGTACAAAAAAATGTTAAAAAAAATTTGTCATCAAGCTTTAGAAGTTTAACTATAACATAGTAAATTTACATCATTTACTAGCAAAATATACAGATTTAATTATATTTTTAGTAAAAACGGTGTTTTACGAAATCCAGGATAACTTATGAAGCGGCAGATGGCGGCAGCTAATTTTTTGTATACGTCTAGTCAAGAACATAAGTTTCATTGTCGCGAAGAAAGAAAAGTGGGGCCACGTGGGACTTTTCTGTTGTGGTGGTTTAAAAATTTCATAAAAACATGTTGAAAAAATTATAATATTTGATAAACTTTTTATGAATTTATATATTTTAAATGTATTTCAGAAACATATTGCATGTTGTCAAAGTATTTTGAAGAAGTCATCTCTAAACTGGTATTCTAATAAACATTTAAACGGAATTCAAGATAATTTGTCCCATGTGTATTCCTATCTATTTACCCCTCGATTTTTATTAGAGTGGTAGTATTGTGTTTTTTGAAAGCCATATTATAACACGTGGCTTATGACTACTTTCGATCCACAAGGCAACTCGTAGGTTACAAAGTAATCCAAGATCTGTACTACTTAAGTATTCCATCAGACTGGAGCCTCCCAAATTGACATCTGAGCTGCGACAGATGATGTGATGAGCATTGGCATCACTGCCCACAATGAGAGGAAGGTTTTTTGTTACGCAGTGTACGACAACTCGTTTGAAATCATCCGTTTGGGATGGTTCATCATGTGGTAAATATACCGAACTATAGACGTATTTCCTATTGAGGTCACTAACAGAAACATCGATTGTGACAGCACATATATCTCTGGTAGTAAGGGCCCAAGTAAAAATGAAGCAAATGTCAAAACTGAAAAAGCAGTTTTCTCCTTTCAAACCAACAAATCAAAGAAAATAAAAACACACAGCTCTTTTATTTGGAGAATAAAAAAGCTGTGTGTTTCAATTTTTTTATATGTCTGTTTAAAAAGAGAAAACTGCTTTTCCAGTTTTCACATTTGCACCATTTTTACTTGGGCCTTAACTCAGAAGTGCGTGTAGCAACGATTGCTTTATTAACGAGCACGCAGGCGCGAGGCATGGAACGCAAGTTTGCCATTGCAAGTTTGCTGAAAGTAGCGAAACTTGGGTCCACAAGGTTACCTAGATCGAAGTTCCCCTTACGAAAGTAAGGCTCTTGAACTAGCGCCACTTGGACTGTATCATTTTGTATGAGTCTTCAAAGATTGATCATTGCTGTTCTTTTATGCTGAAGATTGCTCTGAGTTATCCTAAACGTAGCTACTGCCGAAACTAGGCAGGATAAAGCATTTTGCAATCTCAGCTCGAAAAAGACCAGCAGCGAAAAAACAGATCGAAAAAGCACAGAATACACTGTGTAAAACGCAAAATCATATATGTAGGTGATAATTTAAAATAAATAACAACATATTCACAATTCCGCCCTTATTTAGCCTGCGTCGTTTCTCCGGGTAGCACATGAAGGGCACAATATGCAGATTGCGCCCTAGTACTCCACAGGCTCCGTTAGTGATTAGGTTTTATTTAGACTCTCCTAACCATTCATTCCTAGGCACTGTACGCATCACTCCATAAATAAGGGGTCACCTGTGAGGTGGACCACCGGAGCAAGCAGTCGGTTGTGTTAATTCTTAGCCAATTGGAACAACCGCTATCTAGGCTGCCCGGGAAAAGGAGGCTAATATTGATGATTATCTTCTGACGTGCCCAAGCAGCCATCAAGATCCATCAGCTCATGTTAGAAGTTGTTTGGTTTATTTTACAAGTCGTTCCTACTACAGGTATACCTAAATTCAGCGGACAACCACAACCACATTACCGAAACCAATGCGATATCCACTAGGATGGTCATTTTTTATCAGAAAAAAAAAAACAAACTTAGTATGAAAGTTTGAGCATAATACGTCAATTCTACGGAGGATAAACTAGTTTGAAGTTATAATGGAGAAAATCGACCTAATATAAGGTAAAAACTATCCCAACTACATTTTCGACCATAGATGAAGGTGTAGTCAATATTTTTTTTTATATTTCTGATTAGAATATTCTGCAATCAAAATAGAAGAGACTGCAAAAAAACCGGAAATCCTTCCGTTAAGAATCAACAAAAAAAATATTACCTTGGGAAACTCGTATTCGTTTTTCCTCCAAGGTCGATCGGGCCATGTTTATTCCAAAACAAAAAAATGTATGTATACAATATTTTTTAGTATTGATTCGCTATCTATGGTTGAAAATGTAATTGAAATATTTCTTCCCATATATTTGTTTTTTTTTTTTTTTTTCAACACAAGCTTCAATCTCGTTTAGCCCCCGTAGAATTGACGGATTGCGCTCTAACTTTCAAAGTAGCTTCTGGAGGTCCAAATAAACAAATCTGAGGGTTTAGTTTGATCATTATGGACCAGCCTGAAACCAAATGTAGCAAGTAAACAACTTATCTACAAAGTTTTTCCGATTGATGCGACTCCCACAATACGATATGAAAATTTAAAAAATAAGTTCAAGCTCAATATGTTTTTTGTTTTTGGATAGTCACCGTAAATTGCGCTTCTACAGTGACATAACATTATTGCATCATGTTAATTATCCTTTTGAAAGCTCTGGCACTTTGATTTGGAACCATGCCCAATACCAAACATCGTCTCAGGCGTTCAAATCAAATTCAATTTAGGGCTATTGAAATGAGAAAAATAAACGTAAACCTGTTGAATTGTTCAGTCGGACACTGTGCCATATAGGCGCAACAAATGTCCGATATGCCTTCCAAGCTCAACCCGACGGTTGGTTGGAGTATTGAGGTTAATTTTAGTTTGATAGCTCGTTTGTGTTTTGCTTTTGAAATTTATTTTTACCGTCCTTCGAGAGAAAATGGTAAAATTTGTTTGACTAGCAAGTGCCTATCTCATGCACATGCTCGAGAGCTGTTGGGTTGACTAGAGGGCCATTCGAAGGAAATAAAACAATCAGAAAGGGTTGCAAGATACGACTCTCTTCAACATTTGCTTCGTTCATATTTTATGTATGAGATTCCATCGGGTTGCAGATTTTGTGCGATCCGGTTAAGGTTTTGAGTAATGTTTAAATCTTGCAAAGGAATTTAAGATCCTACGCTTTTCGTGCAGATGGTAGTGTGTCTTGCAGTAAAAACTCACACCCAGAGAGAAAAACACACGGTGCAACTTTGCGTTTCGGAATAACTAATTTTAGATTCCTCCGACGTTTTTTTTCTCATGTGTGCGGGTACCTAGCTGTGTTCTCGTTAATGAATCATGTGTCAAAAATCTTCGTACCTGACGTCACGCAATGTGCTATATTCTGGCGATGGCAGAGTTTTTTGGTTCCGATCACGTAGTTTACAACAGCGTTTTTACGAGGTCATTCATAAATATTCCTCAAAATTGAGATCGGTGGCCTTGTAGCTTGGCAGCTTGTGATGAAGAGTGACTGATAAGAAAGTATTTAAGTAGAACCTAGAACCTATAACATCGTTCATAACTTTGGGCGACTTAAGTATCAAAGGCAGTTGGAAACCAAATATACCACAGATGTTATGAAAGTAAAGTAAATCTGTTAAAATCTAGGATTCTCATAAAAAATATGTTTTTGAATTGTGAATGTATGTTCTACAAGTTATTTGAAATGTAAAACATCCTAGATACTCTCAGGCTGTGCACAAAAGCAATCTTTCTGCTGACGGAAGTTTTGATACCATGTAAAGCATTAAAACAGTGCTTCTTAGTGTAACTAAACTAGTACTTTCGAGTTCCTCTTTTCATACATATTGATCCCTCCTCGATCTTGTTAGGATCCACGCCTTCGATTTCTCGTTGGCGTTGGAGACCCGGTATTGTAAGTAAAATTCTGTTAGTGTTGGTAACCCTTTTTGGACACCCACTTCGGAATGCACTTTAACAACCCTGTTCTAAATAAAATAAGAGCTTTGGAAAACGCTAAATTTATATTCTGTTATTTTATCCTAACAAGGCATAATCTGCGGAATCCTTTGAGCTAATCAAAAACTTCACCCAGTGCCGCAGATGCCATCAGTTGAGCCATGGTACCAAACATTGCCGTATGGATGCTAAATGTGAGATTTCTTGAGATTCTTTTCACGTTGATGACGTCTGTCTTGTGAAAGAATATACTAATAAAGGGATATATGCGAATTGCGGAGGCAACCATACGGTGAATCTTTGGAATCTTGTACCAAGCAGATAAGCGGGAACGTTTATCGTACCCCTGTAATTATGTAGGTAAAATCTTCAGCAATTTCCAAGCGTGTTTCGAATAATTTACTATTTAAGCTGCTCTGCGCCTTTCTACTAAATTGAACATATTTTTTTGAACTTGCAGTAATTGTTCGAAATGTTTTTTTTTTTTTTTCGTTGAAGAATTCAATGTCTCATTTGTGTGAAACTTGTGCTGTGACAGAACTTTTTCAAGGAGAATTCTTCATAATATTTCTAAATTCAATACCCTGATAGCCCAACTTGCATTTCTTTTCCTAAAAACCCTTTTATGATAGATTTGACATTAATAGACTACAACCTTACTTTAATTTTCACCATTTCCCTACAGGTTTTCAAATTTATTATAAGCAATTCTCAACCTTATCAATTCCGGCTTGAGTTATCAAAATCTGATTGAAATGCATGAAAAACATACATTGCTGTATGTATTTTTTTTCTTACAGAGGGAATTGATATTGACAATGCTCTTGAAATTTTACGAATATCATTGTAACCAAGTGCATTGCAATATCAAAAAGTGAAGTGAAATTGAAATACGTTATTATGCGAGCTTGAAATCTTGATCCGCCTTGAAAACGAAAGAAGAAGATTACCACAGATATGCAGTTTGAAAGCGCGCATATTTTAATTTAAGACTCACTAGTCCAATTGGAAGCAAATGTTACTCAGGACTGCGAAATTATTCTCAATTAAGAGAACTTTTTCGAAAATTCCTGGGAGACTGATTTGAAAGTCGTGAGAACTATTATTGAAAAATTCAAATATGAAAGCCCCTGGCGATGATGGAAATTTCTACATTCTCATCAAGAAACTTCCAGAAAGTAGCTTATCATTCTTGGTTGATGTATTTAACAAATGTTTTCAGCTGGCTTATTTTCCTGACAAATGGAAAATGCAAAATGTATCAATTTTAGAACAGGACGAAAATCCTGCTAAAGCTTCCAGCTATCGTCCAATCAGTTTGCTTTCCTTAATCTGTAAACTTTTTGAAAAGGTCATTTTGAACAGAATGGTGGTCCACAGCAATGAAAATTTAATTTTTGCCAATGAACAGTTCGGATTCCGCCATGCACATTCGACCACTCATAAACTATTACACAACAAATTTGATTCGTTCCAACAAATCTGAAGGCTGTTCTACTGGTCTTGCTCTTCTAGACATAGAAAACGCTTTCGACAGTGTTTGGCATGAAGGCTTGATTGAAAAATAAAAAAAACTTTAATTTTCCAACATACATTGTAAGAATAATCAAATCGTACACTTCAGGTTAATTATCAGAATTCCAAGTCTGAAAGACTTCCTTTGAGAGCTGGTGTTCTATTGACACATTTAGTATTTTAGCATTAGCATTAGCATTAAGCAATTCGCACAAATTCGTAGGTGGTACAGTCCTAGACCATTGTATGAGGGTTGCCTTCTTCCCGTCCGTTACCAAAGTCAGAGATTTGGGACTAATCTCCGACTCTTAAACAAGATTGAGGCATCCTCCAACAGTCGAGAACTGTCCTGGCCACGTCCTTGCGAATGCTAGGGAAAGGGAAGGAATGGTTAATTGAACGCCTACTTAAGAAAGATGCAGAGAACTCTACGACCTTCCATAGGTGTTACGGGATATTGTGGAGTGTTAATGGGAAGGGTAAGGCCATAGGATACGTTCGGTAGACGTTCTGGCAAACATGTGGAAAACATTGGTTGAAAACCGGAACAAACTCACCGAATTCGGAACACCTCTGCAACCCGTTGTTCGTCTCTCAATAAGGAACATATTGAATCGCTGAACACACAAAGGCCTATATGTTAAATCACTCCGATGACGCGTTTTTTATCCGAATCACACTTTTTATTGACGAAAAAAAAACATCCGGGTGGCGTAGTACCGGCCGAACCACCAGCGGAATCACGAAAAATTTACCATGCCGAACGCCACTAGCCATGTTTGAATTCAACTTTCGCACAAATAAAACACTCCTACTACTTTACGAAACTTTTGTAAGAACATTTGCAATTAAAATAGTACTGTCAGGCGATTCAATTTTCACATTATTCACACAATTCAGATTTGAAAATTCGCGGAACTGAAATTAACGTGACAGCTTCTATTGACACATTTAGTATTTTGGGCCAATATCATACAACATTTTTACATCTGGCTTACCTGAGTTCTTTCAGGGATGTCAAAAATCTTTGTTTGCGTATGACACAGGCCTCACCGCCAAAGGACGAAGCCTGCGTGCCATCTGTAGTAGATTGCAAAATTGCAAAAAAGTTTGGATATATTTTCTTCATTCTTACAAAAATGAAAGATTTCTTCTAATGCTTCCAAAACTCAAAAAAAACATAAGCTTTTTGTTTGAAACCTTCGAGAAGATTTGTTATCACGTTCCAATAAATTGGTCAGATGAAGTTAAGTATCTAGGGCTCATGCTAGATGAAAGATTAACTTTCAAAAATCACATTGGGGGCATTCAAGCCAAATGTAACAAATAAATAAAATGGTTGTATCCACTTATTAACAAAAATTCGAAACCTTGTCTTAAAAAAAAGCTTTTGAATTTCAAAGGATTCAAATCAAAATTTTGGAAATGATTCTGTAGCTCCCTCCCTGGTATAGTGGTATAGTACTAATGAGTTACATAGAATATCCAATATTGGAACATTGGAACAATGGTGCTGAATGGTGCTTTTCAATCCGATATTATTAAGCTCATTATCAGGTATCAGAAGGCCGGCTCCAAAGGCACGTTCCCCACCATTTGGGAGATTTGTGCCATCGCCATATTTGAGCCTATTTCATCATCTACCCGATGGGAGAGGAAAGGGAAGGGAAAGATGGGAGGAAATAGGAATGGGGTCCCTTGAAGAGGGAAGATCGCATGAGCGAAATGAGAGCATGTAGCTCCATACCACAATGGGTTCGAACAGCGCCCTAAAAAGGGCACTGCAAAACGCATGAGCGTAAAGAGAGCCTATAGCTCATTACCACAGCGGGTTAAGAATAACAGAATGTCCTGAAGATTCAGGCTTCTGAATTCAGTTTCACTTAATAAGTGTTTACCAAGTAATTGGAATCGCATTTGCGAAAAAAAAACTGGACAGTTACATATCAGGTGATACGAAGTTCCATAATCGGAGTCACAACTACCACACACAAACGAGTCAGCACGCTGAATATTTGCCATGTGATAGTTGAGTCGGCAGTGGCCTGTCAACGCTCTGACGAAGAGACTGCAATTCTGCTTTGACAGATTTGTTAAATACTTCGCCACCCTTGGAGATGGCTCAGTAATGTACAATTTTGTTTGACGACATGACTCCAAACTATTTCAATATTGCTTGTGCTGAGTTGCCGCCCAAGAGTTTATCTGAAGCTTCACCCAGCACTTCGAAATTGGAATTGCCGGTTCAGGGCCTATGAAGTCATGCGATGCTCCATCGCGAGCTAGCTCATCAGCCAATTCATTTCCAGCGATGGAAGAATGGCCAGGTACCCATACAAGGTTTACAGAGTTGACTGAATTCAGTTCCTCAATTTGAGTTCGACATGCGATAACAAGCTTCGACCTTGAGTTGGCCGAAGCGAGAGCTTTTATAGCAGCCTGACTATCTGAACAGAAGTATATGATTTTACGCTGTTGAAGTGCTGATTGCACTCCACACATAAGAGCAAATATAATAGCCTGAAAAACGGTGCAGTTTCTACCCAGTGAGTAAAACTGATTCAGCCTTAGCTCACGAGAATATACTCCTGCACCAGCTCTACCTTCAAGAAGGGAGCCATCAGTGTAACTTACTATATTGTTTGATATACTTCTTTCCAAATAGCCAGACGTCCACTCTTCCCGAAGGGAATTGTGTGGTAAATGTCCTGTAAGGAAAGTGACAAGCAATTGTGAGATCACTTGGAGCAAGGACAATTTTGTCCCAATTCACCAGAAGTGGAAACAACGAAGTGTGTGTAGATCTACGATTCACTGGATTTTTCTCCAGTAGATCCAGTACCCATAAACGATAAGAGCAAGAAAATTCTTCTTGTTTAAGATATATGTGTAGTAGCGCAACGTCGAAAATGGCCTCGAGTGCTGCTGTGGGAGTTGTAGAGAACGCACCAGACATCGCCATCAAGCACATCCTTTGGAGATGGCCCAATTTTGATTGGATTGTTCTCACTTCGCCCTTTTGCCACCACACAAGACATCCATATGCCAATATTGGTCGAACAACTGTTGTGTAAATCCATTTGATATATTTGGGTTTGAGGCCCCAAGTTTTACCAAAGGTTCACCGGCATTGACCGAAGGCCATGCAAGCTTTTTTGACTCTGAAATCAATGTGAGGTGTCCATGAAAGTTTGAAATCTAGAATGACTCCGACATACTTTACTTGATCAGTCACATTAATCTCAGTGCCAAAAAGACGTAAAGGTCGAATTCCATCGCGGTTTCGTCTTTCCGTAAAAAGAACAATAGATGTTTTATTCGGGTTAACCAAAAGGCCATATTGGCGACACCAACTCTCGACTACCTGAAGAGCGCTTTGCATCAGGTCGAATAGGGTGCTTATGCACATACCAACTATCAAAGCTAGATAGTCGTCGGCAAATCCATAAGTTGGACAACCGCTATTATTGAGTTGCCTCAATAGCGTATCTGCTACGAGATTCCATAAAAGTGGTGACAAGACTCCCCCTTGGGGGCATCCGCAAACACTCAATTTTCGAATCGCTGCTTGACGCAATGTCGAGAAGAGATGTCGGTTTTTGAGCATTTGATGAATCCAATTGGTAATCATTGTAGGTAACCCATGGTTTCGTGCGGCTTCCAATATGGCATCGAAAGACACGTTATCAAAGGCACCCTCAATATCCAAGAAAACACCCAAGCAGGATTGCTTCTGAGCAAATGCTTTCTCGATATCGTATACAACTTTGTGTAAAAGAGTCACAGTGGACTTTCCAGATTGGTAAGCATGTTGATTCACATGAAAAGGCATGTTTGCCAAATAAACATCACGGTTGTGATGATCGATAATGCGTTCCAGACATTTCAGAAGAAAAGAGGTCAGACTGATTGGTCTAAAACTCTTCGCTTCTTCATACGACGCACGTCCTCCTTTCGGGATAAACTTTACAGTAATATCACGCCAGGATCTGGGAATATACCCGGTAGCAAACTGCTTACAAGTAGCTTTTTCAAAACATGTTTGATAACTCAAATCCCTTTTGGAGCAGAACAGGATAAATCCCATCCGCTCCTGGAGATTTGAAAGGAGCAAAACTATTGAGTGCCCATTGAATCGATTCAGTAGTTACGATACTGCGAGCCGAGGCCAGAGACTCGTAACTACATGAAAAGACATTTGGTTCATCCGTAGATGACGAAAAACACGTCCACACATCCGGGGAATTGTGTATCGAATAAACATCTAAAACTTCTTCATCGGAAGTAGTAAAGTCACCATTAGGTAAGCGAATTTCGTTCACTTGGAAATCCTTAGATTTTGCAAGGATTTTGTTCAACCGACTGACTTCACTCAAACTGGAAACATTTGTACAAAGGTTTTTCCAGCCGGATCGTTCAGCAGAACGAAGAGCCTTCTTGTAAGCCTTGCGAGCTGACTTGAACGACTCTGATCCAGCTGAACGGCGTCTGTTCCAACTCCTTCTACATTGTTTCCTGAGTCTAGTCAGATCGGAATTCCACCATGGGGTCCCCCTTGTAGTCTTTACAGACCGCAGAGGACATGCTTCTTCAAAAGCTTCAATAATGTAGGATGTTGCAGTATCAACGGCATCATCCAGATCACTTGGATTTTCAATGGACGGAGAATATCCATGAAATTTGGTCGCAACCAATTCAATGTAGAGTTCCCAGTTTGTTGACCGGGGATTCCTGAAACGCAAAGTCTGCGCAGTTACATTTGAATGTTCAAAGAAGATGTAGCGATGATCAGATAATGATTCCTCATCTGATACATGCCAATTCGTCAACTCGTGACTGATTCTATTCGAGCAGAGGGTTATGTCTAACACTTCTTCTCTATTAGAAACCATGAAGGTTGGGCGATTGCCTATGTTAAGTAATCCAAGGTCTGTACTACTTAAGTATTCCATCAGACTGAAGCCTCTCTTACCTTCGGTAGCCACGTCGATTATGCCTGCAAGAGAGCCTCCACAGCTATTGTGGCACTGTCCCGGATGATGTCCAATAGCTCTGCGGTGTACGCCAGCAAGCGAAAGCTTCTGGCCAGTGTCGCCTCGTCCATACTGAGGTATGGTGGCCCGGCTTGGGGCACGGCCTTAAGTACCAAGAGCTACCGTAGCAAGCTAGAGAGTACTTATAGGCTAATGTGCCTGAGGGTTGCGAGCGCGTACCGTACCGTGTCACACGATGCACTCTGCGTCATCACCGGTATGGTGCCTATTGGTATCCTTATCATGGAAGACATAGAGTGCTTCGAAATGCGCGGCACAAGAGGCATACGCAGGACTGCCAGACTGGCCTCCATGGTCAAATGGCAGCGTGCGTGGGACAGTTCCACCAAGGGAGTGTGGACTCACAGGTTGATTCCGAGGTTAGATATCTGGGTCAATAGGCGCCATGGGGAACTAACATTCCACCTGACACAGGTCCTTTCGGGCCATGGTTGCTTTAGACAGTATCTACACCGTTTCGGTCATGCGGGTTCTCCCGAATGTCCAGTTTGTGCAGGTTTAGAGGAAACGGCGGAACACGTTTTGTTCGTGTGCCCGCGTTTCCGCACAATGCGTGACCGCATGTTAGCCACATGCGATCGGGACACGACTCCGGACAATTTGGTCCAGAGGATGTGTGAAGACGAGTTTGGCTGGAATGCCGTTTCATCGGCTATCACCCACATCGTCTCGGAACTGCAAAGGAGGTGGCGAGTGGACTCGAGGAGTGGCTAGTGCAGACGCTAAACAACAGGTGGTCCAAGGGTTCGCAGTCGGCCACGTAGGTCATACCGGTGCCCTACGGTCGAAATCGACCCTTACAGCGATTAAGTGGCCGCGGGGAGAACATCCTGGTAGCGCTGCTGTCGTGGCGCCGGCCTACTGGGTGGATACGAGCCTCTGGTTGTTCGGGGCAGGTGGAGGCCCCTTCGTCAGCAATCCCAGCTGGTGCTAGCTGATAGGGCCTGAGCCTTCAGTAGGTCAAATTGCGAAGCCCGCAGTATCAGTTCTTGATACCTGCGGTGCAGCTGGGCGCGGGCGTAGTGGTCGACCCTGCCCGCTTTCAGCGGACAACGGGAGGTGAGGACCACTTGGGAAGCTGGCAAAGCGCCAGCATGCTACCTTGGTGGACCCCCCTAAGCGTGTCATCGATGTTCGTTGCTGCATGGCTACGCAGCTAACCTGGAGGATGCGATGTGCAATAGCCCCTCTTCGAAGCAATGCCTTCTTGGTGGTCCCGGAGAGACGAAGGGTTTGGCGGCAATGGAAATGGTTTAGTGGGTCGGGGGTGTAGTCCTGTTTACTGCTTGCATGTAGTAAATGGTCCCTAACCCCACACGGCGTCTGTTGAGCAGATTATCCCCCCATTGCTTAGAAAAAAAAAAAAAAAAAAAAAAAAAAAGACTGAAGCCTCTCAAGTTTATATCTGAGCTGCCCCAGATGATGTGATGAGCATTGGCATCACTGCCCACAATCAGCGGAAGGCCTTTTGTTACGCAGTGTTCGACAACTCGTTTGAAGTCATCCGTAGGGGATGGTTCATCATGTGGTAAATATACCGAACAATAGACGTATTTCCTGTTGAGGTCACCAACAGAAACATCGATTGTGACAGCACATACATCTCTGGTAGTTAACTCAGAAATGAGTGTAGCAACGATTGCTTTATTAACGAGCACGCATGCGCGGGCATGGAGCGCGAGTTTGCCATTTCAAGTTTGCTGAAAGTAGCAAAAACCGGATCCACAAGGTTACCAAGATAGAAGTTCCCTCTACGAAAGTAGGGTTCTTGAACTAGCGCCACTTGGGCTGCACCATTTTGCATGAGTCTGCAAAGATTGATCGTTGCTGTTCTTTTATGCTGAAGATTGATCTGAGCTAACCTAACCGTAGCCACTACCCAAACTAGGCAGGATTAAGCTTTTTGCAATCTCAGCACGAAAAAGACCAGCAACGAAAAAACCAGATCGGTATCTATTTGAAGCCGCCAAAGGCGAAAGAGCACAGAATACACTGTGTAAAACGCATAATGCGAATCCATATATGTGATAATTTAAATTAAATGTCAACATATTAATAATCCCACCCTTATGAAACCTCAGGATAGAGACTGAAGAAGGGCAGCCGATTATCTCGGAGAAACACAAGGTCACCTGTACCATTGCTCCGGGTAGCACAAGAAGGACTCAATACTGTGGAGGGCGCCCTGGTACCCCACAGGCTCCGTTAGCGGTTAGGTTTTATCTAGACCTCCTAACCATTCATTCCTAGGCACGGTACGCATCACACCATAAATTAGGGGTCACCTGTGAGGTGGACTTTTACCACCGGAACAGGCAGTCCGTAGTGTTAATTCTTAGCCAGTTGAAACAACCGCTACCGACACTACGCGGCTATCTAGGCTGCTCGGGAAAAGGAGGTTAATATTGATGATTAACTCCTGACGTGCCCAAGCAGCCGATAAGCTCATTAACGTAAAGGTTTTTGCAAAAAATATGTTTCTTTCGCAATTTTTTTTTTCAACGTGATCGTCCTTATTGAAGATTCACACCTCACATGATTTGCAAAAATGGGTACAAGGAAAGAAATTGTTATTTTTACTGTAAAAGGAATCTCCAAGAACAATTACGTTGTCAAAATGTTTCTAAGAAGATGTGTATGTCAATTTAAAAAAGGCGATTTATCGTGGAGAATGTAGAATTTCCTTTGAAAATTGCCTACCTTTTGGTGTATTCCGTGATTCATGGCATTTCCATTTTGAAATAACCCAAACATGTAAATTGTAAGGGGTAGGCTTTCAAATTCGTCATGAGAGGCCATGAATTAAGTTAGTGACAGTATTTCAAATACTACCGAACATTCTTTACATAGTGATCACTGTCACCCCATATCAGCGAAGTTGAAAAAAATCAATCAGAACATTTTTTAAACATATGAATTAAAAACTATGAACTATGAACTATGAAATTAAATTAAACTATGAGCAAAACAACAACTTTGTACCAAAAAAATGCCTAGAAATGGAAGTGGGAGGAAGATGGTGTCAGCGTCCTATAGGAGGCCTGACTGTAAGTGTGATGAATTAGCTCTTGACTAGAACTGTTAATTTTACAATAGTGTAGCATTATTTGCTTGAATTTTCATGTTCGTTCAATGCTTTATAGTCAAATGCAAGACGCCTGCAATATTGAATATCCGTGAACTCAACGCAAATCATCTGACACATTGTAAACTCTGTTTCGCCAACCGTTGCTCTTCGTGTGGTACCGTAAAACGGGGTAACTTTGATAATGCGGGTAACTTTGATAGTGCGAGACTCTCAACATACTAAACGAAATAAGAAAGTTTTTGTTAATTTGTTTAGCTAAACGAATGCAAAAGTAAATAGTATTAGTATGACACTACATGTTAAAGCTATTTTCGTTGGAATCAAGTACATTTGAGGATTTATATGCAGATATTGAAAATTTATAAGATTTTAGCAATTTTGAAACGCTCCCAAACAATCTGTTCTACGATCACTATTTGATGAAGTCATAATGAATTCGTCACTTATACTTGACAGCCTAGTTATAGTAGAACATGAATTCGGTCTCATAACTCTAAGCGAAAACTATTTTTACAAACTGGGACCATTTTTGTAATCTAAGTCAGAAATTTCCATATAGCGTTAAACGCCTAGGGGTATGCAACGCCCTACAAATGTTCCGTGATTCATTCAATTTTATTCAATTGATGCTCCATTATCAAAGTTACCCCAAAACAGAAAACCGACTTTCGATTATATGAAAAATTATATGTCCATTCAGAATAAATCTTTTGACAATTTATTAACTGTAGTCGATACTAAGGATACCAGTACTTGTTTTAAAAATATGAACTATAATTCTTTGAAACAGCATGCATAAATATTCAAGTTTTCTTCGAAAAAACTATCAAAGTTACCCCATTTTACGGTACGTAAATCTGCGTATGCGGCATTCACTGAATCATCTCAAACAGCGCATGCTACACTTTTCGCTATTTTTAACTGCAGACTTCTAAATATTGTAAACCTCTACTGGTATGATTTGACCGGCACCGAACTGCTGCCTCCCACATTCACAAATACTTCGTAAGAAACACTACATGTTGCCTACGATACATTCTTTAGGTAATGAAAATTTTGGCTGGGTGGAAAATGTGTGAGCCAAAAATGAAGTTATCTAAACAAATAGATTTTGAACAACAAATTTGCAATTGGTTTGCAAAAATCCAGCAGACAAAGCTCTACATTAAATGAAATATTGGACTTCGAAACAGGTGTGAAGCAAACATGTTTTGCAATTCAAGAAACATGATGGGAAAATTGATCATTGAGTCACACGATTTCAATCCTTTGAAATGGAAGTAATCCGGGGTATCATTGATCAGCGGGGTAACATTGATCGGAATGACTCATCTCATAAAAAGTTCGTACCATCATTTATTGACGGAACATTTCCAAAGCATGAATGGTGCTTCTCTTTCTCATATACATGAGCTAATTCGAATAGAGATTTTTGTGAAAATTGTGTTTATTTCATGCGTAAATTTGTCAACTTTGTGAAACAATGATTTCAATGGTTAAGGATAACAGTACCGAAGATTGACGTCTCATATAAGTTCAGCAAACGATATGAACAAGGAAAATGCGGTTCTCACTAAAAATGGTATTGCCGAAAACGATTCCGATGTCAGAACTTTCATAAGAATGTTCAGTTAGGCAATATAAACGAATTGCTGTTAAGAATGTTTAATTTACTTAGAAAATTGTCTACTTTTAGGCGCATTCCACTGTTAGAAGTGTTTTTAATTTTCAAATAACTCTAAAAGTAAATGACTTGTAAGCGTTTGGTCTTCATATTCGGCGTCAGGGGCCATGATTTAAGTAAGTAAAGACATTTCAAATATTACTGAATATTGTTTACATAGGTGATCAATGTTACCCCATATCAGCTAAACCAAAAAATCACCTAAAACATATTTTTAAACATGGTTAAATCTTTCAAATAGTAAAATACAGCATATAGTCACGAGCTATTGGTGGCAGTACTTGTTTTTAAAAATATAAAACTTGCAACATTTGCATTTTCAAATGAAATATTTAAGAAATATCCAAAAAAGTGATCAATGTTACCCCGGATTACGGTACCAGTTTCGATGTATTTTCTATGAACGTTATTTATGATAACTGTTATCAATGTGCAATTTGTGTAAAATTGTTGATTGCGGTCTACTAGTACTGGATTACATGGATTTACTTCTAATTCTAGTCCTTGATTTACACATGATGATGACCTCTAAGTTTTAGCAGAAGCCCCAATCCCTGGAGCAGAGTTTTTCATCAAAATGGATACAAATTTGATCATTTTGAAACGCAATATTTTTCTATGAAATTATGGGAAAATTCCACAGGGAACTGCCAACATTTGAACGTTTAGCTTGATACTATTGAAACGTAATCATTGAATATTTCCATTTTAAATAAGATTCATCTAACAGTTATTTTGAAAACAACTTTTAGCATTTAGTTGTTCATGAGCCTATTAAGGTAACCGTCGTACTTCCCTAAATTAAGTTTATTACAACCAACTGTTAGCATTATTGAAACCGTGCCTGAAAAACTCTGAAAATTATCAATTCCATCCGAAATAACGGTACCGTAATCCGGAGTAACTTTTAACAGTACACTGTATTTTGTTCTATAAATGTTTTAAGGTACACACCTCAATTTTTTTAGAGCACAAATCTAAAGAACCACAAAACCATGCACTCCGAAAATTTAATCGATTGTTCACCACCACTCAATGACCAATTCATCAAGTTTGCAACTTAAATGGTAGTCTAATTTTTCAGATTTGTACTCTTAAAGATTTGAGATTTGATTTCGATTTACATTCACCTTAAGGCTCAAGACTCCATCATTCAATCATCAGCAATCATCGATAACTAAAAACCAGTTTTTTCGTTCAAATTTGAAGAAATCTTCATGAAAATCTATCATTGAATTACACTATAACCTCAATTTACGAACTAGATCGGGGGTGCGTAAATTGAATCAATGCGTAAAACGAGGGAGCTCAGTTCGTAAAACGAGGTTTTGCCGTTTGGAGTCTTCTTGTATGAAATTGATTTATACATTATTATACATAAATTATTTAATACATTGGGTTCTAAATCAGGCTGGAATGTGTGCAAGTTAAGGTCTTCCAAGAACTCTTTGGAGTTTGGGCATATGATTCTACATGAGTTAACGGAGATCAATTTATCATTTCTATGTAGAAGAATGTCTCACAATACTGGACCCTAGAAGATTGTTATATTTTAAGAAGCGTTTGTATTGTCAGATCAAAATTTTGGTAACTAAGCGAGTACAACAGGTGTTCTAGTTCAGAATATATACCTGCAATGTACTGGCATATTTAGCGATCCTTTGATGTTTTTTTGATATGGCACAGGCCCTTATCTATTCATAGTAGTAAAATGAGTATTTTTATAATTTGTGCCGATGTCCTAGATCCTCCAAGGACTCCATTGAATATAGGCCAAATACAAATAGTAAGTGCAATACAATGATCGATTTTTATGAAAATTGCTTAGATTTTGAGTGTAAAAAACTGCTTCTGAAAGTTTGATAAACGATTAAGGTTATTTTCCTCTTAAGCACGTTTGAAAAACTGTTTTAATATTTTTTTTATTTAACTTTTACGGAGTAATATTGATCATCCATTTTAATAATGGAGTTATTTAATTTTTTAATTTTGCACGCAGTTTCCTAAGGAAACTACACATTTTTAGAGTAGTTTATTAGTTACGTTCGTTTCCGGCGATACCATTCTTAGTGAAAACAGCATTTTCCTTGCTCATATGTTTTGTAGAACTCATGTGAGGCACGAATCATCGGTAGTATCATCCATAAACTTCAAATTCATTAATTCGAAAGGTAAAAAAATACGCACAGACAATGCATAATTATCACAAAAACCTCAATTTTAATTAACTCAATATAAGAAAAAGAAGCACCATTCATGTAAGTATAAAAAATGTTTCGTCGAAAAATACTGATGCCAAAATTTTACAGAAGGGCGATCAATGTTGAGCCGCTGATCGAAGTTATCCCTTTTTAAGGTACACACCTTAAATTTTTATTATTATTCCTGACGCAAAGTGAATCTGGGTTTGGAATACGCAAAAATAATGTTTTATCCCTTGGCCGGGCTGGTGTCAAAATAAATATTTTTATCACAACGAATATTTTCCTATGAAAGTAACACGGAAAATTATCCTATTTTCCATTGTCATCAAAATTTTGAAGATGCAAATCTTAAACGTTATCGGTCCGAAAGTGTAAAATATCAAAAAAATCTCAAATCTATATTTTAAGTAGAGCTTGAAATTTCCTTTGTAATAATTAGTGTTAACAATTCACATGTGGTCTTAATTCCTTCAACTGACTGATTCTGACTCGAAACTATACACAAATCGGGATAATTTGTTTTAAAGGAAATTTGCAAAAATGGTCAATCGGCAAAGAAAGCTCTCAGTTAATAACTGTGGAAGTGCTCATAAGAACACTAATCTGAGAAGCAGGCTTTACCCCAATTGGGACGTAACGCCAGAAAGAAGAAGATGACCCTTTATAATGCAGTAAAATCAACAAATGAAATCGATATATCTCAAAATCCAACTAATAAATACGAGGTCTTGAGTAAAGTTGTTCTGGAGATCGAACGCTACCTGATGGTACCTCATTTAATTTGGAATTTGACCGCTAGGTGGCACTAGTGTGCATGAAGCTTATTTTTGTTTTGCAGATATCTCAGAAGCCTGTCCATTCAGAAAGATGGCGTCTTCGGCAAATTTGTTCAGTAACGTAAGGGCTATCATTATTCGAACTAATTGATTCCAAATGTTTCCACCAGGCGGCGCTAGTGAACATGAAACTTTTGTTTTGCAGGGAACCTGACCACTTATAAAGATGGCGTCTACGGCAAAGATGTTAAGTAGTTCAAGGACTATCATTATTCTAGGCAAGAGATTTTGCCACCAGGCGGCGCTAATGAGCATTATTAACTCCAACAATTTTAGCCCTTGAGCTACTGAACAGCTTTGCCGAAAACACCATCCTACCTAAGTGGTCAGGCTCCTGAAATATTTGCAAAACAAAACTTGCATGCACACTACCACTGCCTGGTGGTGGAGTTCTGAAACTGAATACAATTGATCTCCTTAACAGCTTTGTCAAAGATAGTTTTTCTATATTTAATCTATGAAAAACCAAGGGTTTTGTACAAAGTACAACGCGAGACGATTCGTTTTCTTCACAACAATTTCAGTCTCATGTTTTTCTTTAGGAATTTATCAGTAAAGTATATAATTAAACAATCCTGCAAATGTTTGTATTGCAAATTCATGTTTTTCACATTTCTTATATGTTAAATTAATTTCAAGTCTATATGTATGTGTTTGCAACTTAATCAGTCTCTAAGAGCCAAAAGTTCAAAGACAAAATTAAGTCAATAAAAAAAATTCTTGACAACAAATCAAAAGGACTTGAAGCCAAACGACTGTAATTGTTATGCTAAGAGATTTTTCAAGAGTGAAATGCCATCATTATTTGACATATTACCTTTTAAACAACTACAGAAAAGAACACAATCATCACTCATCGTAAATGTTTGCAAATCAATCCTAAACATTATACTTTCTTATTAATTTACATGAAAAATCATCTATTTAACTTTGTCAGCAACGCAGTTCTTTGTTCAGATGCCAGTCCGCATCGTGCTCCAAGTACCGAAATTACGCCACTGTTGATATCTACAGAAAACTTCTAGCGATTCTGACAGTTGATCATTGTAATTTTAGGCAGAAGTATTTGAGGAAGCCATTTTAACTCTTTTTCAGCAGAATACGTAAAAGAGAAACTATGGTCACAGACAAACAGACGTTACACTCTCATCATTGTCCATCGAGCACCTTTTTAACGATCGATTCAAAAATATGGTATGTGGCCAATCCACCACCCGCAGCGCTCGCATCGTTTTTGTTCGTATTTGACGTTTACACACTATCGACATCTGTTGGTCTGTCGGCCAAACACACCAATTTTAGCTTTAGGCGTACATGTCCTTGTGACTATGATTTTGATCGAGATTTGTTCTAAGTGTTACGTCTGTTTGTCTGTGCTATGGTATTAAACCTATGAAATGAAGGGCGTCTCAGAATGTAAAGGTCATTATAGAAAAAAATGGATTTAAAAAATGCATTCTTAAACTAATTATTTCTGACTAAATCTGCCCAAAACTGCATACTAATTTTA
Source organism: Aedes aegypti (assembly GCF_002204515.2). Lineage (NCBI taxonomy): Eukaryota > Metazoa > Arthropoda > Insecta > Diptera > Culicidae > Aedes > Aedes aegypti. The sequence continues at coordinate 160,883,385 of NC_035107.1, read as the reverse complement.
CTGATTTTAAGTTAACGACATCATCAGATCATACATAATTTCGAACAAACTAATGAAATCTGTGATATTATTCCAGGAAATTCTAAAAAAATACCAAGTTATATTTCTTCTTTCTGGCGTTAAGTTTGTGTTCTAATGAGCACTTGCACAGTTATTCACTGGGCGTCTCCACTGCCAATTGACCATTTTTGCATTCGTATATCTTGTGGCAAGCCCGAAGATATCACATGGGAAGTCGATCCCTTTATGGAAAGATTCTGGTCCGTCGGAATTTGACCCCACATCCCTCAGTTTTATTTTGATCACTGATGTCTGTATCGACACTGATAGATTTTTTTTTTTTTTTTTTGTGGATCTAATTTTTGCCAAACATTTTTAGAACGAGTCTTTTAAAAAATAACTCGCTCTATTCAAAATTGTTTTAGGGAGCTTTCTTAAGAATGCTACGCCATTTACGATGTTAAAGTGAAGAATATCGTATAAAATTCAGAAGTCACGCTTGATGGATACAAGAATCAAATATCAAATGTATAATTGCGAATATAACATTTTCCAATTTGAATATGCCCAGCTTGTAATTAACAAGAGCTTTCTGAATATCATTATCAAAGTAAATTAATTTTAAACGCCTTACCCAACCTCCACAATAATCACATATTAAAGTTGCAGACCAGCAAAGCTTTAAGTGTTGGTTATTTGTCTAACTTGAGGCAAAACCGTCTGGCTCTTAAAGCAACTGGTCGAATTGGCCACATGTCTCACACCCAGCATCCCTCGTACTGTAAACATAGAACCGAAGATCATGTTCGGTACACGAAGATTTCTCACTATACCGGCTCACCATGGAAACGACCCAAACCGGCTTTGAATGTTTTTGTTCATTTCCTCCGAAGGAAATGCTGACAACAATCCTTGTTCTGCACTGCTCTATTTTCAAAACAAACTCGTATCCTAGCAATGTCCTCCAGCCTCCCATCATCTAACGAACCAACACCGGTAGTAAACAACCCGAGTGGACCATGTGCTCGTTCGGTTTTATGAATGAATGCACGTGGCTTTGTTTACTAACAAATTTAACCGAAGTCAGTGCGCATACTCGGCTTTGTTGCAAGTTCCCTGCGAAAATTCCGAAATCTGAAAGATAAACGACGCCAGTTTTCATCAGATTTTTCCATGGCCTTTTCTCATTTACAGTCTGTCAAGGAATCAGTAACCATCTTCGGGAGCTTGTAACAAAATGTCGCTTCACATTCTGTGTCGTTTTAGTGCAAATTAAATCTTTCTAAATGTGGAATACTAGGTAATTATAGCATTAAAAGCTTAAGCTTGCAATTTACTGTCGATAGATACTACTTTCGGTCGGTTTTGTGTGAGTTAAAAGGGCGAAAAGTGCAATTGAAAATTCGGGTGGAGTACCGATCATGGATGCCAGAGTAGCGTGAAGATTCAGTGAAAATTTAAGATAAAAACCAAAAAAATGGCATTTGGTTATATAATTCTGTAATAATTTACCGGAAATGAAGCTCGGAATATAGTTTTTCGTTAAATGTACGTGATACTGAAAGTTTTCGTGCTGCAAATAAGGTGAAAATGGCAAATTACTGTGATGTGAGGAAAAAGCATGATGGCGACATATTGAAATTTTCTTCCGTTTGCTATCCGCCATGTAACACAGCTTTCAGTGGGTGGAATGTGTAATGATGGAAACGAAAAATCATTGCCGCGGTGCTTTCCGGGTCGATATGGAGTGGTCTGTGTGAAAATGTATCCCTTGCTGATTGCTGTTAATATTGACGGGTGCTGAATAATGTGACGAGAAACGCAATAAGGATGGATAATGCAACGGAGAGTTATGCTTAGCAGTGATGCAGTGGAGGAAATGCTTTGAAAATCTGAAGTGTGTAGATTAAGGTGTATTCGAGAAGAAAATGTTATAACGGTCCAAAAGATGACGAATGTAAATGAATATAGAAGACGTGTACAATCAGACGGGGCTCTTTTGATCTTAATTTTGATTGTCATATTTTAAACATATATTTTATAGTTGTGGTATTTGAACTGAAATACTTTCAAATGCCTTCTTCATTAATAAGCCCGAGGATGAAGAAGGATGAGATTGTATGAGTGTGTTGTTAATAATTAGCAATCACCTACATGTTTCGCATTACGCGTTTTACACAGTGTATTACATGTTTTTTTACTTTTAGCGGCTCTTAAGGAGAAGATGAATTGAAGCCACACCTTGAATCTTCGAAAGCATAAATATGAAGAACCAGATAAACATTCAAACTGGAAATTTGTTCGTTTGATCACCACTAGCGAGAAGGTTTATGCTCTCATCGGTTTTCATATCGCGTTCCGCGGAACACTTGGCGCTCCGTGAAGCCTTGGCAAGTGCTCCGTGACAGTTTTGAAAATTTTTACCAACACCTTGAAATCTCTCAATTTTTGTTTTAAAATATGGTTTTAATTATACCAATTCAAGCCATATCCAGAATTTTCAAGAGTATAAATTCAAAGAATAACACAACCGATCTCGCTGAAAACTTTCGTTGGTTGTGACTAGAGGGTCTTGTTTCCCGGATTTGAAAAAAAAAACCCGGGTTATGAGATTTTTATTTTCAAAATCCTGGGATTTTCTAAAATGCATTCAAAACAAGCGCAAAGCTGCTTGTATGATATATGCGAGATTCTCAAATTTAAGTTGAATAACGTAATTTAACCGACTTTCTATGGCATATGTATACACGCTAACTTAAAAGTACCCATTAAGTGGGTATCATGTACCCATTATCACGAAAAGTGGCTTAACTCATATAAAGAGTAAAGTCCACTTACTCATTAAAGAGTATTGGCTGTGAACTTCAAATAATGGGTATTTTTAACTCGTGGTCTCCAATATAAAAATGAGTATTAATACCTTTTTTTCATCGCATATGCGGCATATTGAGGTAAGGGCTTCAAGAAAATGTTTAATAATGTAAAACCGTAATGATTAGGCTTCACATAAACAAAATTTATTCAACATATTCCATGGAATTAATATTATTGTTCATTTTCCTTTGCGGAAGTTCCTATACGCTGGTCAATGCCCATCAAGGTGCTGATTTCCTTCCCCTCCATCAGAGTCGTCTTTGCCTCCATACTAGAACCGGAACGAACCTCGTAGAAATCCATTTTATCGGGAATCGACGCAGCGTGCAGTATTGCCTTTGATAATCCAGTCTTTATCATCCGCATCCTTCAGGTTTTGTAAATATCTGCATCAAGAAAATCCATAAATTAGTGAAAATCATGATCTTAGCATAAAGTTTCCGACGGTGTTACTTACGTGTTAATATAATAGGGCTTGCACTATTCTTCCGTCCAAAATTTAAGTATAGTTTATGTTTGAAGTTATAAGAAAGTTATATCCAGAACATTGTGACGATAAATCGCGTAATTTTCTCACTTAAATGTACAATTTTTCCTAGCGGCGACAAATGGCGGTTTTTCTTGTGTCCAACTATCATGTGTAATATTTACCCATTATTGTTACAAGAGAGGCTTCTCCATAATGTGGTTAAAATACCCTTTTTAATGTCATCGAAAAATACTCTTTTTCTGATAATCGTCATGAAAATGGGTACATGATACTCATTTAATGGGTACCTTCAAGTTAGCGTGTACACCATTGAGGCAATAACAGTACTGGACAAAATAGTACGCATTGGCCGTTTTTCCTTACAAAAAAAAAGGCCAGGTTGGGAGGTTGGATCTCAGCCTTTAGGGTTTCGATCGACCTGTTTTTTTTACCGCAGCTTGAAAATAGCATGAAATTTTCACAGTAGGAAATTCGCAGCTTAACATAAACATGCCTTTAAGTAATTGCAAACCTAAAATCCAATTATATGAGACAAGCAAGTTGCCTTCAAAATATATCCAAATAAAATTTTTGCCAATTAACGCAGAATAGACTATTTTCAACAACGTAAAAGTTTATGTTTGAAATATTTTGAATTTTCTGTTAGAAAAAAAACATGTTTTTCAATGTTTCCATGAAAACTTCAGGTCGATCGAAACACTAAAAAATGAGATCCAGGCCTACAAATTTCACCTTTTTTTATGAAAAACAGCCAGTGCATACCTTATCCTGACCAGTAATGTATATCACAATTACATGACAGTTGTTTAACTTTAGTAAGGACCTTGGGTCTTTTTCGACCCATTTCAAAATTAAAATCAATATAACTTTTGATTGAAACAACCTAACAATTTAAAATTTTCTGACAATTATTTTTTTGTGAGAAATTTTGTTTTTGCGGAAACAAAAGTTTTGAATAACTCCTTGGGGAGCTTCCATAAAAATAGTTACAAATTGTGACTTAGGGTCGTTTTCGACTCGAAAATTCAAACAGCTCTAAAAAATCAGTGTGTTGACCGAACTTAGTTCCGTTGGGCTCAAATTAAAGGCACATATGTCTGGTTTCAGAAACTCTTCCGGAGATCCGGATTTGGTCACTGTGACCACCGGGAACCTGCTACATCTGAACTAAGTCCCTTTACATACTCTTACTTTGACAACCTGTAGTTTCGTAGCTAAACAAGTAATCTGAACCGTCCTAAGGGGTCGTCCATAAATGACGTAGCTTTTTAGGGGGGAGGGGGGTCTTCACGAATTTGTGACGATGTGTGACGAGGGGGAGGGATGGGTCCTAGCTAGTGGACGTAGCATTTTGAATCACGTCGGTAAAATGAGAGGAGCTGAAAAAAATTACATACAATTATTTTTTTATCAAATTCTTTTTTCTTTTTTTGATCTAAAAAGTTGGGTTCTAAAATGATGATTCAGCTTCAAAACATTCATATGACAAGATTGAAAAAAATCTAAGAAATTTTTTATTTTCTGTAGTGCAATCAAACAGATTTTTTTAATGCTTTAAATAATTATGTGAACATTATATTCAGGTATTATTAACTAATTTATAAATAATCAAAAATCAAGGCTTTAATGACTTGGAAAACATTGTTTCAGTTTTATTCATATTTTCTGTTAGAGCTTATTTCTTTAAAAAACATATGTTCGCTTTGGCAAATATTACATTAAAGCAAGATATTCATTCCGTGAATTATGCTCTCAATGTTGCAGAAGATCTCCACCCAATCAACTCATCGATTCGTTTTGATATATCAATGCTCTTGATGGAATAGCCTGAATAAAACTTGATGTTATCGAAATTGTTCTATCGTTCAATTTTCTCAATAACTCGGTAATTTGAAGAAATATTATATTTAATATATAAATGTTTCGTTATAGGTTGTGTAAGATTATTTCAGTATGGGAACGATAATGAAATTAAGCTGAAATATTAATAAAGTTGAATAAATTGAATAATAATCGATAAGATGTTCTGAACATTCCAAATATTACATGTGTAATCTTTTCTACATCTGGCACCTGATTGCTAAATGGATTTGAATTTGGATAATAATGACGAATAAATTTTCATTGAAATCTGTTTCCTAACAACGAATAATTAAAAAACAATCCTCTAGTATAACTAAATGTCTTATCAACATATTATAAAATCTATTGTACCCTAACTCGGTACTGTTCACTTCATCAATCCAATCAAAAATTTTTCCTTTTTTCTATATTTTCAGATGTAAACTATTTTTTCATGGCAACAGCAGCAAAAGTAATACAATTTAGCCAAAAATGTAAACAGGAAAAAAGTTAATTTAAATTGTTTTCCAAATTGTTTTTGAGCGCTACTGCAATTTAAACATTAATTCGTTTGATTATCCTTACGGTTCAGTCAGCAAAAAATATATCAAAATCTGTATTGAACTTCTGAATTCCAATTTTTGGCTTTAGCCCAATTGCTAAGGAAAACAAATAAAAAAATTGTAGGGCGGGGGGTTGCTTGATATGGTACGTATTTTCCAAGGGGGGGTATCAGCATTTGTGACGAAATGCTACGAGGGGGGAGGGGGTGTAAAAAATCAGTGAAAAAATGCTACGTCATTTATGGACGGTCCCTAATATTGTTGAATAGGTATTCACGTGAACTGTGAATAGAGATTCACAGTTCAAATCACTTAGTTATTCATACCCGGTTCCGGTAACCCGGAACATCCGAAAAGTATGTTTCCATTGCAGTTTTGTATATGAAATTCACATCGGTACTATTCAGTTGATGGATATTTTGGCATATTTTTTTTCTGTAATAATAAACCAATTACCGACGCACATCCCCTGAAAAATTCGGTCCAGTATGGTCCATGCGGAACCGGTTCCAGGAGTCCCGGAAGGTGGCCAATCTGGACAATTCGATGAAATTACTAAGATTTATGCCCAAAAAACCAAATGAGTTGTGCTAAATTCTTTACAATTTTTTATACTTGGATGTATTTTGCCAAAAGGATGAATGGATGGTTATTCTGGTCCTCTTGGAGCACCGGAATGGCCACCGGGAAGCCCGTAATATGGGACCACAAAGTTTTAACACCCAAAGTAGGCATGCGACGGCTCAATCTTCATGATTTTGAATCCCTGTGACTTTTCTAGTTCAATCATTGATAAATGACTATATGGTATAAATAACTAAGACTAGTTTTGATTTAAGACAATTTTGATGTTCTACAACCTTACTAAAAGCTTCAAAATTTGTTAGAAAACAAAAAAAATATGAAGAACTCATTGAACGTCATGTTTCATAAATTGAAAATTCACATTTAAGTCGTTTGCGCCACCTCTAAACCTTAATATTCAACTATAAAATTTCCTGTTAATGAGATTTGAATTCAAAAGAGCACACGAATTTATGGTTTTGAGAGCTTTCGTAAAATAAGCCGCTCTCCAATGGGCATATATTGAACAATAAAAATGTGACAACATTATATTTAATTTATACATCAATTTAAAACGTCAGTGTTTAAATAAGTTCATGAAATCAAAAGTTCGACAGTATCAAGTGATGTGAAATTTGAGGTGCAATCAACAAACAACGAATTGCCTATACTGCTTAATTATTTAACACAAAAATTAACCCTACATTTTAATCTGCATAAATTACGTGCAGCATTTGAGGGAAAGGGATCTATAAAGTGTGGTAATACATGTAAAGGAAAATGCTTGATAGAGGAAGGAAGATACACCTAAAAATACTATGTATTTTTAAGGTGAAACTGTTTGGACCATCTTTTAAGTATTCACTAAAACTTCAAAGACACAAATCCCGCGAATAAAGGATCCAACAACAGTGTACTTTTTATTTTGGCTTTGTGCACTAGCATAAAGCTTAAAATAAGAAGATCAGAAACGTTTGCCAACTATTTCTTCAGTTTTGTGCCTATGTAAGCGTGAGTAGAGGCACAAGTCAGCCATTGTGACGGACATCTTTGAATTCTGAAATGTTCCAAAGTCATGTCAAACCCACCACCCAATGCATGGGTTTATTTTTCAATACGGTTTAGGGACAAAAAGTTGAATGCCAAAGGATCTAAGTGACAAAAGGTCAAATCGTATTTTTCTTCGACATTTTATCCTTTCAACTTTTTGTTTTTCGACCTTCTGCCTTTTCGACGTTTTGTCTCTCGACCTTTTGTCATAGATTCATCAAGCACCTACTAGTGTATACTCCTTTTTTTATCTCGACGCTGTAAAGCTTTCCACAATCCACCCTTCAACCTCTGCCATCGCTAAAGAAGCTATTCGTAATCGTAACTGTTGCTTCGAGCGCCACTAGGGTGCTGTTCAGCACAGCGACATGGCTGCAACCAGTGACACCACAAATCCAATGGACGAAGGACTACAGGACCTGGGGGTGCCGGTGCCGGTTCAGACATTCCTTTGGCAACAAATAGCCCCATTCATCCGACCCAAGCTAGGAAAACTGCATGAAGCCAGCTGTATGGTAAGTTGAAATTTTCTGTCTTGTTTATTAAAAATTGTTTGATGTCGATTTTTATTCATTTTTTTATTAATAACAGAGTGTGATTTTTGTTTTTTGATGCTAAATTCAATGATAACAAAATTTTTAAATAGGGTCCCCCACTACAATATTTTCAAACACATTGGAGAAAACAAATCTGCTATAAATTGGTGCTTATCTACTAATGATTTTTCGGATATATGTACCTTGTGAAGTTATTGCTGTACATCTCGCCTGTCTATGTGCGGTTTTATTGTTTGTGATCTGTCCTACTAAAATGTACCTCTCAGATGGTTATTGTTTGCGATATAAAAAAAATGCAAAAGGGTTAAACAACTAGATAAATACAAACGGAATATGTTCCATAATAAAATAGTATAATCACTAAAATATGGAAAATGATCTAAACAATTTCAAACAACTGTAAATGTAGGCCCATGTTTTGACGTAGGGAAAAATTTAACTTCACTTTTCAGTAGTTATTTTGTTACCATCTAGGTTTTCTAAAAAAGTTCTTTTCATAGTTTGTAATTTAGATTCTTCTTCTTCTTGGCATTAACGTCCTCACTGGGACATACCCTGCTTCACAGCGTAGTGTTCTTATGAGCACTTCCACAGTTATTAACTGAGAGCTTTCTTTGCCAAAGTTGCCATTTTTGCATTCGTATATCGTGTGGCAAGTACGATGATACTCTATGTCCAGGGAAATCAAGGAAATTTCCATTACGAAAAGATCCTGGACCGACCGGGAATCGAACCCAGACACCTCCAGCATGGCTTTGTAGCCGCGGACTCTAACCACTCGGCTAAGGAAGGTCCCAATTTGTAATTTAGATGTTTTTGGTTAAATTCCTTCTAGCAGGGCAGATATCAAGTCTATTTTCGAGAACTTAGTCTCTATTTAAATGCAAAATATCTTATAGAATCGATTGTTCTAATTCTCTGAAGAGTTCTATAATTTTTTTTTCATCTGGTTCCTGTTTATTTTTTCTTAGTTCCTGTTCTTTTTTAAATTTTTGGTTCCTGTGTGGTCTTTTTCGGTCTATTTTACAGTTCTTATCTTTTAGATACTCAATCGCTACCAGTCCTGCAATAGAATCACTAACTGTCAAAGCCATACGTACCCTTACATTTTACATAGGTACAACAAACCTTCAGCGTACAAAAGTCGACCAGCATATTTTCATCAGCATTATTCTAATCAAAAGATTCATTATTATTGTCTTTATTAACGAGGCTTTCAGCCCGTGGCTGGTTCACCTCGATCAAAAGATTCAATTTTTCTGGCACGATACGTACCACATTGTTTCTAACTATGTGAGAAGATTGTACCCAATTGGAATACCTTGGTTCCCCGAATAGCCCAGTTCCCCAAAAAGATTTTGGATCTCATAAATGTCGTAACTTCACTCATTTTTGGGTGGTGAATTGACTGGTCATCTGATATGCGCCCTTCTTTATTTAGTTAGCAGTTCATTCGAGTTTCACCAACTTCGGCGTCTTTGGCAATACGTGTTTAATCACGAATGACAATATATCTCTTTCTTGTAATTACTTATTATTCTTTCTAGTTAACCACGCTGTTACTGAAGATTATTCTAGTTTTTTTGTAATGCATTACTTTTCGAGGAAACGGGTCATTCGGGTAACTGGAATTTGCGGAAAAGGGTCATTCGGGGAACTGACGTTCGGGTAAATGGCGTTCGGGAAAACTAAATTCTGGGAAAAATAGCACAATTGTAGTGAGATACGCTTTAACAAGTATTTTATAGAAATCTGAGAGAACTTGAACGAAAATTGGAAATATAATTGGGAAACTACTTATTCTTATTTAATGAAGTGATACCAAACTTTTTATTTACTCAAAGATTCATTATACAGGCTCAGCACATCTTTGTTACAAATTATTTTTTTAAGCTATTGTAATTTTGGTTGAAATTGATTAATTTCCACTGTTTTTTAGGTCTGTTTTCTATAATGCTCTCAATGTCAAACAAATGAATGAGGAAAACAAGTACGATGGTGAACCTCATTGGCTCATGTACGAACATTATCTAACACATGTGAGTTTAGTGCTACAAATTGTGTCTACAATACAAAATCGGGAGATCTCATTTCGGGGTGACATTGATCACACATCAATGCGATTATTGCTGGGTTATTATTGCTGGACACGCGATCAGCGCTAATTTATTCTGAAATACTGGAACTATAAGAGGATAACGAACTGACATGAAAACATACACCAACTTTTCCGAAGAAACACCCGATTTGCAAAGTGTTTATTCGAATAGTTTAGCATATAAACCAAGTTGCTATGACAGTTACCCGGTGCTTAGTAAAACCATGCAAAAACTAGAAAATGAATTACATGGTATAGTACTAAACTCGGGTTTTCATTAATTTATAGGTATTCCACTAAACAACTTTTCTACGAGACTTGCCGAGTAAAAACCGAGTTCTGCAACTAGTTGCGAACAACTTTTTTTTTGCAATTTCGCAGAAGACCCTTGAGGGTATCAGAAATCATATCGGGATGCATTCAGCATTATATTGCAATTTCTGAAAATCGGTGGGTAGTTCATTACGTAGTTCGAAATTCTAAAGCATTCCACACATAATAAATTTCACTTATTCCCAATGCTTTTGTGTAGATTTGCAATTTGAATCACAGATACATTTCATTAAATTCATGGTTGTTCTATAAGATTCCCAAAAATCAAAACATGAATATTGGAGTAAATTGATTTGGTCGACCTAGAAGTAAGGGGAGATTTCTTAAGTACCGGACAACACCCTGCATTAGCTGAAAAGGAGTCTATTACAGAGATTAGTGTTTCCCTGTAATAACACATGTTTGTAAAATGCATTCATTGTTGAGGAATTACAAATGTTTGGAATCCAATGAAAAACGACGTATCGCCTCATATTTGAACTTAATTATCAATGTTTCTGAATATGATGTATCAATATAAAACTTACGAAAATAATCAAAACTAATCTTATTTTGAAAGCATATTAAAAGAAACCATGGAAAAAATAAAATTCTAGTCTTGCATCTCATGTCCCTTAGTTTTGAACAGAGGAATTTGCTGCAAGATAACATCGTTATTTCCGCACTGGTATCTCAAAATACATGCAATTCCCATTGTTTTTGATAATCACGGCATAAAACTAACAATAGACGTCCGAAAAATTAAAATTCAGAACAACATCGTAAAACTGTTTTTTTTTTTCGTCATATATCGAGCCATTTTGGTATTATAATACAATAATTTTGATATTAAATTACACCACTAAAATATTGTATTGATATTTCTAAATTTATTTTTGTGCGAAACAAAAGTAGTTATATTAAGCAGAAATGGTTAACACCCATATACCCAATCATTTTCGAGCTTAGAATTTAGTGGCTTAGGTGTCAGGTACTGGGGAATTTCCCTCTATAGCTCATACAATATTTTTAGGTGAACGATAAATACCGATGCCATTATGATGTAAATTATAAGAAAGCAACTAAATCAGAATATCACAAAGCTGCCCCACCGGCGATTCTTAAAATACTTCCTAAAAATGATACCCATATTGATGTGGTACGAGACATGTTCTTCTATAGAGTTGTCAGTGCAACTGATGGTTCTGAACATGAACAAGAACGCATCAGTGTAAATCCTTTGAAATATGATCAAATTTGAAAACCATGTTAGAGATGTAAAGATCGATCCCATAAATGGTAATTTCGCGGGGATCCTCAGGGCACCTCAAATTTCCTGTTAATCACTTTATTTGCCACTAAACATTTAAGCCAAGCTTGTGAAAACGCAATTAAGGGAATGATGTTTGATGTTCACTGGGGAAATAATTCCGGGTGGTCACATTCGGTACTTTCTAAACAGTTCAAAACTCTGAATTTATAATGTTGATTATATTGATAGATTTTGATCATTTGAGCAAATAAGAATGATTGCAGTGCAAATTAGAATTATTGCAGTGAAATAACGAACGAAAGTCCCAAAAATAGTGCCGACTAGAGTCAGTGACCTACCGAAATAACTGCGACCACATAAGTGTTCTCGAGTTACTCTGGTCACTTATAGGAACTCGTACATATATACGAGTATACCGTAATCCGGAGGCAAATTGATCACTATTTTACAACTTTTTGTTATGTTAACCTTCGGAATTTAGATATTGTCAAATAAATTTCGACAAAATCAGTACTCCGTTGATCTTTATCAGTTTATTTAATCGACTTTTCATTAACTAATATTTAACATCATAAAAATAGTTTTAATATCAAAAAATTAAAATGACACACTGGGCATTTATTATCATATAACAAAGCAGGTTTAAGAATAAAAAAAATCCTATCTACTAAATTTGGGTCTCCTTATTTTGTAAATCATGTCAAAATTCTTACAACTCGAGTATTTGATCATTTTACTTACTTATTTGGCTTGACATCAATTATCTTGATAAAGCCCCGCCAACAATATTTCGCCAGTTCACTCGGTTCATGGCCGCTTCTCTACATCCTCGACTGTGACCCACGCTCTCCAAGATTGACTCCTGGTGCACCTGGTCAATCCACCTAGCTCGCTGCGCCCCACGCCTTCTTGTTCCGACCGGATTCGTAGCGAACACTATCTAAACAGGATTGTTGTCCGGCATTCTTGCAACATGCCCTGCCCAGCGATACTGGGTTCACCGTAGAGTTGAGCGAGCTCGTGGTTCATCCTTCGCCGCCACACGCCGTCCTCCTGCACGCCGCCGAAGATCGTCCTTAGCACTCGGTGTTCGAAAACCCCAAGAGCTTGCAAGTCCTCCTCGAGCATAGTCCACGCCTCATGCCCATAGAGGACTACCGGTCTTATGAGCGTTTTGTATATCGTGCATTTGGTCTCACCCCCGCTGAATCTTTCTTGACCGCAGTTTCTTCTGGAGCCCATAGTAGGCACGACTTCCGCTGATGATGCGCCTTCGTATTTCCCGACTAACATTGTTGTCAGCCATCAACAAGGATCCGAGGTAGACGAACTCGTCCACCACCTCGAAGGTATCCCCGTCTATCGTAACATTGCTTCCTAGGCGGGCCCTGTCGCGCTCAGTTCCGCCAACCAGCATGTACTTTGTTTTCGACGCATTCACCATTAGCCCGACTCTTGTTGCTTCGCGTTTTAGGCGGGTGAACAAATCTGCCACCGTTTCAAATTTTCTCCCAATAATATCCATGTCGTCTGCGAAGCAAACAAATTGTGCGGATCTCGTGAAAATCGTGCCTCGACTGTTAAGTCCGGCTCTCCGCATGACACCTTCAAGCGCAATATTGAACAACAGGCACGAAAGTCCGTCGCTCTGTCGTAGTCCCCGCCGAGACTCGAACGAACTGGAGTGTTCGCCCGAGATCTTCACGCAGTTTTACACACCGTCCACCGTTGCTCTAATCAATCTTGTGAACTTCCCGGGAAAGCTGTTCTCGTCCATGATTTTCCATAGCTCTACGCGGTCGATACTATCGTATGCCGCCTTGAAATCGATGAACAAATGGTACTCACGACATTTCTGGAGGATTTGCCGCACGGAAAAGATCTGGTCCGTTGTCGAGCGGCCGTCGATAAAACCTGCTTGATAGCTTCAGCAGGTTTTATCGACGGTTGCTCGACATTTTATTGCAAAAATAAACATTAAAAAATTGAATAAACGGTTTTATGAGCAAAAATCTATGCATGCTATGCTGTATGATATCAAAAATGAGTTCAGTAGTTCATACTTAGGCTTGCACAACATTTTACATACTGAAAGTTGCATATTGGCATAGCACCAGTGGATTTGTTAGCACCGACATTTCCAATAACGGTGTCTTTTTCATGTTACCTTATAACAATAAAATCGACATGTCTCAAATTTGAACTGTTGAAAGCCAAGAGACGAATTCCATCCAGAATGAGTCGAAAAAAATAATAATCGTGCTCGATAGTCTTCGATTTGGATTAAATTTTGCATTTTGACTCAAGAATAACTTTTGAAAATGGCCTATGAATGTTTACTTGCAACTTATTTGAAAAATTTTAACTCCGAAACTGTTGATTTTGGAGAAAAATGTTTTTCGAAGAAGTAGTAGTGAACCGTTTGGACAATGAGAAAAAAATATACACTGAAACAATATTTTATGTTATTTCATGGAAAATTTAAAAATAAAACAAAAATTTTATATTACACAAAAACCCCATTTTTAATATTTTTAAATTTTTACTATTGATAGTGTACAGATGTTTGAGACAAAATTTCATGATGGAGAAATTTTTAACAAAAAAAGTTTTTCTAAGAACAACTTTTGACCGATATAAAAAAAAATATGTTTGTCAAAATTAGTACGTTCTGATAATACAATAAGAATCTTGAAATTATTCTGAACCATAATGATTATATGGAGAATTTCTCTAGAAGCAGCCATTTTCGAATTATATCGAGTTAAATGCAAAAAATATGATTTAAATATTAAAATAGGTAATTTTTATTAGTTATTCGCGATTCTCCATCAAGGAAAATAAGTTAGTGGAAAGAAATAAGGTCTTTACTCAGGTAAACGCATTATTATTGATGGAGAATCGCGAATAATTAATGAAAATGACCTATTTCACTATTTAAATAATATTTTTTGCATTAAACTCGATATAATTTGAAAATAGGTACTTCAAGAGACATAATTCACATAATCATTATGGTTCATAATCATTTCAAGATTCTTATTGTATCAACCTATTTGTTTTGACAAAACACCAAAATTTTTAAAATCTACTAAAAGTTGTCATTAAGAAAACTTTTTTATTAATAATTTCTCCATCATGAAACTTTGTCTCAAACATCTGTATACTATCAAAATTCTATGGTGAGAATTTGAAAAATATTAAAAATGGGGTTTTTGAGTAATTCAAAATTTAAGTTCTATTTTTCAATTTTTCATGAAAAAACATAAAGTATTTTTTCAGTGTATATTTTTTCTTGTAGGCCAAACGGTTCACTACAACTTCTTCACAGAACATTTTTCTCTAAAATTAACAGTTTCAGAGTTAGAATTTTTCAAATAAGTTGCATGCCAAAATGTATAGGCCATTTTCATAAGTTATTCTCGAGTCAAAATGATTGATTTTTCTATGGAAAACCCTTATTGTATCATACCAAAAACATGTGCAAAATTTACTGCAAATCGAAGATGGTCGAGTTCTGTGACTGACCGATTTGACATGGAATTTGTCAAGACCTTCCTTTTTCATTTGCTGCCTTTCTTTTTTCGCATTACCAAAAATAACCTTTTGATTAGTTCGATATTATGAATGTCTACGTGATACAGGTTTACGTTTTCTTAAAGATACCATATACGGTTTATTTTTTGAAACTTCCATGACTAATTCATAAATTTCCGTCGGAATGCATTAAATTAAGAAGATTGATTAGGGTTTTTGACCTTCAAACATCTATGATTATCGTTTCCGTGTTTTTCAAATAAGCTGTGGATGATTCGTTACTTCAAGTGTTGGCATAAACCTTTATTCTTATTTAATATAATTTTATTATACATAGCTTTCATTTCTTTTCATTTATAAAAATAACCTTTCATTGGTTTGACATTTTGAATGTTGACAAATTTTCTTAATCTTCTATATTAAAATTCCGGAGTCGGTGGAACTTGAAAGAACCGCCAACCAAATAAAGAAGGGTGAATATCAGAATCAGATGACCCAAAATAGGTCATTCGAGGAAAAGGATTATTCGGGGGATTTGCATTTGGGTGATTGACGTTTGCTGAAACGACATTCGGTGGACTGACACTGGGGGAAAAGTAGCACAACCAAATGTATTATAATTCTAATCACTGCTTGTTTTTCAACATTTGGACCCTTGGAGAATAGACGGTCGAATATTAAAAGTAAAGTTACATATTTGTAGCCAAATTTTGCCAGTTCAGACAAGACAAGCTTTAGAGATAAGTTGAAAGAACAGCTTATTTAAAAAAGAAGGGTAAATTATCTATGGAATGCAAATATTTGAAGATGGTGCATATTGACATGATCAAGTATGTAGATATCTTAGACTCATCTTCGATGCTTATATATTTCGAAGCAAGTACCTCCCCTGTTCATTATCTTTGGTGGTCAATCCAAAAACTAATCAGTTGACATACTGACCTGCATGATGGTTAAAGTCAACATTGTAGAAAAATAGTTTTTTGGTAAATGGTCCTTCCGGGTAATGGTTTTCTGGTAAATGGTCTTCCAGTAAATTGCCTTCCGGGTAATGTCGGAGAACCGTGTATCCTTTGAAAAATACGCGTAACTCGACCTCAACTGTAAGGCCGTCTTCAAGGTCGTGTAAAATTTTTTATTTTTATGCAAAATGACTATGAAATGTGTTTGACTTTATACGAAAGGTGAAAGAATTAAAAAACTAGTCAGTACATTTTGTTACTTTTCCTATTTGACGGAAAAATCTTCTTAAAATTCGGAAGGTTTGAAAATTAGAGAATTATACACTGCAGATAACTGAAAATCCGATCTCGGGCTATCATGCCGAGGACCTGGGATCAAAACCCCGAGGTAGTCAATCGACTTCCTTCGAAAGGGAAGTAAAGCCATTGGTCCCGCGATGAACTAACCCGTGGCTAAAAATCTCGTTAGTAAAGATAAAAAAAACTGAAAATAGACCAAAATGAAGTTATCTTTTTTTGCTTTTGGGACTTTCATTAAAATGTAGTTTCAATTCATACTGCACTAAAATTTAAGCTCACAGAAGTAAACTACGATCTGCCAATCTATATCTGTGCGAATGTGTACCGTAATTACTAACGATAACTGCTATTAGCATCGAAATGCAAACGTCGAGTCCTGTGCAAAGGATTCAGCACAGGCCCATCCAATACTCTTTCGATTTGTCGTCGCCTTGTGCAACGGGAAATATAGTGCCAACGGGTGTTATTATTTGATTATTACCACTTCACACTCAGCTTTCCTACCATTTATGCCAACAAGTCACCATTCGCTTCGAATCGTTGCCAAGTCGTCTTCCGAACGGAATCTACTTCACTATATAATTTATAGGACACGTTTATGACGAGTCAAGCTAGTGATGGCAACTCGAAAAAAAATGAAATGTGCGTCGTTTATTCATTTCCTTTACTGCTACAGCTTACGTTTAAAAATTGATTTGTGTTTTTATTATTGCTTTCTTTTACACTGCATTTTGACTTGTATATTTGGTTACCATCAGTTAAGTCTGTAAATAATAACTAAATGTATTTCTTCCAAACAATGTTTTTTCTGCTTTTTCTATTCTCTATGCGTCATCTGTGCATAAAACAATGTTTCAACAACATCGCTGTACTCGTTTAAAATTATGTTTATATAAAACAATAACTGTGTGTAAAGTATTGTCAACATGCACCTGGACATCATGTAAGTGTAAATAATGTGCCGTTTTTAAACATGTATCCTTTCCATGTCCTTGAATACTTGATATCTCAATCCATGTGCTTTATTAACTCCCAAAATCGCTTTATTTTCATCATTATACTCGTTGGTAAATCAAAAATCTTTAAATCCAATGATTATCAGTTATATTTTTTACAGTTGACAATAGTCAGTTTGCGAATTGTGTTATCGTTGAGTAGTGCGTAGTGTAGTCAGTCCCACCCCCCTAGATTTTTAACACCCAATGTTAAATGGCACTACAAGAAGCTCCATCTCTCCTAAAATTTGTACATTAGGTGACGAGAGACGGTTGACTGCTTATCCCTTGAAAAAGGTCCAATACACGGCCGAAACGTCGGGCTTAGCCAAACAAGCCGTTTTAATTTATTAGACTGAGAAAGCCATAAAATTTACAATTGTCCTCCCAGTCGCAACCCCATCACTATTTCAAAACATTGAACTATTAACTCTCAAACCCCCAACGTCTGACTTTTCATTAAAAATGAACTTTAAAAAATCATGACTTGGCCAATTATAAATCAATTTTGGATCTTTTGGTCTCAAACAAACCGCATACTCCTCAAGATTTATTGTGAACAGGAAAAAATGGGATTGGCCACTTGGTTCCGGAGTTATTCTGGATTCAAATGGGGTATATTCGTTTCGGAAGTGATAGTTCCCTTAGATTTTTCAAGATTAGCGGGAAGAAAATTATTTATTGTGTACTTTCTATAAGTAAAAAGCTGCCATTAGGTCGAATGACATTGGTTCTCATTGATTCTGGCCATTTCGGATACCCGGTCACTTGGCACCGGTTCCTGAATGTACCGAGCGAGGACATTTTCTGAAACTCAAAGAATACTACCGTGCGACGGCTCAAAATTCATGATTTTTTATCCAGAACATCATAGATATAATACCAAAGACCAATATGAGGTTCCGGCCACATCCGGATACCCCGGAATCGGTTCCGCTAGGGCCTCAGTGGGACACTTTTGTAATCTTACTCACTCATATCGTGCGACGGCTTAAAATTCATGATTTTTTATCCGGAACATCATAGATATAATGCCAAAGACCAATATGAGGTTCTGGCCACAGCCGGATACCCCGGAATCGGTTACGACAGGACCTCAGTGGCACATTTTTGTAAATCTTCTCCTTCATATCGTGCGACGGCTCAAAATTCATGATTTTTATGCTGCACATCATAGCTATTATGCCATGGATCAATATAATATTCTGGTAACATGCGATTACTCCAGAATTATTCTGATCAGACTCATATGCACTCTGTGTAATCTTCGTTGAATCCATTGAGATAGCTTTGGATCCATATCGATAAGTCCATGAGACATTTCTGACCAACCGTTTTTGTCAACATAAAAAATACGATAAAAAAACCGTGTATTTATTTAATTTCTTTTATCGCGGATTTAAATGTTGTTTTAGCAATTTGATTATCGAGTCCGACCTGTATTTGAATATAATACATATTAAGATTAGTTTGTTTTTTATTACACAATGCAACTAAATTATCTATCGGTACTACAGATCGGACTCGAGTATCGATTGTTTTTCACTCTGGATAATCGAATCCTCCGGATAATCGAATCACTAAAAAAAGTTGAAATTTGCGAATAAAGAACTCAAATATTTTTCATTCGTTATTATATTTATATGATGCAGTGCCGTAGCAAGATATTATTTCTAGGAACATTTGGGGGTCTTGAGAAGAACAAACATTTTTTGACCAACGTACACAAAAAAACTTTTTCAAACCCCCTTTTCTTACCTACGTCCAAAACTGCTAAACCATTCACATTGTATAGTGCAATAATAAATTATCTCAAATTTATGCACAAATACTGAAAAACAAGAATATCAAATATCGTACTCCGGATAATCGAGTCTAAAATTCCGGATAATCGAATCCCGGATAATCGAGTCCAACTTGTACTGAAATCTATATACAAAAAAATACATCATGGGTTAGTCCCCGATCTTGGTTATCTTAATGTTTCTTTGTGTCTTTTTTTTCAAAATAGTTAAATTTAATCCGTGTTTATAAATACAAAAGTATGATTAAAAACAACTGTTTGATTTTGACACGGTTCGATATTGGCAACATAATTTTTTTCTGGAATTCTGCTAAAATCAAACGGCACTATACCTTATCAAAATTTATAGAGTCCCTTTCATAAATGTTGTTGAAAAAATTAAATATTTAGAGAAAATTCTAAGACATGTTCGCTACAAATTCTTTTGACTATTTCATCCTATATATCCTTTATGACAACATGTCGTTTTTTAGAATTCGTTCGCAATGCTTAATACATTCTTATACAATTTATTGTTAACCTTGATGGAATTGATTAGAGAAAAGTATAATTTTATTTTTAGAATATCAGTTATTCTTATGGCAGAAGTGCTCCAAATTTAAATAATAAAGAAATTTGAAAATGTCTTTGAAAGTCATATGATGAAATTCTATATCATTTGTTAAGCTTTGATGCTGGTTCATAAACTACATCATTTTATTAATTTGTATTCGTCCTTAAAATGAAGCCATGTTTTTACAACTTGTATCCCTTATTATAGTTGTTAACGACAGTATTGAATTTAGTTGCCAAGCTCTTCCGTGAGCTCCTCCCAACCAAATTCACCTAGCATCAATTTCTCCAGACCACCAAGTTCCGTCCAACACTGTTGACCAGTTCTTTAGATGAGTCAGCCTTCGCATCACGCTGAATTTGTTCAACGCGTATTGACCTTCAAATCTATATTCGATTTTCGCCCATGCACTCTTCCTCCACACTACAGTTCAGCCTCCAGGCTATATCTCCACGAAGAGGTTCTGCTTCCGCGTCCAGGCTCTGTTTCCTTCGAACCAGCCTCAGCATTTTGTTAAGATTTCAAGTATCTAGTCAGAACCTTTATATTGATTTATGGAGTGATGCTGTTGGATAAACAATTCGGGGTATCCGGATGTAATCAGAACCTCATATTGGTCCACGGCAATATAGCTATGATGTTCATGATGACAATTCATAAATTTTGAGCCTTCGCACGATATGAGTGAGTAGGATTACGAAAGTGTCCTACTGAGGCCCTCCCGGAATCGATTCCGGCGTATCCGGATGTGGCCAGAACCTCACATTGGTCTTTGGCATTATATCTATGATGTTCCGGATAAAAAATCATGAATTTTGAGCCGTCGCACGGTATGAGTGAGTAAGATTACAAAAGTGTCCCACTGAGGCCCCACCGGAACCGATTCCGGGGTATCCGGATATGGCCAGAACCTCGTATTGGTCTTTGACATTATATCTATGATGTTCCGGATAAAAAATCAGGAATTTTGAGCCGTCGCACGGTAGTATTCTTTGAGTTTCAGAAAATGTCCTCTCTGGGTACATTCAGGAACCGGTGCCAGGTGACCGGGTATCCGAAATGGCCAGAATCAATGAGAACCAATGTCATTCGACCTTCTGGCAGCCTTTTACTTATAGAAAGTACACAATGAATAATTTTCTTACCGCTAATCTTGAAAAATCTAAGGGAACTATCACTTCCGGAACGAATATACCCCATTTGAATCCGGAATAACTCCGGAACCAAGTGGCCAATCCCATTTCTTCCGGAACACAATGAATCTTGAGGAGTATGCGGTTTGTTTGAGACCAAAAGATCCAAAATTGATTAATAATTAGCCAAGTTATGATTTTTTAAAGTTCATTTTTAATGAAAAGTCAGACGTTGGGGGTTTGAGAGTTAATAATGTGCTTCAGTGCGACGTCATATTTTTTTTACTTGTTTCAGGTGAAGGAAGTCGTTGACCTGAATATATATAAAAAAAATCAGGTTGATAAAACTCAATGGATTGCACATGAATTTTCCGACATTTGATTTTTTACACTACACAGACTAAATGAAGAACATTTTGAAAATTACAAAAATAATACTAGAAGAAATCATTTATACCTCTTGTGTTTATGGATAAGCGAGGATTATTCAAATATGCGATGTTCGTCAAAAGCTCTCAAAACAGTCCTTTTTTGAAAATTTGCTTCTAAAATATTTCTTTGACTAAATCTTACCGACCAAAAAATATGCTTAACGGATAAGGTACTTTTAAATTGATAACATATTTAGTTTTCTGACACATTCGGTCTTATGATTCTTTATCCTTACATCATTCAACAGAAGAACAACATTCAACAGAGAAGGACTCTTCACATAGATATAAAATTAAGAAAATATCATCTTAAGTATACTTTCAAGTTTTCGTCGTGTAATTAATAAATTACCTAAAAATAAATACTGTATAATTAGAAATGACATAAAAAATGCAAAAATCTATTACTTTTACCGTACCATAAGAGCGTATCGTTTTCTCACATCATGCTAACAAATTATTAGTTCATCGCTCGCTTTATTTCCTCTTCTCTGTTCCTGCCGTTGAGATATCAAATATTCAGAGCAGTCACATTCTGCTAGTTATTTTATTGACTATCACAACGAGGTTCATTTGAATATCCTATTCTTAAGCTCATTTCAACGAAATCATTCTTCTCTAAACCTAATTCCATGAACTCCATGGCGTTCATCATTTGCACATCCTGTTGCGGTTTCAGGAGCTCAAGGAGGCTTGTAAGGTATGTTTCAGCTGATTCGTTTATGCGGCGATAAAGTGAGAGAAATGATGAATATTTTATTTATTTTCCACTTGGTGCTGCTCCTTTCCCAAAACACTGTAGTCATTCGAAAAGTCGCTGGTACAAAACATGTTCTATGGCTTGTCACCATCGCTTGAATCGGCACTGAAATCAATTCCCCGATGGAGACTAGTCCAGGCCGCTTTACCACACGTCATGCACTGTGCCGGTGCACTCATGCACAATCGGTAAAATTTGAGCAAACATCGTTAGTAACTGGGGTGCTTTTAAGCCAAACGATTTTTTTTTTCTTCCAGTGTTAAGGATTTACAACCGTTGGGAGCAGCCGAGACAAAAATTCTTTACACGCTTCATTGGATATTACTGTTTGCAGCCGAAGAATGTGCCGACGACGATTTGGAAGCAAATAAGGAAGTCAAAGTCAAACAAAGCTATCTGTTCTCCATACCCACTATATCGGTAAGAAAAACATGGATAATCAAATCCGCATGGATTTTGTAAGCGATTTTGTGAGATTACGAGAGTCATGATGATTTTTAATTATGAAGTCAGAACATTGAATTTGGGGAACTGGTGGTGCTCCTCTTATTCTTCTTTCTAAAGCTACGTTCCAACTGAGACATAGACTGCTTCAGCTTAGTGTTCTTATGCGTGCGGCAGGTACGAGTATACTATATGCTCTGTGAAATCGAGTAAATTTTCAAGCTGAAAAGATCCTCGACCGATGGGATTCGAACCCACGACCCTCCTCAGTTTGGGTCTTGCTGAATAGCTGCGCGTTTACCGCGACGGCTATCTGCGTGCGTGAAGGAAAACTTATATATTTTCGATAGTTTTGTAACATTTACCCGCAAGATGAACCAAAAGCAAGATCGGAGAAGCCCAAGTGTTGCCACGGGGTAGATATGGGCTCGGACCTCTTTTAGCAAACTCGCATTTGTGTGTAGGAGTTAGCTTTAAGCTAAAAAAAAATCAGTTTTATTATGAAATTCATCGATATACAATTTTAGGTTTACTCACATAATTAGTCCTTTATGTGTACCAAATTTCCACCGATTTGTGGCAACTAATAATTTTACAGTTTTAACGTCTGTCGAAGTAGTTTTGTTTGTTATTAAATTAAGCATTGAGTATTGTAATGAGGAATTATTTTAGAGTTTAACTCACTGCATGTAATCTTCACTTCTACTGTTTAATTATTGCCCTATCAGTCACTAGCATTTCTGTAGATGATTGTTCTCCTATTCATACTCGTCATCGGCTGTACGGGTGGTGCAGAACGTGCTGAACCGTGTTGCCAACACCAAGCATTCGTGTTTTTTTTTCGTGTCTGTGCGGTTCCCGTTTCTCGTTTGCGCGCAATTTTTGGCAGTGCATAGGAAAAGGCCAAGCAATCGTGTCCGGTTCGCGTTGTGCGAGTGCGAAAAGATATTCGTGTTCAGTCGAGGATGGATTACAAACTGGTGAGCTCGTTTCATGCTTATGATTACTCATTTATAGCGATGCTACATTACTTTTGTATTTTTCATCCAAACTATGGATAGTTCGTCACTACAAGTGGCTTATTCTGTTTTAAATAATTCTAATATACATCTACCTTCCTTTTTTCCGCATTACCAAAAGTAACCTAGGATTAGTTCGATATTATGTATGTCTACGTAATACAGGTTTACGTTTTCTTAAAGATACCCCATACGGTTTATTTTATGAAACTTTCATGACTATTTCATTAATTTAAGTCTTCTTCTTCTTCTTGGCATTAACGTCCTCCCTGGGACAGAGCCTGCTTCTCAGCTTAGTGTTCTTATGAGCACTTCCACAGTTATTAATTGAGAGCTTTCTTTGCCAAAGTTGCCATTTTCGCATTCGTGTATCGTGTGGCAGGTACGATAATACTCTATGCCCAGGGAAGTCAAGGAAATTTCCATTACGAAAAGATCTTGGACCAAACGGGAATCGAACCCAGACACCTTCAGCATGGCTTTGATTTGTAGCCGCGGATTCTAACCACTCGGCTAATTCGGAATGCATTAAATTAAGAAGATTGATTAGGGTTTTTGACTCATCTTTCAAAAATCTATGATTATCGTTTCCGTATTTTTCAAACAATCTGTGGATGGTTCGTCACTTCAAGTGTCGGCATAAACCTTTATTCTTATTAAATATTATTTTATTATACATAGCTTTCTTTTCTTTTCATAATTAAAAATAACCTTTGATTAGTTCGACATTTTGAATGTCGACGAATTTTCTAAATCTTCTATATTAAAATATCTTTTCACCGCGAGACAAAATGCCAAAAAGTTTAAGGTAAAAGTCGTATTATTTGTTACCGGCGGGTAACATTTGCTTGCAATTAATTACGAGTGCTAGGAAATTAGGGAATATATTGTGAAGCTAAAGCGAAACCCTAACGGTCAATTCATACTTCCCGCCGGGGCGTGATGCGTATGAAGAGCAAAACTGGGTGCATGAGTGTGGTGGGTGATCGCCTCCACTGAACGATAGCTGGGTGTGGGCGGAAATAGAGGCACGAGCGAGTATTCGGTTAATTGTGGAGGGAAAAGGCGCGATCGGATGAGATTGAGGAGTCAGTCGATAACCAACAGGCAATCGAGCACAAGGCTTCTAAGCCCAAGCAACAAACTTGGAGTGATAATAACCACCCACGTGTGTCAAGGAGAAACGCTGTGTTAAGTATTAGCGTCCGATTTCTATCGAACCGTCGGTCATCCCCGGGGTCGCAAAGTACGTTCCGGCCGACTAGACCCGCAAACTAAGAGCTACGGCCGTCATCTACCTAGCATCCATTTGCGGAGAGGTGCTCTATCACCCGAGAACGGGGACCTCGTGCGGAATTCCACGTTAAGGCTAATCAAGTCCTGAGCGCTGTCATTACCACCTTCGGAAAGCGATCGACCCTTCTTCGTGCCATCCAGGGCCCCAATGGTGCCGCTGCCGCTGTTCACGCCTCCCACCTCCGCCGCCACACCGTTCATCATCGAAGCCACCCCCTCGTCATCGTCGGGAATTCCCTGGCCAGTGAATCACAGGGCTATTTACAACGCCTAATAAACCGGTTGACCGTAAGTACCTGGGTTAAATTTAGGTTCTTGTACTCCGAAAACTCCCCCAGTGCACACAATACCCTGAGACCCGGA
Source organism: Aedes aegypti (assembly GCF_002204515.2). Classification (NCBI taxonomy): domain Eukaryota; kingdom Metazoa; phylum Arthropoda; class Insecta; order Diptera; family Culicidae; genus Aedes; species Aedes aegypti. The sequence goes on along the minus strand of NC_035107.1, from coordinate 160,858,165 downwards.
ACCAGAAGAGGCCGTGAGTGCCCACCCTGGAGGCTGCCGTTGGCTCTAGACCAGCAGCCTGGGGCTGTAGGCCGGTTTCCTTCTGAAACCGAGCGGTGAGGTTCCGGGGTCAAAAAAGAGGTCTTATACCTGGCGCCCAACGTTTAAAATAGAAAAAGGTTCTCAGGAGGGGAAAAATATCGTCAGATATTTTTTTCTTCTGCACGTTGGTGGAGTTTTCTTATCGATTAGTTTCGTGTCCTTTGCTATGCAGTTTGAAAGTGCGCACAATTTTAATTTGGGACTTACTAGTCCAATTGAAAATCAAGTTACTCAGGAGTTCGAAAATATTCTCAATCAAGAGAACGTTTTCGAAAATGCCTGGGAGACTGATTTGGTAGAAGTGAGAACTATTATTAAAAAAATCAAAAATATGAAAGCTCCTGGCGATGATGAAATTTTCTACATCCTCATCAAGAAACTTCCAGAAAGTAGCTTATCATTTTTAGTTGATATATTTAACATTTTTTTTTTCAATTAGCATATTTTCCTGATAAATGGAAAAATGCTAAGGTTGTTCCAATTTTAAAACCAGACAAAAATCCTGCAGAAGCTTCTAGCTATCGTCCAATCAGTTTGCTTTCCTACATCAGTAAACTTTTTGAATAGGTTATTTTGAACAGAATGATGGCCCACATCAACGAAAATTCAATTTTTGCCAATGAACAGTTCGGATTCCGCCATGGACATTCGACCACTCATCAACTTTTACGTGTAACAAATTTGATCCGTTCCAACAAATCTGAAGGCTATTCTACTGGTCTTGCTCTTCTAGACATAGAAAAAGCATTCGACAGTGTTTGGCATGAAGGTTTGATTGTAAAATTAAAAAACTTTAATTTTCCAACATACATTGTTAGAATAATTCAAAGTTATCTGTAAAATCGTACACTTCAGGTTAATTATCAGAATTCCAGATCTGAAAGACTTCCTGTAAGAGCTGGTGTTCCTCAAGGCAGCATTTTGGGACCAATATTATACAATATTTTCACATCTGACTTACCTGAGTTACCTCAGGGATGTCAAAAATCTTTGTTTGCTGATGACACAGGCCTCTCCGCCAAAGGACGAAGCCTGCGTGTCATCTGTAGTCGATTGCAAAAAAGTTTGGATATTTTTTCTTCATACTTGCAAAAATGGAAGATTTCTCCTAATGCTTCCAAAACTCAACTAATAATATTCCCACATAAACCAAAAGCTCTTTATTTGAAACCTTCAAGTAGACATGTTGTCACGATGAGAGGGGTTCCAATAAATTGGTCAGATGAAGTTAAGTATCTAGGGCTCATGCTAGATAAGAATTTAACTTTCAAAAATCACATTGAGGGCATTCAAGCCAAATGTAATAAATATGTAAAATGTCTCTATCCCCTTATTAATAGAAAATCAAAACTTTGTCTTAAGAACAAGCTTTTGATATTCAAACAAATTTTCAGGCCAGCCATGTTGTATGCTGTACCAATATGGACTAGCTGTTGTAATACCAGGAAAAAAGCTCTGCAGCGAATTCAAAATAAAATTTTGAAAATGATTCTGAAGCTTCCTCCCTGGTATAGTACCAATGAGTTACATAGAATATCCAATGTTGAAACATTGGAACAAATGTCAAATAAAATAATTAATAATTTCAGGCAAAAATCGTTACAATCTTCTATTGCCACGATTAATGCGTTATATGTTTAGGTTAAGTTAGGTTAAGTATATTCAAAGCGTTTTTTTTTCTATGAGAAATGTATGTAATGTTTGAAATGATACTAATAAAGATATTAAAAAAAAAAAAAAAGTTTCGTGTCCTCACTGGTCCAATTTTCTCTTGAAAAGTTAGTGGTTTTTTTGTTTGCATTTTGGGTGCTAAATTTGAAGCACGTGGTGAAGCCGATTGGTTGTTGGTCGTAAAAAGGAGTGATATAAAGCTTCGACTTGTTCGGACTAAATTGTAACCGACATACAGGCTTCGGGTTTCTTTAAGTGTTTGACAAGCCCCAGTAATTCATATTGAAGAGTTGTTCGAAATTAAGCACGTCAATTCCTACTTTCATTAAACACTCATTACTCAAGAATGGCCCGTCGTTCGTTAGCCGGTCCGGATCTTGGAACACTATACCATGGCTTGCGTCCAGATCACCTCGACGCAGGAGAGCTAAACTATGAGCTACTGCTTCGAAGAAGGGCATGAGTTTATTATTCATTACGATTTTGACCCAGAAGCTGACTTGGAGGTTTGTAGAAATATTTTGAAGGAACTGCAAAATATTTTGAGGTCCAACCCTGTAGATCGTGTGACCTTTTGTAAATCTCGATTACTGCACCTGGGTCATCGATTAGCAATGATTAAGAACCATTCCACAGATCAAATTAGAACTTAAAGTAACGACGAGTTCAACAAAGTACTTGAACTGTTTTCAGAGTATTTCTGGACTGAGGAGCGATTTTTCACAACTGGTGGAGAATCGAGCGGTGACTCAGATGCCGCAGAGGGAGGAATTCCGACAAGGACGACTGATGCGATGGCTTCTGTGTCGGGTTCAACGGGGGCTATCCCCAAACAACCAGATTTATCGAAGTTTGTCACTAAAGACGACTTTAAAAGTACGATGACCGATATTGGGAGCCTTATTCAGGCACTATCGAGCCAATTAAAGGGGTTGAGAGAAGAGATACGAAAACCTCCAATTCCCTCACCCCGAACATCTCTCAACAAGACAAATCCGTTCGTAATGGACGAAGCACCCCAAATTCCGGGGGCTGCGACAAACCCATCGAGCCCGGCAATCACGACCACTGCAACTACAAGGACGGGAATATCCTATGGACCCCCTACCAGCAGTGTATCGCTGAGAGATTTCAACTTGATTGGTTCAGCTACCGCGTTGCGTTCAACAGCAAATACCGATATGCCATTTCACTTCCCAGGCGGTGAAAGTTCATCACCGAATTTTTTTGAGGTGGGTTCACAGGTCCGACCTACCACCACAATTCAGGGTAGCATTCCTTACCCTCGGCCGGCGATTAACGCTTCGGATGCCAATGATTCGTTTTGTCGAAAAATTAACGAACTTTCTTTCAGCCCGTTATGGATGGGACACAATATTCCTTCCTCAAACATAAATGTCCAAAATATTCAAAGTAATCAAAATTTAGCGGCATCAGCACCTTACAGGCCATCATCGATGCCGCCGGCAACGTCGCTAAACACGCAATCGACTATGCCGCCGAATACTTTACAGACTTTCCCCTCAAGTATTCCTCCTTGTCCAATGGCGATTCCACCGGCAATTCCGCCACGCAAGACGACGCCTGTCTCGCAGTGGAAAGTGAAGAAATATTCTGGTACTGATCATGGCCTAGAGCTCAACGAGTTTCTTTCCCATGTTCAGCAATTGGCTATTTCCGAACGGGCCAGTGACGCTGATTTATTTGATTCGGCCATTCACCTCGTTGAGGGACCCGCTCTATGCTGGTATTCCACAAAAAGGAACCAGGGGTCACTCAGAGATTGGCATCATTTTACGGAGGAACTGAAAAGGGAGTTCAAACAAGAAAGAATCTTGTGCGATAAACACCGGAAATGAGAATCCTCCATTTACGCGGACATTCGTGAACCGAAATCGTCAAAATGACTTACCTGGGAATCAATCCCAGCAAAAATTCAGTAAACCGAATCCCAATAACCCGAAATCTGAAAACAAACCGATCCCTTATAAGAACTTTCCGGTAAAAGGGGCGAAAACCGATAGTCACCCGATTGAACAAAAATCCGGCGGTAGAAAACCGAGTTTTCTGGCCAAGCTGATATCCGATTATAGGCCACCAAGTGAAGGCGAATGCTTTAACTGTGGGGATGACCACGAGCTAGTAAAATGTCCTATTCCACGTAGGGTATTTTGTAGTCAATGCGCCCTAAAAGGGTTTACAGCAGACAATTGTCCGTACTGTATAAAAAACTCGAATGAGAAGCCCTAAAGGCGCAGGGTCTTCCTTTTGCGCAACCGGAGCCATCTCCGGAACCATGGTTGCCTGATTTATATCGCTTTTACGAGCGCAGATCAGTCAACCCAGATGAAGATTATGAACACCCTCAAATCCATAAAATAAATTTGAATAATGTAAACGATAATCGACCACATACCACCGTTAAGATTTTTGATTTGTCAGTAAATGCTCTTCTAGATTGTGGTAGCAATTTATCTTTTATCAATGCTGCAATTTTCAAAAAACTAAGAAATGTTCGGCTCAGAAAGCCAGCATATTCCGTCGAATTACAGACCGCAGATGGCTCACCTTTAGAAATTCTGGGAGAAGTTCTAATTCCGTTTACCTTCAATGGTAAAACAAGAGTTTTGCCTACCCTAGTGGCACCCAGCCTGACGAAGGAGTGTATTTGTGGGATGGACTTCTGGCATCTCTTTCAAATTCATCTGGCGATTGCTACAATCTCCGAAGCAGATGAAGAGACAACATCCAAACACAAAAATGCAGGACCGAATTTATCAAAAGCGCAGCTTGAGCGGCTAGAAAACATCAAAAAAATGTTTAAGGTAGCCTACTCTGATGCACTCGAAACTACTCCTCTCTGTGAGCACCACATTGTTCTCAAAGAGGAATGTCAAACGAGCAAACCAGTAAGACTTTACCCGTATCCTATCGCACCAAAAGTTCAGCAAGGTTTGTTTGCTGAAGTGGATAGATTACTCGCCCGGGGAATAATCGAGGAATCTAATTCGGATTGGTCACTCAATATCGTACCAATTAAAAAAACATCCGGGGTAATACGGCTTTGTCTCGACGCTCGCAAGCTAAATGAGAGGACCGTACGTGATGCATATCCTCTCCCGCACCCTGGACGAATACTTGGCCGTTTACCTCGGGCCAATTATCTCTCCACTGTCGTATTCCAACATTAGGAATAAATTGAAATTACAACGCGATACAAAATTTAACTGACAAAGAATACCGAAGTTTTTTTGTTTTACTTAGCAGTGAAAACGCGACTGTGCTTGTCGAAAATCGATCACTGAATGAACTCCCTTCTCCGTTGCATTTTTTTCTCTTTTCTTCAAAGTTCGCGGTCTTTTCCGGTCAAATACCTGCGTTTCTCTATCGCGTCAGTGCTTTTCCGTTTTATCCCATCACTTTCACATATCCAATAGCTTTTTTTTCGGTGTATCTTGCTATAAATAAAATTCTAGTGAAAGCTTGCTAGAAATGTTTCAGATGATTTTCGCCTGAAACATTTCACATGCATGAGTTGTCAAATGAAATACCGTTCAGTGGATTTTTGTTTATTTACATCTCAGTAGTCTTTGCGTACAGCTAATCACAGTGCTGTTTTCTTCACTACATCCACCATTGACCTTACCGAGGCCTTTTTGCAAATACCGTTGGCCCGAGAATCAAGGAAATTCTGTTCGTTCAGTGTGCAAGGAAAGGGGATGTTCCAGTTCACCCGCCTTCCATTTGGTTTAATCAATAGCCCAGCAACGCTTGCGCGCTTGATGAACCGAGTATTAGGTCAGGGTGAACTGGAACCGAATGTCTTTGTCTACTTGGACGACATCGTCATAGTAGCAGAGACATTCGAGGAGCACGTACGGCTTCTCGTAGAAGTTGCCAGACGCTTGCGGGAAGCTAATCTCTCGATTAAATTGGAGAAATCACATTTCTGCCTGACTGAAATCCCATTTCTGGGTTATGTACTTTCTTCTGAAGGTCTGAGAATGGACCCTGAGAAGATAAGGCCCATAGTGGAGTATGATAGACCATCCACTATCACAAAACTTCATCGCTTCATAGGTATGTCGAATTACTATAGGTGATTTATCGCCGAATACAGTAAAATAACCGCGCCTCTTACAGAACTTCTCAAAACGCAGGCGAAGACTGTGAGATGGACGCCTGAAGCGGAAGAAGCGTTCCAGGCAGGAAGGAAGTGAAGAACAAGATCGGCTTTCATACATGGAAAATGTCTATCTGAAGCATCGAGATACTTTCGATGCACTCATGATTAGAACGGAAGGGCAACAGACCAATGTAGACATCGGTGTCGAACTGGAAGGCATGACCATGGCCAAAAGAAACTGTAGCTCAATACAAATGAAACAGTTAGCTTTGTATACCATTAATGGGAAATACAGAAATCGTCCTAAAATATATACAGATGCTTCCAAAGACAGGAACGTCTGTGGTATAGGAATCTTCGATGAAAAAATGAAAACGAGGTACTGCTATAAACTACAAAACGAAACCAGCGTTACATCTGCAGAGGTGATAGCCATTCAAACAGCACTCACAATCATCGATCAAAACGAGGCTCATGATTACGTTGTACTCACCGATTCCAAATCGGCATGCCTGATGCTGCTGGAAGCGCAGGCGGAAGACAGCAGGATTGACGTCATGCAGGATATTCTAGAGAAGGCCACTCGGTGGAACGCCAGCATACAATGGATACCAAGTCATATTAACTTGGAAGGAAACGATGTGGCTGACCTCCTAGCCAAGCACGGTACTGAAGAGACGGCGATCAATATGACCAATAAGCTGTTCGATAAAGATGCTTCCTGGAAGATGAAACATGAGGCGAGAAATGCTGCTAATACCTGGTACCAATCATACGCCGAAGAAAAAGGACAGAAATTTTACCAGCTGCAAGAACAAATCGAGAGTAAACCTTGGTTCTATGGAAGATGTTTCGACAACCGAGAGATCCGTTTACTAAACAGGCTGATGGCAGGGCACGATTATTCTCGCTATTGGCTTGCAAAGATGAAGATTGCTGAGAACAACCTCTGTGAAATATGTGACGAACAAGAAACTGCAGAACACTGCATTCTACACTGTGTTCGATATGGACACATCCGCGCAACTTACTCGTTTGACTGCCGATACCGAAATTTAATAGAGATGTTCAAAACAAAAAACGAAGATCTACTGAAGGAGATTTGTCGATTTGTTAATGAGTGTCGATTGAATATCTGACACCACTAACGGACAACAACCCAGGAGCAGGGCATATAGTCAATGACACTAGCCCTTCACAGCGCGACAGACAGTTTGTCAGTCGCGACCAGAGTTAAGAAGAAGAAGAAGAATCACAGTGCTGTTTTCTTCACTACATTGCTCGTCTTCTCTACTCTGTATCAAAACTTTTTTTTGTAAGTATAATGAAAACGAAAAAGGAATCACAGATCCGAGTAGTCATTTTCATTGCAGAACGAAACACTATCAGTGAAATTAAAAGGTGATTTAATTTATCCACATTTTCAAGTTCAAAGTATTCTTATTTGAGAATTGTTTACAACAACATTTTCTTTGTTACCAGCAGTAATCATTCTTTCTTGCGTTTTTAGGTTGAATATCCTCACCAAAATACTCGATACACATACCGATCGTCAAATCGTCTGGGACGTTTGATATCCTTTCTCTGGCGAAGATTCCGAGCAGCAGAATGTTCTTCGACTTGAGCATTAGCTGCTGGATGACCGATTTGGATTCCAGTTAGAGATGACCGTTCGTCGTCAACAAGTTTCTGTTCGTCGTTCGATTCGTCAGTGATTTGGTCGTCGTTATGTGTAGTCTCAGAAGGAACCTCGTTGTATTCTGCGGATTCATCGAAGCATTCTGGAGCCTTTCGCACCTCCCGTACATTGCGAACATACTGAATTCCTGCTTTGCTTATGACCACTACTTTTGCACCGTCTCTGGCGATTACTGTATACCGCTCCGCCGAAAAAGTAGGGTCGAGTTTGCTTTTCTTCACTTGTGCTAGCAGTACGATGTCACCGACCTGAATATTAGATGGTTTAGCTCCACGAACAGCATCAGCATACGTTTTGCTAGCAAGTTTAGCTTCAGCATCTCTTTCTCTCCAATCCGCGTCATCATGACCATCAGACCTATTGGGAACCCAGAGGCAAGGAAATGTTCCACGGTATCTCCATCCAACCAACATCTCAAACGGGGTTATTCCAAGTCTGGAGTGCGGAACCAGAGTGTTGTGTCGGTGAACATATTTTTGTAGTGCCATTCTCCAATTGCTACCGTCAAGTCGAGACGCCGCTAAAGCCTTGATTATTCCTTGATTCTGTCTTTCGACAGAACCGTTCGATTGGGGGCTTAGTGGTATTGACTTCCGTACTTCGACACCCTTGTCTTGCCAAAAGCGAATAAACTCGGCACTTTGAAACGGTGGCCCGTTGTCACTCTGCAATACTATTGGACACCCCCATATTTGGAACACTTCGCAAAGAGCACGGTTAGTGTTACTTGCATCTAATCCTCTCATTTCAACGACACAAAGATATCGTGAGTAGGTGTCGATGACAACAAGTAGCTCTCCTGTGCCACAATTAGGGATCGAAAGGAAATCAATTTGTAAAATTTCCCACGGTCCATCGGGAAGATTTCTGCTGACTAGAGGCAAAGGTGGATTTCGTCTCAACAATTGTGTACAGGTTTCACAACTTTTTACAAATCGCGTCACCTCCGCTGACATGCGTGGCCACCAAAAGAATAGACGCATGATTCGTTTGGTGGCAACTTCTCCAACGTGTCCTTCGTGTGCCAGCCGAAGTGCTTTACCTCGTAATGAAATAGGAAGAATCGTTCTGTCGTCCTTAAAGAGCAGTGGACCAAGAGTATGCACATTTTTCCGTTGAGCCTCATACGCACGAAGCTCTTTTGGCCATTTATTAGATAGTACAGCTTCTCTTACCATCGTTAACTCCATATCTTCCTGTGACGCAGTTTCAATTTCGTTCCAGGTCATTTGCATACAACCAGCGTCCAACGCATACAAATAGTGGTTATCATCGTCTTCATCGAACGGTTTGTCTTGCTGGGAAGCTGGAATCAATCTTGACAAGGCGTCGGCAATGTTCTGGCAGCCTGGAACACGCTCAATTTTGAAATCATACGCCTGAAGGCGAAGCGCCCAGCTCTCAGCTCTCGAAATCGCTCTTCTACCCAGCCTGTGATTTGTATTAAATATGAACTGGTTGGCCTCTGCATCCGTACGTACTACAAAACTTTTGGCTAAGAGGTAATACGAAAATCTTTCAACCGCCCACACTACAGCCAACGCTTCTTTTTGCGTCTGTGGGTATTTTTGTTCGGTTGTCGTAAGCACTTTGGAAGCACATGCGATTATTCGAGGAATTCCCTCTGCACTGAACTGCGTCAGGATTGCACCAAGCCCTATAGGTGAAGCATCTACGTAAAGCTCGGTCCTATCTTCTGCGTTGAAATACCCGAGTCGTTCGATTGTAGTTAACGCTGTGTCCTTGAAGTAATTGAATTCAGCTTCTTCGTTATCCGTCCAATAAAAAGAATCAGACGTGGCTAAGCTGCGAAGGTACTCCGTTTTTGTGGCGCGATGGGGTACGAATTTGTCAATAAAAGTTATTAAACCCAGGAAGCTCTTAACTTCGGAGCACGAAGCAGGTCTACGGAAATTCTTAATTGCTGCCAATTTCTGTTCATTGATTTTCCATCCTTCAGGTGTTAGGGTAAATCCCAAGAACTCTGCAGACTGCGTGCCAAAGGTACACTTACTGTCGTTCAACTTCACATTATGGTTTTCGAGACATGCAAGTACGTTTGCTAGATTGTCGTCATGTTCAGCCTTATCCTTCCCAAAAACCAACACATCGTCCAAATAGTTATTGCATCCTTTACAGCCACCCAGAACTTTGCGTTGTAAAGCTTCTTGAAACAGATCTGGTGCATTGCACAGCCCAAAAGGCAATCGCACACAACGAAACATTCCAAATTCTGTATAGAATTTCGTCAGATGCCTGGATTCTATGTCGAGCTCCATATGGAAGAAGGCATTCGACAAATCAATTGTCGAAAACCATTTCGCGCCGTTCAGCTCTGCCAAAATCTTTTCTAATGTGGGCATTGCAAATGGAGTACGGTAGATATACCGGTTGGGTCCTCTTAGGTCGACGACCAGACGTATGTCGTCCTTCCCTTTCGGTACAACTAACATGGACGAGCAAAATGAAGTGTCCATTCCGTCTTCGATGGGTTCGATGATATTCGCTGATACTAAGCCTTCTAACTTCTTTTCAACCAATGGTTTTACCGCTAGGGGTATGTTCGAAAAGATATTGCGGCATGGAGGCTTTGACTTATCATAAAAAATTTTGACGGGTGGAAGGTTAAACTTGGGGAATATCTGGTTCATTTCTACCGCAGCAATGTCTCCAGCACATCGGGCTGATTCACAGGAATATTGTGACTGGAGAACGGGAACTTTTAAACCCAGCATAAGAATGCTATATCTGGACGCCGTTGATCTACTCAGTAAAGCGCGAGATTCCCTGACGACGTAGAATTTTTCAAGGAACATTGGCCGATTTTCTGTGATGAAAAGGTATGCTTCGAACGTCGCCAGAACTGATATAGCTTTCTCAGTCGCATATGCTTTGAGGGGGTGATCTTCAGAATCATGAATGTTAAAAACCTCCTTGCTGTACTCAGGATCTTCGATCAGCTTTTGGAACATTGTTTCAGTGAAAGTGTTCACTTGAGCACCTGAATCGATCAGAAACACACAGTCCATACCGGCTACTTTTGCTGTAATGTAGCCTTCATCACCATTATTGACCGGTGATTTCACCTAATGTCCAAAATGTAAAAATCCTACATAACTTAAAACAACCAATACTACTTATGATTACTTACTCGTAGCACAAGCTTAGTACATGTCTGTGGCACATCATTCGAACTGTTATTAATGGATTCCAGATTTCTGTCGCTTTCGCTCTTATAATCAATTTGCTTCAACTCTCGCTGAACTGCATTGGGAAATCCATTGTCTCCACCAGGTATCGGATCAGATATACAACCCTGTTGAACAACACAAACTATCAATACTTCTCTATTCATACTAAGATCTGTCTTTTTTATTATTATTATTCTTAATAAATATTAACTTAATCAATCAATTTTTTCATTCATTTTTATTTTATTTATTAGCTTGTTAGGTTAATCAAAATCAGAAATAAAAGAATAATTCAGTCAAACCAATTCAATTCAAGGTTTGATATTGTGTTTTAAAACGGACTTTCCATTTTTTTGCTCGTTTTTCTTTTTCTCTTTTTTTTTAATTAATGTGAATGTCATCGGTAGTTTCTTTAATTAGGAATCAATAATTTCACTCACTTTTGAATCTTCATCCGCATCTTCCTTCGTCTTCTCAACCATGGCTACCCGTTGTGGCTCTGCATGAACTCTGGTCACTTGCTGCTCGCGATATCGCTGGCAAGCGCGTTGAATGTGTCCTTTTATACCGCAAATGTTGCAAACCTTCCATTTGGCTGAACACTCATCTGATGAATGGAACACGCTGTCGCATCTGGTACATTTCGTTCGCGATCGAACAGTGTCATTACTCTTGAAATACCCATCGCGGGGCGGTCTCCATAGCGTTCATGACTTCTGAACTGTTTGCTGATAAGGCTTATTCCGTGTCTGATAGCGATCTGAAAACCTTCGTTGATGCTGATACGGTGCACTAACTGCCGCTACCGTTGCATGATTTGCTGTTCCCTGTTTACGCATCACGTATTCCTCATTCAGTCTTATCGATTCTACTTCTCGTATTTCATCGATAAGATCCGTGAAACATCCATTTTTCTTACTCAACATCCTAAGGGCTGTCGAACGAATTTCCTTGTCTCGGGCATGTTCCGCAATAGTAGCAACTGTTTCTTCAAATTCCTTGCCGTTATCAAATCCACAGAGCCTTGCTGTAGATCCAACTCGGGTGACAAATGCCAAGTTCGTTTCGTCGGATCTTTGAGCCATCATTGCCAATTTTCTTCGCATCAACATGATATCAGACCCCGAGCCAAAATAAGACTTGAGTCTGCACATTGCGTTTTGAAAACGGCTTTGTCAGGGGATCTGGATCATCGTTTTGAGATTTCGTATTTCTGAATATCTCTAGTAGCTTAACTCCCGCTTTCACCTTAAACACTGTAAACATTGTGTTTTCATCGTCAATACCCGCTAGACTCATGGAGTCAACTAGCAGATCCTTCCAGAGTTCAAATGTTTGGCGATGAATGTCTCCGTCATCCGTTGGTTTGCATTCAGGGACGTTTATTGACGCCACTGACAGTTGATTTATCGACGACAAAAATCTGGACCCTTCCTGATTCGTTACATTCCCTGTGAAACTAGCTCCCTGGATGTTTTGCCTCGTTGTATTTCGTGCCATGTTGATGCGACATTCATCATCGCTGGACAAGAAACGCGTTCTATCCTGGTTGTCTCCGTTACCATAAACATTATACTGGGGTTTGTCGTAATCCTGTCCTGATTCTGCCGTTTGGAATTCTACTTCATCCTGACTTGTATCACCGTGATCGTCGTTCTGAACTATTTCCACAGTATGGAATCCTGTTTCATCCTGAACCGCATCGTTTTCAATCTGTGTGTTCCTTTGCTGCTCTTCATCATCATCTCGAACCGTTCCAGAAGCGTTTCTTGTGCTGCTTAAGCCGTCCGCACTTCCGAATCCAAAAGTGTTGCTTCCACTGCCACTCAAGCTACCGTCAACTACCGCAGATTTGCTCAATCTGGTGGCAAGTAGTTGATTTTCCATTTTACTTCTCTTGAGTTTCAGTCTGAGCAATTTTATTTTAGCTTATTCGGCCGCCAACTGGCGGGCCATTGCCTTGAACTTCATTTTCTTTTTCGTGTTTTTCGGCGTACGCACATTTTGGCCATCTGAAAAAAATTTGAAAGAAAGAAAAATCTTTCAAGCGCATGTATTACCTCAATAGTTTTCATAATAACATTATTTTGATCTTTGTTCGTTTTTTTTTTTTTATTTTTATTTTTTTTTTTTTTGTTTTTTTTTTTTTTTTTTTTTTTTTATTTGAATTTTACTTGGGACCTCTCTTGCACTACAATAATAATCGTCATGGCCTCTCGCATGTCAATAGCTTCCCCGTGACCTCTAGCACGGTATTACTTACGACATGAATTCAATTCGTGACCTCTCGCACGATAATAGTTTTCTTCGTGGCCTCGCACGATTTCCCTTTTTTTTTTTTTTGGTCGTGACCTCTCGCACAACAATCATATTCTTCGTGACCTCTCGCACGGTTTCCCATTTCTTTTTTGTGTGTGGTCGTGACCTCTCGCACAACAATCATATTCTCCGTGACCTCTCGCACGGTTTCTCTTTTCTTATCTTTTTTTTTTTTTGTGGTCGTGACCTCTCGCACAGCAACAAATCCTCCGTGACCTCTCGCACGGGTTTCGTTTTAGTTCTTATTTCATTTTATTTATTTATTTATTTTTTTTTTAATAGTCGTGACCTCTCGCACAACATTAAAATTCTTCGTGACCTCTCGCACGGTTATACAAAAAAAAATATCAGCAACCCGGCCATTTGCAAAAATAACACGGCCATTTGTAAACTGTTTTTTTTTTATGATCATTGAACAAATAAAACCTGTTTCACTTACCCGCCGACTGCGCCATGTCGTATTCCAACATTAGGAATAAATTGAAATTACAACGCGATACAAAATTTAACTGACAAAGAATACCGAAGTTTTTTTGTTTTACTTAGCAGTGAAAACGCGACTGTGCTTGTCGAAAATCGATCACTGAATGAACTCCCTTCTCCGTTGCATTTTTTTCTCTTTTCTTCAAAGTTCGCGGTCTTTTCCGGTCAAATACCTGCGTTTCTCTATCGCGTCAGTGCTTTTCCGTTTTATCCCATCACTTTCACATATCCAATAGCTTTTTTTTTCGGTGTATCTTGCTATAAATAAAATTCTAGTGAAAGCTTGCTAGAAATGTTTCAGATGATTTTCGCCTGAAACATTTCACATGCATGAGTTGTCAAATGAAATACCGTTCAGTGGATTTTTGTTTATTTACATCTCAGTAGTCTTTGCGTACAGCTAATCACAGTGCTGTTTTCTTCACTACATCCACCATTGACCTTACCGAGGCCTTTTTGCAAATACCGTTGGCCCGAGAATCAAGGAAATTCTGTTCGTTCAGTGTGCAAGGAAAGGGGATGTTCCAGTTCACCCGCCTTCCATTTGGTTTAATCAATAGCCCAGCAACGCTAGCGCGCTTGATGAACCGAGTATTAGGTCAGGGTGAACTGGAACCGAATGTCTTTGTCTACTTGGACGACATCGTCATAGTAGCAGAGACATTCGAGGAGCACGTACGGCTTCTCGTAGAAGTTGCCAGACGCTTGCGGGAAGCTAATCTCTCGATTAAATTGGAGAAATCACATTTCTGCCTGACTGAAATCCCATTTCTGGGTTATGTACTTTCTTCTGAAGGTCTGAGAATGGACCCTGAGAAGATAAGGCCCATAGTGGAGTATGATAGACCATCCACTATCACAAAACTTCGTCGCTTCATAGGTATATCGAATTACTATAGGCGATTTATCGCCGAATACAGTAAAATAACCGCGCCTCTTACAGAACTTCTCAAAACGCAGGCGAAGACTGTGAGATGGACGCCTGAAGCGGAAGAAGCGTTCCAGGCAATCAAAGAAAAACTGATTACGGCTCCGATTCTAGCGAGCCCTGATTTTGATCGGGAGTTCCTCATTCATACCGACGCGAGTGATCATGCCGTCGCTGGTGTTCTTACACAGAATTTCGATGGCCAAGAAAGAGTAATTGAATATTTTTCCAAGAAACTTACCACCCAAGAGCGAGCTTATCACGCAACTGAGAAGGAAGGGCTCGCAGCGCTACTATCTATTGAACATTTTCGCGGGTATATCGAGGGAAGCCGCTTCGTGCTTATCACCGATTCCTCAGCGTTTACGTACATTATGCGCACAAAATGGAAGACCTCCTCGCGACTCAGTCGCTGGAGTCTGTCTCTCCAAATGTATGACATGTTAATTGTCCACCGGCGAGGCAAGGACAATGTGGTGCCAGATGCGCTTTCGCGCAGCGTGTTGGCAGTGTCCGCTAAAACTCCCTCTTCGTGGTACCATGAACTGAAGCTATCCGTCGAGAATAGACCAGAAGACTATCCCGACTTTCGTGTCAGTAATGGTCAACTGATGAAATTTGTATTTACCAATGACTTGGTGGACCACCGGTATGATTGGAAGGTTATTCCATGTCCCGAGGCTCGTCACAATATAATACAGGCCTGTCATGACGAATTCATGCACATTGGTGTTGAGAAAACTTTAACTAAAGTGCGCCAGCAATACTATTGGCTTAAGATGGTTAGCCAAATTCGCAGCTACATACAAAAATGCCAGATTTGCAAGGAAATAAAGCCTGCAAACTCAGCAACTTCCCCTCCCATGGGTGAGATGCGCGTACCGTCTAGGCCGTGGCAGATTATTGCCTTAGATTACGTGGGCCCCTTACCGCGTTCCAAAGCGGGTAATCAATACGTGTTAATTACAATGGACTTATTTAGTAAATGGGTGCAGTTGCACCCTTTTTCGAAAATAAGTGCCAAAACCCTTTGCACGGAGCTCACTAGCCACTGGTTTTTTAGAAACTCAGTTCCATCAATTATCCTCTCGGATAACGCAACTACTTTCACTTCCAAAGAGTTTGATTCTCTTTTATCTAGATTTAAAATTACCCACTGGTTTACGTCAAAGTATCACTCGCAGGCAAACCCGGTCGAACGGGTGAACCGTGTGATTAATACCTCACTTCGCTCATACGCGAGAGAAAATCAGCGAGAATGGGACACTCGGTTAGCCGAGGTGGAAGTAGTAATAAATTCGACAATTCATTCATCAACAGGGTATAGTCAATTTCGAATCGCAAAAGGTGAGGAAGTGGTGCTCCAGGGAGCAGACCATGAATTGTACGAAAATGAAAATGAATCTACAGTCGGGGCCCGACTGGCCCGAATTAGCGAAGAAATGCCAAAATTGTTCGCTTTAGTGAAGAAAAATCTCGCCAAAGCTCACGCTGAGGCAGCGCACACGTACAATTTGCGTACGCGTAAACCCGCAAAGCCTTTTTCAGTCGGGCAAACCGTATACAAGAAAAATTTGAAACTCTCTAATGCCCAAGAGTTTTACAATTCTAAATTAGGGAGTCAATTTCTACCTTGTACTGTCCTGGCTAAACATGGATCATCTTCATATGAATTGATGGATTCTGAAGGCCGCAACATTGGAATATGGCCGGCAAACCTATTGAAATCAGCCTAGGTCATCGAAGGTCATCGTCTTTGTTCTTTGAAATCCGCTATAAAAATAATTATTCCTCACTATCAGTTATTCGAAAGCCTAATAAAGCATAATTACCTTAGCCTCAACATAATGGAACGCCTTTTTATACTTTCCGCGGGGTATAATAGAAGGATTTTTAAAGTTCGCAGGCATTTCCTACATATGCTGGCTCCAACAAATCGGATAATAGATCGATCGATAAAATTTTGAAGTCGCGCGCGCGTTTATTCTCATCCTTAAGAATCGAGAGACATCGATGAACTAAGGCAATGACCGGAACAGTCCCGAGATAATTATTCTAAGTGCGTCGGCACGAGTATACGATCTAATCGGGAACGTGAAAACAGAGTCAGTTAAAAATATGTGGACACCATGGGTGACCCAGCGAGCACGAAGTACTAGCTCTATTGCACTATCTGTGACCTTTTGTCTTTCTTTCGTGCTACGCGAACATTACTTCGGTTATCTTTGTCTGAAATCTGTGTTCGTTTAAAGTATTTTGCGTCACCACGCTGCTTTCATCGGAGGGTTCGATCAGTTTGAATTGAAACTCTGACGCGCGTCGACGCAGCACGGGTATGGGATCCGAGATCCGTAGGAAACCACGGTCGAGTGTTAGACCTAACAATGGAAAAAAGTGTTTTGACTTTGTATTGTTTTAGGGCTCCACTGGTAGCGCCCCAAGCCGGTTTGTCGTTTATGACCAAAACCGACATCGTAGCCCAAATGTTTACGTTCATTTTGCTCCTTTTGTGATTGTTAAACCAATGTAGGCATCGCTTTGTTTAGTTTATACATTTTCGTTATGTGCATGAGTATTATAAGTGGCCACTAATTAATCAGAGAAAATTGTTTTGTTTTGTTTCATTTGTTACTGTTATGGCAACACTGAACAACTTCAGCCGTCTATTGTACCTGTAGAACAAATGATGTTCGACGTTAGTGAGAAGGAGTCTGTCACTGCAATTGCCAACAAAAAGGGGACAGAGTGAATAACGTGCTCGACGTCGTATGGCAATTGGATGTGTAAAAAAGTTATTGGTTAAATTACGTTTAAATAATATGTTAACTTTGTACGCTAATCATATGTTGCTAAATTAGCTAGAAGTGCGTTGAATAGCAGAGATTTGGGTAAGGATACTACATCTGTATCGGTACTCAACTATAATTGATCCGCATTCGTAGGTTAAGAGAGGTTATAGGCATAGGCAACTAATGGTTACCTTCCATATCGACCAAATGTTGGATTAAATAGGTCAAGGCAAGGTAAAACTACACATTTTTATCAACTATGATATATTCTACTTCAAAATTATAATTGTAGTATTCAGAGCTCAATTGCGACTCGCCATTGAAGGCAATAGAGAAGTTGGAGTGGTACGGTAGAAGACCATGTAAGCAAAATAAAACTCTTTGTTGGATTATTTACTAAAGCATTAAATATATTTTAGCTTTGAGCTGTGTTGAGTAACTCCGCTGCTACATCGATTTCACCGATCCGAACAATTCTCAAAGATGAGCGAGGATGCCGCTACTCATAATTGTGGAGCCTGTAAAAAGCCAGACTCTGCCGATGCGGGCATGGTAGCCTGCGATGACTGCTCCGTCTGGTTTCATTACTCCTGCGCAGGAGTATCACCTGGAGTAGCTGAACGATCGTGGAAATGCAAGACCTGTCTCGCACCCCTTGGAACAACACCACTGAACACTGGGGTGAGCAAAAAGAACCCGAAATCCGCCGCAGCTGGGAAGAAGGGCGATGATGGTAAAAGTATTCGAAGTAACGTAGGATCTAAAACAGCAAAGAATGTTCCTCCACCGAGATCGATCAGAACCACCTCGTCCAACGCTAGGCTTCAAGCGCAGTTGACCTTACAACGCCTGGAGGAAGAAGCCTTGTTGGAAAAACGGAAGATGGAAGAAGAGCGTAGGCAGTTGGAAGAGGAAAAGGCCTTGATGGAGAAGGAACGAGCAATTCGTCGCAGAGAACTGGCTGCCGAGGAAAAATTTATTAAAGCAAAATACGAGGTGGAAATGCGTTTAGCTGAAGAGGATGGGAGTGCTCGACTGAGTGTCGCAGCCGGTATGGTCACGGGGAAGGTCCACGATTGGCTCAAGGAAAATCAGATGCAACTCAACGTTGCATTAAAAGTCCCGCAGAATGACAGAGAAGCAAAACCAGTTGAAAGCTTGAAAGTTCCTGTGCGAGATCATGATTCTGATTCTAAATCGAATCCGAAATCAACAATTGCCGATTTTCACCCGGAGCGAAGCAACCTTACAGAAAGAGTGGAGCGAGATGAAGAATTGGAAGATTTGAATCCATGTTGCCGTCAGGAAGCTCACTGTATCGCAGGTCAAGGTGCAAGAAGCATTTCAAGAGAAATGGGGCCCACAGCGGAGCAGCTATCAGCAAGGCAAATCTGGCCGAAGAAGTTGCCGAGTTTTTCTGGAGACCCAGAAGATTGGCCACTGTTTTATAGCAGTTATGAAACTGGAAACACCGCTTGCGGGTTTTCAAATATAGAAAACCTGATTCGACTTCGAGAATGTCTTCGCGGTCCGGCTAGAGAAGCAGTCTTGACAAAATTAATGTTTCCCCACAGTGTCCCTTCGATCATGGAAACACTTCGTCGTCTATACGGAAGGCCAGAACTACTCGTAAAAAACCTTCTTAATAAAGTGCGGCGTTTAGAGACACCTAAACCGGAGAGGCTTGACACTCTAATCAGTTTCGGTATGGCCGTCAATCAACTGTGCGACCATCTAGAAGCGGCCAACCTGGAGGGTCACTTGTTTAACCCCACGCTTCTCGAAGAATTAGTTGAGAAATTACCAGCAACAGTGAAATTAGAGTGGGTCCGATTCAAAAGATTGTTCAGGCACCCGTCGCTCAAAGAGTTTGGCGAGTTCATGGAAACGATGGTAGCAGACGCCAGTGAAGTAACAACCCTAGTCCAACCCAAGTCAGGACCATGTAAGTCGGATAAAGCACCACGTCGAGAAAAAGGGCAAGTCTTCACACATTCTTCCACAACGGTTGAGAGTAACAGCGAAAGGCTACCCTGTCCTATATGCTCAGGAACAGATCACCGAGTTCGCAACTGCGAAAAGTTTAAGCAAATGAACGTGGAAAGCAGGATAAAAGCAGTGGAGCGATGGCAATTGTGTGGAGTATGTCTCCACGACCACGGCAAGTGGAGGTGCCGTACAAAGATACGTTGCGATGTGACCGGTTGCCAAGGACGACACCATCCGCTACTACATAGACCACTCACTTCAACGCAGGGTGCCGTACAAGTTCACCAGCGAATGCAAAAATCGGTGCTCTTTAGAATCATACCACTAACACTCCACCATGGCACTCGGCGCTACGACACATATGCATTCTTGGATGAAGGTTCCAACATGACACTAGTAGAGACTAGCTTGGTACGAAATTTGGGCATTGAAGGTGTACCAGAACCGCTGGAATTGAAATGGACCTCTGACATCGGGCGAAAGGAATATTCATCCCAACGGGCAGATATCATTGTCACCGGTAAAGGGCCGACAAATATTACTGTTTGAACTCAGCTCACACTGTTGACTCCCTGAATTTACCTAGCCAGAGTTTGTCGATTGAGAACCTTCACGAACGTTATCCCTATCTTCGTGATATACCTATAGCGTCGTACGAAAAAGCTGTTCCAAGAGTTCTAATTGGACTCGACAACATCGAATTGTTTTCGCCTCTGGAATGCCGCGTAGGAGGATCCGGTGAACCAATAGCAGTTCGATGTCTCCTAGGGTGGACAATCTACGGACCTGTTACGTCAGAATCCGCTACACCAGGAATAGTAAGCGTTCACCGATGCGGCTGTGATAGAGATCAAGATCTGACTGAAATGATACGTAAACAATATTTGCTTGAAGATGCCGGAATTTCGCCATTTACACTGCCGGAGCCTGCCGAGGAAAAGCGCGCCCGAGAAATTTTGGAACGTACTACCGTTAAGGTTGACGGGCACTATGAGACAGGACTCCTATGGAAGTCGGACGATATAAAACTGCCAGATAGCCGACCGATGGCTTTGTCCAGGTTACGAAGTTTGGAGACAAAGCTGGCGAAGAATCCTGAGTTACGGTTAAACGTTCACAAGCAAATCAATGAATACATACGCAAGGGCTACGCTCATAAAGCCACAGAAGAGGAACTCGCTGCGATGAACAAACAACAGGTATGGTTTTTACCATTGAACGTGGTGACCCATCCTAGAAAGCCTGATAAGAAACGTCTAGTCTGGGACGCTGCAGCTCGCGTGAACGGCGTCTCGTTAAACTCCCAACTTTTGAAAGGCCCGGATCAATTGGTCACACTACCTTCGATTATTTGCAAATTTCGAGAACGCAGCATTGGATTCGGAGGGGACGTGAGAGAAATGTTTCACCAGTTGAAGATAAGACCCTCCGACAAGCGGTTTCAACTATTTCTCTTCAGATTCGACACTACCCAACCTCCTGACGTTTATGTAATGGATGTTGCGACTTTTGGAGCAACGTGCTCACCATGCTCCGCTTTGTATGTGATGAGGTTGAACGCTGATGCCTGCAAAGAAGAGTTCCCTGCAGCTTGTGTTGCCATCAAAGAGAAGACATACATGGATGACTATTACGACAGCCTTGATACACCGGAGGAAGCAGGCGTACGAGCTATGCAAGTGAGAGAAATCCATGCACGTGCTGGTTTCGACATGAGAAATTGGGTGAGCAACAGTCCACAAGTCCTCGAGGTGTTGGGAGAAGAAGGAAACAAGTTACTCCCAATCGCTGCAGACAAGCAAGCTTCAGAGAGGGTGCTAGGAATGACCCGGGAGCCTACCACAGATGTCTTCTTGTTCTCTGTCAATTTGCAAGAAGGTTTGACTGACTACATCATAGGGAATCGACGCCCGACCAAAAGAGCAGCGTTACGGTGCATCATGAGTTTTTTTGACCCTCTCGGCCTCCTGTCACCATACCTAGTTCATGGGAAAATCATAATGCAGGATTTATGGCGCTCTGGCATAGACTGAGATACAGAGATAGGAGACGCGGAGTATGCCAAATGGAGCGAATGGACAAATCTTCTTAAGAAACTGGACAATGTTAAAATCCCGCGGTGCTATTTTCAAAAATATACGTCCCGAGAGTCTTTTAGATCTGCAGCTTCATGTGTTTACAGATGCCGGAGAACAAGCCTACGGATGTGCTGCTTATTTGAGATATGCTATTGGAAAAAACGTAAAATGTTCCTTAGTTATGGGCAAAAGCAAAGTGGCACCGCTTAAAGCTCTTTCGATCCCTAGAATGGAACTACAGGCTGCGCTTCTAGGATCGAGGCTAATGGAGAGCATTTGTTCCAATCATTCGTTGAAAATTACTGGTCGATACCTGTGGACAGACTCCAGCACAGTGCTTAGTTGGATTCGTTCTGACCATCGAAGATTTAAACCTTATGTCGCTCACCGCGTGGGAGAAATTCTTTCTCTTACCCAACCAGAGCAATGGAATTGGATCGCATCGCAAGATAATATTGCGGATTGTCTGACAAAATGGAGCAAGGAAACGGAACCTGTATCAGACGGTAGATGGTTCAACGGGCCAGACTTCCTTTATACTTCGGAAGAGTGTTGGTTAGCGAAGGATATCGGACCGTCAAAGGCGGATGAAGAGTTAAGACCTTGCTTCGTCCTACACCATATGACCAGTTTCAAACAGGGCAGTATAATCGATGTTAGCCGCTTTTCCAAATGGGAGACGTTACTTCGGACGCTAGCTTTGGTCAGGCGCTTTATCTCCAATTGTCAGCTACGAATAAAGAAGCTGTGAACGTTGACGAAAGGGTGCTGAAGTCCTTAAGCCAATCATTGCCTGCTATACATGTGCCGTTACGCCAAAGGGAATATGTGGAGGCCGAAAATTTGTTGTTCAGAATCGCTCAAGCTGAAACATATCCTGATGAGACAGAAATACTGTTGAACAACCGAGACAAAGCTTGTGACAAGTGGTTGAACTTAGAAAAGTCGAGCGTGTTATTCAAAGTATCACCGTTTGCGGATGAGCACGGTGTACTAAGAGTAGAAGGAAGAACTGCAAATGCCATGTACGCCGCATTCGATGCTCGTTTCCCAATCATCATGCCCAAAAACCATCCACTAACTCTTTTGCTACTAGATCACTATCATCGCAACTACGGCCACGCGAATAGAGAAACCGTAGTCAATCAGGTGCGACAGCGGTTCGAGATTGCTAACCTACGCACCACAATCGACAAAGTGAGGAAGAGGTGTCAATTGTGCAAAATAAGAAAATGTAAGCCGCTACCACCGCGGATGGCTCCTTTGCCAGAACAGCGTCTAACACCTTACATCCGTCCCTTCAGTTACGTGGGGCTGGATTATCTAGGTCCGTTAGAAGTAGCAGTAGGAAGGCGTAGAGAGAAAAGATATGTAGCTGTGTTCACTTGTCTGGTTGTCCGCGCAGTTCACCTCGAAGTTGCCC
Organism: Aedes aegypti; assembly: GCF_002204515.2. Classification (NCBI taxonomy): domain Eukaryota; kingdom Metazoa; phylum Arthropoda; class Insecta; order Diptera; family Culicidae; genus Aedes; species Aedes aegypti. Next base: position 160,835,388 of record NC_035107.1, on the reverse strand, counting down.
ATGATTTGACCACATCGTCTTGCATAATGGCGATACGTCGGTTTGTCAGAAGAAGAGGTTCTCCGGTCGAAATATTCTCCGACAACGGGACCAATTTCGTCGGCGCTAGTCGGATATTGGCAGATCAGATAAGAAAAATCAATAGCGATTGTGCGGATACGTTCACAGACGCTAAGACTAAGTGGACCTTTATCCCTCCTGGGGCACCTCATATGGGTGGCGCCTGGGAGCGCATGGTGAGAAGCGTGAAGGAAGCCATGCGTGCCCTAGACGATGGAAGAAAACTGGACGATGAAATCTTGTTGACAGTTTTAGCAGAAGCCGAAGGTTTCATAAATTCACGTCCACTTACCTATATGCCTCAGGAGTCGGGGGTACTGAAGCACTTACCCCGAATCATTTCATTTTCGGAAACTCCTCAGGGGCCCACAATCCGATAAGAACTCCAGTGGATTTGGCTGAAGCTCTGCGCAACAGCTATAAGCGGTCACAGTATTTATCTGATGCTGTATGGGACCGCTGGTTAAAGGAATACTTCCCTGCAGTCAATAAGAGATCAAAATGGTTTTGTGACACAAAGCCGGTGAAAGTCGGCGATTTGGTATACGTAGCGGAAGGCAAACGAAGAACGTGGGTTCGTGGTAAGGTGGTCGAATTAATCGCCAACAAGGACGGTAGAGTTCGCCAGGTGATAGTAAAGACCGCTTCAGGAACATTCAAACGGCCAGTAGTGAAACTGGCAGTAATGGAGATTCTGAGTAACGGTGAATCCAGAGCTAATCATCCCGAGATGCCACTGGATCCACGGGGAGGGGAATGTTATGGCAACACTGAACAACTTCAGCCGTCTATTGTACCTGTAGAACAAATGATGTTCGACGTTAGTGAGAAGGAGTCTGTCACTGCAATTGCCAACAAAAAGGGGACAGAGTGAATAACGTGCTCGACGTCGTATGGCAATTGGATGTGTAAAAAGGTTATTGGTTAAATTACGTTTAAATAACATGCTAACTTTGTACGCTAATCATATGTTGCTAAATTAGCTAGAAGTGCGTTGAATAGCAGAGATTTGGATAAGGATACTACATCTGTATCGGTACTCAACTATAATTGATCCGCATTCGTAGGTTAAGAGAGGTTATAGGCATAGGCAACTAATGGTTACCTTCCATATCGACCAAATGTTGGATTAAATAGGTCAAGGCAAGGTAAAACTACACATTTTTATCAACTATGATATATTCTACTTCAAAATTATAATTGTAGTATTCAGAGCTCAATTGCGACTCGCCATTGAAGGCAATAGAGAAGTTGGAGTGGTACGGTAGAAGACCATGTAAGCAAAATAAAACTCTTTGTTGGATTATTTACTAAAGCATTAAATATATTTTAGCTTTGAGCTGTGTTGAGTAACTCCGCTGCTACATCGATTTCACCGATCCGAATAGTTACATTAAATTAATTATCAACATAAGTCCAATTTAGTGCATAAAACAAGAAAAGAAAACTATGTAATACGCTTTTTCCTCTGACCAGTGGGGGGATATGTTACCGGCGGGTAACATTTGCTTGCAATTAATTACGAGTGCTAGGAAATTAGGGAATATATTGTGAAGCTAAAGCGAAACCCTAACGGTCAATTCATACTTCCCGCCGGGGCGTGATGCGTATGAAGAGCAAAAACTGGGTGCATGAGTGTGGTGGGTGATCGCCTCCACTGAACGATAGCTGGGTGTGGGCGGAAATAGAGGCACGAGCGAGTATTCGGTTAATTGTGGAGGGAAAAGGCGCGATCGGATGAGATTGAGGAGTCAGTCGATAACCAACAGGCAATCGAGCACAAGGCTTCTAAGCCCAAGCAACAAACTCGGAGTGATAATAACCACCCACGTGTGTCAAGGAGAAACGCTGTGTTAAGTATTAGCGTCCGATTTCTATCGAACCGTCGGTCATCCCCGGGGTCGCAAAGTACGTTCCGGCCGACTAGACCCGCAAACTAAGAGCTACGGCCGTCATCTACCTAGCATCCATTTGCGGAGAGGTGCTCTATCACCCGAGAACGGGGACCTCGTGCGGAATTCCACGTTAAGGCTAATCAAGTCCTGAGCGCTGTCATTACCACCTTCGGAAAGCGATCGACCCTTCTTCGTGCCATCCAGGGCCCCAATGGTGCCGCTGCCGCTGTTCACGCCTCCCACCTCCGCCGCCACACCGTTCATCATCGAAGCCACCCATTCTGTCGCCGTAGAGATCCTCCATGAAAGCCACCCCCTCGTCATCGTCGGGAATTCCCTGGCCAGTGAATCACAGGGCTATTTACAACGCCTAATAAACCGGTTGACCGTAAGTACCTGGGTTAAATTTAGGTTCCTGTACTCCGAAAACTCCCTCAGTGCACACAATACCCTGAGACCCGGAACCAGAAGAGGCCGTGAGTGCCCACCCTGGAGGCTGCCGTTGGCTCTAGACCAGCAGCCTGGGGCTGTAGGCCGGTTTCCTTCTGAAACCGAGCGGTGAGGTTCCGGTGTCAAAAAAGAGGTCTTATATATTCCTCCTTATCCATGGATTGCATCATCGACCAAAGGTGACTCCCAGATATTTTTCATTCCTCACTAATATACACCCTTCCCGTGGTGATTGTGGAGATGCATAGGTATTCTCGGTCTCTAGAAGCAACAATCATTACACCCTAACATTCCTTCCCCATCCCAACTGACTGTGAGGACTTGGCCGGCGCCGTTATTGATCAATAATATGAGATCTGCTAAAATTGAACTTCGAGAGTAAGCGGAAACTCCTATAATTCATTTGGATCGAAGTGCAATTCTTACCAGTTCCGATCAATCACGGAGTAGCAACCATTGACTTGTACAGTCAGTCTATACTATGCTATGTTATGCTATTTACTCGCAAGATGTGCCAAAAGCCAGGGTCTGTACAACATTTACCTAAAGGTTTCGAGTTTTCTTACGCATCACACATTTTTTTTAATTTTCATACAAACCATCTAACTGTGTGGGGAGGGAGGATAAAAAAATCTTTAAAAAAACATCTTATGTAACTAATGGACTGACTCTAAACTGCTTTTGAATCATCTTTATTTTAAATATTGTACTGACTGACCCTACGGATTATTTTCGATTGTATGGCATTTCCCAGAAACCCATTCCCCAGAATGACATTCCCCAGAAGGCTATTCCCTTACAATGAGATATTGCCCAAAAACCCATTCTCCAGAATGGGACTTTCCCCAGAAAATTTGCTGAAATCCAGGTAAATGGACACCGATAGTATACACATTTAACTGGAATTAATAGAGAACTATTGTTCTTGTTTCAAGATAAAAATGGCTAAAATATGAAAGCCCTTAGTAATTATAGGTTTTTTTTACATTCTCATCAAGCAACTTATTGAAAGAAGCATATCGTTTTTGGTTAGTATATATAACCAATTCTTACTGACAGTAATTTGATTCATATACAAAAATCGCTTACCATGTGGTGTTTAACAAGTTTTATTTATCACATCATCATTCTTTAAATTAACAACTATTTTCAACTCACTGCAGCTCTTCGTTTATTTATTTGCACCAATTGCTCATATGCTGAAAGAATCCGACTTTCAAAACATACGTCTTGAAAATGGTTTGAAAATGTGGCAAGGAATGTGGGAATACCGTGCTCCAAACGCACCATGTTTTACTGCTCCTGTAAAACCAAAAGCGCGGAATTTTCTCAATTCTGTCAGTACCACACCATCTGTGGAAGTATTTTCACCAAGTAAGAATTTCCACTTTGCACCATTCACCATGAATGCAAAGTCAACTTCATTCCATTTTACAGAAAAACCAGAAGCAGCGCAGCAAGGCATTGACTCACCTCCCAGCATTTCTTTTTCTGAGACTCCAAAGCATGACGACGAGTTGTCCTACATATCATCCCCGAAGGATTCCGTCTTTCCGGAAACCATTCCCGAGGAAGCATCCAGTGTCGAAGAAGAACGGGTCGTTATTTTCCAACTACCTGTGGGTGGTAATTTAGCGGATTCATCCTTCTACACCGCTGACGCTAGCTTGCTGCATCAATCCACCAGTCGAAAAGGAGCCAAGCAGATGCCTTTTGGCGGAAGAGAACGACCGGACAAAATAGCGACTAAATTTGATTTCGACCGAATTGACACGTACAGCGTGAGTATAGCAGATAAACTGCATAATTTGAAAAACAAATCAAAATATTTTGGATAGTGCCACTGCCAGTTGAATAATGGATAATTAATTTATTTCAAAGCAAAACTTTTCCAATGCAGAACAGAGGCAGCAGTTTTCAATCTATCAACTTGATGTTAAAAAAATCAAAAATTTGATAACCAGTTATTGTAAAATCAAACGACAATTTTTCAGGAAATACTATTACATTAGAAATGTTTGATGGCTATATTGACGTTTGATTTCACAATAACTCGTTATCAAATTTGGGATTTTTTGCAACAAACAGTAACAATTATTTCAATAAATTGGGAATTTCTCGAGGATGCTTCTTTTAATATTTTGCTTAACTAAAACAGTTTGTTATTCAACTAAAATATTTCATTAAAACTAAAAATCACGAATTTCACGACAGAATTAGCATTTTTTTTTCTTTCAAAAACCTTTAATTATAAGATTGGATTGCATAAGATTAAATGAAGTTTATTGCTTATTTCATTATTTTTATGTAATTATTGCAGAGAGGGGAAGATTCCAAACCCAAAACAAGTTCTTCTACAGAACGAGAGTCACTGGAAACAGACCCCAAGTCACCACAGTGTACTAAAGGAGACGTCGCAGCGGCTACATTTCTTGACGTAGCTGTGCTACGGTGTTTGTTCATATCCCACTGGCAAGAAGATGGAGTTTACTGGAGTTTGCACTACTTGAATAACAGGTATGATTAGTACTGTCAGGTTCAAAAGTTTCTGAAAACAAGGCGGTTTTTATGCAACTCGCCCATGTTCATTTCATTTATTTTATTTTATTTTTTTCGTTTTAACATCTACACAGATAACACCGAATCAACTATTTCATGCCACATAACCTACTTTATTTTTGCAAAGATTATGTCACCTGAAGGAGCTTCGCAATTCAAATTATTTCTGTATGTCGTAAAATTTGCAAAATTAAAGTAGAAATCAAATTACAAATTACAATCTAATTCAAATTATTTCTGTATGTCGTGAAATTTGCAAACAGAAAGTAGAAATCAGCCTTAAATTGATTTTTCAGCATGTGTAAAAAAATCGTACATGTGAACCCTATTTTGTGTAACCTAATTTTAGAAATAGTGAACGGTTATTGACTGCATCTCTCCATCCTGGGTTCTTAGGGCTTGCCAAATTGTTGTGCTCTTGATCCACCCTAGCCTACTTGCTCTACGTCTTCTTGTAATAACTGCATCCGAAGCGATCATCTTTGCAAGGATGCTTTCCGGTGTTCTTGCTACATCCTCTGCACATCGAATCCATCCCACTTCCACCACTTTATGGACACATACTGGGTGCGCCGTTGAGGTTGGCGAGCTGGTAATTCATTTCTCACTGCCTCACACATTTCTCCTGGAGTGGGGCATTTCGCATAAAGACGTTTCACATAGGGACGATTCGCATAAGGACGTTATGGCATAATTATATGCCTTTTCCAAAATTATTATATGAAACAGCTTTATGTAAATCGTCCTTATGCGAAAAGTCTTTATCCAAAATGACTCACTCCGATTCCCCTGCATACCGTCAAAGGTGGTCCCAAATCCCAAGAGCTTGTTGATTATACTCGAGCATAGTATAGGTTTTAGCCTTACAAGCGTTTTGTACATATGTATGACATTGAATGGGGGAGTGACTCTTTCTTGACCGCCGCTCTTTCTGGAACCCATAGTGCAGATTCATATTTCACGTGTAATTATTATTAGTTGTCAGCAAGAATCCAAAATAGACCAACTCATCGACCACCTCAACGTTATCCCTGCTTCCTAGGCCAACTCTGTTTCGCTCGGCTCCCCATTACTAGCAAGTCTTTTGTCTTTGCCGCATTCACCACAGTCCTACTTTTGGTGCCTCGCGCTCCAGGCAAGTATTGAAATTTAGTTGTTTGGGCTAACAATGTCCATATTATCCGCGAAGCAAGTAAATTGGCGGGATCTGTTGAAAATCGTACCCGGCTGTAGGATATGGCCTTCTAGTACAATATTTAACAACAAGAACGACAGTCGAATTTTCATTGCCACTCACAGTGATTTATTTCATCGATTTCTAGATGTTTGGTGTCTTCGGTGAAGTTTCTTGATATTAAAAGGCGCTTCTTTTGGTATTATAAGTTAAATGATCAATCCACCTAAAAGTGTGCAGTGTTTTCCATAGATGATGATATATCGTTAATTTGAAATTTTAAGTTGTAAGTTAATTACAATTTTCATATTAAGGTACATCGGAGCAAGTAAGAATACTGGACAATTAAGACCTTGAGGCACAACTTCAATGAAATAAAATAGTCAGGTTTATTTTACAAGCTATATAAAGGTATGATGATATGTTCAATACAAACATTCTTGGGTTTCAATACAATATATAACATGTAACAGTTCTCACTGTTGCACCATTTTCATAACGCAAGGAAAATTGAAGCATCATGCGTTTCATTGCAATACTAGTTAACTATTTTTAAGTTAGGGTTTTTGCCCAAGTAAACTAGTTGTGTAAGTATTCGGGTCAGAAATATGGCTGTATGTTGTTATCAATTTACTTTTCGATTCTCGGAAGTAAATCCTACTAGGGTAAGTGTTCCCTTAGTTGTGGGTGTTCCTATAGTTGCGGTAGTGCCGTTCGATACCAAGTAAAATTGGAATCAACACTTTTTATTACGATACCTTGAAATACCATGATACCATGATACCGAATACCATGATACGATGAAACTACTTGAATTGAATGAGTACTTTTTCATGAACATTTTTGCAAGGCTAGTGCAGCCTTTGAGAAATCCTGGTTTATTCACGAAAATTTAACGAGTATTTTTGTTTTATGGATAAATCTTCAATGCAATTCTTTAAAAATAGCTATCAAAATCATTTTAGTTCTACGTTTCCTTGATAATAAAAACTACTCATATGATTCAAGTAGGTATCGAGACTTTATATGCGATATTTTGTAGGTATCGATACTTTTCTCTAATACTTTTTTCAAATAAAAGTATCGATGCCTTGAAGGTATTGTTTTATCCCTAATACAAAAGCAAACAAAATGGAAACTTTAGCATGTAAAGCACTTAGTTATCAAATGTGGCATGTGCTTTAAGAACAAGCTAAGGAACAGGCTTTGTCTCATTTTGTTAGGAAGTGATTTCTAAAATAAGACTAATAACCATTAATAATATTATATTCACTAAACTCCACGAAAGTGTACATATTGCCCCAATACCTTTTCACCAGTCTTGTTTTCGTAACAATTATCGATCTTGTTTTTCTGACATTTCATATCGCGCATTTAAGTAGTTTCATACAGGCATCAGTATGTAATGTATTGTAATCTTGTCTAATCATGTGTGACTATGCGTGATAAAAAGGTAAACTTCAGTAGGAATTCGCTCGTAGGGACTTCACTACATGGAATTACTCGATGGTTAAGCTATCAGTACACTATGGTAAATATTTGGCTTGTACTGATATCTTTAGAAAACATTCCAACTAAAAAACTCTCGAATGTCCTAGTCCGGGTTTGCATATGTTTACATCGGTGGATGACTGGTGCATACATGGGACTATCATTTTGATAGAAGAAGTCATATTCAACTAACGGATAGGATTCGCTAGTTGGAAGGCAATCGTGTTACAACCAGCGAATCTCCGCTGTATACATAATTCTTTCTTTTCTATCATTTCCCACAGCTTTTTTTCTAGAATTTTAATGTCAAAATGGCGTTTGTCGAAAAGAACTTGAACAAACTTTGGCAAATAGGCTAAAATATTTAAAAGCACTTAAAAAATTCTTGACTGAAAACCAATAGTAAGTTTATTGTATATCAATACCAAGGCCTTTAAGTCACTCACCTCGATATTTGAAGAAACAAATGAGAGTATAAATTTATTCCAATATTTTTGAGCTAATCGTACCAATTTGATTTATCTAACGTTCCTCGAAATTCGGTGGATCACCTGTGCTACCGTGGGAAAGATAGGATTGAATTCTTGATCCCGTGTTTTAACATTAAATCATACCTACTCAAACAGCATTATTTTCCAATTTGGAAAAACACTGCAAATTACCTTTTGTTTACAAAAGTTATTACCTGTATGCAAAAGTAGAAAGTTAGAACTTGAAGTTGCCATGAAACTAGCTGCGTCAGTTTGCGTATAATGGAGATTTTTAAGGTGAAAGTAGGTAGACTAAAATTTAATATAAATTCGTTTATAACTGTTTAACTATTAAAGATAGAAGGTTTTCGTGTTCAGCAAAAATGTGAATTTTATCAATCCGATTAAAAAGTTATGAACAAAAAACAAATTTTAAGGGGTGTTGAACACAAAACGCTCCATATCTCATTACCGTCTTCGTCTTCAGCAAAGTTGCTTGTAATTACATACTCTACAAATTTGCTCAAGACTTGAAATCTCTAACTTAATTTTTTGAAAACATATTTTTTATCTCACTTTTAGATGGATTGATCATCTAACTTATAATACCAAAAGAAGCGCCTTTGAATATCAAGTAACTTTACTGAAGACACCAAAAATCTAGAACCAATAATTTTGAAGTTTTTCTATTTTGATCGTGAAATCGATAAAATAAATCACTGAGTACCGGTGGGATTCAAACAAAATGGAATGTTCACTCAAGATACTTTTACGCATACCATCCATTGTCCCTCCATGGTCTTCTGATACTCTATGCCCAGAAGACAAGGAAATTTCCATTACGAAAAGATCCTGGACCGACCGGGAATTGAACCCAGACATCTTCAGCATGGCTTTGCTTTGTAGCCGCGGACTCTAACCAATTGGCTAAGAAAGGCCTCTCGAGGCCCATTTTTATGACTTGAGCTCAGGGGGGCTCATATCCTAACCTTATCCCATGAACCCAATATCCTTTCCATGACAACTGTGGAGGTGTACTCGGGCTCTAGTAACAATGGTTGTCTAACTAACATTCCTTCCCTTCTCCGATGACCGTAAGGACGTGCGCCGGTCACGTTATTGACTTTTAAATTTCGAGCTCTCGATTTTCGCACATTGAGATTGTTAAGCAAATCCCAAGCCCCATTCATTAAAATTTAATGAGATTTGATCTCTGTGCAACTTCGATTGTTCTAGTCAATCACGGAGTAGCAACTACGAATTATACGGTCATCTATGCTCAATGCTCATGAGTGCTTCCGAAGTTAAGACTGTGCATGTTTATTATACTTAAGTTGGAGAACCGCTTGCTCGTATGAGTTACTGCTGTTTTGGCAGTTGGTATGGTTACCTGGTTCCCGTTCTTTTTTTTTCTTTTGGTGCCTGTTTTATTTTAGCCTTTTTTCAGATATGAAATCTGAAAAGTTCCTATATTTAAGACAGTAACCCGGTGTTACAGCCAAGCATAAAATAGTTTAACTGACAAAAAACGTTTATGACGAAATTAAAGATAAAAACGAATTAATAATGGTGTTTGTTTCACCCTTAGTATCTCAGTTAAATTCCTCTTGAGAATTCTCATTCTTGTAATGAAGCTCTGAACATGAATGTTTTGTATAAAAACAGCCTTCGGCTTCTTTCTGTTCGTCAGTTTCTATTGATGAAAATAATAACTCTATTTCCACATCACGTTTTCAAAGACTACGAGAAATCAGTGAAGAAACATCGATACCACCGTCGCAGCCTAGACGGCGATCAAATTCACTGCCGATCCCTCAGATAGAAATTTCACTATACCAAGGGCCAAACAGTAGCAACCGTGACAGCCCAAGCACGGGATCGATCAATAAAGACTATATAGAAGTACCTGAACCACCGATCAGTTCACTTCTCATCGATTCACCCTATCATGAGACGAAGCCGTCCAACGAAGAACAAAGTACCCCGACTGCCGAACGCAAAGGCAGCGAGAAAAAACGACGCGTAAAAATGGCAGACTTGAGAACGCTAATTGAAACACGTATCCTTTCCAAGTCCGACCGAGGCCTGGAGAAAATTGGTTTGGATGTAGGAACCAACGGAAAACGACTTCAACATTTGGTAAGCAAAGGTAATTATAGATAATTGACCGCAAGAGGCTTATCGAAGTATGTATGTCCATTAGGATTCCCATCGCAGTTTGGACACAGGAGAGAAACAATTATCTAGGTCCGCTTCAATGATCTCTCGCGCACCTTCGACAAACCTTGTCAAAGGAAAAAGCATGCCCAGTTTAAGGTAAGTTCCCAAATCGGGATCCACTTCTAAGAATACAATACAGTCATGAAAATAAGTACTCATACGTTTTACGCGTAATTCTTTACTATTGTATCTTTTTCAACTATGAACTTACATATTCTAATCCAAACCATTACCATGGTACCAACTCAACTATGTCTATAACATGTTTTTGATATGATACAAATATACCAGCTGTCTTCTAGATAGCGGGTAAGTTTCTACAATGCCCCCTAATATCAACTTCCTTCTTACACCATCTGTCATTAGCACCCAGTGATAAGGACTCCTTCTAATTCGATCTGCTAGATAAATGTTTCGAAATTCAATCAACCCCGCAATTTAAACTGTTCATATCACCCTTCCCTATTGTTCAGTGTGCTTACAAAAATATCCTTTCAAAACTTCCTAAAACCCCTACACTATCGATTACAATGATCTTTGTCCTGAAAGATTTCACAGGTATGTCGAGCCACCCAAAGTTATAAGAAATCCACAGCCACCGGCCAACCCACGTCCAGTGCAACCAACTTCGCGTTACCCGATCATCACCGTTACCGAACATACACCGACCCCATCGCCTGATTATCTCAAACGACAGGTAGTTGTAAAAATCTTGATTATTAATTGGGTGTAGTTTGCACAGTTTGCAAATTTTGTTTGTTTTTTTTTTCTGGGAAAATACCGATAAGACTCATATTCCACACAACTAGTTGATGCCCAATGCTTTACTATATAGAGCAGCAATCAATTGTTTGACACTAGAAAAAATCAGATAAAGTCAAACAAACGACTGCTATCGGATCCCACCCAATTCTCGACACCGTGTACTGATAGCGTAAATATACCCACCGAATGTGAAACATACAAATATAATCACCCAATGCTGCTACTACTGTTTTGAGTCAGCCCTGAACTAGGTGGCGCTAGATTGCCAATGTAAAATTTGAACGAAATCGGCCATAACGCAAACAGTTAAATTTTAGTTGAACGTCAAATAGAAATACGATTAATATAATTCGATAGTTGCGTCTACTTGTCTGTGGTATGAGTTAAGCCTATGTTTGGGTTTTCCGATTTTGTAAAGGATTATTCGGTTCTTAAGACCACCTCTAGCGAATGGGAGAAATTAAGCAATAATCCAAATTATCACCCCTTAGGGATCCATCGATTCACAACTGGATGCGCTCAGCATTGGCGGCAGCACAGGAGTTTTCAAGAGCCAAATGTTAAGATCTCATACTGATTCGCATATAGGTACTGATATATAACTCTATATTCATTCATATATGAAACACAAAACAAGCAACAAAACATTTCCGTTTCTCAACAGGTTATAACAGTGGAGCAGACGAAACCGAAGCCCCAGGCTCGAGTTTCTACATTACCAAGGAGGGTGGCATCGATTACGAAATTGTCCTTCTGGCGGTACATTGTGTATTCAAGCGCGACTCTAACATTTGCACTTTACGAGTGCTGGAGACCGGATTGAATATATGTGAACTGTTGTTGGATTTGGGAGTGCTGAAACTGGGTGAACATGCCCACACGCTGGCAATGGGGATTATCAAGCGAGCACTGCTACATCTAGGGTGTCCTCACGGCTGCAACGATGGTAAGTATTTGACAGGGTTGGTGCGCGCAATTTGCACACTCTACCACGTGTAAAGTTAACATATTATTCACTCATACAATTTCATGGGGTAACTTTGCGAGCTTGTCAGGGTAAAAGCATAATGTTTCTGTGTTTCGTTTTAAATTCTCCGTCATTTTGATCAGATATTCATTGTGATTGAAAGAATGATCAAATAATGTTTCGTGCTATTGGAAATCCATTTCTAGTTATGGGATAATTGCGATAATTAGCAATCCACAATTCTGATAATGGTTGACATTGGAATATTTCAGTACACTAGTACACTAGACTATACAATATGTAAAAATAAATAGATTTAGAAGTTCTTTTGTTTAAAATTTTATTAAAAGTTAAAAAAATGCCTTACAAAGGCATTTATTTACACGTTTCTACCTAAACTATTAAAATTACGTGTAGTCGTGAACGACACAATCACAGAGATTAGCTTCCCCTGAGAGAAAATGATAAAATATTTCCAAGCGTGTATAAAAACCCATCTCTAAAAAAATATGTGTTCATTAAAATGCATTGATTTACGAAATCATACTAGTATCCTTGCAGAAACTCTTTAACACTTCAGTCGTCGCGCTGTTGTATTTTGTACAACAGTGGTGAAAAAACCTCGCTTACCGTACACAGCATTAGCATGGTGGCTCTGACGGTAGCGAACCGCGCGACGACTGAAGGAACTTCTTCTTAGGACTCCATCAAGAATCCTTTCAGGTATTCCTTCGAGTATACATCCTAGAATTATCCAGGGATCTTTGCAATAACACAGTGTTACAAAAATAACATGTTTGCGTATCTAGGATCGAATTATGTTTCATTTCATTTATTTAGTTAACATCTAAACAGATAACACTGAATCAACAATTTCACGCCACAAAACTCGGTTCGTGGCCGCATCTCTCCATCCTCGGTTCTGCCCCACGCTCGCCAAATCGATACGCACTTGATCCGCCAACCTAGCTCGCTGCGCTCCACGCCTTCTTGTACCAACCGGATCCGAAGCGAACACCATCTTTGCAGGGTTGCTGTCCGGCATTCTTGCGACATGCTCTGCCCATCGTATCCTTCCAGCTTTGGCCACCTTCTGGATACTGGGTTCGCTGTAGAGTTGGGCGAGCTCGTGGGTCATCCTTCGCCGCCACACACCGTTTTTCTGCACACCGCCAAAGATCGTCCTAAGCACCCGACGTTCGAAGACTCCAAGTGCTTGCAAGTCCTCCTCGAGCATCGTCCACGTTTCATGCCCGTAGAGGACTACCGGCCTTATGAGCGTTTTGTAAATGGTACATTTGGTGTGGATGTGAATCTTTTTTGACCGCAGCATCTTGTAGAGGCCATAGTAGGCCCGACTTCCACTGATGATGCGCTTCCGTATTTCACGGCTAACGTTATTGTCAGCCGTTAGCATGGATCCAAGGTAGACGAACTCGTCGACCACCTCGAACGTATCCCCGTCTATCGTAACACTGCTACCTAGGCGAGCTCTGTCGCACTTGGCCCCACCAGCTAGCATGTACTTTGTCTTGGACGCATTCACCACCAGTCCAACTTTCGCTGCCTCGCGTTTCAGGCGGGTGTACAGGTCTGCCACCTTTTCAGATGTTCGGCCGACAATGTCCATATCATTCACGAAGCCTTCACCTTCTAGCGCAATTTTAAACAACAGGCACAAAAGTCCATCACCTTGTCGTAGTCCCCGACTAGATCCAAACGAAATGGAATGTTAGCCTGAAACCTTCACACAATTTTGCACACCTTCCATCGTCGCTCTGATCAATCTTGTGAGCTTCCCGGGATAGCTGTTTTCGTCCACGATTTTCCATAGCTCTACGCGATCGATACTGTCGTATGCCCCCTTGAATTCGATGAAAAGGTGATGCGTTGGGACCTGGTATTCACGACATTTTTGGAGGATTTGCCGTACAGTAAAAATCTGGTCCGATGTCGATCGGCCTTCAACGAAGCCGGCTTAATAACTTCCCACGAACTCGCTTACTATAGGTGACAGACGACGGAAGATGATCTGGGATAATACTTTGTAGGCCGCATTTAGAATGGTGGTCGCTCGAAAGTTCTCACAATCTATCTTGTCGCCTTTCTTGTAGATGGGGCATATTACCCCTTCCTTCCATTCCTCCGGTAGCTGTTCTGTTTCCCAGATTGTGCCTATCAGCCGGTGCAGACAAATGGCCAGCCTCTCCGGGCCCATCTTTATGAGTTCAGCTCCGATACCATTCTTACCAGCAGCTTTATTGTTCTTGAGCTAGTGAATGGCATCCTTAAGCTCCCTCAAAGTGGGGGCTGGTTGGTTTCCATTCTCCGCAGTACCGCCGAAGGCATTTCCTCCGTTGTCCCGACCTTCATTGTCTGTGCTCTCAGCGCCATTCAGATGTTCGTCGATGTTCTGCTTCCACCTTTCGATCACCTCACGCTCGTCCGTCAAAATGCTCCAATCCATATCCCTGCACATCTCGGCACGAAGCCGTTGCGGGATGCGTTGAGCTTCTGATAGAACTTGCGTGTTTCTTGAGACCGGCACAGCTGTTCCATCTCTTCGCACTCCGTCTCCTCCAGGCGGCGTTTTTTCTCCAGAAAGAGGCGGGTCTGCTGTTGCCGATTTCGTCTATAACGCTCCACGTTCTGCCGGGTCCCTTGCTGCCGCATGACCGCCCGCGGTGCGTTCTTCTTCTTCAAAATCTGCCTACATTCCTCGTCGAACCAATCGTTTCGTCGACTCCGTCCCACGTACCCGACGTTGCTTTCAGCTGCATCGTTGATGGCTGCTTTCACTGTTCTCCAGCAGTCCTCAAGAGGAGCTTCATCCAGCTCACCCTCTTCCGATAATGCAGCCTCGAGGTACTGCGCGTATGCAGCTGCGACATCCGGTTGCTTAAGTCGCTCTAGGTCATACCGGGGCGGTCGTCGGTACCGTACGTTGTTAACGACGGAGTTTTTTGGGCGCAGTTTGACCATGACCAGATAGTGGTCGGAGTCGATGTTAGCGCCACGATAGGTCCTGACGTCGATAACGTCGGAGAAGTGCCGTCCATCAATCAGAACGTGGTCGATTTGTGATTCTGTCTGCTGTGGTGATCTCCAGGTGTAACGGTATGGAAAGCTGTGCTGGAAGTAGATGCTACGAATGGCCATATTCTTAGAGGCGATGAAATCAATTAGTCGTAGGCCGTTTTCGTTCGTCAGCCGGTGGGAGCTGAACTTTCCAATCGTCGGTCTGAACTCCTCCTTCTGGCCAACCTGAGCGTTTAGATCTCCTATGATGATTTTGATTCGCGTTCGAGCTGCGCGTAAAAAGCATCTTTATCATCATCAGTGCTTCCGGAGTGAGGGCTGTGCATGTTTATTATGCTGAAGTTGAAGCCTTTGAGCCTCAACTTGCATATTCTCTCATTGATCGGCCACCACCTGGTCACGTGCCTCTGCATATTACCCATCACTATAAAAGCTGTTCCCAGCTCGGGTGTGTTGCCGCAGCTCTGGTAGATGGTATGGTTACCTCTAAACGTTCGCACCATTGATCCCTTCCAACATACCTCCTGCAGCGCTACGATGCCGAATCCGCGGTCCTTCAGCACGTTGGCGAGTATGCGTGTGCTCCCGATGAAGTTGAGAGATTTACTGTTCCACGTACAGAGCTTCCAATCGCTAGTCCCTTTCCGTCGCTGTGGTCTTCGCCGATTGTCCCGGTTCGTATTCTCTCGCTGATCATTCATTGCTTGATGTTTTTACGGGTGGCTTTCAGGGCCTGACACCAACCCCCTAGATTTTCGGAGGACCATTTCCCCTAAATTTTCGGAGGGCCATAGTGCGCAGTTTAGCTTAGAATCCTTCTCTGGCACTCGGACGATGATCAGCCGCCTCTGACATGGGGAACAGACGCTGTTGTGAGCCGCTCCTAACATGGAATACAGACGCTCAAGGTTTGCAGAAGCAAAAGCAAAAGCAAACCCCCCCTTCCCTGTCAGCATACGACCAAAGTTCACACCGGGGGTTGGTTATCCGATCTTCCTCAAGGTTACTCGTACCCCGGCCAGTACCACGAGGAGGTAGGGATAGGAGTTGCTGGCCAGAAGGCTAAGGACCGCACAGAGGGGTCTATTTTATTCCTTCAGGTAAGCGAAGTACCAATGGTACGCCATGCCCAGCCATTTATCAACCGTTCGAATTATGTGTTCCCAGTAAATTTAGGGTTGCTAATGCTGCAGCATGTCACAATTTTGTGCTACAGGTCATCAAAGGTTTATAAAATACTGGTTTGATTATTGTTTCAATGAAATTTAAACTATGATCTATCAATCTTTTTAGTAATCTATTCCACCAATCATGCAAAATAGGACCTAAACTTTCATGTGGGATATATTTTGGTCTGCATTGTACGATTGAACTTCGATTAAATCGATTTAATCAACATGCAGATCTTAATATTTTCGAATCTCAAAAGTTACTTTTTGATATATGAGAGATGTATTGTAGCTTACCATATAAATGATTCAATGAATTTTGTATGGAGACTACAAAATTCTTCAAATCTTTTAAATGACAAGCTATAATACATCTTTCAAGTATCAAAAAGTTACTATTGAAATTCTAAAATGTAGTTCATAATATTTTAGAACAAATCACTAAGAAGTTTCAATGCAGCTAGAATCAATTAATTTAGTTGCAAACAAATCAGTAGACAAATACGCCCATAATGCTGCTAATTGTATATGTTTAAGCATTATTTAATGGCATGCTCAACAACACTGACACTCTCTAAGTTAAACACGGTGTAGGTGTAGGGTAAACGTTCCTAAGCTTCATCTCTATGCTCTATACCACAATGCACTAATCGATTGTTTTCAAGTATGGGTGGATGAAATTAAACTAAAGAACAGTTACCCTCTTTGAAGTATACATATTGTGCATTCAGATTAATTTTAGACCGAAGTTCATAAGAGAAATGATATATCACCGAAAGTTCGCCGAAGTTCGGCGTCGGCATTCTACCGAAGTGCTACGCCGACAAAGGCAATCCTTATGCGTCGGCGAAGCACCAAATTAGAATGCCGACGCCGAACTTCGCCGAAGTTTTGACTGCCGAACTTCTAATTGTCACTCGAATTGTCAATAAAATAGTATCAAATGAACGAATCTAGCTTGGCATCAGCAATCAGCATCAAACGTACCACCGAGAATCGCATGTCTGAAAGGTATATTCTTCCCCACCCACAGGAAACCGCGTTCCACCAGCCGAAGTGCTTCGTACCACATGCCATTCCATTCTTTCCCGTCTGTTGCGGCAAGCCTCAAAACTATCGAAAGCTTATCTCCGGAGCATGATAAGGACAACGCAGTTGCATGAGCTCATCGAATTCTTCCACGCATTTGTTGGCTTTTGCGTAGATCCAAGCTCGCTACTTTCACCGCTAAGTAAGTATCGTATTTCACTAAATAGCCTTTTAACTTCACAGAGAAGGTCCAGAAGTCATTTTGGGTATTCACACGAGTTTTGCAACCATTTCAGTTTCAAAAGAGTTGTAATATTACACGAAAGCTTAATATTATTTCGAACTATTGCGATATGAGCTTCGTTCGCACATAATTGTTAACTTAATGAGGCTAAATTTATTTTTATTTCGTTGTGTGCGACAGCATGATTCGCTTGTAGAGGTCAACGTACTCTTGTTCTATTCTAGGGTATGGAAAACGACAGTCACCTAAACTATTTGCTCGTATATGTATTAGGTTGTTGATTATTTTCCTTCGAATACGATCTCAATCGTGGAATGAACTCGTTATAAGTAGGTATGGTTATTATTTTCCTGTTTCCTCACGTCATTCGCACGAGCGCTAATTTGCCCATTAGCACACAAATTTTCCACAATGGGTAAGTTTATGATGCACGACGACGACAATGAGAAAGTTTTATTTTCCTTTGACTGATGTTTATGAAAATACATCATTGATTATCTATAATTCAGAATCAATTGGCAAACATTTTGTATGCTAATAAAGGATCGTCCTTAATCGCATTGTAAAATCAATATTCTATATTAACCTTTATTAATTAACATTCAGCTCTGCATTATGGACGGTGCTTTTAATTATATTTTGATTTGGTGGATTTACATTACAAGTTTACGTAAGTTAAAGGATTCATAATCGACTGAACAAAACTTATTTAATTTAATTATTGTAAATTTTGCCTAGGGAACGTGTACCAGTGGCCATATTTAAAGTTTCATTATTCCGAAAAGTTTTGTATGTTTTAGCAGTAAGACAAAGGATATATTCGAATAGATTAAGGATGTGAAAGTTATAAAAAAAATGCATATGGCCAAATAGGGAACTTCTATGACCATAACTGGTACACTTTCCCATTCGACTATCGCAGGAATTTAAATAAGGGGCTATCCTTTAACCACGTGGACAGTTTTTCGGGATTCCAGACCACCCCCCTTCCCCATCGTGGTCATTTGTCCGTACAAAAAAATTAAAATTTGTATGAACCGTGGTCTTTCGACAGCCCCCCCCCCCCCCTTCCCCTTAAGAATGACCATGTGGTATATGGACGACCCCTAAGTGCGGTTACTTTCGGTCAAGTTACTAGCTAAAGAGAAAATCAATGAAGAGAAATTTATCATTGCAGCTACGCCCTTATGATACTGATCGCGAGAAGTGTAGAAACAAATCAACACTGTTTCTTCATAAGTGCTTATCTGACATGATCGATTTCCCTTCATCGATTATCTTTTTCATTAATAACTTCGCCAAATTGAAGAAATTCGTTATATTTCTTGTTTATGGTGTAAGATGTAGTGACTCTTTATCCTACACATGTTCCGATAAAAAAATAGTTTTCTGCCATAATGCAAAAGAGCAACGTTGGAGAGAAACATCGATCGATGCAAATAAGAATAAGAAAATATGAAGAATAAATGTCGAAATACTAATTTTTTTATGCCGTAATATTCCTGTTATCGTAATCTACTTCAGTGTTCGTTTCATGTAGGTAGAAGTATATTGGATTGTTTGTAGATGTGAACCAACTATCTCTTCCGGTAGTAGCAGCAATTTTTATCTAACGGTTGAACGGTTGATAACTAGAAAATGAGTTCTTTTCCCGTAAAAGTGAAGCCCCATACAAACAAGTAAAAGGTTATATATCCAATTATCATGTTTCAATTCTGAGAAATATAAGTTTTGAATTTTAAATACTTACTCGTGCTCCTAGTGACAAAATACCTATACAAATAACTAACAAGCATTGTGTAACCTTTGAACAAATTAACAACTTTGTCGAAGACAGCACTGCCGTGAATCGCAAGTCAGTCCCATCTGCATTTTCATCAAAATTGAGTTGAGTTCAGTTTTCAACATATCTTATAATGCTCTTTCAGCTGCCCTAATGAGATAATAAGATTTTTTCGGAAAAAGTAGGAAAAAAACAGCAAGTCAAATTGTCCCATAATGAAAGGTAACCGCATATCAGTCCCACTACAGATTTCCACACCGTGTAACACAAAAATGAACCGTGTTCTGATCATTTTTAAATTTTTCTCAGGAAGATATCGTAGTGAGAAGCAAACTGTGAAAGTTTCATTGAAATCAAAATATGTTCCAATCTCATGGAATTTTTTGAATATTCGTATGGAAAACGAGTTTGGAAACTTCACACCCCATTTTCTCAATGCCTACTTTCTACAATGCCTAATTCAAACTTGAGACATACATATACAGCCATTCCATGAAAAACCGATCTAGTGGGTCACCGAATTCCGTGAAAATTTGCTATTTTGTTCCTTATCCGAAATAAGGATACACGCGTTTTTGGATTTTTTGATTAGGGTGACCATTTCCGAAATAGGGTGACCAGAAAAAACGCGATCTTGCTTAATTTTTATTTTTTTTAAAATTATAACTTTTGAACCGTTCGACCGATTTTCAATCTTTTTGGACGAAATGAAAGCTAAAGAGCAGAAAAAATATAAAATTTCACAAAAAAATGTTTTTTTTTACATGAAAAAATATCAAAACTTTTCGTTTTTTCGTGTTTTGAAGGCCTCGGGACCAAAGGGGCTATTGTTGTTCTCCTTTTTTCTTGAAAGTTCAGTTAATTTCACATTTACTGTAAAATTTTCAGCAATGTATGTTTTTTAGTTTTTGAGATACAGTAAGGACCCGATTTTGTCAGCCCCTCGATGAATTTTAGGCTGACAAAATGGGGAACCTGACAAAATCGGGTCATTTTATTTTGTTCCTGTTTTTCAAATTTTGACATGTTACATGGTTACATGGACTTTTAAGAGGGCGATGAACATGAGCGTAGCCAGTATTTTTATCAGGGGCTCCCACCTCCCTTGAATTGGTAATTTTGATTTTTAACACTTAATAAAAGGCATTGCCATTGCTCCCTCCGGCTACGCCCATGCGTGCATGACATCAAACATCATCATCAATTTTAATGTAAACGTGATAAAACATGACGATAACAAATTTTTGACAAATTTAAAATAGGCTGACAAAATCGGGTCAAAAAGCTGACAAAATCGGGGGTAGACAAAATCGGGGGTAGACAAAATCGGGGGCTGACAAAATCGGGTCAATACTGTATATTTTTTTGAAAATAAAAAATCAGTCAATTTTCATAGGCACACACTGTAGGTCTCAGCGCATTAGATTTTTCTATTTTTCAAAATATCATAACTTTTGAACAGCGCAACCGATTTTCAATCTTTTTTTATGAAATGAAAGCTTAAGATTTCAACTTTTTTTTTTTCAACAAAATTGAAAAATCTGAAAAAAAAAATTTACATGAAAAAATATAAAAATTTCTAAAAAAAACTAGAAGTTTTTATATTTTTTCGTGTAAAAATCGTGTAATTTTTTTAAAAATAAAAATTAAGCATGATCGCGATTTTTCTGGTCACCCTATTCTGGGGTTCGAAGTCTTAACTGAGATCTCGCATCGAACCGATCACACCAAATGTCTGTCCGGAGACAATTGGTGTACTAAAGGAACTTTGGTTCCTTCAGATTGAATTACTTCTGACTTGCAACTATTCCAATGACTAGCGGTGTCTGAAGATCAGAGCGCTATTGAAGGGTTTCGGTATGCCAGAAGGCATTGAAACAAATAGTTTGATAGTCCAAAGAAGACTGGCTGAGTTTATTGAAATCCTTCTTTTACATCATTTTACATTTGATTATTCTTATGGCCTAAAAGGTTTGGGCTGTTTGGGCACGTCAGGAGTTAATCATCAATGTTAACTTCCTTTTCCCGAACAGCCTAGATAGCCGTGTAGTGTCGGTAGCGGTTGTTTCAATTGGCTAAGAATTAACACTACGGACTGCCTGTTCCGGTGGTATAAGTCCATCTCACAGGTGACCCCTAATTCATGCCGCTTTAAGCTTACCGTGCCTAAGAATGAATGGTTAGGGGGGTCTAAAAAAAAACCTAACCGCAAACGGAGCCTGTGGAGTACCAGGGCGCCCTCTACAGTATTGTGCCCTTCCTGTGCTACCCGGAGCAATGGTGCAGGTGACCTTGTGTTTCTCCGAGACAATCGGCTTCCCTTCTTCAGTCTCAAACCTGAGGCTAAATAAGGGTGGGATTATAAGGATGTTGTAAATTAGTTTAAATTTTTCACCCTTATGGCTTCGCATTATGCGTTTTTTTTTGTTGGGGACGACAGTCCAGGGGCTTAACGGACCCCCCCCCCCAGGACCTCTGCGAGTTGGGGAGTTGCCCAGGATGTGGTGAAGTTCGCAGTGGGCTCTGATGAACCTTCATAAAAACCACAAAAATCCGAATGCAACTCTGTCACAGCGACCGGTGCCGCTTAAAGTACCCTAGCCCAAACTAACAGGAGTGCCAACCGGCACATCAGGATTGATACCAGTGAGATCCTGATTATGGCATACTGGTCGCGATACAAACGGACAAGGCATGGAATTACGAGTAGGAGTGCTTCGAGCACATTGGGACCAACGCCAGTACGGCCCCAATTATGTATACTGGCAGCGCACGACAAAGGACAAGTAACGGTATATGTACTGGATAATATGCTTTGAGGCTGACAGCGGCGACATTCTACTCCCTTAGTAGGGTCGGGTGACACTGGCCCGAAACGGCGAGTGGGTTAATGGTGCAGGCTGCCCCCGTCCCGTAAAACCGTGGCAGGCCTTAGAGTACGTTCCAAATCCGTCGCCTGGTTGTTCCAACTGGGCGGGAGTAGGCTCAGATGCCATTACCTGACCTGCGCCGATCCGGCTCTGAACATAGTACCCCATAAAGGACTATGTCAACCCTAGCATGGCCTCCCTGCTTGCAGAGTTATGTTTGATCCTTCGACCTTGATGCTTGCTCCTACGGGGGCCGGCGATGAGGGCAGGATCAAACATGTCGCGCGTCGGTCGAGTGAAAGTGAAAAAGTGGCGTGATCGTTTAGTTATGTTTGATCCTTCAACCTTGACGCTTGCTCCTACGGGAGCCGGCGATGAGGGCAGGATCAAACATGTCGCGCGATCGGTCGGGTAAAGTGAAAAAGTGGCGCGTTCGATTAGTTCTTTTTGATCTTTCGAAGTTGACACTTGCTCCTGGGCAGTGCAGCAAGAAAGCCCGAGCAGTCGTCAGTTGTTTTCCCTCTCGGGTCGTGCGCCTATTTTCTCTGAGTGCTTTTATATAGCCGATCAAATGAGTGAAGCTGAAAGTGGATTGTTGCTGCTCAAGGATGACGGATCAATTGGTGAGCTCGTTTCATGCTACTATTTCTAATCTATAAAATATGTATGACTGCACCTTTAATCGTTACAACGGTGAGACGTAAATATGATTTTTCAACAAACTATGAAAGGTTCGTCACTGTGAGTGTCGACATAAACTCTGATTCATAAATTATTAATGTCTAATTTTTTTTTTTCAAAACACCTTTTTCCTTTAACCTTTATTTTTGTAATTAAAAAAAAAACTTTGAATGGTTCGACACTACGAGTGTAGACTTGCGAAGGGTTCACTTTATTTAACAAACTTTGAGAGGTTCGTCACGTCAAGTGTCGGCATAATTTTTCTCTACATAGATATTGTTCATATCAAATGAAAAAATAATATTTACATATAAGCATGTTTATATCTCACCAATAATTATTTATCATGGTCTAATCGCTTATCAAAGTGAATCCTGTGACCCAACGATTTTCCCCATTAACAAACATCCCTCCCAGTAACCTTTGTGGAGATGCAGAGGCAAACACGGTCTCCAAATAGCAAAGGTTACACACTAACATTCCTTCCCCCAATCCCACCTGACTGCAAGGACGTGGCCGGCGCCGTTATTGACCATGTATAAATAGAGGCACTGAATTATGCACACTGAAGAAGATTATGGCCAATCCCAGCCGATCTTCTAGTTGATTCTTTGTGCATTTTCACTGACTCCGGTCAATCACGGAATAGCAACCATTGATATGTGTAGTCAGTCTAAGCTAAGCTAAGCTAAGCTAAGCCTAGCATGGCCTCCCTGCTTGCATAGATAACCATGGGATTATAAAGGCGACTATTCCAGCGGAGATGGATAGCGGCTCTTAGGGGGACCCATAAGAGATGATCAACCAAAACAAACAACTAGCGGAATGTGAAGGAGAGGCTTCTGGACCTATCAGTAACCGGCTAAGGTTCCCGCCAAGGAAGGAGGCGACCAACTTTATTGAAAACAGTGTGGGCAAAAGCCTAGATACTGTGACGACGGCAGGCACTGGCTGCTCCAGTGCAACATGTGTGGTGACCGATGGCCCGGGATTAATCGAGGCCATGGATCGCAATAGGGAGTACCTCCCTAAAATGCAGGTAGCTGCTGAGCAACTTGATGTCATCATCGAATATGTTAAAAGCAAAACAAATATCAGCAAAGACTTGAAAACAAGTCTACTGAAATTGCGACAATCAGTCCTAGCTGCAAAGCAGGACTACGAGAAAGCCAAGGAACAACTGGGCAAGGTAGAAGGCCAAAAAGACACTAGGTCGTGTCAGACCGAAGTGTTTTCCTTCACAGGCAACGCGAATATATCTGATGATATTATTCGATACGCGATGCGGAAGAGGGAAGCTTCCGGGGATGAATACGTGGCGAAAAGACGTATGGTTGCTAAGGGAAAAGTGACCTACGCGGCCGTCCTCCAAAGCGGAAAAGCTGGCACGAGCCAAGCCCCGCGATCAAGAGGACATGGCAACAAAGGAGAGGCCAACACCAATCCTAAGGCCAAGAAAGCCAAGAAAAAGGAGCCACGGGTTAACCGGAACCAGGCAGTGCATCCACAGGAACCACGGGCGCAAGGCAACAGCAACCCGTGGATACAAGTTGGAAATAAGAAAAAACAGAGGAAACCGAAAACGGAGCCCAAGGAGAGCGCTAAACCGAAAACAGCGAAACGTAGGAATTTAGGCGAAGCCCTCGTTATCAAAACGGAGGAAGCAAAATACGCCGAGGTTCTGAAGGCGATGCGAAGCACAGAGAAGCTATCGCCATTGGGCGCAGACGTGCGAAGCATAAGGCGAACTAGGATTGGTGAAATGATCCTAGTCTTAAAGAAGGACGCCAAGGAAAAGGGTGCAGTCTATAAGCAACTGGCACAAGAAGTACTTGGTGACGAGGTTGATGTAAGATCCCTTACTGCTGAAGCGACTCTCCAGTGTAAAAATCTGGATGAGGTCACCGATGCAGCGGAGGTCTCGGCTGCCCTCAAAGAGCAGTGTGACATCGACGTAGCCAGTAAGGCCATCCACCTTAGAAAGGGCCCGCAGGGCACCCTGGTGGCGGCGATCAGGCTGCCGGTCGCAGAGGCCAACAAAGCGAAGAACTTGGGCATACTCAAGGTAGGCTGGTCGGTTTGCCGGCTGAGCATACAACAGCCTCCTGAAGTTTGCTTCAAGTGTTTCGGGAAGGGCCATAAGTCGTGGAATTGCAATGGTCCCGACAGAAGTAAGATGTGCAGAAAATGCGGCGCTGAAGGCCATAGGGCAAGCGATTGTAAGCAAATCGCTAAGTGCCTAATATGTGTCGACAGAGCAGACAACGGACACTTAACGGGCGGACCCAAATGTCCGGGCACAAGCGGAGTATCAAAGCAGCCAAAACGGAAGTAACACAGTTAAATTTAAACCACTGTGATGCAGCCCAGCAGCTGCTTTGGCAGTCAGTCTCGGAAACCAAGACTGACGTGGTGTTATTATCGGACCCATACCGCATACCAGCCAACAACGGGAACTGGGTGGCGGATAGGTCTCAACAGCTAGCAGCTATAGGGACGACAGGACGATACCCAATCCAAGAAGTAGTCTCTAGCTCAAATGACGGTTTTGCGATAGCAAAAATCAACGGCGTGTTCTATTGCAGTTGTTACGCGCCCCCAAGGTGGTCGATTGAGGAATTTTCCCACATGGTTGACAGGATGATGGCCGAACTAGCTAATCGGCAGCCAGTAGTGATAGCTGGCGACTTTAATGCATGGGCAGTGGAGTGGGGTAGCCGCTGCACCAATCAAAGAGGCCAGCTATTGTTGGAATCCCTGGCCGCATTAAATGTAGAGCTGGCAAATGTGGGTACAGTGAGTACCTTCCGCAGAAATGGTGCAGAATCGATCATCGACGTGACGTTTTGTAGTCCTAACCTTTTAGGTACCATGAACTGGCGCGTTGATGACGGTTATACTCATAGCGATCATCAATCGATTCGCTATAGTATAATACCAGGCGGGCAGAAGGCAGCGCGATGTAACTCGACCCAAGCCCGAGGATGGAAAACAGCGCGCTTCGACGGCGAAGTATTCACTGAAGCCCTGAGGCGCGAACGAAACACTCTGGACCTAAACGGTGAAGAGCTAGTTGCTATGATATCACGAGCGTGTGATGCTTCCATGCCGAGAAAAGCCCCTCCTAGAGAGAACAGGCCGCCAGTGTATTGGTGGTGCGAATCAATTGCAATTCTTCGAGCAATCTGCCTTCGGGCTAGACGAAGAATGTAACGCGCACGCACAGAAGCACAAAGAGAGGAACGCGGTGCAGCATTCAGAGAGGCAAAGGAAATCTCAAAAAGGAAATCAAGAGTCGAAACCGGGCATGCTTTGAAAGTCTATGCGAGAGTGCCAATTCTAGTCCATGGGGTGACGCCTACAGAGTGGTAATGGCTAAGACCAAAGGAGCCATAGCGCCCCAAGAGAAATCGCCCGAGTTGCTGCGATCGATAATCGATGTACTCTTCCCGCACCATCCCATAAGCCCATGGCCCCCAGCGCCGTATGCGGCAGATGAAGGAGAAGAAGTGGCGAGAGTGACGAACGAAGAGCTGGCAGAAGTCGTGAAATCATTCGCGTCAAACAAGGCACCGAGACCCGATGGTATCCCGAATGTTGCCTTAAAAGCGGCAGTGAACACGGATCCGGACATGTTCAGAACCACGATGCAACGCTGCATTGATCAAGGAATCTTCCCGGATGTATGGAAGCGACAGAAATTGGTGCTACTACCAAAGGCGGGGAAACCACCAGGTGACCCGTCGGCGTATAGACCTATCTGTCTACTAGATACGACGGGCAAGTTATTGGAGAGGTTGATTCTCAACAGACTAGTACCGTATACGGAGAGTGCGGACGGCCTGTCCAACAACCAGTTTGGATTCAGAAAAGGTAAATCTACTCTGGACGCCATCCAGTCGGTTGTTCAAACAGCTGAGGTGGCAATCGAGCATAAAAGGAGCGGCATCCGTTACTGCGCGGTTGTCACTCTGGATGTGAAGAATGCGTTCAACAGCGCAAGCTGGGAAGCAATAGCACACGCGCTTCACCGCCTCAAGGTACCGGTGCAGTTGTGTAAGCTTCTAGAAAGCTATTTTGATGGTAGGATTCTACTGTATGACACAGAGGAGGGGCAGAAAAGCGTTCGAATTACCGCGGGAGTACCTCAAGGTTCAATCCTGGGCCCGCTGTTATGGAATGCGATGTACGATGACGTACTGAGGCTGCCCCTTCCGACGGGTGTTAAGATTGTTGGCTTCGCCGACGATATCACCCTAGTGGTCTATGGTGAATCGATGGAGGAAGTAGAGTTGACAGCAGCGCACTCTATTTCCCTGGTTGAGGAATGGATGAAGTCTAGGAAACTAGGACTGGCCCGTCACAAGACTGAGGTGGTGGTGGTCAACAACCGCAAGTCCGAGCAACGGGCGCTTATCTCGGTAGGTGATTGCACCATAGAGTCCAAGCGATCCCTTAGGCATCTTGGGGTAATGATCGATGACAAGCTGAGCTTCGCTAGCCACGTTGAATATGCCTGTAAAAGGGCATCTACGGCTATAGCGGCGCTTTCGAGGATGATGTCTAACAGCTCTGCTGTAATTGCCAGCAAACGCAAGCTGCTGGCAAGCGTGGCGCTATCCATACTAAGGTATGGAGGACCAATCTGGTCAAAAGCGCTTAGAACGAACAGAAACCTAAAGCGGTTGGAAAGCACGTACAGGATAATGTGCTTAAGAGTAGCAAGTGCATACCGGACGGTATCTAAAGAGGCCGTGTGCATCATAGCCGGGATGACGCCCATCGGGCTCATCATCAAGGAAGATGTTCAATGCTTCAACCAAAGGGGTACCAGAGGAGTCCGCGACACGTGTAAAGAGGAAACGCTCAGAAGCTGGCAGCAGGAATGGGATAACTCCACTAAGGGTAGATGGACCCATCGACTAATACCAAATGTGTCAGATTGGTATGGTAGAAGCCATGGGGAAGTGAACTTCCACCTGACGCAGTTTCTGTCAGGACATGGTTGCTATAGACAGTACCTGCATAGGTTCGGGCACTCAGAATCTCCTGCGTGCCCCAATTGTGCTGGTGTAGAGGAAACAGCGGAGCATGTCGTGTTCGATTGCCCCCGTTTCATTGTTGTGAGAGGTCGCATGCTCACTACATGCGGAGGGGACACGTCCCCCGACAATATTATAGAGAGAATGTGTGCGGATGCCGAGTGCTGGAATGCAGTAACTACGGCTGTCACTCACATTATGTTAGAATTGCAGCGTCTATGGCGCGCCGACCAAGAGTTGGCTGCAGAGGATTAGCCCTGCCGAGGCTGGTCCCTTGTAACATTGTTTAAGTCGGCTAGGAGAAGCAGTTTGCCTAGGCTACTTCTGCTACACGTGTTGTGCTATATGCACTGGTCCCTTCCCGAAGAAATACCGTAAGGTGGTTCCGGGGAGATGAGGGTCTGAGTCCAAGGGTCATGTCGATGCACTGTTCACCACTTGAGCAATTCTAAATGAATTGCTCATGCACAGTGCATAGGCTGGTTTTAGCGGGTCGTCGTTGGTGCGTCATCCCCGCATTCCCTGAGTTATCTTCTCAGGGGATCTGTTTGCAGATTTCCCCCTTGTAAAAAACAAAAAAAAAATGGCCTAAAAGGTAAAACCACCTGGGGTTGGTGTTTATAAACAATATTTATGGCTTAAACTTCCGCGCGCCCATCCGATAGAATTTTGGTTAACTTGCGCTTTTTGGCTTGCGCTTTGCGGTGGCTAATGGGGTGTTATTGTAAATACGCTGATGGGTACGCGTTAGCTTGCCTTCGAATGGTTTGACAAATAATTAAGGTAATGCGGGAATATGTCTAGTACACTATTTCGGAAATGGTCACCCTAATCAAAACATCCAAAAACACGTGTATCCTTATTTCGTATAAGGAACAAGATAGCAAATTTTCACGGAATTCGGTGACCCACTAGATCGGTTTTTCATGGAATGGCTGTATACTGCCCATAAACGCATAATTGTCCCATGTGAATAGGAAGTCCAGCAAACATGGGACTGACATGCATTTATGGGCAGTATAAGTATAAATTATTTTAAGTATACAAGCGTCTCTCCGTGGCAGGCATGCAGCATTAAGGTGGTTAAAATCGTTTTTGCTCCACACCCATTCTAGACCAAAGTCTGAGTGTCCTTCCAAAATTGGAGCTCATTTGGATGAGAAAGCCTTACAAATTTGTATGGGAATTACTATAAAAAAACGAAGCAATTCAGTCAATCGGACAAATTGTTTGTCCATGTGCAACTACGCTGATAATGTTAGATACATTCGTCAGCTACAACTTTGCCGAAGTTTTCAAATCGGACGCCTCAGTGATTAGTTAGGTATTGATTTATTTTCTGAACCGGCAGCATTGCTGTATCTGGCGCGAAAAATAGCACCCACAAATCATGGCTACTATGTTTTACTGCATATATACTGTGATGCCTGCAAAACAGCCCAATTATTATAGCAAAAGATTTTCAACTCATACAAAAATCAATAATGAAATACCGAGGCCTCCGATTTGAGAAATGTCTTCAGCGAAGTTATAGCAGACGAATGTATCTAACAGTATCAGAGTAGCTCTAACCCTCAAAAGCATATGTGCTAACATTATAACCGATTGAATTGCTTGCTTTACCTATAGTAATTCTCATATAAACTTTGTAGGGCTTGTACAGTCTCACTTTTCATCCAAATAAGCTCAAAAGGAGGACATTCAGAATTTGATCAGTAATCGAATGAGCGGTGTGAAGCAAAATCGATTTTTGACCACCCTTATGCAGCATATAGCCCTTCATTTAATGAACAACATTGCTGAAGACATAATTCTTCGTAATCTTAAGAATCTTGAGATAAAGGACGTCATGGCTAACTCACGGGCTCCATATAAAAATGAAAATTTTCATAAAAAGTCGCTCTTCCCTCTTTTATATTTCACTATATTTTATAATAAAACTTAACTTAATTCCTTTTCTGTAACATTTGAATAATCCGTTGAAATTTTGCGAAGTTATTGCGATTTGAATTTAGGATCAGTATATCCCCAAGGCACAGACAATCACCATAAAAAGCTATTTCTTAATATTTTTGAAAAAAATACCTTGTGTAAAATAAGAAATATTTCGGGAACACATCAACAAGTGAAATTTTTTTACTAATCGGTACACTAACATAAAAGTGTCAGCTCCCCAAAGTTCTCTAGGGTCATATTGACCCCAGAACATAGACAGTTCGGAATTCAGCATAGTTAAAAAAAAACCCTTTAAAGCTTCCTTGTATAGTTCTGAAGAAAAAATCAACTATGTAAAGCTTTTGTATATTGTAAAAAAAAAAATATTATTGGCCCTGTAGCGGGGACGACGACGAATAGAATAACTGGTTCAACTTTACTAATTGATTTTATTACCGAGAGGCAGCGTGCCTACTCAGTGGGGATGGAGAGAAACTATATACAGAGCATAGAAGGTACTGTCGCTTTTTATAGCGGACTTTGGGGCAAGTGTGCCATAGGGGCAAGTGTGCCACCCCTGCTTTTTATAAAAACTACGATATATATTTTCTCTTTGAGCTTAACAATATGTTCCCTTATAATTCATAATACAATGATCAAGATGTGATGAAAATTACTCTATTTTTCACGTATTTACATCAACTTGTGCAAATGCAACCAAATTTGAGTGGATTTTTATAAGATTTCGTTGTTTCTAAATAGCATGGTGAAGGGTAAATTGTTAACAGTTTTTTGTAACGTACTGTACATCGTTAAACTAATCAAATGTGTAAGTTATTGTGGCATTTGAACGAAAAAAATATTTAGTTTTACATACGAAATCCAGTTTGGTTGAAATGTATACTTATTGGGGCAAGTGTGCCACCTATTTAGTAAACAAAAATTGTTGGGGTGAAATTTATCAAATTGTAAACATCATCAACAAAATCATAATAATAAACCAAAATGAGGCACCAGTAGTAGTTTCTGAAGTATAGTAGGGGAATAACTGACATATTTGCCCCCCAAAGTGATTTTTTCTTAAAATATTCAATAATAACATGTTTTTTGGCTTATTAAGTACCGTTTTACATATCTATATCACTATTTTACCGTTATTTAGTACTGATCTAGTTTAATATTATACATATTCGCCGTAATGTAAGGGTAAAACATATATTGTATTAAATGGAGACAAAAATAAACATTTTAGATATACACATTGAGTAATAGGAAATTACGCATGTTTTGAACCTTGTTATAAAACATCCCCTTATTACGGTAAATTTAAAATTCTTTTTTAAATTATCGATTAGCGTCTGCTTTGTAAGAAGTATTAATAGGAAATAAATAAAATTTCTTTTCAAGTAGAATTACATGCGATGTTCATTCGGTGGCCGTCTTGCCCCATATGGGTGGCACACTTGCCCCATAGTGTCGAAAAATCGGTTATTTTGGATGATATTTGAGAAGCTCCAAAACTAATACTTTTTGAAATTATTTTCTTTTTAAATGGCACAGTGTTTATGAAAAGATGTGAAACTAACATCATGAGGTTAAATTAGTGGATTTAACAAGCTTTAGGCAAAGTTGGGGAACAATTTGCTTAAGGTGGCACACTTGCCCCAAATTCCGCTAGGTGACACAGTACGGAGACGAACCAATGTAGGCCGTGCACACAGCAGTGCACTGGATGGTGCCTATCGTTGCGTTGGGCTGACTATGCGATGAAGCAGAAGAACCAAACAATGGGCAAAAATTGAATGGTTCAATTTGCGCTTGTCTTGGGTGCTGCTATGATGATGCCGTTGTCGGTGTGAGATCGAACATTAGATAATGAACTAAAAGCCCGCGCATAAATTTTCGGTTTCGTTTCCTATACAAAGTTATATGTTTGGTATAAATTTTGATTGTTGCTTGGAAGAATATAGTATAGTATGATGGCTGCTGTGGTATATTCCACTGCCACTCAGCGTGCAGCCTCTGCAGTTAGCGCCAACCCAACAGCGCGCCAAACTGTATTGAGAAGCGAACGCACGTAATGAATAATTATTGTATGTTTTGTCTGTCCGTATTGTGCGCCTATATAAAGCGCACCCATTAAACTTGTCAGAATGTAGTTTCTCTCGTTTCCCCACCGAGTAGGCATGCTGCCTATCAGTAATAATAAATCAATTGAAGTAAAAGTCGTTCGTTTGATTTGTCGTCCGTTGAATCGTAAAAGACACAACGTAGGAAAGAAGTCCAGGTCGAAACAACATATTTAGAATACATTGATAAGTTTTCAAAGAAAGTGGATCTTGAGATTTGATCCTTCAAACAATAGTATTGCTGTGTGCGTTTGAAATACAAATATCAATTGCGGGAGCACCAAATGCGGTAAGATATTCCACAAGTAAAGCGAAGTCAAAGATCGCTTTTCTTTGCTAGGTTGGTGGTGATATTGGTAATTATTGCTAAGTGTC
The DNA here is from genome assembly GCF_002204515.2 of Aedes aegypti. Classification (NCBI taxonomy): domain Eukaryota; kingdom Metazoa; phylum Arthropoda; class Insecta; order Diptera; family Culicidae; genus Aedes; species Aedes aegypti. The sequence continues at coordinate 160,803,041 of NC_035107.1, read as the reverse complement.
CTTTGATTATTTTGTGTTACCGCATTTCAAGCCCTAATAGAGAGGACTTGCACGTCAAACGCAAACAGCAATATAATGATTGATTGTTGCAAGAACTTCCCGTGCGGATCCTATAGAGACTGTTAGCTTTAATACTAAATAACAAAGCTGATAAAAGGCACATAAAACACCCAACAGACCAATGGAGAGTGTTCCAATTGACGAAAAGCTTCTTCTGACTGGAAAGGGAAGGATGGTTTACTGCGTTACACTTACAATGCGTGTAAATTACTGTCGCCGTTAGCGCACGGTTTGAGGCCCACAATAGAACACATTTTCCTATAGGAAGCGTGCGGGTGGTCATCGGCTTTTCAGTTCTGGCGCCTAAACGGTAAGAGATACCACTTTGGCGTCTATGGACGAAAGTTAGAGTATGGATTAATGAAACAAAACATATTTTTTTGAAAAATTTTCATGATACAGACGATAGTTTTTTCGCTATTTTTCCGACAATTTTCTCCATCCTGAAAAATTTTCCAGGAAATGTTTTTCTTTTTATATTTTTAGTGGATTGCTTTCGATTTCACTAAAAAACTTTTTTTCTACGATGCACAGTTCACGAGATATGAATTTTTAAAGTTTGAGGTATATAGGGAAATCGTGAAAATTCATCTAGAGTTTTCCGGGAAAATGAGCCACTATAATTTTTTTGAAATTCACTTTTGGTCATGTATCCACTAGCTCTACCTCTGGTGAAAATTTCATACAAATCGGAGAACCTCCGGCCCAAACCTGTCCGATAATTTAAAAAAATGCCCTATAGCAGCACTACTAAGAGAAACTATTTTTATATTAAACAAAATAATTGATAACTTAAGAACTTTTTAACATCAATCGTATGCTTTTAATCAACGCTTAAGATATAAAAGTTTTATTTGATTTGTAAAGCTAGAGCCAGAAATTAGAAATAGTGCTACTATGGGCACATGAGTTTTCGAAGTTTTATTTTTTTTTGCACAAAACCAAAATTAAAAGCTTTTTTTATTTTTCGATTTTATACGAATATTTGCTCTTAGCTAGCCGCAGCTATTGATACACTGATCCTATCTAAATATTCAGAGAACACATTTCGTTGTTATTTTCAATTTTCTTCTGTCAACTCTTCGTAGTACTGTCAACACACAAAGGCAAAATAGTCCGTATTGAAAATTATATCGTTGTAAAGAAACATGTTCTGGCTTAACACAAGCAATTAGTTTTGTAGATGGAAAAAGTTGTTTCGAGATATGAAACACAACATACTTTTTGTGCAAAATTTGTTGGGAGAATTGGGAATAAGGAATGAAACCTTTTATATACAGCAGTAAGACATGCTTTTATGCAGTTTATAGAAAGAATATTGATTCATATCTTCAACCCCAATATTATCGATTTCACCCAAAGTTGGACTGTCACAAAAGTGTACACGCTTCGTCAAAGTATAAGTCGAATCATGATGGTGTCTTCGGTGTACTTATTCCTCGTAGTTCAAGGAACAAGTGCACCGAATACGTCGAGATAATTCGATGCAAACGTGCACTTTTATTACATTTTGTTTTCTGCACTCTACAATTTTTGTGATAGTCCAATTTAGGGTGAAGTGAGCATTATATTCTAGAGAACCAAACAAACAAAGGGAACAGAGCTCTCGATGCAGTTTTAGGAACAAATTCTCATAAACAAAGGTTTATATAGGGCAAATGTACCAATAGTGGTGCACCTAAGTAAAAACTGCTAAAACATGATGATAAAATCATAAAATATGTGATTTTAACATATCAGTCAAAAGATTTCAATCTCTTCTATCATTCAAATGTATAAAAATAACTTTTTATCTGAAATTTCCCTGCAAAAAGTGTTGCACCAATAATAGGAACACTGTTCCTTTAGTGGAGGTATGCTTTAAGAATGGTTCCTTTAGTGGCGCAAACCATTGATTTCTTATGGGACCCTCCACTATGGGTACAGATGCACCACTATAGGTGCAAAGGAGCAAAATTTTTAAGCAAAATAATTGTTTTATATAAGGTACCGTGGGGTAAGTGGATACAGAAAAATCAATAGTCAACTTAATTGTTATGTACAGCTAACGTTAATAATGCAATTCAAACTTTTTTCTGTGGATAACAAATGGGGGACTAATATACTTAAAATCATCGATTATTTCGATTTTTCTGACTGTTATGTTTTGAGTATGATGGACTTAAAAATTTGCGCCAAATGATCCACTTGCTCCACTTGCTCCACCATTCTATTAGTGGATCACCAATAGAAAAAAATCTGTTCTCAAAACAAATGTGATGTAATAATGTATACTAAGAATGATATTACTCTCGTTCTTATTATTAGTGCTAGTAATGGTACATTTTAATACTTCAAAATTAAAAAGTATCTTCATTTAATCAAAACATATTCAAAAATATGTAGACATTAGTTTACACTAATTCGCACAACAAAAAAACATCGTAACTAGAATAATTTATAGAAAATTCTTCCATTTATACGCATAAGTTATACAGAAGTATTGTAGGATTATATATATATATATATATATATATATATATATATATATATATATATATATATATATATTTATGCCAGAGAGGTTAAACAAAACTTTAAGGTGGATTTATTCAAATTCCCTATGGTCAATTTGACAAATTTAAGCTGGAAATGAGAAAAAAATAAAGAAAAACAACATTTGCGAACATTAAAACTTATTAAAATTCTCGTAAGCAGTCTGCCAATAAATGATAATAATACTTGATCCACTTACCCCACCCCATTAAAAAGTAGGGGTAAGTGTACCATGTACAATATATCTGTATTTATTTATAAAAATCATATATTTTTCATTGTGATTCATTCAATTAAAACTGAAATGCTCACCATGTGCCGAAAAAACTAATAGAATTCGATATTAGTCAGAGATACAATAGATTTTTGAGTGATGGAAAACAATTTTGAAATTAATTATTTTTTGCAGCTAACAAGTTTGCTTGTGTTAGTGTACGTGTAGTACCAGTTTTGCAATAGTATCAGTGTGAACGTAAGAATATAACCTAAAACGAAGCAAAGGTGCGAAAACATTCAACATATTCAAGTATTTATGCTTAATATTGACGAATGATCCACTTACCCCACTGATACACTTCCCCCACTGTACCTTAGTTTTATGGTTAAATTTAATGAATATTATTCGATTGCTTGTATCATTTTTACATTGTGCATCCTAGAAAAATATCATATAGTCATTTTTTTGTGCCAAACATGTCAAAACACACTACCTCCACTATTGCAGCTACTTCCACTAAGGGAGCGTTTGCCCTATTTGTTTTTTTATTAATATTTATCAAAGGATATTAGAAAATTCTAACAAATACATACCTCAACCATTTTGATGAATCTCATTTTTTGGTTATCACCCGTGACAAAAAGATGTGAGGTGGATATCATCCAGAAAAATCAAAACTATTTGGACCATTATGCAGTAATACTTAATATCGTTATTCTTGCTTCATTACCAGACTGATAAAGATTTGATTTGGTGTGAATTCTTATTGAAATTCATCAATGTTTCTATTAAAATATTTGATGAAAACTATTATTGTTTTTATTGTTTTTTTTTTTTTTTTTGGTAAATATACCCAAGTAACCAAAAGTTCGGATAAAAGGGCATGATTTGGCTTAATCAGCTCACTTATTAAGTAATTTATCGAACTTTGCAGTTTACATAAATTTCGTAAAATTGCTTAAAAAGAATGATATTTACTTTCATGCAGGAAAGAAATTCAATTCATACTTGTTCTAGTTGTTGATGGATTCACGAGTTACTTTTCCGAGAATCAAGTTTTGTTAATATCCGTAGTGCAATACGCAGCGAAAAAGTTTCACTGAAATTAGATTCATACCAAAAGTGAACAATGGACCTCACTGCTTAAGTACTATCCGGTACTATTGGTTACTTGGGTGATCTACTGAACACAAAAGGTTTCATGCTGATTGGCTAAATAAAACGGTGTAAAATCTATGGCTACGACAGGCGTGTGGCCAAAACCGATGCTTCTACCCTACTCACACAATTTGTTGGAAAAAACGTCTTAGTTAAGTTAGGGTGACGTCCCAATCAGTACATTTGGTTGTTACCATGTTTAAATTTGATCAAAATGGCTGAAATTTGAACAGTATATTTTAATAAGAGGCCAGCACTTCATCCTGTTCTGGTTCAAAATTCCCATTGCATACATAGCGCAAAGCTTTTATAATGTATACGCTTCACCCTCGTATTTTCTTTATAGCCATGCTTTGAGTGTTTGAGTTCGGTCCACTAAAACTGAATTGGGCTGAAAATTTCCAGAGGTTCTGCCTACTTATAGTCTATTAAGGTGTACTATTGGCTCAACACTCTAGACTTTGATAACTTTTCAGTTCGTGTAAGTCTTAGTTAAGTATATACTGGCATAGTGGTCCATCATGAAATTGGCATTTATGAAAACAAAAATAAAATCAAATCAATCAAATGCTTTTAGCGTCTATCGTAAATGTGGAGTTTCTTGATACGATTACACCTCCCTATATTGTTCCTTGCTTGTTGAAGTAGTTGCTTGCACGTAAATGTGTTTCATCTATCACATTCAGACCATAAGAGACCATCTGCCATAAAAACGCTGACTCCTGATTTTGGCGGTATATCAGGCGGACAGGGAGGATATGCAACAAATTTTGGAAGTGGCCTCAGCGGAGGAGCTGAAAGTCAGGTAATTGCTGCCGTGTTCAAGACACTGGTGAGCCGTTTCGTAGATGCCTTGAAAGACTTGAAAGGTCAAGAAAACATTGCTCTGTATTGCGATGTTCGTCAGTTGGTAACGTACGTGAAAGGCGCTCATGGAGGGCCATTTAGGCGTGTCGCTTTGAGCGGCATATTGGCAGTTACACCTAGACCCAACAAACAAGCTCCGAACATGCAGACCACACGAGTTATACGGTAGGTCGTTCATCTGTAGATGTAAAACTTTACTGAAAGCGCAATTTATTTCCAGACATATACCGGCCAATGACGCACAAACGCTTCAACAGGATGAAAAGAATCAACGGAAACTGGTGTTCAAGAAGAAAAGCACATCTTCAACGTGTGCAGTAAGTAAACTGGTTGATGTTTCGGTGTTGGATGTTAAAAATTTAACTCCCATAAATACGCAGTTTGTACCACTATTATTACAGAGTCTGTTGGAGACAGAGGGCTTAGAAGAGCATTGCCGAGCAAGCCAGAGCCCTTTGAGTAATTATCGGCGAAAAGGATTACCAACTAGACCCACGCTAACCCCAAGGCATAGCGAAAGAGCTCTTCTCTCCGATTCAACATCAAGCTCTGAACGGAATTCAGTTGGCAGAATCAGTGGCATAGTGCGTTGGTTTCGTGGATCTAAAGATCGTGAATCTATAGACCTGGAATCTGGACCTATGGGAGGCAGTACAGAAATTCAGACCTCATTCATGAGAAAGGGGTCTCTTACATTTCAAGCTAGAACTCGAGCTACTGATGGAATAGGAAAATCTATCCAACGTGCTAGGAAGCGTGTGGAACGTAGACTTGGACGATTTGGGATCGGCAAAGGCAAGAAGAAAATGGGAGGGACCGAAGATGTTTCAGGGAGCTGTAAGAAATTAAAAAAAAACTTTGTTCCACCTCTAAACACTTAATTTTTGTTATTAGATTTCAGTCATCGACCATCACTAGATATGGGCGAAGGACCACGCGAATCCGAAGTCGTAGTTCTGAAAGAAAGACGCCTTATACCGATAGATCCCGTTCGCGAAGGCATGGCAAGATTCTCGTTTTTGCTGGAAACTTGTGCCCCTGGCTCTATTCCTGATCCGCCGTTGATTGCCGCTTTGCTTGACCTGCCTCAGGCACCAATCGTTGCACGCGCTGCATTACTAATGGAATGCGCCCATTTCGTGCATCTTTGCAATCGAGGACAGTGGCCTAGCTGGATGAAGCAGAATATCCCTTCATTCAGACCCTCGGGACCCGCATTGGGAAATAGATCGTCATTAGCAGCTGGTGCCCGGCGCATTCACATCCTTCAGAGAGCAGCAGGAAAAATGTTCCATCAGGTAAACTTGAACCATTTTCGACGACAAACAATTGGTGGAGTTAATTTACTATAACACTAAGGGTCAGCAGGACAGTATAAAGTATTCATTAGCAGGTTTTGCTAATTTCTTCGAACGCGTGGAAAACTAACAACATACATACTAGTACAAAGTAGTTTCAAAAGGAAAAGAGTGCTTCACTCATAATTCTGGGTTTGTGCTAACGTAAGAACTATCGTACATTTACAATACACGACGCGAGACTGGACACAACACTTATTGTTCTTACAAACATAAAAAGGATTTAAAATTTACCTTTTTCGTCGACCGGTTTCGGGCTCGATGTTGCCCATCTACAGGACGATGTCCAACTGATTACACGAAGAAAACAACACAGCTTCGTACTTTCTCCAGTACTCGCCAGAAAGAGAAAGCATCAACGAATATTTCGTCTCGTCAAGTGGAAAAGTGGCGAAGTTATTGGAGCATCGTCATCATTCATTAGTGGTTGTTCTGCCGTGGCGATGAACATTGATTCCCAAGCATTCAGGTGGGAAACTTTTCTGATGCTCTTTTTAAGTTTCGCGTGTTCCCAGTCTATGGTGTGGTTAAGTTCTGTAGAGTGTGCTGCTACACTTGATTCGTGGACTTTTTCGTTGTCCACGGCGTTTTTATGCTCCCTCAAACGAACTTTAAATTTCCGGCGGGTTTGTCCAATGTATACCGATGGACAACTTTTGCAGGGAATCTCGTAGATTCCAGACAATTCGACTGCTGGAATTTTATCCTTGAGGGTACATAAATATTCCTTCAACGTGTGACCGCTCTTATAAACTGCATGCAGTCCGTGTTGTTTGAGAACAGATTGCATGGAGTTTGTGATTTTCGGTAGAACGGTAAGCTTATCCGAACAACTTTTTCTTTTTGTGGTTGAAGTGTGGTTGCGTTTTGGCGATGTTTTTTCCGTTCATGTTTCCTGAGGATTCTTTTTACAAATTCTGCACTGTAACCATTCAAGGTCGTGGCTTCGTGAATTTTCTTCTTCTCCGCCACGAATTCTTGGTTCTCCATAGGAATGTTGAAAAGTCGGTGAGCCATTGAGTGGAAAGCAGCTTGCTGTTGTGCGCCGAAGTGGTTGGAGTCAGACGTTATATAACGGTCGGTTGACGTGGGTTTACGATAGATACCAAATTTTAGAGTGTTGTCCTCCTTCCTTGCAATCATCAAATCCAGGAAGGGGAGTTTCCCGTCCGACTCTTTCTCTACCGTAAATTTGATGGTGCTGTGCCGAGAGTTCAACATCTCAAGCGTTTGTGACAAATACCGCTCTTTTACTATTGCAAAAATGTCGTCTACATAACGTCTCCAAATGCGTGGAAATAGTTTTTCTTTTTGGAGTTCCATTTCGAAATCGCTCATAAACACATCAGCCAGAAGTGGGGAAAGTTTGCTACCCATACTAAGTCCAAAGGTTTGTTTATAAAACTTACCTCTGGTATCTATCGTAAACCCACGTCAACCGACCGTTATATAACGTCTAACTCCAACCACTTCGGCGCACAACAGCAAGCTGCTTTCCACTCAATGGCTCACCGACTTTTCAAAATTCCTATGGAGAACCAAGAATTCGTGGCGGAGAAGAAGAAAATTCACGAAGCCGCGACCTTGAATGGTTACAGTGCAGAATTTGTAAAAAGAATCCTCAGGAAACATGAACGGAAAAAACATCGCCAAAACGCAACCACAAAAAGAAAAAGTTGTTCGGATAAGCTTACCGTTCTATCCGAAAATCACAAACTCCATGCAATCTGTTCTCAAACAACACGGACTGCATGCAGTTTATAAGAGCGGTCACACGTTGAAGGAATATTTATGTACCCTCAAGGATAAAATTCCAGCAGACGAATTGTCTGGAATCTACGAGATTCCCTGCAAAAGTTGTCCATCGGTATACATTGGACAAACCCGCCGGAAATTTAAAGTTCGTTTGAGGGAGCATAAAAACGCCGTGGACAACGAAAAAGTCCACGAATCAAGTGTAGCAGCACACTCTACAGAACTTAACCACACCATAGACTGGGAACACGCGAAACTTAAAAAGAGCATCAGAAAAGTTTCCCACCTGAATGCTTGGGAATCAATGTTCATCGCCACGGCAGAACAACCACTGATGAATGATGACGATGCTCCAATAACTTCGCCACTTTTCCACTTGACGAGACGAAATATTCGTTGATGCTTTCTCTTTATGACGAGTACTGGAGAAAGTACGAAGCTGTGTTGTTTTCTTCGTGTAATCAGTTGGACATCGTCCTGTAGATGGGCAACATCGAGCCCGAAACCGGTCGACGAAAAAGGTAAATTTTAAATCCTTTTTATGTTTGTGAGAACAATAAGTGTTGTGTCCAGTCTCGCGTCGTGTATTGTAAAAAAAAGAGTGCTTCTTCACATTTAAAAACTATCCATTCATTAACTGTTTTTTGAAGCATGTCAAAATGGTTATTTTATTTCAGAGCGTCAATGAATAATCTAATTTAATCAGGATTTGTGATTAGGAATTGTGATTTATTTGCTATAACGAAGTTCAAAAGATTGTTATATAGAATGATTCATCGTTGATCATGAGTAATGTTCATCATTATCTAGTACACAACCCATTTTTTGCATACTTTAATGCGTTTAGTGAATACTTTCGGGGATTTAATCATTAGCCAATGCATAATTAATCATAGAAACAATGATCAAATGACTTTGGAGACGTCTTAAACGCCTTGAAGTTGTCTAATCATCAATGTTTCATCATGATTGACTTAAGGCCGCACGGGACGTCATCATAATCACCCTATCCATTTCAAGAAGCAAATCCCAAGAACCACTTCATATATCGATGCGAAAATGTATCACTATGATTCTATATATGTAGTGCACAACCCGATAAATTTTCAGCTTCATCGATTCATTAAAACTCGAGATTTGCTTCCACAAAGTTTTGATGATAATTGTTAGAGTGAGACGAAAGATAGGGAAAATAACACGGTCTCCCGTGTCCCCTTAACGCTCTGATTTATTCTAATGCTGACTAGTATATGTAATATTTTTTAATTACAAATATAGAAATTAATTCACCATTTATGTGTGTACAGTAACGCAATTTAAAGTTTATTTTAAATTAACTACTAATATTATTGTCACAGTGGGGAGAAGCGTTGGGTTTCCGCTTGGATGATATGTTGACCAACGAAACGAAGCTACACGATCAGGTTAATGCTAGCCTTGTGGATCCAGAAAAGCAAAAACAACTCTTGCAACAAGACGAAGAAGAAGATTTTTTGGATGAATGTAATTTCAATCCACTAGTTTGAACTCCTGGACAACACTACAATAATTTCCATCAATTTCAGTGAGTGTAAACCCCCGCGGCAACGACTGTCCACCTGCACTGAAGCTGGTAGCATGTATTTTATTGCTGGAAATCACTGGGTTCCTCAGAGAAACCTATCAAACCTTACCCAAGACATCTAGATTATCCACGAAGGAAAAACAAGTCCCGTGGGATAAAGTTTGTCGGTAAGTTCGTCATTTTTTGTCTGTCTGAACCCAGAATAACGACGTCATTTTGCAGTGAAACCAACCGCCGATGGTCGATGGCTTTAAGTTCCATGGGTCACTCTCAAACGTCCGCTCAAAGTCTACAATCCATCGCAGGGCAAACGGAGAGAAAGATATCATTTGTCCTTCAAGAACCGGATAACGAATCGGAGGGCAGTAGCAACACCACTCTTACAATACAAGGGGAAGAAGTCGTCCAACGTAAGTTCTCCTGCAAGTACAAAGAATCTGTTTCCTTAATTATTATGTGACATATCTCCCAAACCATTCGTCTTGTAGAGTAGAAAAAAAAACGATCGCATGACTGGATCACCACAAATATCCTGTAAAAATTATGTAACATTGTATATTATATATGTTTCCCTCCCTTTTCCAAGAAGCCCAAAAGCGTTCCATTAGCACTACGAGAAACTTCCTATTGCGACGTGGAACATCCACAACACCTGCCGGTGGATCCTTTAAACGAAGATCATTGAAGTTGCGGCGTGCACCTAAGGATCTGAAGGATAATGACGATTGTAATGCTTGTTGCAAGTGTTCTTTCTCTACATTTAACAACAGTGAGCTTCTTTTTCGTCCTTAGATCCCGTGAAGCGAACCGATTCGATACAATCACGAAGAAAGGTATCTTCATTATCGGATCGTAGCGACAATTCTGAGCCAGGTCAAATCAGTGGGGGTGAGGAATCGCCGGGCATTTTAAGGTTTGTATTGCACTTCAAGCTTATTAAATCCAAAATGAATTACAAATAAATCGTATTTAATTGTAGTGACGATCAGCCACCGGAGTCGCCATGTGATTCCAACGATTCTGATGAAACTGCTAAGAACTTGCCTTGGCTACGTCCGGTGATTGCATTTTTGAACTCGTTCAACTACTATTGTGATCATCAAAACTTCTGTCATCCATACTGCTATCGAAGACACATGCGGGCAGCTACAAGACTGGTGAAGGCCGTACGTAAGGTTGGTATACAAATTTTATTGCGAAAAGCTACACACATTATCTTTCCCTCCCCTTGGTTATGCGACCTTGCCGCGATGGGAGGGCATAATCCATTAGCCCATTAGATGGAAACCAAAGGCGTAACCTGTAGTGGTGGTATCACATTTTGGCATTTTTTGCTTAAAGCCGCGTCATAATTCATATGGCATAGACGCAATAATATCTCGGATGTGATCCAACGGACATTCTGCGTCATTGATAGAATTGATGCCCATTTCAAATAATTAATCTATTCGAAGTGGACATTAATACTATTGGTGACGTTCAGTTTGCCTTTTGCTAACCAGAATGATCCGTAGCCACTCTTACTATTAGCTAGCTAGATACATCGTTATCATATACGACATAGGGAATACTTAGGAACTCTTAGGAAAATGACAACAGTGAAACCTCCATGAGTCGATATTGAAGGGACCATCGACTCATGGAAATATCGAGTCATGGAACAGCAATCCTTTGGAAAGCTGCTTCTAGGGACCATCATAGTAACCATGAAATTTTGTTTTTAGTATGGTTCCATGAGTCGATATCGAGTCATGGAACATCGACTCATGGAGGTATCACTGTAGTAGATTCACTGAGTAGAAATAAGTGGCGACAATCTTATTTTAATATGGTTTTTACATTACCATAACATACCTCTTTTGTAACAATGGTATAAATAATCTAATTCTCCAGCTTCATTTTCGCAAAATTTACAAGTAGAAAGTAGGCGTTGTGAAGCATTGCATTTACCACCGAAAAGTGAATCTTGTAGGAGACTGTAATAGAAGCCTAAGGTAACTTTACTCTTCAATATTCACTATAAAAATGACTATGGAAAGTAAGACGCTGAGATCGATCATTAGGATACACTTGCTAGTTTCGAAAAATTGACAAGACAAGAAAAGCGACTTTTTTCTTCAAATATATTTGAACGTAATGACCAATAAATACTTTCAACAACAAAAAATGAAATTTACTAGAACTACTACTAAACAGCCTAATTTTGTTGAGACTTGACGACAATTGACATTTAAGACTCTAATCTTACGTAAAAGACAGGAGTAATCAGAATAGCACTTGAATGACAAATTATTCAAAACCATTTCGACTAGACAGTATTAGTAATGACACTACTACACTACTATTTCAAACAAATTCTGATGGAGCTGCTGATTTTCACAATGCTTCCTTTTCTCAGAAGCAAGGGAATATGGGTACTTTTCAAAAACTACCACGTCACAATACTAATAAAAAAACAGTGTTCATGTGGGCGCCATTGCCTAGTCCGTCTGAGTATTGGTCCTGGTAGAGGGGAAACTTGGCAAAAGCCAGACCGAGGGTTCAGTCTTGACAAGTTAAGCTGTCAGGCAGCTCCAACTGAATACCATACAAAAAAAAAAACCAAACACATTATCTTTCGTTTGTTCTACGCGTCCATAGAGCATCCTAATTTGAACTTTTAGTCTAGCCTAGCTTTAGCTTAAAATGTGTGAACATAGATAAATGTGTAACGATAATTTAAATTCACTCTAAAATAAACACATTGTGAATTAATGTTTACACATTCATACGTCTTGCTGTCAGCTAGCTCGAATACAAAAATGCTGTCAGTTTTATGCGAGAGTCTAGACAACAATCACTCTAAGCGCCGCCTAGGAGTTGGTCTAGGTAATAAAATGATATATTTCAAAATTTAAATCCATAGCGTCGAGTCTCATAAATTGCGTCGTAGAGAGAGAGTCAGACAGGTGTAGCTAGGAAAAGGCCAACTAGTACAAAAGACTATTGTAACTAAACGCTCTTTAATCCTCCAATAGTGGGATATTGCGCAGCAATTTTTAGGCTCGATACAATTAGCAGCGCGACGGTCCTTTCAATTCAGTGGAGTGCTTTGTTGAAAGAAGACGTACTTTCAGAGTGATTTTCGAATTTCAATATAATTGAACCAAAGTTAAATTGTGCGGGTGAATAATTAAACTCGAACAACTAAATTGTCGAGTATAGTGCAGTCGAAAAAGATTTTTTTAGTGAATTTATTACAAAACAAATTCAGGATTAGCATGCCCAAGCAACGTGGGCGGTTAGTCTGGAGGTGAAACCTAGTCCAGCTACGATCTGCTATCCCGAACTCGACACTGGGCACGGCGTTGAAGAGGATTATTTCGAGCACGTGCAGTGGGGACATCCACCGTTCGGCGATCTAACGTCTTGCTGTCGGCGGCTCAAGCAATCGTCCCGCTCGTCTTTCGTCGATCGTGCAACATCGTTCCGTGTCACCGCAAGCTAATAAGTCGCACGGCTGGCCACGCTACAATACACGGCCGATCACTCCACGCTACAAGGGGACGCCTATACCCCGAATGAGAAGCCGGCGCGCGGGGCACGTAAGTAAGACGAAGCATAATTAGAGCCCGAAGCCGACAACGTGTTGATGAATTTGTTTCCAATTTGAAATTGAATCCCGTTTATTTGGGACGAATCACGTCGGGGGACGTCCGTCGTTGGATCGGTCACGACAATAATTGGAATTGCTCACGGAGCGAAAATACGATTGCAATCAAAAGTTAGGAAAGCGTGACGTCACGATAGGTCAAAAGGTTTATTTGAATTTGGCCTTTGAATTAAAAGTTTTAGTAACTAAATACAAACTCGCTTATCTCGATAGATTTAGCTGAATTTGTTTCGCGATCGAGATTGATTTTGAACTTAATAAAACTTACTTCAAGTTTAGTTTAAGTACTCTATTTTTTTTCCGCGTCACGCATTCAATTTGAATTTAATTGTTAATTGTGTTTGTCTAATTAGAGCTAAGCGATTCTCCTTTGTTGGATTATTGAGTTATTTTTGTAAATTTTCCTTTCTTATATTTTAAATTAGAGTAGCTATATTTGTTTGATTTGCCGTACGACGTTTGGGACTAATTTGCGACATCAGTTCTTAAAACATTGATTGACCTGCCCTGAGAAGGCAGTCTCATTCCGGGCTAATTAACGGAGTAACGGTCCTTCTTCGAAGGTGGCGCTTAAGCCGATTACTTGGAAACGGAACGGAGCGTTACATTTTGGCGCCCAACGTGGGGCCCGAAAGCGGTGCCTCGGCGTTTTTGTAAATAAGATAATTGGTTTGAATTTAGTTGAGTTTTGATGAATTTTGTAAATATTTGTGAATTGAATTAACAAAATCGGAATTTAATCTTAGAGTTTGCATTAGTAGAATTTAGATTCGGTAGGCAAGTAAGATAGTTAATAGGCTAATCGGTTAAGAAAATTTCAGCATTCGTTAGAATATTGATCAGTTTGTATCTTGAATTCGGTTTTGAACAAAATTAACTAGCGTAGTAAATATCCTAATCTCATTTTTCTTTTTTCTCAATAATATTATTTCTATCCAAGCTTTTCGTAATTTTTGTATTGAATTTGATATTGAATTGTGAATTACCAAATATGGCGAACCCTAACTATAGTTACGATGATCTGTTGAACACGAATCGTACCGTGAATTCTCAAAGAACTCTGGTTACACCACCAGGTTCAGATTTTGCCGACTCTCTCGAAGGAGCCGTGGGTGGTAATCCTGCTCGCACGCCTCGTATCGTCTGGGCAGATCAAATGATGGTGGATGATTCCACTAATAGGCTTGGGAGAGATCGATTTTCGCTAGACAGTCGCTTTCCGGCTCCAAATAACTTGCAGGCTGAGTTGGAACATGCTGCGCGCCTCCAACTTTCAGCGGAGGGATTTCAGCTTCCTTTCCGTGGGGTGCAATCTAGCACAAGAGTGGAAAGAAGGGCGGAGAATCAATCCGTGACATCGCAGGGGTTCCATATGGACTTGTCGGGGTTTTCCGACCCGGCAGGGACAGCATCACATACGGGTGGTACGAACCCATTCTGGGACAGTGAACCCGGAATCGATTCCAACAGGAATGACTCGCTGAATCGGTTGAATGCTTCTTTCCTGATGCCCAGAGATGACGCTGCTCCGCTGCTAAATTCTACGGCTCAGCCGATGGTATCCACTACAATACCGCAGCCGGTGGGGACGGTGCATCCTGAATCACCAGGACATCCTACCGCTCAGAGATCAGCATACTTATCTCAACCGTCCTCTGCAAATGTAGATCGACGAATGTTTGAGACAACGCAACCAATGATTCCAGAATCCAGGAATGAAGATTTCCGTATGTCATATGGTGAGAGCTTCGCGGCGAGCCAGTCTGCTTCGGTGCCAAACCCAGGAAACCTCCCAACTGGCGGTCCTGCGACTGAAAGTGAAACGTTGAACAATTACGTCCACGTTTCCGAAATTCAAAATTATGTTCAAACTTACGTTCAACAGTTGTTGAAAGATCAGCACCATCGTACAGCTTTCTCCGATCCGATTACCAGCAATTTGGCTCGGCAAATGGCAGGTGTGGGTTTACAAGATTCAGATGGTCCTCGGGCGTCTGATAGAATCAGGGAAAATAGGTCTGCTTCTCATGGTCCGTTGAAACTGCCAGCGCCCTTGCAGCTGCAGTGCTCGGATAGGTCAAGTTTTCAACCTGGAAATAGAACCAATCCAATTACTGCTCCTACTCCCCAAGTGTTTAGGGAGGTTCTACGGAATTCTTGGCCCAGTTTTGTTACCCCTGGTTATCCCAGATCTCCAGTAAGGCCAACTGTTCGAGATACAGCCAACGAACCCCAAATTAGCACGAATTATCCGGTGAACGATGATTCGAACGCTCGAACAAGTGAGGAGGGGACTAATTTTCAGATCAGGCGTGGTAGATTGCCACATCAAACTTGTAATATTATGGAGAAATGGCCCAAGTTTGCTGGTGATGCCAATCCTACTCCCGTTATTGACTTCCTGCGGCAGATCGAACTTCTGAGTCGTTCCTACCAAATCTCCAAGGAAGAGTTGAGAACCCATGCGCATCTCCTTTTCAAAGAAGACGCCTATGTCTGGTATTCTGCATACGAGCCAAAATTCTGCTCGTGGGATACCTTATTGTATTATTTGCGTATGAGGTATGACAATCCCAATAGGGATCGTTTTATACGGGAAGATCTTCGAAATCGAAAACAGCGCCCTAACGAACTGTTTAGCGCCTTCCTCACGGACATTGAAAATCTGTCCCAAAGGATGAATAAAAAAATTTCGGATGAGGAAAAATTTGATATCGTCGTCGAGAACATGAAAATGTCCTACAAACGACGACTGGCCTTGGAAGAAATTTCATCTCTGGAGCACTTAGCCCAATTGTGCTATCGATTCGATGCCCTGGAAGGAAATTTATATCACCCAAGAGGCCCAACAAAAACTCAATTAATTAACGAAGTCTACACTGAGGAAGAAGTAGTCTACTCAGAGGACCTAAACGAAGATCTCGAGATCGCGGCTCTTCAGGCACGAAAGGGACTAAATGGTCCACAAAACGATCAATCCACGGTTAAATTCAGAGAAACCAACGATCGAGCTAAACCACTATGCTGGAATTGCCGCAAATCGGGTCACCTTTGGAGGGAATGTGATCAAAAGAAAGGCATATTCTGTCACATGTGTGGACACCCAGAAACAACGGCCTTTCGTTGTCCACAGCAACATGACCTCCGAGCAGCTTCGGAGGCCAAACCAAAAAACGAGTGAAGGAGGAGATTCTCGGGAACCGAGCTCCTTCCAACTTTAAAGAACAGGTTCCCAAGTCACAGTTTTCTCGATTTAATCAGACCTTTTTAATACAGACCAATTTCCGGAGATGCCCTCACCTTATCGTTTCCATTTTCGATATTCAGGTAGAAGGACTTGCAGACACCGGAGCTAGTGTCTCAATAATCAGTTCGACCAGGCTCCTCACTCGCCTTGGCTTGAAGGTTCAGAAATGCGATTTAAGAATATTTACCGCAGATCGAACTCCGTACACCTGTCTGGGGTATGTGAATATCCCGTACCGGTACCAAGACGTTACGAAAGTTATCCCGACTCTAGTAGTCCCTGAAATAGCTAAAACGCTAATCTTAGGAATCGATTTCTTAACTGCCTTCAACTTCCAATTGGTCGTTACGCCTGTTCAGAAGGAGTCGAATAGTCCAGCTTCTAAGAGAGATCTATGTCTGAATTATATCGAGAACTATTTTGGTGATGAAGATGGTCACATTTGCTTTCAAGTGATCCCTGAGGTAAATCGTGGACCTGTTGACGAAGCTCAAGAAGAAGATCAAAGTCTTGAAATGCCGACAGTAGAAATTCCCACAAAGCGAATCGAAAACCCGATGGAGATTGAAACCGAACATCAATTGTCTCTTCAAGAGAAAAATCAACTTTTTAAAGCCATTCAATACCTTCCAGTAACTCAGGAAGGACGATTGGGTAGAACCCCTTTATTGAAACACTCCATAGAACTTCTTCCTGGAGCGACACCACGACGGATTCCGTCTTACAGATGGTCTCCAGCAGTTGAGACAGTGATTGATGCTGAAATGGACAGACTCTTAAATCTAGATGTCATTGAAGAATGTGAAGGGTCGGCAGATTTCGTCAATCCCCTATTACCGATTAAGAAGCCCACCGGGAAATGGCGTATTTGCTTAGATTCTCGACGATTGAACTCCTTGACCAAAAAGGACGACTTCCCAATTCCGAATATGACCGTAATCTTGCAGCGAATCAAACGTGCTCGGTACTTTTCCGTGATAGATTTGACAGAATCATACTATCAGGTCGAGCTTGACGATGAGGCTAAAAACAAGACTGCTTTTCGGACCAACAAGGGCTTGTACCGCTTCAAGGTAATGCCTTTCGGCCTTACGAATGCTCCGGCTACAATGGCCCGTCTGATGGTGAAGGTCTTGGGACATGACCTAGAGCCGTTCGTATACGTCTACTTAGATGATATTATAATAGTATCGGAATCGTTTGAGGAACATCTACGTTTAATTGAGTGTGTTGGAGAACGTTTAACACGAGCAGGCTTGACCATCAACATACTTAAATCTAAGTTCTGCCAAACGAGCATTAAATATCTGGGATATGTTTTATCCGAAGAGGGGTTGTCGATGGATGTAGCTAAAATCCAGCCCGTCTTAGACTATCCCATACCCCGAACTGTTAAAGATATCAGGCGATTGCTCGGTCTTGCCGGTTTTTATCAAAAGTTTATTAAAAACTATTCAGAAATTACTGTCCCTATTACCGATCTCCTCAAGAAAGGGCATCGGAAATTCGAGTGGACCAAGGAGGCTGATAACGCTCTGCAGAAGTTGAAAGACGCCTTAGTGTCCGCACCGATTTTAGCGAACCCCGACTTCTCACTACCCTTTATAATAGAAACCGACAGTTCAGATTTGGCCATCGGATCTGTCCTAGTCCAAATCCAGAACGGGGAACGAAAGTGCATAGCATATTATTCAAAAAAATTATCGAGTACCCAACGGAAATATAGCGCCACCGAGAGAGAATGTTTGGCGGTACTTTTGAGTATTGAGAATTTTAGACACTTCGTTGAAGGCAATCGTTTCGTGGTTCAAACCGATGCGATGAGCCTGACGTTTCTTCAAACGATGAGTATTGAATCCAAAAGTCCGCGAATCGCGCGATGGGCTCTAAAACTTTCGAAATACGACGTAGAGCTCCAATACAAAAGGGGTTCAGAGAACATTCCCGCTGATGCTCTGAGCCGCAGCCTGTACGTTTTGGATTGTCAACCGACTGATCCATATATTGAAGGCCTTAAACAACAAGTTCTACAGAATCCTGACCAGTATTCTGATTTCAAGATCGTCAATGGAAAACTTTTCAAGTTCTTAACGAACTCGACCTTGCCAGAAGACCCAGCGTTCCGCTGGAAAGAAGTTGTGCCTTTAACGGAGAGAAAGTCTACAATTGATGATATCCACAAGGTAGCTCACCTCGGGTTCCTTAAAACCCTGGAGAAAGTACGTGAACGCTACTACTGGCCTCGTATGGCGAGTGAAATTAAACGTTTCTGTAGTAGTTGTCCCGTTTGTAAAGAATCTAAGGTTCCAAATATGAACGTCCGTCCACCATGTGGAAAGCCCAAACTTTGTAGTCGACCGTGGGAACTAATCTCCATCGACTTCTTAGGGCCCTATCCTAAATCACGTAAAGGGAACGTCTGGATACTTGTGATCTGTGACTTTTTCTCTAAATTCGTGCTGGCCCAATGCATGAAAGCAGCAACGGCTCAAGGAGTCTGTGCCGTTATGGAGAACCTTGTGTTCAACTTATTTGGGGCACCTGCTGAAGAACTATGAGGTGACACAATGGAATCTTGCCGTGTATCACCCAAGTCCAAATCCAGCTGAAAGGGTCAACCGTGTCATTGTAACGGCCATACGATGTGCTCTGAATAAACAGGCAGACCACAGAAACTGGGATGAGTCCATACAAAAGATTGTTGCTGCTATTCGTACAAGCGTACATGAAAGTACGGGTTTCACACCGTACTTTATAAATTTTGGCCGAAACATGATCAGTATGGGCAGCGAGTACGAACATCTCAGAGAATTTGAGTCAGAAACCGCCTACGCTTCGGTGCATAGGAGTGAAGAAACTCGAAAATTGTATGAACTTGTTCGTCAGAATCTCCAAGAAGCGTACAAACGTTATTCTCGACCTTACAATTTGAGATCGAATGAAAACCATGTCTTCAAACCCGGCGATGTTGTGTATAAACGTGATGTACATTTGTCGGATAAAGCAAAACACTTCGTCGGGAAATTCGGTACAAAATACACTCGGGCTCGAGTTCAATCGGTGCTTGGGACCAACACCTATGTTCTAGAGAACGAAGAAGGTCAAAGAATCCCTGGAACCTTTCATGGGTCTTTCCTGAAGAAGGCCTAAAAATAGAACAGGGTTCAGCCATAAATAATGCTCAAAAAAACACAAGCTATGACTACACTACGGTCGCGTAGTGCATACACAACTTTCAAAACAAACACACATATAGGTGGTGCAACGATGCAGTCCGATCCGAGATGTCCATAGGTTTCCTCGATCGTCGACACAAACTAAAGCTATGACGGTGCATCCGCCTGATACACAAAAACAATCAGCCACTCGTCTAAAGAAAACACTGAATGCAGGTGCTACGGCAAACAGTCCAACGTTGAGAAGTCCATTTGGTTGCCTCACGTTGTTGACCAATTTGTGCTTCCGAGATCGATCAGTCCAGTCTGTTCAATTAGACTCTGACCTTGACCGTGAAGTCGAAGCCACTCTCATGCGCATATAATGGGATTATCTGTGTTCTTATTGGAACAGCAGAGATCATCCCAAAAGCGTAATTCACAATTCAGTTTCTATCACTTTTTTCACTATAACTTTTGGTTCTCGTTGATTTTTCACTTTCCTTCCGTAGATTACAATAGTTTGTTCTCGAATTTCCATCGTAGAGTCCGTATTTTCATTAAATTACCTGAAAATTTAGTTAAATATTTCATTTTTCTTACCTCAGCTTGTTTTGTTTTCATAGTTTCCATCCTTCTGAGTGTTGACAGAATTTGACAGCACTTTCTCACAGTAAAGTTTTTGACATTCCGTGAAACGTCTTGTAACGTCTGAATAGGGTAGCTATGTTGACTGGGAGGATTAGAATAGGGCGTGAATGGTTTCGATGTTTCGGTATGCGTTTCGTGTATTAGTTCGGTAGGTAATTATGTTTTCCAATTCGTTAATTGGAGTAATTCGGGTCGGTATTTGAAATTTCCTGATATGTCAGGAGTAAATCGGTTTAGGTTAAGGAGAAATTTTCAGATATTTCTGAAGTAATTGGAATATAGAATAACGAATGCGTTTGAGGAATGATTCAGTTTGTGAGTAAATGTAATGAATAATTTCGTCGGAGCAGATCAACATAGTAAATCCGTTAGACAATACAGTGTTTCATTAGTTTCCGTAAATTCCGTTTAGTTAGTTTGATTAGGTATTCCGATAATGAATTTAAAAACTTATTTTTCAATTTTATAAATGTTTTGTGTTAATATTTTCTTAAAAAAAAATTTAACATAAAAATTTTGAAATTTTTAAATTTCAAAATTTTTATTTCTTAGCATGGGCGAAATGTAACGATAATTTAAATTCACTCTAAAATAAACACATTGTGAATTAGTGTTTACACATTCATACGTCTTGCTGTCAGCTAGCTCGAATACAAAAATGCTGTCAGTTTTATGCGAGAGTCTAGACAACAATCACTCTAAGCGCCGCCTAGGAGTTGGTCTAGGTAATAAAATGATATATTTCAAAATTTAAATCCATAGCGTCGAGTCTCATAAATTGCGTCGTAGAGAGAGAGTCAGACAGGTGTAGCTAGGAAAAGGCCAACTAGTACAAAAGACTATTGTAACTAAACGCTCTTTAATCCTCCAATAGTGGGATATTGCGCAGCAATTTTTAGGCTCGATACAATTAGCAGCGCGACGGTCCTTTCAATTCAGTGGAGTGCTTTGTTGAAAGAAGACGTACTTTCAGAGTGATTTTCGAATTTCAATATAATTGAACCAAAGTTAAATTGTGCGGGTGAATAATTAAACTCGAACAACTAAATTGTCGAGTATAGTGCAGTCGAAAAAGATTTTTTTAGTGAATTTATTACAAAACAAATTCAGGATTAGCGTGCCCAAGCAACGTGGGCGGTTAGTCTGGAGGTGAAACCTAGTCCAGCTACGATCTGCTATCCCGAACTCGACACTGGGCACGGCGTTGAAGAGGATTATTTCGAGCACGTGCAGTGGGGACATCCACCGTTCGGCGATCTAACGTCTTGCTGTCGGCGGCTCAAGCAATCGTCCCGCTCGTCTTTCGTCGATCGTGCAACATCGTTCCGTGTCACCGCAAGCTAATAAGTCGCACGGCTGGCCACGCTACAATACACGGCCGATCACTCCACGCTACAAGGGGACGCCTATACCCCGAATGAGAAGCCGGCGCGCGGGGCACGTAAGTAAGACGAAGCATAATTAGAGCCCGAAGCCGACAACGTGTTGATGAATTTGTTTCCAATTTGAAATTGAATCCCGTTTATTTGGGACGAATCACGTCGGGGGACGTCCGTCGTTGGATCGGTCACGACAATAATTGGAATTGCTCACGGAGCGAAAATACGATTGCAATCAAAAGTTAGGAAAGCGTGACGTCACGATAGGTCAAAAGGTTTATTTGAATTTGGCCTTTGAATTAAAAGTTTTAGTAACTAAATACAAACTCGCTTATCTCGATAGATTTAGCTGAATTTGTTTCGCGATCGAGATTGATTTTGAACTTAATAAAACTTACTTCAAGTTTAGTTTAAGTACTCTATTTTTTTTCCGCGTCACGCATTCAATTTGAATTTAATTGTTAATTGTGTTTGTCTAATTAGAGCTAAGCGATTCTCCTTTGTTGGATTATTGAGTTATTTTTGTAAATTTTCCTTTCTTATATTTTAAATTAGAGTAGCTATATTTGTTTGATTTGCCGTACGACGTTTGGGACTAATTTGCGACATCAGTTCTTAAAACATTGATTGACCTGCCCTGAGAAGGCAGTCTCATTCCGGGCTAATTAACGGAGTAACGGTCCTTCTTCGAAGGTGGCGCTTAAGCCGATTACTTGGAAACGGAACGGAGCGTTACAAATGTGTAAGTTCTCCGAACGAAGTTCAATGTTCATTACCAGAAATTCAATGAGCATTTCCCAGGAGTCCCAGAATTTGGTCGAGAATCTCTTGACGATTGGCTAATCATAAGTCCCGTATTTAACGGGACAGTACCGTAAAACGGGGTAACTTTGATAATGCGGGTAACTTTGATAGTGCGTAACCCACCACATACTAAACGAAATATCATAATTTCTGTAAATCAGTTAAGCAAAACGTATGCAAAACTATAGAATATTAGTATGCTACTTCATGTAAAAGCGGTTTTCATTTGAATCAAAAACATTTTAGGCTTTTTATACGAATTTAAAAAATTACACAATTTTAGCATTTTCGAAACGCTTACAAACAATCTGTTCTACGATCACTATTTGATGTAGTTTTCAATAGTTGGCCACTTATCTTTGACAGCCTAGTTATCATAAAACTTGAATACGGTCTCAAATCTCTTAGCGAAAAGCATTTTCACAAACTGGGACCATTTTTGTAATCTAAGTCAGAAATTTCCATATAACGTTAAACGCCTTAAGGTATGCAATGCCCTAAAAATGTTCATTAGTCATTCAATTTTGTTCGAATCATACTCCATTCCCAAAACAGAAAACCGACTTTCGATTATATGAAAAATTATATATCCATTCAAAATAAATCTTTTGCCAATTTATCGACTGTAATCGATAGCTAGGATGCCAGTACTTGTTTTAAAAATATAAATTGTAAATCTTTGAAACAGCATGCAAAAATATTCAAGTTTTCTTCGAAAAAAACTATCAAAGTTATCCCGTTTTACGGTACCGTTTTTAAAACCGCTACGGACTGTCCCGTCGTTTTATTGAAAATGCTCAATTGGGTCCTAAAATGTTTAATGAATTCTCGTTTTTATTCAATAATACGAAAGGGCATGTTATTGCAACTACTTTAGCAAGTTTTCCCGCTCAAATAACGGCTATATCATTTTTTAACTTCAATTTAAAAAATGGTTCCAAATATCAACCTTGACACTTGTGATCTTGTTTGACATTCACTTTTTCGACAAAAATGCCACAGGGCATATAGTTTTAACACTGGGGTTGTTCCTATCTGACATTTCGGAAGGGACACGGAAAACAAAATATACCCAAAATTCGAGTTTAAACCAAGGGGTGTGACAAAATCTCAAAAATCATTAAAAAAATGTTTTTTGTACTTAAACCAATGAAAATCATTTAAAAAATTGAGTAAACATGTGTTTCTGCCCTAAACTTAAGCGTTTGGTAATAAAATTGAGACAGGGCTTTAGGACCCTATTTGTCCCGTAATTTTGGAAATGCATAACATAATATGGTGAACCCTACATGATGTTAGTAAAACAAATTAAAATACTACATACATTTCTCGCATAACTTATGATCTCGCCCTAAAAGCCATTGGTAACCATGTGTGTAGCTCATTGTTTCTGAGCATTTGAATGGATTTACACGTTGTTTAACAATTCTATGGCGAAGAAAGGATCATTATCTACCTACCAGTGATGTTGGTTTGGATGTTTATTCCTTCACTTGCCCATAAACAACGAGCTACACACATGGTTACCAATAGCTTTTAGGGCGTTATCTCAAGGTATGCGAGATTTTGTTTGGTCTTAATTTTTACACATTTCTTTTAACTAGTGCATCCTACCCCAGGTCCCCTATTAATATTTCTTGCATAATTTCTGATCTCGCCCTAAAAACCATTGGTAACCGAGTGTGTAGCTCGTCGTTTCTTAGCAAACGAATGTATTTACAAGTTTTTTAACAATTCTCCGATGAAGAGAAGATCCTCCTCTATCTCCCAGTGGTGATAGTTTTTACTTCAGTCCATTCATTTGCCTAAAAACAACGAGCTACACGCTCGGTTACCAATGGCTTTTAGGGCGAGATCAGAAATTATGCGAGATTTGATTCATCGCAAAATTTGTTCTATATATCGGTGTCGTTGTGAAAACGTATGTCTGAGTAAAAATATTTGGACGTGTGTTCCCTACATAGTTGTGGGGTTACCCTTATTGCTAGATGCAAATATTACTTGCATGCAATGTCACGTGAATACAACATTTTTCGTAACACTGATAACGCTAACGCAAGTTAAATGTTCACGGTAATAATTTTCTACACAGTCGTTGGGTGACGATCAATTCCTCGAGTTCTGAGAAATAAACGAAAAATTATAAGCGCAGGTAATGTGAATAAAAAGAATAGGTAACATATTGTGCATTCAGATTAACTTTAGACCGAAGTTCATAAGAGAAATGAAATATCACCGAAAGTTCTCCGAAGTTCGGCGTCGGCATTCTACCGAAGTGCTACGCCGACAAAGGCAATCCTCATGCGTCGGCGTAGCACCAAATCAGTATGCCGACGCCGAACTTCGCCGAAGTTTTGACTGCCGAACTTCTAATTGTCACTCGAATTGTCAATATCAACGAGTTA
The DNA here is from genome assembly GCF_002204515.2 of Aedes aegypti. Classification (NCBI taxonomy): domain Eukaryota; kingdom Metazoa; phylum Arthropoda; class Insecta; order Diptera; family Culicidae; genus Aedes; species Aedes aegypti. Next base: position 160,778,234 of record NC_035107.1, on the reverse strand, counting down.
CTCTTCGCTTACTCAAATTCTGGTGATCTTTGAAATCGATGAAACGTTACATTATTCAGTTCATTGAGTACACTTTGAATTAACTGTGAACGGGTTAATGCTGTAAAGTGCGTGTAATTTGATTAGACGACAACATTGGACAGGCCATAACGAGTATACGTTTTGTGAACATTTCCATTCAATTTTGTCGCAAATGTCCAAATCCAAAATATACACGTGCACGCGTAACGCTCTGCTCAAAAATATGTTGATAGTTCTATTAATTATGTGTTACCAAACAGTGCACGCAACAAGTGTGTTAAAACCAATGAGCGTGTAATGTGTTACCGGCATTATTTTAGCGCATGCGCTTGGGGTGCTAGGTTTAAATACGCCTTTAAGCACCTACTTCTGCATCAGCCTCTTTAGCTCAGTGGTAGAGCGCTGGTCTCGTAAACCAGCGGTCGTGAGTTCAATCCTCACAGGAGGCATCTTTTTTCTAATTTGAATTTGTACGATCTCATCACTTTTACCATTTTATTGCATTTCAATAAACTGAAATGGTAATCTTTATATTGATCTTGATATGTATATAACAGTAGTACATTATATAATTACTTTGAATTACCCTTATCAAACTTTGATTTTTGCAGGTATACGGAGAAGAATTTGGATTGATTCCAATGGCATTTACCCATGTAACTGAATCAGCAAAGAACAGTGCTCGACGGGATCGAACCAAACATGGTAGAAAGGTATCCGATCAAAGTTCTTCGCAGACATCACCGTCTCGTAGAAAGGATAGCATTTCCAAACGCGATAGGTAAACTCCAGATTATTAAGAGGCTTACAGTTTATGACACATGCATACATTTCATTTTTGTTAGAATAATTCAAGACGATTCTGAGCCAAATACGTCTCAGTATTCACAACGCACTGATGAAAGTAAAAAGTCACAAGAATCTCCATTGATTATGAAGTACATAAAAAATCATGTTCGAGAAATGTTTCACGTGCCGATTGCAACTCTTGTGAAAGGAGCGTCCGTTTTGACTGAGGAGCAATTTATAGAAATTATACCCGTAGCCTGGGAGCTTCTGCTGGAATCCAACCAGGAAGTGTCAGCAGCTTCCGCTGCTTTGTTCATTTTGGCTTCGGTCAAAGCTCCCACCACAGCATCGGAACTGATGCAGCGTGCCATGAAGCATAAAAATCCAAACGTACGAGTGGAGGCTATGCTTAGATATCAAGTACTGTGGAAAAATCGCTTCCAAGTGTGGCCACGGATGGAGGAAGGAGCTCATTTGTCATTCAAAGTACCACCACCTGGTATCGAGTTTACGCTTCCATCGCCTAAAATTGGAATTGAAAGCCTACCCGTAGTTGATCCCCCTTGGAGTCCTCGACAGCAAAACAAGGACATGGAAGTGACACTGAATCAAGAGAGACATGTAAGCCTTATAATGTGAATACTATATCAATAAGTACCATGAAATGTTTAGTCAATATTTCATAAAACAATATAAATTGTATCGAATAATAAGAAGTTAGATATTTTATATCAATGTTTGGCTGTATTCTTTTTTAGCGATCGCTCGTCACGGCTACAAAAACTCGTAAAAAGCAGCAAACGGAAGCCATTCGCCACGCCATCCAACAACAGGAGGACAAACAACGTTCCGAAAGGCAAAGTTTCCTCATCACCACTATCCCGATAACACAGCAGGCAGCATACGAGCCAGGTCTCGATCATGGCCCTGGCGAAGATCACATGGAAGAGGAAGAAGATGGCGCTCGATCAGCGATCCATATGCATGCCGCCCACTCTGTCTTCCCCTCGTGTTTGTGTTCTTCGGTAATGCAAATTGTGGCCTGTCTCGATGATGCCGCTGTAAATGCAGATGGACAGGCCGTCTACGAGACAGCCTACCAGGTCATTTGGATATGTTTGGTGGAGGATTCAGCCCTGTTTCTACGATACGTGCTTGAGAGGCTAACCCGAGATCACCAGGATCAAATGTTCAAATTATTGAGGCATTTAATTCGATTCGTACCCAGATTGCCCCAGCAAGCAGCATTTGCGTTGTACAATTACATCATCGGATATGTAATGTTCTATGTTCGATCCACACACGAGTGCAGTCAACAGGTAAGCGTGAACGAAAGAAAAGTTGGTCTCGGCTCCGTGTGTACGGGCGTGTGAGATTTAATGGAGTGTAGACTGAAGTTGTCTGTTCGAATCTCGCTTTGAGCGTGTGTCCCATTTTAATCACATTAATGATTGTCATATTGCAATTGATAATTATTATCAACAAATGGGCAGACTATCACAGTGGTATAAGGGTGAGTAAGATCATTCCAAGCCTGAATATCATTCTCAATTTACTACTGGACATTACTTTTTATACCTGAATATGGATGAATCAAATCAGTATCATATTTATAAAACATCAAAGGTATAATCATTTATATACAGTTTTGGACAATACATTTGCAACTTTTCCGTTTTTCCATACAAAATGACCAACTTTATAGAATGATATCTGAGTTATTTTTGAATCGATTTGAATGTAGTTTTCACAGATATTCCGACAAATTTAAGTAAATTTGATATATATATTTAGTGGTTTTTCCAATCACTGGCGCAACAGCAATTTGAATAAGGTTCAACGCTAGTTCAACAGCGGTTTGAATTATGTGAATTTGTTGGCAATCATTAATAATAGACATACGTAAAACACTGGGCAATAGCTTCATGGCATGTTCAGCAAAGCTGTAGATTTAGACGAGATGAACAAGTTTGCTAAATACAATTTGGACGGCTTCCATATTTTCAGATAAATCATTTATAATTTTTCGTCAAAAATTACACTTCAGTTAATTTTTACTTTTGATTTTGTTTTTTATTTATTTTATTTAAAAAATATGTTATGTCTGACGTGCGTAAAAAAAATATTCAAATCTTCGGTCTATTAACAACTAAGGTCTAGCCTACCAAAATTGATCATTTTGCATAAAAAGTCGAAAATGTTGCAAATGCACATAGTTGAAGCTTTCATCTCTTGAAAACCTCTGAGGTAGTGTCCATAAATGGGGAAGCAATTTTCAACGATTTTCGCCACCCCTTCCATCGTACATATATACACATACACATATTTCATGCATGGTTGTCAAAGAATCAGACTCCTTCCTCCCTCTTAAAATATTTCGTCATTTCAGTCCCTTATAATATTCATGGTATATTAATAGTATACTGCCTAATAGGGAGTGCCTATAAATACATAGGGAGCCGGTTCCTTTTTTTGGCATTTTTGATTCACTACTGCAGGGATATTTTTAATTACTACTGGGCTCATATTTGGCCACAATATGCGTCAAAAACCCTTCATGCCAAAGTGAACCATGAAAGTGTCCAAATATTCTTTTTTAACCCTATCACTAATTTAAACACTAGCACAAATCATACATTGAAAAAAATCAACCACAAAGATTTATCTTTGTGCTCACCATAGTAAATTTCAAACATTTTACATGAATTACAAAATAATGTTAGTGCTTCGTTCACAAATTACTCAACCTCACAACCTGTGACTCTTGATTTCCCTTTGTTTGGTTATCTTTCGTTTTTGACATTTCACACTAGCGCCTTCTGTACCGCCCATAACTGCATATTTGTCACTTTCGACATTTTTGATAATTTCGAGTTTATACCGCGAAGAGTCATAAAATGATGCGCACTTCCGATCAAATTACTGAAATCTGTGAGATTCTACCAGAAATTTCGATGAAAATACCAAGTTGTTTTGTCGCATTGGTAATTGTAACCGCATAACAGTAACATTGAGATTATACATGAGCCTCGTTATACATAAAGACGTGGATGATATAGTTGTAAGTGTTACGTCAGTTTGTCTGTAATAATATCATAAATTTGCATTCATGTAATGTGATGCATCACATTTACAAAGCTAGTGGGCTTCATGGCCGTGCGGTTGGTGTCGTCAGACAATCAGGCGCATCGTGTCAAGAAGTGTGGGTTCGATTCCCGCTTCAGTCCAGGAAAATTTTTCGAAAGGAAGTTTTTCCGGCTGAGCCACTCTGGGTGTTTCCATGTGTGTCCTCTTGGTGTCTCTAGAAAAAAAACTCTGAGAACATGCTTCTCAGAGTTCTTTTGAAACTCATACTATTAGAATTGTGTGTACCATATTTACGCAATCATTTTTTTTTAGATAATCTGATATATAGACGCATTCCGGCGCACAATTCCCTCTTAAATATATTTTCGAAGAAAATATTCGCCCACAGGACTCTGTGGGAATGCTGTCTAAAATTTTCAAATGATTTTTCTCTAAGTCTATCAGAAAACCATGATAATCAAGCCATATAGCACTTATAGGACACTTGGCCGAATCTCATTTGGTATAAAGTACATTGAATCGAATGGAAATTTGGTCGGCGTTAAGTCAGAGTGGACTAAGTTACATTTTTCATATTTTGAGAAAAATGGGCTTAAAGTCGAACACTGTAATTTTTTAACTCGTTAGAATTTTGGTTCAATATTTCTATACTTTTCTATTACATTTCCCTATGTAACTTTCAAACAATATAATATGAAGTGATAATATAAGCATAGCATAAGCATAAGCATAGATGACCGTACAATTCGTAGTTGCTACTCCGTGATTGACCAGAACAATCGAAGTTGCACAGGGAATTAATGAATGGGGCTTGGGATTAGCTTACCATTCTTCAATGTGCACAAATCGAGAGCTCAAATTTAAAAGTCAATAACGGCGCCGGCCACGTCCTTACGGTCATCGGGGAATGGAAGGAATGTTAGTGTGACTACCGTTGTTACTAGAGACCGAGATCACCTCTGCATCTCCACGGTTGTCATGGAGAGGATATTGGGTTAGTGGGATAAGGTAAAGATCTGGGAGTCACCAATGTTTGGTGATGCGAGCCATGATATAATCACGCCTAACCGGATTCGCGAAATAATTCGATAATCGCATTAAACGCCGAACAAGTGTTCGTCACTCGCCCACGCAAGAGCAAGCGACGCGATCAATAGATCAAACACTACTAGCGATCCGCGGCGCTTTTTCATTTCTCTGAGCGAACGACGCGCGACAAGTTTGATCCTGCCCCATCGCCCGCCCCCGCAGGAGCAAGCGTCAAGATCGAAGGATCAAACACTACTTACGAACCGATCACTTTTTCACCGCTTCACTACCGACGCGCGACATATTTGATCCTGCCCTCATCACCCGCTCCCGCAGGAGCCAGCGTCAAGGTGGAAGGATCAAACACTACTAACGAACCGATCACTTTTTCACCGCTTCACTACCGACGCGCGACATGTTTGATCCTGCCCTCATCACCCGCCCCAGCAGGAGCAAGTGTCAAGGTCGAAGGATCAAACACTACTCTATTCAAAAGATGTTTTTATTAATGACGAAAACTGAAAATTACATGTATATATTTTAAATTATATGAAACAGGAATAATGCCGACACTTGTAGTGACGAACTATACATAGTTTGTTTGAAAATTACATATGAGTATTACTGTGCATTTTGTCTCGATATGGTACAAGTTTTAAAAAATACGTCAACATTCACAATGTCGAACAATTCAAAAGATAATTTTTAATAACGTATAAAAGAGACAAATATATGTATATTGAAATTGTATAAGAAAAAAACATAATGCCGACACTTATAGTGACGAACCATACAAAGTTTGTTTTAAAATTACTTAAAAGTTACGCTTTCAAGAAAATATGTGTTATCACAAGAATGAAACGAACTCACCAGTTGGTAAACCATCCTCGACTGAACACAAAACTGATACTGACAGCAAAACTTCTTGGCGTCCCGAAAACAAACCGTCTTGCTTGTGCCTTCCAAATACCTACCCAGCAAGACGCTCCAAAACAGAAAAAAAAAATCTTAGGAGCCGAAAACACGCGCGAAACCGTGAGCCAAATCTATCGGACGACGCAAAACCGAACTGTCCTGCTTGGGCTTCACGAAGCACTACCCAGCAAGACGCTTGAAAACAGGAAAAAAAAAATCTCCGGCGACGAAAACATGCGCGAAAACGTGAGCCAAATCTATCGGACGACGCAAAACCGAACTGTCCTGCTTGGGCTTCACGAAGCACTACCCAGCAAGACGCTTGAAAACAGGAAAAAAAAAAAAATCTCCGGCGACGAAAACATGCGCGAAAACGTGAGCCAAATCTATCGGACGACGCAAAACCGAACTGTCCTGCTTGGGCTTCACGAAGCACTACCCAGCAAGACGCTTGAAAACAGGAAAAAAAAAAATCTCCGGCGACGAAAACATGCGCGAAACCGTGAGCCAAATCTATAGGACGACGCAAAACTGAACTGTCCTGCTTGGGCTTCACGAAGCACTACCCAGCAAGACGCTTGAAAACAGGGAAAAAAAAAAAATCTCCGGCGACGAAAACATGCGCGAAACCGTGAGCCAAATTTATCGGACGACGCAAAACTGAACTGTCCTGCTTGGGCTTTACGAAGCACTACCCAGCAAGACGCTTGAAAACAGGAAAAAAGAAAAAATCTCCGGCGACGAAAACATGCGCGAAACCGTGAGCCAAATTTTTCGGACGACGCAAAACTGAACTGTCCTGCTTGGGCTTCACGAAGCACTACCCAGCAAGACGCTTGAAAACAGGAAAAAAAAAAAATCTCCGGCGACGAAAACATGCGCGAAAACGTGAGCCAAATCTATCGGACGACGCAAAACCGAACTGTCCTGCTTGGGCTTCACGAAGCACTACCCAGCAAGACGCTTGAAAACAGGAAAAAAAAAAATCTCCGGCGACGAAAACATGCGCGAAACCGTGAGCCAAATCTATCGGACGACGCAAAACTGAACTGTCCTGCTTGGGCTTCACGAAGCACTCAATATAATATGAAGTGATAATCATGAAAAAACATAATCCAAACCTCTAATAGGACTTTTTTTGTGCATTATGTGCACTTGATCCACTCTGACTAAACTAAAGGCCACCGTCTGGTGATTTGGTTCACTCTGACTGAACAATTTCTGAAAATAACAATCATTTCTCGCGTTTAGTATCATAAGGGCATAACTGCAGTAAACGATTTCTCTTCTTCGATTTTCTCTTCAGCTAATTACTTTGCCGGGCGAATGTTTACGACTGTTATTTTTGATTCAGTAGGAATTACTCATCATCCATCATCATCCTGTATTTTGAAATGTTCCGAAAATCTTTTGAATTTCGTGTAATGATCCAAAGAGAAAGTCGACAATCTTTAAATATTTTTGTAATATGAGAATATGTTTAAGAGTGTTCATGTGTAATATGTTATAAAGTTTTCAAGTACTGGTAAAGTATTCCAAATATAGTTTAATCCAGGGTTTCCCAACCGGTGGTCCGCGGACCCCTGGGGGGCCGTGACGACTCTCTAGGTCTAGGGGGTCCGCGAAGTCATTGAGAACTAGAGTTGTTTTTCTGGATGATGAATAAATGTGAGTAATTTGTTACTCAGTTTGCTACAAGAGATTTTCAATTAATTTCCGTAATAGTGATGATCTTTGATAGATTTCTGGAAAGATTCCTTACGGATATCTTATAAAGTTTTGAGAGTTCCTGGAGAAATTTATATTTTTTCCCAAGACCACTAGGTTGCTCCTAAAAGCCCAATTGATTTATAAGAAGCCCATGAACAAGTATCTTAAAATATCCATAGCATCTTCGAGAAGAGGTGTTTGCTGGATGCCTAACGATGTAAATTGCTTGGCAAGATTTTCGTGGATTTTAAATGACATTCTTCGGGAATACTTTAAAATCTGTGAAACTTCTATGTAAGATACTCAAAAACTTTAATGAATCCTTGGAAATATATGTGTCTAATTGCTGGTACGATTTTTTGCTGGAGTGTTTCCAATCAGAGAGATGTAAATTATTTCCAGCACTTTGACGTTACTTACAGCAGGAGGTTTTCTGAAAATCAAGACTCATGTTTTGCGACAATTTTTTCTGTGCACTTTAAGGCAGACTTTCAGATAATTTTACCGAGTAAAACCCCTCATGTCAGTTGTTCTTTCTCCGTCTACCTTTGCAATACTTTCTGTAGGATTTGAACACGATCCTTTCAAAAAAGTTCTTAATCGAGTTCTTGGAAAAATATCTGGTAAACTCTTGAAACTCCCTAAAGAAAAACTTATCTAGATAAAATGAATAAACTCATTGCGCGTGGTAAAGATGGATAAATTATGGGTGAAATTATGAAAACAATCCACGTGCTCGTCTGGGATTCGAATCCAGGACTCCTGTATGCTAGACGACCGCTCTACCAATTCTGCTACCGAGCTACTTAGTAGATTAGTTGATAAAGCACTCGTCTAGCATTAAGGAGTCCTGGGTTTGAATCCCAGCCGAGCATGTGATTCATTTTTTAATTAATTCACCCATAATTTATCAATCTTTACCACGCGTAATGAGTTAATTAATTTAATAGCCACGGGGATTGGATTACCGAACATCTCAATATATGTCTAATTATAGCAGATTCTGTGCATTATTCGGGTTGATTTATAACGTTATTTTTAGTGGTTTCTGTTAAAATGTATCTGTTAAAATAGAGCTTCAGCAGATTTTCCCAAACATTGATTTGAAGAACTTTAACTTTGGGGGTCCGCGGGATATTTGTAAAATTTCTTAGGGGGTCGCAGCTTTGAAAAGGTTGGGAACCACTGGTTTAATCAGTTAATGTCTCGGCATGCAGACGTTCAAAACTTCTTCGCTGGCACTGTGTTAAAAGCTTCAAAAATGTTACAAGACCGTTTAATATCAATTTCTCAAACAATCACGTGTTACATAGCAGTTATTTTTTCACAGTGCTTTTTCAAATGAGCCAATGGTTTATAACGTTTATTGGAAAATTGAACTAATACTGGTTCAAAAGATATTCATAGATAATCCATGACATGATTTTGACAAAATTTATAACCGATCTCAAAAGAGATTAAAAAAAGGTATAGGACTTCTACCAGTTGTTCACCAGTAGAATTGATAAAATTAATTTCTTCACTTGTTCCATACGAATATTAGCGAACTTCGCTCGAAGTTATCAGGATATCTGGTGAGATTTTTGAACTATGCCAATTGTAGTTGCCTGGAAGGATACTTGACGGATATCTAACAAGGCCCTCGAATAGTTCCAGGCGAAGTTTTAAAGGATTTTTGGACAGGGATTTTCTGAAGTCCAAGATCAGATTCTTTTAATATTCGATAATATTTTCTTCTTGGCAAACTTTTACAATATTAAAACAAAAATGGCAAGATCTTCGTTATTGTCTGATAAACCTTCTTGCATACAAATCTAGATAAACCAGGGTGGGTGTACGGCTGTCAACTACAAACAAAGCTCGCCTAACGATCATCTCTCGGGCGGGCCGTCCCAAACAGCATCATCTCTCACGCGGGCCGACCCAAACAGCACAGGTCGAAACGCGGGCCATGCCAGGCAGCAAATGCTGATGCATTTCAACACCCAAACAGCGGTATGCCTAGCAGCGTTGTGAGCCAAACGAATACACCCACAAAACATGAACGGTAGGCGCATTTCGTTGCGTATACCCCCCCTGAGATAAACCATTTAAGATAAAACCTTCAACACATTGCTTGAAAAGTCATAGACAAATTGCTGACGAGGGCATGGGATGAAATTATTTCCTCGAGATAAATGTATATAATAGTCACTTATTACTTAAAGAAGTCAAAGTTACGATTTCCATCGGAAGTAATGCCTTTGGTCCCGAGATGAACTAGACACGACACGTTAATTCTTCCAGTGGACGATTTGCCCTTTGAAGGAAGCACCACACTTAGCATGAGACGCCCAGTGGCACAGTCGAAACACATTCCAGACGAAAAGCCCAGGGTTAGAAATTTCTTTAAATGAGATAAAAAATGACTGACCAGGATTTACTTTAAAATTTTCCCAAAAATTTAGGCTTTTTTAGAATTTAATTTGAGAGAAATTTGTTGGAATAGAGGTAGTGTCGCACCTCAGGTAGAAGAATCGTCGGTTGAGAAGCATGTGTCGTCGTAGGTAAAAGTGTGGAAGATTTATCGAGAGGTATGATATTTGGATAAGTGTGATTGAATTGTAAATATATACCTGGTTTGAATAAAGAGAGTTGCAGCTGCTGGTAGTGTGAGGTGTATACTAGGCTTATTCTTCCAGTCTCCAATGCCGCCTGCGAATGAAAGGTCTTTGACAGTTCAATTGTTGGCGCGACGATCGTGTCAGTCGTCGGCATTGATGCAGAGCCCGGAGTGCGACTGCTTTCCGCCAAAGTCAGTAAACATTGGAGCCTCCAGCAGGCAAGACGCTGAGTGAACTTGTGTGTTCTAATGTCGAGTGATTTCGCCGACATTATTAGCAAATGGATTTCCCGTCCATTATAAGTTATTTACAGGTAGAGGCATCAGTCAGTTAGCTGCCCAGTTGAAGGAGACATCTACTGTATTGTATTTCTTTATGATTTGCAATCGGATGTGGACGGGCTAGCCTCGCTAGGATCTGCGTGGTCTTAGCGGACTAGCCTTTCAACAAAATTCATTTGCGAGATTTTCGGTGAGAGCAGAATCTGCTCAGCAGATATCTCACACAGATTCTCGACGTGATATTTGGGTGTACCTGTCAAAGATATCCGTTGATTCATTCCAAGACCTTTGGTAATGTTATCTTGGATTCAAAATAGGTTCCTTGATAGATTTTATTTTCAATGTTTGGTGATATCATTGGAATCAGATTTTTTAAAATGGATTCTTTGTGAAATCCTTACTGAGTTTCTGGGGAGAACTCTTAATCAATTCAATTCGATGCTTAATATGAGTTGTATTGTGTTCAATTGATTCATTTCTAAAAATTCAAAGAAATAGTATGTTTTTGGAAATTTGGATTTCAAGAAAATTTATTTTCAAGGGTCCGCGGGACGTATGTAAAATTTTAAAGGGGATCCAGCTTCAAAAAGGTTGAGAACCACTGGTTTACAGCGTTCAATTTCCCCAAGTTTTGCACTTAGTCCACTCTGACTCAAAGCCGACCATTTGGTCGAATGGCAATTGATTGAAAGCTTATTTTGTGATAGTTGTATCAGGGATTAATGGATCATTGCTTGGTAAATTTATGATCTCGCCCAACGAGCAAATAAATGGGTTTACATGCTATTCAACAATGCTATGATAAAAATAATATCGAGTAGTGTTTGGTCCATCAATTTAGGTTCATTCTACGAGTGACGTGAAGTGAGAATTGTCGATCTCGTATAGCAATTTTCGACTCGAGTGAAGTGATTCGCCGTGTAAATCAAATGGTGAGTCACTTCACTCGAGTCGAGAAGTGTCACCACGCTATACGAGACCGACAATTCTCACTTTACGCCACTCCGTAGAATAAACCCAACTGTGTCGCTTGCGCTCGAGGGGGTGAGCGATACAAAAAAGAAAGGATCAGTCATGTCCGGTTTGCGTAGCGCAGAGAAAAAGTGGCGTGATCATTAGTGTGCGACAAAGTTTAGATTCTCGCTCCAGTCCACTTTTTGGATTGCATTTAGGTCCCATAACAACTGTGCAAAATTTCAGCTCGATCAATGAAACTATATTTTAGCGCCAGCCCTTCAAAGTTTGTGGGCCTGTTCACAAATTTCATAACGCTGTAGGGGGTGGGTGGGTGTCTTCGAAATGTTACAGCTCATACAAAATTTATAGAATATTCATACAAAAAGCGTTATGAGGGGGTGGGTGGGTGTCAAAAATGGTCATTTTCGGCGTTATGAAATTTGTGAATGAACCCTGTATGGAATTTACTATGAGAAAACTTACTTTTGCAAAGAAAAATCGCCAGAAGTCGCCCATTGACCTCTATAAAAATTCTGAACACAGGCCTCGATAGGTATTTTTAAGATGAAGAATATTGCTGAAGACCGCGAAACAATCCGACACTTGTGAAAAAAGTTATTCAATGAAAACCTATTGACAAGAAGACGTTGGTTAACACGTAAAGGAATAACAATAATAATAAAATTGTGCAAAATTTCCGAATAGTCTGCTTTATAACTTTTTTTACAAGCGTCGGATTGCTTTGCCGTCTTCGACAATGTTGTTCATCGTAAAAATATCTATCGAGGGATGTGTTCAGATTTTTTATAGGGGACAATTGGCAACCTCTGGTGATTTTTCTTTGCAAAAGTAAGTTTTCCCATAGTAAATTCCATACAAACTTTGAGGGGCTGGCGCTAAAATATAGTTTCACCGATCGAGCTGAAATTTCGCACAGTTGTTATGGGACCTAAATGCAATCCAAAACATGGACTGGAGCGAGAATCTTAATTTTTCATATAACCGTGTCCCAGGCTAGTGATCATGTCTGTAGCAGGGCCTTAAAATATCAGTGAACTTCAATTCAAATGACATTTCAATTTGGTGAATTTCATCGTCCCCTCAAGAAAATATTATTAGTGAGCTGGACCATATTATTCTGTTGTTCGATTACTATAGTTGGCAATGCTTCTCAAAATAAAATCTCCAATAAAAAATGAGAAAATTAATTTTCTTTTTTGACATTTTCCAACTCTAGTCAGTATAGTCTTTGGTCCATCAATGGTGTTGCTTGCCCTTGAAGGGGAGAGCGATGCAATATGGATCAATCGTGTCTGGTTCGCGCAGCGCGGAGAAAATGTGGCGTGATCGAGTCAGTAGTATTTGTTCCATCGGTTGTGTCGTTTGCTCCTGCGGGAGCGAGTGATTGAACTGGAAGCACACACGTTTTGCATGTAATGCGTATTCGAGTAATATCGCGAATCCGGTTAGGCGTGATTTTATTATGGATCCCACCTTATCCCACTAACTCAATTTCCTTTGGTTGTCTAACTAACATTCCCTCCCTTCCCCGATGACCGCATTGGGCGTGGCCGGCGCCGTTATTGTCTTTTAAACTTTGAACTCACGATTTTTGCGCATTGATGATGGTCAGCTAATCCCAAGCCGTATTAATTTAGTCTCTGTGCAACATTGATTGTTCTGCTCAATCACGGAGTGCAACTACGAAGCGGTCATCCATGCTTATGCTCAATGTAACGATAAAGAGTAGATCCTCCTCTATCTCCCAATGATGATAATTTTTATCTTGGTCCATACATTTGGTTAAAAACAACGAGCTACACACTCGGTTACCAATGCCTTTTAGGACGATATTAAAAGTTATGCAAGATTGGAACAACTAATAGAGCCTCTAAGCGCCACCGTAGAACAGCAATGCCAACTCAATGTTAAATCTCATATCGCCGCTGTTTGGATGAGGTTAGTGAGAAAAAAGTATACACGGGAAAAAAATCTGTGGTAAAAATAACTATTTTAGCTGACTACGCCCATTCTTGAAACTACCATGGAAATTCAGACCAATTTACTATGTTTACGGTACACCCCACCGCATTACTGGTACATTTGACAGAAATAACTTACAACAATCTGATTCCGACTACAGGCATGGTAGAATCAAGCGCATTCCTGGTCTGCTGAAAATTGCAGGTGCGAGCGCTTAAGTTAACCCCCTAAAATGGTAGTTTTTACCGCACAATTTTTTTGCGTGTACTTAAGTGATCCATTAGTTTAATTTCCATACACGGGAAAAAAATCTGTGGTAAAAATAACTATTTTAGCTGACTACGCCCATTCTTGAAACTACCATGGAAATTCAGACCAATTTACTATGTTTACGGTACACCCCACCGCATTACTGGTACATTTGACAGAAATAACTTACAACAATCTGATTCCGACTACAGGCATGGTAGAATCAAGCGCATTTCTGGTCTGCTGAAAATTGCAGGTGCGAGCGCTTAAGTTAACCCCCTAACATGGTAGTTTTTACCGCACAATTTTTTTGCGTGTATGCTTGAATTAAATGTTTGACTTAGTACAATGCAATCTGTTTCCTTTCGTAAGTCAAAGATATTGCGTTTGACTGACAGGTCACATAAATTCGTAAAGTGGAACATCATTAAACCACTGTTTAAGGATTGCCTCCTCGTCAGTTAACTAAGACGAAGACTTGGGTCTAAACTTCCAATAGTCGAAAACTTTTCTGCCCACGTCCCAACGACAGCTAGAGGTTGAGAAATCTACTTTGAAGCATCCATTAAGTACGTCAAGCAAATTTTTTTATTCTCGACAAAGCAAAAGCTCCATGTTCCTTATATCACATTTTTTATATGGAATCTTGAAAAATGTGTGGAGTGTCTAATAGCGAGACATACTTAATGGATGATTCCTTTGGAAAAGTTCCACAGACCTCAGCATCCTTGGCATCACGTGCATTGTGTTAGTGGAAAGGAAATCGCCATGGGTTACATAGGTTACGTATGCGCAATGTTTAGGAGCACAAGATTCAATAAGTTTTATTTATGGGCCTGAGTGGATAGTTAGTATGGCAGATGATAAATATACCTAAATATACTCCATTTCATAATATGTTTTAATTGTGAAAACTTTCAACACACTAAAATTACAAATTTTCAGTTGGTTGGATCGGCTTTATCAGTATTGTGGATGGTGGTACATAGTGTGCACGGAATTATGTTCAAAGACTTGAAGCAAATTTTGCGAAAAGAACAGTGTGATGCATCCATCCTGCTGACCGCCAACGTACCATCTGCTAAGAAAATTATTGTTCATGGACCAGAAGGTATGTGCTTCTAGCTGTTCTATGAAACTTGTAAGCTTAACACTTCCACTACTCTACAGATGAAGGTGGCATCCCATCTCAGTTTCCCGTTCAGGAGGATACCCAGTTTACGCAGCTGCTGACAGAATCGCTGGATTACTTCGGCATTGATGAAAAGAAGCTCAACCAGTTTGTACTTGTGGACTACAAGACTCAACAGATATTGAATCCCAATTGGTATGTGCGAGACTGGTACTTCTTCAAGCGATCGCAATATCCACAGCTGAAGTTAATCGAAATGAAACCAGAAGAAGCTTTCAATGCTCTGCAAAAACAAGAATTGTACAAAAAGTTTGTGGAAATAGGAAAGGTGCACTTGACTTGGGCCATTTTGAAGAACGTCGACATGGTCGTACAACGTGTGGTGTTTCTACACGAGGAACTCATGAAGCTACCATCGTTTCCAAGAAAGGCTCTGGAGGTAGATTTGGACCTTCATCAAGGAGGGGAATTCGGTAAAGAACTACTCGGGCTCGATGTGCTGCACAAGTTTATGTGGGTTCGCCTAATTGCCAGAATGTTCGAAGCAATGGCCGGAAACTTTGCTTACTCAGCTGATATTCAGTTGTTCTTGAATGTGCTTTCTGGAGCCGCTTTACTTCACTCAGAAGATTCGTGTATTATGCGATATGTTACAGCAACTTTTATAAACGCTGCATTCAATTTCAAGAACATTTTCTCTACCAATGGATACTTCATGATAATGCCAACATTACTTCAAGTGTATTCATTACATCAAACGAACAAGTTGGTGACAACCACCATCGAATATGCAGTGAAACAGTTCTACTTGCTTAACAGAAAGCCTTTTATTCTACAAATGTTCGGATCGGTATCAGCCATTCTTGATACAGATGAAGATGGTGCATACGGCGAAGCACACAAGGTACAATCCAGTTGCCTATTCAACTTGCTGTTGAGTTTAGAGACACCATCACCGGATCCTTTAAACATTGCTGAGTTAGTCAAAGAACCCAAACCACTGAAAGCCATAGACTTTTGCTACCACGACGAGGATGAAATGGTAACTGTATTGGACTGCATAACACTATGTGTCATGGTTGTATCTTATTCAGCTGAGAGCACCAGAGGATATCAGATGTTGGTAAGTTATTGCTCAATAACATTTAGTAACGATTTAAGATGACACATTTTTATAGATAATCCTGGAAGCCATTCTACCTTGCTATATGCAGCAGATTCAGTCGCCTAGTTATGTGCCACTGGAGGGAAAATGTGAAAGAGATATTATCCTACAGTTGGCTGTTGCTATTCGCACCATGGTACACAACTGCGAGGGACTTTCAAAGTAAGATCGTTGTGTAATTGTTCATCCGCTGTAACACTTACTATATTCTTTTCTAGGAGCTACAACGGTCCGTTTCGCAACAGCCCGGAGCACAAAGGATCCAGCCAGAGGAACTGTTCCCGAGGACCACCTTGCTCGCCTGGTCTAGATTTTGAGGAAGATTCACACTCCAAGTATGTCAGTGATGTAGGTAGAACCAAGATCCTGAACGAGTCCGTCGAAGATTCGGAAACCATTAGAGCCGAATACCGTAGACCACGCGATGTTTTACTGTCCGTAGTGGGTGAATTCATAACACGATCAACCACTCGGTTGAATGAACTTTCGCGAAAGCAAGGAGATAGTAAACCAGTGGAACTACTAGATGTGAAGTGTCACGTGCGATTGGCAGAAATTGCTCATTCGCTGCTCAAAGTTTCTCCGTACGATCCGGAGTCGATGGCTTGTCGAGGACTACAGCGTTACATGCTGTGTATCTTTCCAAGAGCCGAATGGGCCGACGATCATGGAATGAAGCCAACCTTGGTAACTATACTACGTCGGCTAGATAAGGTATTTTTGAAGATATCCAAGAAAACTTCTGTTAGGGTAAGTGCTATTTCACTCTATATAGCTACTAGTTGAACTAATACGTTTGCTGTGTTCACATGTTTCAGCGCAATACTGATTGGGAGGCGGCTGCCGGTTTACTTAAAGGAGTATACGAGTCTATCGTTCGCTATCCACATGTTCTACAATGGCGTGAAATGAAATCACTTCTGACAACCATTCAAAATCTTATCGTGAATGAACCTGGAAATTTTCCCGAAGGAGTTTCGAGTGCCGGAGCAGCTCTGATGTCCAAGAGTCCTCCTCCATTCTTTTGTTCGCAGGTCGTTCGTTTAGTTGCACTTCAGGTGGTTAGCCCTGTGGATTCTATATCGCTTGGGTTAGAACAAATTTGTGGAGGAAATGCTGAATTTCCTACTCAAGAAAAGGCTGAAGCATTTTTGATGCATCTTCTAATGCCTCTATGTCTCAAAGTGTGTAGTGGTCGCAGTATTTCCGATATCGGTGAACTCAAACAGTCAGACATTTCTTTTTTGGTAACGGCAGTTCTGAATGCTATGAGCCCCGTAGCTGGCCGAACTGCTCAGATTGGTGCACAAAGTAACCGTACTGGGGCCGACATCCGTGCTGGTTCCCTGACCTTTACGGGAAGTCGTGATGCCAAGCGTCCAGCCAAAATATCTAACTCACTGTATCAGGCTACATTTTTGGCACTGCGTGTTTTGTGCATTTGCTTCGAATCCAGACTTTCCCATGAATGGCCCCGTATTGTACGGGTGATGCGGGACTTGGGACGTCGCAACGAGGCTGCTCCGGAACTATGGAGCTTTTTGGAGTTCGTTGTTACTCAGAGGACTCCTCTGTATATTGTTCTGATGCCTTTCATATTACACAAGGTAAAAATTAGACATGAGATAAAAACCTTTAAAAATGCAATGAAAATCCTATTTCCAGATCTCGCAACCGCCTATCGGGGACCATGAGCGTCATATGCAATTTTTGATTAGAGAACGGATGAGAGGTATGGCGGCCCCAGGGGGAGTAAAATCCAGAGGTGCCATATTATTGGAATTAGCCAGGGAAATCAGAGATCTACGTGAAGAACTGGAAGAAAAACGTTACGGTAATTTGAAAGACAACGAACAAAAAAATCGACTATTGACATTTTTTATAATTTCCACATTTACAGATCGAGATCCAGTGCCACAAGAAGCACCACGTCGAGAAACTTCCAACGTACCTATTCCTCAAGAGCTACCGAAACACCAGCAACGGCCGTCACTAATTTCTATGTTTACTGGAGGACCACAAGCTCCAAGCTTTTCATCATTTCAACAAGATTCTCGGAGTGGAACCGGAGTATGTACCCCAAGTGATACATTATCTCAACAAACATTACATGCACCCAGAGGTGAATCGCTATCAAGCTCCACTACCACAACCAACAAAGACATAATGATGGCTGACAATCAGAGCGGCGACGGAATCACTCTAACCCCAGTAAACGTTCCTGAAGGATCAGTAATACGCCAGGTTCCCATATCGAGCATTTTATCAGAGGGCGGAGCTCCCTTGCTTTCTCATTCAATATCTATGCAACCATCAAGTAAAGTTCAGCCTCCAAAACTCCGATTTGTCTCTTCGGTTGAGTTCAAAACATCTTCGGGTGAAACTTCTACAACGCCTCTTTCGCCGGATAGTTTGGCAGATGAAAGCTCTGGAGATAATCAGAAACACCGTTTACAACGCTCCCGAGCTCAAAGCCGCAAGACATTCCGCTGTCGCCGAGGAACAACGCGCGGTAACAATCATGGAACGGAACCACATCAACCGCCGCCGGTGTCATCTGTAGTGGGCAGTCACGTGCCACATACCGTTCCAACGGAACCATCTGAAGTCATTAATAAAAACATCACCGCAGTAGGGGATCTCTCCTGGGATTCCGTATCGCAAACGTCATCCACTTCAGGATACCGCGATAATTATAGTCTGCAAACAGGCTTACTTTCACCGGATGGCTCATTAACCGGAACCGCCCTTGGTGGCCGTTCGTCCTCGCAGCATTCGTTGTTGATGTTGTTTGAGACGCAGGATGAAGATACGTTGATTTAAAAAGTTTTATATGCATATTATAACTGTTGAATATGCTTTTAAACAAATTTTAACGCAGATTTTAACCCCATTAACCGCTAGTCGTTATTGTAGTGCAAACCAGAATTGCGGCTATAAAGAAATTACCCTTTCAGTGATGTTCTTGGTGCGAGTCGGTTTATAGGTAGTCTAAGCTAAGGCTATCTTCAGGAGAGTTACAAGTCGTGGAATGTTCAAAATAATATAACTTACTATACGATTTGAAATCCTGCTGAAGACGCTTTAAGATTGTAAATGTATATTTCGGTCAAAAATAAGATAGCTTCCTCCCTAACTATCAGAGAGAAAAAATGTTCTAACGTCCAAATGCTTGATCCCAATTGTAACTAATATAGCACGCGGCAATGCTTTAGAGCTCCTCATTTGCTTTTGTTTGGTGCAATCAATGAATCGTATCTCGAGGGATACCGTGAACGTACCATATTTGACGCGGGTCCAAACTTGACGCATTTTCTAATTATTTTTATTATAAATTAATTCTAGTTCAGAATAGCATTCAAAAATTTATTCCTTAATCTTCATTTACATGTTATTGTAAGATATCAATCAAAAAAAGTTTATTTTTGATTAATAATAGGCAAAAAATAAAAATTATTTGAAAATTCATCCGACAAGTGCGTCAATTTTTTTCATTCCTTAGTGAATGTGCTAAATATTATTAATCAATTTTCATGAAAATATTGTGTTGTTTTACAGCAATATCATCAACAACAATCAGTAATATTCTTTTATTCATAAATTGACGTCGATTTTTTTCTATTTTTAAGGTTTAAGACACATTTTTGTATGAAAATCTTGTGCGTCAAATTAGGCACACAATGTTCCTAATTATTTGCTATTTTGTTCAGCATGTTTTGTTGAATCGATAATAGCAAAAGAAATATTTATGGTGATTGCAATTAAAAAAATCCGTCCGCAGAACAACCCAATGCTTTATGTAATCACATGTAAAGGGTCATCCATAGATTACGTAACGTTTTTAGGAAGAGGAGGAGGTTCAGGGAAATGCAACGATTCATACAAAATATTCGCACTTTTCATAAAATAAATGTGGCCAAGGTTGAGAGGGGTTGATAATTGAACAATTTATCGCGGTTTATGGACGTCCCCTAATGTTTCAAGGAAGCTTCAATAAATGCGTCAGAAGGTGAGGTGTAGGTTCAATGGTTTGTTTCGTATTATTTATACAATAGGGGGTGTCCATGAGATACGAGTCACCAAAAAATACCATTTTCTAGAAAAACCCCGGCTATCCGCCCTACGTCACACTTTTTATATGGAGCCTTCAAAAAACTTATATGATTCGTCACATCGTGCAGAACACCTCCTACCCCCTAATAACATGAAGTACTTTATGGATGACCCCATATATGGTTCTCGATCTATTTCGAAGACCATACTGCCGTTAGTTCTACGCATATTTGTCCCGCGGTCCATAAGGGTGACATAGAACATGGGACAAGTAGGCGTAGTTCACGTGTAATAAGTAACGAAGATTCTTAAACGGATATTTTTGGAACCGGTTGTTTTCGTTCTAGTTTTTGACCAATTTTTCCTTATTTTAGAAACTATCTTCCCCGTTCCAGCGCAACGTAGTTTTCAAAACTTTCCCTTGCCTGATATCGCGACGAAAATGCATTAAACTAAACAATAATGCTTAACTATGGATTGAACTCAATCGCCGGTGTTATTTTCTACACTAACTAAACGCATAGCAAAAGTACTACCGGATAACGTCATTCAAAACTTTCTCCAAAGGTTCTTCTAACTTTTATGTCCACTCTAAAGCGCTTTTTTCAATTAATTGAACTATTGAATACTGAAACTCTTGTATATTTTGAACTTAAGCAATTATTTGTAAGTGCGTCAAATAAGGAACATAGTGCGTCAAATTAGGCACATTGAAGAATTGATGCGTCAATTAAGGAACCTAATGTGTTCCACAAAAAGTCAATTAAACATGAATAAAAAAACGTTTAATATTTTTTTACTGATTTTTCCCTAATTCTATAATAGTTGAGCTAGCATATGTTCAATTTTCAACAAAATCGGAAAGATTTAGACGATTTGACAAGTGTTTGAATTTAGAATTTTCTTAACCGCGTCAAATATGGTACGTCCACGGTATTCGTTTACCCGAGAGATGCTATTTTATGTTTGCTTTGAGAATGGTGAAAATCCTTTTTTCTTTATGTGTATAGATCTCCACTCAGAACCTTTTTTATCCTTAACCTTGAACTGTTTCGCAATAGAATATCACTGAATTTCCGATACATGTAATCATTTACAGAATTAAAGATACTTAAACTAGCACGCATGTAATAGATATAGTCGTTGAACGCTTTTAATGTGTGATACGAAGAAATGATGCCATTTAAGTTAACACCGAAAGAAACACGTTTTAACAGCAATTACAATGAACAATTATTTTAAGATACATTGTTTTAAACTGAAACATCAGCGTTTACAACCATTTTCTCAACAATCTTATGAGTGTAAAAGTATGCGCACAAGCACTAAACAATTGTGTTGAACAGCGATCGAAACGAAGCAGTATTGATTATATTAAGAACACAACCAACTCTTCAAAAGTTGCCAAATGAACAAACAATCTAACCGATTTTACCACGGACTATAATTTGTTTAACCCACGTAAACGATAGGAACCAATCCCACACGAGAGAACATATATTTTGATTGAATATTTATTTTGGATTAGTATGATTTGTTATTTTTGTATGAGATTATAAGGGAGTTGAAAATGACAGACTTCGTGGAGATTTTTAAGGGCAAGTATTTAGAAACCAATGAAATATATAGTTAACCGTTATGACGATACAACATTGTTGTGAACTTTGTTTAGTAGTTTTGTATTAATACACAATAATGATGTGGTGGGTAGGAATGTTGAATATTTTAATACAAAAATCACATGTGAGACAAATACTAGAGCCGCAGTGTCAAAGATAAGATGGTAGACAACAATAAGTAGATACACGCAAAAAGCACTGAATCTCAATGTTAACAAAATGCCAAACACTTCATCCACATTGCTAACGTTTAGAGTCCAAAATGGTACAACAAGCATAGGCCAAACTAGAAACTAAAAGGGAAAATCATTGAAGTGCACACGATACAGCAAAAGTCGCTGTAAGGTCTTTGAGAAGATAGTATTCCTATAATGATTCTGTTATACGATTTTTGCTTGTTGCCTGGGCAATAATAAACTACGAGAGAATTATTATTTATCCTTATTTAAGTGGCTTTTCACCCATGACGATTTCGAGAGGACTCAGCCGGGAAATATACTAATTTCCATGATTAATTGAATTTAAATTGCAGGTTTAATTTTGAATTCACATTACTCTTATTTACTGAAATTTTAACAACTATTAATAGATACGTAATATGTATTTTTTCTTAAATTCAGGTGGCTTAATTCGAATAAGTTATTATCGCTGGTGTAGCAATCGAGGGATACAGAAAAAGGGTAAAGAAGTACTTGAGCACCTTTCTAATTCAATTTGGCATGTTTTTTCACCCGAATTGTCTGAAACATTAACAGTAGGAGGTATAGGAAGCTACAGTAGGAAGTTTTCATCGTCCTTCTTCGTACTGTATGACAAAATCTAATTGACAAAAAAAAAACAAAAAAATAATTGGTATCTTCTTAAAAAAATAGGAGAAAGAAGAAAATAAAAGTGAACCACTGCTCTAGGTGATGTAAAAAAGACAACAGTACCACGAACAAAGATCAAAGATCTCGTCTATCATTCGACAAACTGTGTCCATTTGCTTCATCTCATTTGATTTCAATTAGATGAATTAGTATGCAATTGGGCCATTTGGAAAGTGAACATACCTTTAGGCTTTAAAACAATTTTAGGCTGCGAATTCCAATATAGGAGCATAAACCTATCAGTAAATGAGAACAAATATTTGGCTCTGTATCATTCAACAAATGTTTGACATTGCAGAGATTCTGTCAGAGTTGATGTTTACCCGTTAAGGTGCAAGAGAAAATGGCACAAATGTCAAAACTGAAAAAGCAGTTTTCTCCTTTTAAAACAACAATTGCATGAAAATAAAAACACACAGCCTTTTTATTTGGAAAATAAAAGAGCTGTGTGTTTTTATTTTCTTCGATTTGTCTATTTAAAAAGAGAAAACTGCTTTTTCAGTTTTGACTTTTGCACCATTTTTACTTGGGCCTTAATTCAATCTCAGTCAAATGTTTGCTCATTTGTTTGGCAAAGCGTGTACTGATAGCTCAAAATTGGGGTACGTTATTAATAGATTTTCATTGATTTTAATATTCGATTTGATTGAATGAGTCAAAATTCGATCTGAAATATCTCGGTGAAAATATATTTGATATATTGGTGAAAACGAGTTAGCTTGCATAATTTTTTCACTGTTGCATTTGTCCAGGAGTACAAGGTGTTCCTGCGTAGAAAAAGCGTAGGAAAGTCTTCGGAATAGTTAAAAACAGAAGAAAACGAATCTGTCATTTTATGGGAGATTGCATGCTATTTCACGGTGTGCCAGACACCGTTATTAACGCAAAAAATGTCAAAGAATTTGGCAACCACCATTTGAAAGATATAGTATTCAAGCATCTTCTTCGTGAATTTGAAAATATTTTAACGAGGGAATCGAAAGTTATCGTGAGTTTAAGGTTTTGAGCTATTTTGGAAGGGATTTTTACATACTTCACAATTATCCCAACCAGTGCATCATTATTAATTTGTAAATTAGCCAAGTAACCATCAAATTTGCACTAAACATTCAAAACATATGATATCTAAGCATCTTCTCTGGAAATTTGAGATAATTTCTTCGAGAAAATAAGAAGTTACAGTGATTTGCATATTTACCATTATTTCTATGAAGTTTAAATAAGAGCTGATTTATATGGCTTTGATACTTGCTTTGCTATATTTAAGTATATAAATTACAAATAAAAATAAAATGTTTCTAGGAATGACACTCGGTTTTCAGAAGATATAGTAGTCAAGCATCTTCGCAGTTTGTTTGATAAAACTTCATCAAAAGACAAATAAACTGGAGTACTTTAATGTTTTGGATTTGTCTTTAAGATTTGTTTTTCTAAAATAATGTTCGCAACACGCATTTTATCATTGCGACACAAATTAACTTAACAGATTTGTATTGAACATGTATCTTTAATTCAAGAAAGGCAGTGCTTCGTTACAGCATAAGCAAATAAGCAAATGTGTTCATTTGTAAAAATTTTGTTTCATTTTCGGCGTTTTGCTAGGTTTCGTTATGGCCCAAATAAATTGGTGAACTTGAACAATTTGAAAGTGGTTTCTTGTTGCACAGTCGAGGATGGATTATCAACTGGTGAGATCTTTTTATGCTACTGTTTTAACTGGGTTAAATATGATTGTTCAGAATTTATTTGGACAACGAAGGCGTCACGTTTATATATTTGTTCAGATAATAGTACGTAGTCGGTTATTGTCAAAATAAAGTTTGTTTCATGTTTTTCAAATATTTAAATTCAACAAGTCTCATATTCGGTTTAGTTTTACATAATAACATAAGATCCTTGAAGTGTTAGATTCTATAAATATCGACTTTTCCTTTATATACTGATAGATTACGTTTTAGATTGATGTTCCATGATTCGCATCATGCAAAATCATTGAGTGGTTCATCATCAAAGGTGTCGTCATATTGAGTCTTCATTCAAGTTTTGTACATATGAAAGAATTACTTTTTATTTTGTTTCATTTATTATTTTGGTGAGTTGTGTTTGATCCTTCGACCTTGACGCTTGTTCCTGCGGGGGCGGGTGATTGGGGCAGGATCAAACATGTCGCGTGTTGTTCGCGTAGTGAAATGAAACAGTACCGCGAATCGTTAGCAGTGTTTGATCTATTGATCGCGACGCTTGCTCCTGCGTGGGCGAGTGATGAACACATGTTCGGCGTACAATGCGATTATCGAATTATTTCGCGATACCGATTAGGCGTGATTATATCATGGATTGCATCACCAACCATTGGTGACTCCCAGATCTTTACCTTATCCCATTAACCCAATATCCTATCCATGACAACTGTGGAGATGCAAAGGTATACTTGGTCTCTAGTAACAACGGTTGTCTAACTAATATTCCTTCCCTTGCCTGATGACCGTAAGGACGTGGCCGGCGTTATTGACTTTTAATATTTCAGCTCTCGATTTGTGATTTCTTCAATAGAATGGTAAACTAATCCCAAGCCCCATTGTGCAACTTCGATTGTTCTGGTCAATCACGGAGTAGCAACTACGAATTGTACGGTCATCTATGCTCATGCTCATGTTTTATTTATTATTTTGTTGACTTCATTAAGTTTTAGTGAAGGTGTAACCAGTGAATATGATGCGATGATTTCTAGGACTCTTGTAACTCAGCGTTTTGTTTACCAAGACGATTCCTGTAATATAACCACTTTCCATTTTCCAAACTCTCCATGATTTCTCGAGGAAGTGTAGAGGACCCCAACGGCTTCCTCAGAGATAGCAACACGGAATACATTTATTCCACAACTCAAATTGACCTGTATTCGGAAGCAGCCGGCGCCGATATTGCTTAATACATGGAATGAGAATTCCATTACTTACACACTGAGGGTGGTGCAACAAATCCTAAGTAGCATCCGTTGATTTCTTGTGCATGTATAGTTGCTCTTGTAATAACAAAGAAGCAACAGCGGGCGGTCAATCACGCTCTTTAATCACATCGATGAACATATTGACAAGTATTTGTTGGATTTAATAATGGTAAAAACAATGAACGTGCTAATAAAAAATATTCAAAATTTGCTTTTCCAAAACTTCAAAATGCTTTAGTTATGTTGTCTTTTGATACAATTTTCTCAGATTAACTGTGAAGATACTAGTCAACTAGTGTGTGTAGTCAACTATATCTTTTGAATGCCGAGTGTCAGTCCTATAGACATTTTTATTTGTAAATTATGTACATTAATATTACAAAGCCATAAAAATAGGCTTATACATAAACTCCATAGACATAATAGTAAAAATACAAATCACTGAAACTTCTGATTTTTTCGAAGAAATTATCTAAAATTTTCAGAAAAGATGCTTAGATATCATTTGTTTTGAATGCTTAATGCAAAGCTGATGGTTACTCGGCTAGTTTACAAATTAATAATGATGCACTGGTGGGGATAATTATGTAAGTATGTAAAAATCCCCCTGAAAACCTTCAAATTACGATTACTTTTGATTCCCTCGTTAAAATATTTTCAAATTTACGGAGAATATGCTTGATTACTATATCTTTCGAATGGTGGGTGCCAAATTCTTGGACATTTTTTTTGCGTTAATAACGGTTTCTGGCACACCGTGATTTTGCTGCTTGATGGCAAGACGAATGGCAGTACAGAGCAGTGTTTTCTATCACTACACGTTTAAGAATTAAGATGAAATCTGTTCTCTATGGGTCAGTTTTTATACATTTATAGATAAGCAAAAATTAAACAAATTTTTAATAAATCTTCAACATTGGTAAGCGTACCTACTATTCAAAACCGTGTGCACATATTTGATAAAATATTTCAAGCCTACTAGAGATTTCCAACAATTAACTTAGACAAGCATGGCTCATTATCGCCTAGAACGATTCAATTTATACCAACAATAATAAACTCTTTGACGGACATACGGCATGCAAATTTCAAGATTCTCAGTTAAATTTTTAAATCAGAAATATTTATGTTGTTACACCAATGGTAATAACTTACACTTCCGTGCAAAAGTTTGGGTTCACCCCCTAAAAAACATACAAAAGTCGAGTCTAGTACACGACACTGAAGACGGCAGTTGGGTTGAAAAACGCGTATCTGTCAAAGGATACAAACTTTAGTGGAGTACTAACTTCGGTTTTTTCATCTACTCATACAAAAGTGTTTTGTCCATATCTCGGTAATTGAAACTTTCTATAGCGCATTCGAAAGGCAATAAGTTATTTTTACTCCGTAGGTATTTTTCCATAAACATTTTTTTAATTTTTTATACTAAATTTTTACTTAAAGGTAATTTTCTCAGCATTGGATCGACCAAAATATTCATTTTATGTGTCATTAGGATCGTAATCTAATATTCTTTGAGGAGTATTCACGATTTTTTTTTTTCGGAAAAACCTGGAAACTATTCAAAATCAAAGATACAGTCAACGACTATAAGATAACGATTCTAATGACACATAAATTTAAAATTTTGGTCGATCCAATGCTGGAGAAATTAACTAAGTGTGTTTTTTTTTTTGAAAAATGTCAAAATTTAAAGTAAAAATTTAGTAGGTAGGCATACAAAATTTAAAAATATATTTTTGCGAAAATATCTAAGAAGTAAGCATAACTCATTGCCTTTCGAATGCGTCATAGAGTGTTTCAGTTAGAAGGGTAATCACAGAGATATGGACAACACACTTTTTTATGTTTTTTAAGGCGTGAACCCAAACTTTTGCTCGGGAGTGTATAGTTGATTTTAATTAGGTATTTGCAATCGAGTGTATGATTTCAAAAAACAGTCGTAGAGATAGATAAAAAAATATTAATGGGTAGGAAATGCATTTTAAATTAATGCAAAATCAAACAAAACAAGAACTGCAAGTCCTTAAAATAAAAACCTCCAAACATTTTTCGGATAGGTCCACAAGTACACAATTCATTATTTTTCAATTTTCGTGCAAGAATATCTTCTATCGAAACCACTTTTATGTCGGTAAAGCAGAATTCTCGAAATAAACAAAAAGGTGTAACGCATAGTAACACATGATGAATAAATTTCATTTGGCTGCGTACCATTTGCTGGTTAGGGTAAAACAGTCAATGTTGGACTGTCGCACTGTCTATTATAGGAATTTGTAACAAAATTGGATATCTTTTCGACATCAATTAAGAGCACAGGCAACAAGCAACCAAACGGACATTATGACGAATAACAAGTTACAACCTATAACACAATAATAATCCCTAGCATAACATCATAATAGTCTGAATTCAATGTGATAGAGCAGAACATAATAACTGTTGTTGATGTTTGTTACGTTATGCACAATAGCGAGTATAATCCAATGAGTATCAGTATTTGTTTGTGTGGGTGTTCTTAAGTATTACAGAGGTGACGCTTTCCTGTACACGGGAAAAAAATCTGTGGTAAAAATAACTATTTTAGCTGACTACGCCCATTCTTGAAACTACCATGGAAATTCAGACCAATTTACTATGTTTACGGTACACCCCACCGCATTACTGGTACATTTGACAGAAATAACTTACAACAATCTGATTCCGACTACAGGCATGGTAGAATCAAGCGCATTTCTGGTCTGCTGAAAATTGCAGGTGCGAGCGCTTAAGTTAACCCCCTAAAATGGTAGTTTTTACCGCACAATTTTTTTGCGTGTAATTTAGTAGCATAAAAATATAGGTGTTTAATGTTTACATTGGGCTTTTCAATTATTGATGACAAATTATATCAACTTCAGTCCGTTATGGTTTTGTTGGGGCTTTCATTCAATTCTACCAGATTATTATTCTCAGAAGCTTACTAGGGAGCATCTATAAATGACGTACATTTTTAGTCCAACTATGGGCAACTCATCGAAGCTTAAATAATGCATAGGTACCGTGGTGCAAGTGGGTAACGAATATCGTATAATTAAGGTTCTCGACATCATAAACACCTCCAAATAAAATGAATAAGGTCGTTATATGTTTTAGGGTGACAGCTACTAAATGAGGGGCCCAAACGCATAGGGGTGTAAGTAACATTTTGATTGGTTTTAAGTTAAGTGCACAGAAAAATTCTGCTTTTCAAGCTTCCCATCAGTTGTTTACGTGATTTTTCCGTCCTACAGAAAAATACCATACCATAATTCGTAGAAGTTTGGTTAATTTTTTTGCTCGCATACAAATTACATGAAATGCAAAATTTCTGACAGAAAAAAGGTTTTTGTCACATACGTTCCTTTGCTTTCAAGCGTTATCCTTAAGGTGAAACAAACGCTCCTTTCAAATTTAAGCGTTATCCTTAAGATGAAACATTTCAGAATCCGAATATGGCCGGCACAATGGCCGACTTGTGCCCCTACTCACGTTTTCAAAGACACTAAACTGGAGAAATAGTTGGCAAAAGTCTCTGATCTTCTTATTTGATTCCAGACTGTTTCACCTTAATTTGATTTTGTGCGAAAATCCTGGAAAAAAATATAGAAATAAACTGCTCCTTGTGTCCAAATCAAAGCTCTTCAGTGAGACAAAACAATAATTCGCTCTCAACCGAAACTATCTATGCTTGTTATTCAATTTCCTTCAGTTAAGTAGTTTGTTCATATACATTGACTACATGATAATTACAACATATTCAATGTTACTTCTTACGGCATGGGGTACCAGTTAACTACGTTTCGGTCGGAAAAATCCTTGGGAGAATTCAACTCTCGGAACGGAATCATTGAATGAAGTATTTATTACCGGATAGAACAAATCCCAGTTTGGTTACAAGTGGTAGTAGTCGAAATACGCGTATCTGTCAAAGATAAGCCATTAGGGCGGAATTAAAAGGTACAAAGTGCTCAAATCTACATTTTTGATTATCTATCTTTATTGAGATTCTGCTCAGAGGGTTCGAATACATCAATAAGAGTTACAAAAGTAGTTTGCTACATAATTGATTAGGTATATTCCCATATAAATGAACACAAATAATCCATAAAACTTTTGAATCTCCGACGACGAATTCATTTTTGTCCGGAGTCCGGATAGGGTGATGTGCTAGTATCCATCGTATTAAGCATTGATCATGGGAACTGCAATATTCCCAGTATTGCAGTGAATGATGCTGATACAAACCGATGCCAAACAACTCTTTCTCAAAACGGCTTTAGCTTTTTACAATAACATTTTGATAAATCTTGATCTCTTTTTGGAAATAATACAAATAAAATGCATCTTACCGTATTCTCAATCCGTCGTATCGTTTTCAACTCCGTCGCAATCAGTTTCCAGATTCGTCCCACAACTTACGGCTCACTATGATGTATTGAGTGGTTAAAACACAATACATCAACGCTATAATAAAATGTTTTACTAGAATATATAAATCTACGGGCATCTCCCTCCATTCCTTCAGCATGGTGGAATATACTAATTTCCTTTAAAATTAATTGTTCGTCATCAAAATTCATCCCAAACATATGAACACAATTCCTTTTGACCGTACAATTATGGCATTTGCTCACAGTACAGCGAAAACAACACAATCAAAGGAACCGTATTTTTACAGGCTTCTGGCACCACAATACTACCCCATGGGAAAAAAACGAGCCACCATCTCTGGTTCCTACTGGGAAATGGTTCCCCAAGACAGTTCAATGTTAGTAAACAAATAGTCGTTTCGGGACAAACAATCTAGAATGGCGAAACAAATTTCATGAGGGAAATGTGTTTAATACTACTTTATGCTGTTTTAAATAAACACACAGTTGCAAACGCTCAATATATTTGATTCTGAACGAAAACAATTTTTACACTGAGCCTCGAAAAAAAGTTCAACAAAATGTAAAATTATCATTGATACGATTTGGCCAAAGTGAGTAATTGCTCATGAATTTGATGCTCACTTCAAAAACATGGCGACTTAGCAGTGGGCTGTATTTTTACGTCGAGCGTCGCGAACACATTGATGCACACAAGTTTTTTTTTCTCAGTACGACGGATTGAACTTTGTTTACATTCTCAATTATACGCGGCGGTTGAGGAAATTTCGTGAAATTTGGGGATTTATTGAAGTTTTACGGCGTGTGATTGGAATTAAATCCTTCAGTGAAGAAGTACGAAGGTTTTCCATAGTGAAAATAAGTGCCCGGCGAAGTAAGTCATCCACGGGGGCGGGAAGAAAGTTGTGTT
Organism: Aedes aegypti; assembly: GCF_002204515.2. Lineage (NCBI taxonomy): Eukaryota > Metazoa > Arthropoda > Insecta > Diptera > Culicidae > Aedes > Aedes aegypti. The sequence goes on along the minus strand of NC_035107.1, from coordinate 160,747,500 downwards.
GGAAAGTGGTGTGACTGATGTCGATCGCTAAGCAATTCTCGCAAATCGTGTTCGTCCATGCGATTTCGGTGAAAAAGTGTAAAGTGGATAATTGAACTGAAGTTATTTATCGAAATACAGTAGTTTCATTGCATTTTTTGTGTACAGGTGGACGAATCATAAAAACTTTCACAAAATTACATTTGGAAAATGAATCTATATTGCAGGTTAGTTGAAATATCCGCCGTAGTGAAATATTTTAAGTTTGATACGACGAATAGTAGGTCTTACGACGAAGTAGAACGAAACCCTAATAGAACGGATAATCAAGATTATTTCAGGTTTTTGCCCACAGATTCAATTATTATTTCTTTATTTGAAAGATTTGCAGCCCGAGGCTTACTCATCTCTTAAATTTCTTTAGGAGTCCATTTATTGGTTATTTCCCATGGAATTCCTTCGAGAATTTTCCTAAGGAATTCTTGAAAAAAGGTTTGGGAAATCTCAAGAATGCAACCTGGGTTTTGCTAAATATAATCACATAAATAAACTCATATAATATCAGGAATTCCTTTAAATACGTTTCTATATATTTCTAAGAAAGCCTGAAGTCCTCCAGGATTTTATCCGGTGATTCTTCCATAATTTTCCCTAGGACATCCTCCAAGTCTCCCGACTTCTTCAAAAATTCAACCAGAAATTTCTCCCAAGATGCTTCCAGGGATTTCATACAAAATTGTCCTTCATAATTTCTTTAACATTTTAACTAGGAATTTCTCTAATGATATCTCTAGGAATTACTCAGAGATTTCTTTAGAAATTCCAACAGTAATTCTTTGAAATTGCTCAAGGAAGTCTTCAAAGGTTTGTCCAAGCATTCATCAAGGAATTTTTCCAGGCATTTCTCTATGGAAATGTGCATGAAATTTTTAGAAATTTGAGTAAATGGTAAAAAATTGATGAAACTGATGAAACTTGTGTAAGTTTTTAGGTCGCCCTGAATGAACAAGGGTTACTTGAAGAACTCATGTTTTAGTAGAGTTCCTAGTTAAATTGTTAGGATGATTGAAAAAAAAATAACAATCGAAACTCTGGATAATAACCTGCAGGATAGATTTTTTGAAGGAGCTCCTTTAAAAACTTTTCACATAATCCCTTAAAAATGTGTAGGAATGATCAGAGAGGTTTCTGAAAAAAAAAGCTGCAGTGTCAACTAGTATGGAACCTTAAATAAACTTCTGTAGATACCATGGGATTTTTTTTTAAATTCATTAAGAAAATCTTTGGATGAAATTGTAATCCTTGAATAAAATTCTGAAGAAATTCCTTGAAAAAAAAACCTAGAGGAACCAATGATAGAACACAGCGTCGATTTTTATGAATTCTTTGTAAAGTTCTTAAAAGATTTTCTCGAGGATTACCCCTCGAGGATTTTTTGGAAAAATTGTTTGGAGTTATCGAGGATGAAATAACGTAGAAAATCTTGTCGGGTTTCTAGGAAAAAAAAATCCCTGAAACTTTTTTTTTTTCAAAAACTCTGGAGTTAACATTTGCGGATGTTTTGAAAACAACTTCAGTAAAAATCTTTTCAAGTCGAGTCTAGTACACGACACTGAAGACGGCCTTACAGTTGAGGTCGAAATACACGTATCTGTCAAAGGATACAAACTTTAGTGGAATTAAATGGTATAGGGTAAATTATGTATTTTGGACAGGCTAAGGATATGTCTGGAAACGGCGATCGATTAACTGCATTAGACACAAGTATTTTATTTCGTAATGTTACTTATATGCTTGATGTCTTTTTGTTCTTTGTGTTTCTGGGGAGAAAAAGCTTACAAACTGTAGCATTAGCTACCAAAATAACGTTTTTCAGCGACTTGTCTGTTATACATTTCGGACACCAAATATACATTTTGGACACCCTCATGTGAATATAATTTGGACAGGGGCGTTATCTCAATATCCATAGAATGGTTTCTTAAAAAAAACGGTCATATAATAAAATTTTAAAAGTTCTCATGTGGCCTATGCAATTTTTTCGCTTTTTGGATGTGTATATTAGTGATAATTAATAATTTAATTTAATGCAAGCAAATATCATCAGATCCACGAGAAAACGCCTACAAGTATGCATGCATGTGACATTCCAGTGTATTTCATCAGATGGCCAAATTATATCAACAGAACAAAAACCATAATCTATTTTGGACACCACCTGATTTATGCCTTATATACTCATGTTAAAATTTTAGATGAACTTAGCTTCAACTTTAGACATATTTTATCATATTGCCACTTTTAATTTTTTCTGAATGCCAGTTCCGAGCGCTATTATTGCATTTAATGTATGTTCTTGAAATGCATATCCTCTTGCATTCGTAGGTTTCACAGATGTTCTGTTGATACAATTTACAATTTTGATATTTTTGAAGCCAATTTGTAATTGTTATGAAAATGGTTATCATTAATAAGTAGCGTAGTGTATTGGTAATGCAATACATGATTTCTTGAGCATATATTACTCACCATCTCGTGGGAAATGAGTTTAGAACGACCAGCCTGTCCAAATTATATGCATGTCCAAGTTATATACGTTACCCTAGTACTAAATTCGGTTTTTGAAAAAATACTGTTAGAAAGATGAAACATAATAATACTTTCAGTTGCATTCGGGAGCATTCAACGGGCCAGATATGAGAAGAATCTTTTAAACTTTTTGCGCGCCGTACGTTGGGCAGCCCTGATTTACATGTTATATTTCACTTACCCCATTTATCTACTTGCCCCGCGGTACCTTAGTTCAGTTCGTAACATCCCTTTCCTTGAAATGTAACATCATTTAAAGATAGTCCCTGATATGATCAAAATTCGATTGGCGCCAACAAGTGTATCTGTTAGCGAGTTTAATGCGACACAGATAGTACATAGTTATGCACTTCCAGTAGAGGAGATCATACCGAGTAGTGCACTGTTTTTGTTCAAGCTCTTAATCCTAAATTCTTTTATCTTTTTGCGCCACTCAAGCCATTTACTGACGTCTGGATTTTGCGGGTTACCTCTGTCTTCCAACTGCTGATAGTAAGCTTCCCGCAGTATTTTGAACGCCTGTTTGTTACGGTAGGGCAACTGTGTGACCGGATCAAAGTATCGCGCAGGAAGCCTAGTAATGGCGCAAATCTGACTACGTCGGTCCCGTTTCGTCGCTTTTGGGAAATAACTGTCGAACAAATGATCATCAATGTCGTTATCGAACGTGATAAACGTACGCTCGCATTTTCCTTTTACTTCCACCTTTGTCGATGCCTTTTTGGGTTTCCTCAGTTTACTTAATTGTGAAAAAAGATAGAATAATTGTGGTTGCCTTGAAAACTTTGGTCTTATGGGCACATGCAAAACTTACCTTCTCTCCTTTATTTCCTCCACATCGTCGCATTCCATCCTAGACAAAGATTCCGATGAACCACTTTTGTTCGGTGAAGCCTCTTCTACCAGTGGCATGGTGAACGATTGATACTTGACAATGGGACCAGTGAAAACCCGTTTGGTCGGGCGGGTTTTTTTCTTCTCCAGCTCCATTTTCCGGAATTTCTCTAAAATATGCAATAATACCAAATGAACGAAAAGTTGATACCATGAACGAGCCATGCTCTGTGCACTTATATCTAAGGGTTTTGAAAATTCAACCAGCTGTAATTTATTAATTCATTAATTGCATCATACTATGAAAAAAGTGTTATTTTTTCATTAATTGCATCATACTTGTGAAAAAAGTTATTAAGCATAGACTATTCTGAAATTTTGCCGAATTTCTTTATTATTGTTATTCCTTTACGTGGCGATTATTTTTCTTTGCAAAAGTAAGTTTTCTCATACTAAATCCCATATAAACTTTGGACGGCTGGCACTCAAATATAGTTTCATTGATCGAGCTGAAATTTTGCACAGTTGTTATAGGACCAAAATGCAATCCAAAAAGTGGACTGGTGAGAGAATCTAAATTTTTGTCCCACTCTATTGGCCCAGTGGTGTCCAAGTGGACAGAGTGGCCAACCAAATAAAGCTAAGAAAAAAAAATCAATACAAATCTATGCAAATTACGGAATTTGTAAAAATCGTGATTTTTGCGACCGAAATTACTTACAAAAAAAATTAGCCAAGCCCCGCTTCTAATGATGTTTTAGCTGACTAACGAGATAACAATTTTTTGTTCGGTGAAATAAGGAAAACTGACTGCATGTCAGTCCATTACAGATTTCTGCACGATGTAAAACAAAAATGAATCGTGCTATGTTCATCTCGACATTTTTTTTTTCGGAAAGGTGTTGGAGTGAAAAGCAAAAAGTGAAAGTTTCATTAGGATCGAATCATGTTCTAAACTCCAGGATGTTTTTGATTTGTATGGAAAACGAGTTTGACTTCTCAATCACTTTTCTCAATGTCACATTTTTTTTTAAATGGGACTGACTTGCGATCCACGGCGGTATTCCTCTGACAAATATCAGTTTTCTTGAAGGATTCTGCGATGTTTCCAGTATTTTTAAAGGTTTCTTGCGCAACAATTAGAAAACATATGGAAAAACTCCAGGAGAAATCCGCGGAGAAACTCCTGCATGAAAGCCTGGATTAACTTCTGAATGAATCCTTGGAAGAACTCTAGAGGTGTTGGATGAACTCCTGGAGGACTCCAAGGAGGAATTTGTGAAGGAATTCCTCGAGTCTTGAAGAAATTCTTGAAGGAATCCATAGGAGAACTTCTGAAGAAACTCCTGCATGAAAGCCTGGATTAACTTCTGAATGAATCCTTGAAAGAACTCTAGAAATGTTTGATGAACTCCTGGAGGACTCCAAGGAGGAATTTGTGAAGGAACTCCTCGAGTCTTAAAAAAACTTCTTAAAGAATCGCTAGGGGAACTCTTGAAGAAATTCTTAAAGGAGCTCTTGGAAAAATCCCTGGGTGAACTGCTGGAAAAATCCCTGAATAAACTATTAGATGAATCCTTGGAAAAACTCTTGGAGCACTTCAGGTAAAGACTCCCAACGAATTCTCTGAAGGAACCCCTGAAGAAATTCCTGAAGGAACTCCTAGAGGAATCGCTGAAGGAACTCCTGGGAGAAAGCCAGGAGGAACTCCTGGAATAATCCCTGACGAAACTTTTTTGGGAACCCTGAAATAATGTCTTACACCCTGAAGAAACTTCTATAGGTATTCTTGCAGAAAGTCCTAAAGGAATTTTCAGATGAACTCCTGAGGAATACCTGACAGATTTTCTTGATGAAACTCCGGAGGAACACTAGGAGAAATGCCTTAGAGGGATCCTCAAAGGAATCTTTACATATACCACGTCCTGCATATATCATTCTAGCCACTGTTATAAAATCACCCCTAGAGATCTGGAGGAAAAAAAACTTATAGAAGAATCCGTGAAGCAATCTCTACGGATACCCTATAGGATTCTACGTCACTAGCACAAATAGCACTAGCCCAAAAGTCACTTGCCCGAATGCCAGTAGTCCGAATGTAACATTAGCCCGAATGTCACTAACCCAGATGATGAACATAGTATATTTTTCGTGAATTTGGAGTTTTAATTTTATCACTGATTTTTCTTTCTTTTAACCAGCGACTATTATTTAAAGACTTATCACCTTAAAGACTTTTGGCGCCATGAGCAACTAAAAAGCCAGCTTAATTAATTCCTTCATTGAAACATATACTGTTCTTTCATATTATATTGCTGTAACAATATTGGAATTTTAGCTTTTCATATTCGAGCTAATGGTATTCGGACAAGTGTCATTCAGGCTACTGTCATACTGAGGCCCCTGAAGAAGTCCTTAAAAAAAGCTCATGGAGAAATCCCCAAAGAAACTTCTGAATGAATCCATGGATCAAATTCTGGAGGAATCCCTGAAGTAACTACTAAAAAAATAAAAAAACATCTCTGGTAGAATCCGTGGAGAAACTTCTGAGGAAACCCTGGATGAACTCGTCGGGAAATTTTTAAAACGATTCTAGAAGGAAGCCCTTAACAAATTACTGGAGGAATTTCTAAAACAATCATTGAATGAACTTCTTCTGGATCCCTTAAGGAGCTCTTGCAGGAATTCCTGAAGGAACTGCTGATGGAATACCTTGTGGAACTTTCAGAGGAATTTCAGTAAAAACTCCTGGAAAAAATCTCAAAAGGATCTCCTAGAGAAATTTCTGGAAGAATCATTAAAAAAAAACATCGGAAGCACTCTCTGAAGGAACTTCTGGAGAGACTTTCAAAGGAAACCCTAGGGGAGTTCCTGGAGAAATAATTCCTGAAAAAAAAACACTAAATCCTCAACTATTTTTGACTTACTTACGAAAAGTTCAACTTTCCAAAATATTACCAACAGCAATAAAGAAGGAGAACCCATGTTATATTCTAATGAACGCTCATACTTTGTAGAATCTGCATTCATTCATGTACCATTTAAATAAAATTCATCCAAACAATTTCAAATCCTTTTAAACGATTGGCGCAATTTTCATGACTCAGATTAAAAATCGTTTTTCCCCTTTGATAGATATATATTGACATACCTAGCGACTTCAGATTCTCTTTCTCGGTAATTTCGGCCTCCTCCAGCAGCTCCTCCTGGGTGGGAATATATTCCTCCACTTTGACCACCTTCGGTTTAAGCTTTTCAGCCTCGACCCGTTGCTTCATACGGATTTGGGTGGCGGCCGTTTTTGCAGCTGTCGATTTACGGAAGGACTTCCGACCCGAATCTAACACCGTAAAAGTGCTCTTCTCTTTCTTCTTGGGAGACTTTTGCCGCTCGGATTTGTGTTTTGCTTCCTTGGCTGCCTTTACGGGGGATTTCTTCTTAACCGGTTCTTTGTACGCTTTGGTGACGACCTTTTTCTTTCTCTTTGGCGCTTCCTCCTCCTGATCTGAGACCGGTTCATCGTTCTCGTCGATACTGAAGTCCGAATCGACAATGTCTTCTTCGTCGTCATTCTTCTGGCTAAAAGTTAAAAACCCTGAAATTTAATCGTAACTGCAACGAAAGGAAACTGAGAAACTTACACATAATCCCGGTCGTCTGCCGTTTCGTTAAATCCTCCGTAAGATGTTTTGTAAAATTCGTCCTCCTCCTCTTCGTCCAGAAGTTTAGCAATGCGATTTCCCGCATTCGAACGGCGTTCCCTGTTGGCTGCCATGGTAAACTACTTTGCCACTAAATCATGCACTTTGCTAGCCAAAATAAAATTATCCTGAATAATAATCGAATGCGGAAATAGGAATAAAATTTTGGAACTGATCACTAATGTCGTTTTTCTTTATTTGCACCGCCTGCACCGTTTTCCCACCGGTGTAGCAAAAGTTGCACCCAAACCGTTCTTTTATTCCGCAGGTAGCACACCGTTTTTACACTCGATTGCCACCGGTGCAGAAAATCCTACACCCTGATCGAGCTGGGTGTAGCAGGTAATGCACTCTTTTTACCAATACATGTATGGTTCTTAACTGTCAGTGGTGTTCTTGTTTTGGTAGATTTTGTTGTTTTCGGTAATGCGTAGTATGCACCTGAAACGTAAAGCGCTCAAGTAAAATTTCTCTTTTTTACCAAAGTAATTTTGACAGCTGATCCAGTATCAGCGAAGTGTCACTTTTACTTGCGGAATAATTGAGCGGCACATTTTTCCGTAAGGAAAAGTGACAGCTCCATTTGATTTGTACAGCAGGCGTTACCGACGTTATGAAATCAGCTCTACTTCTCAGCAGCGTACAGCTCAAGTAATTTCGGTAGCAGAATCATTCCTTGACCGTTTCTTGTCCTATCCTTTTGCACAGTACTTATGATCAGCGTACCGGCCATAACGAACAAGCAAGATCTTCATTTGCGCTCATTTTCGACTACGCAGATAAAATGTATTTATTTCGAAATTGAATATTCTTAGAATTTACTAATGCTACAATAAATACAGGTTTTATAAGAATAATAAGATATACTGAGTATGTTTCATCAGTAGAAGCTTTTACGGCTTATATTAAAAAAGGAAGGCTTCTCTCAGATGTTTGGATTGCATGTAACCAGTACTACAGTAATACATTAAAAACACTTTAGTTCGGTCAAATTTTCCGAAATTTGCTCATGGATGCCAACAAAATAGAATAAGCAGCGGCTGGAGCTGTATGTTCGCGTATCTTAAGCACGGAATTCAAAATCTCTGGTTCTATGTTTTTCAAAAATATTGACGAGTAATCGACATTGATTTTCCAATAGAATTAAATTCTAATGATGATTGATTTCCGTTGCTCTCTTCGCCTTATTACAAAAAAAATCAGCTTTTGCATCGTGAGCTAGAAACATTGCGGAAGTATGAGTTTTGGCGAAATTATTAGCCAGTGAGAGGATCGATGAAATTAAATAAGTCCTTACAGTATTGAAATATGAAAATTCTGATTTTTTTAGCATATATTCATGGTATCAATTCTCAGGAAAAATAAATTAATGTTTATATGCCAAACATTTATTTAAACATTTTACATTCAGCCATGGTTGTAAACACCATTAACAAACTATCCAAAACCCGAACGAATCTAATGTTTCCGAATCCCTTACAGCAAATCATGAATAACAGAAACAGCTGTTCTATCTGTTTGAAGAATGACATTTTGTTTTGATTGACGCCTTCACTAATACTATCATACGCTGTCAAAATATTGCACCGAAACCGTTCTATTTTCCGGTGTCAATTGTTACACTCGCACGGTGCACCGTCGGGAATAATCGAAAACGACATAATAAACAAAACAAAGCCGACGACGCGAACAACTGTCAAACTTACACTGAGCCAAATTTCGATTGTAATTTCGAATGATTTGGAGATAGTGTAAACGCTGCTGAACAGACAGATCGATGTTATGAGCAGGGATGCCAGGTTGGAAGACATTTGAGTAGTGTGGAAGACGGAAGATTTTTGGAAGACTTTTCAGAATTTGTGAAGACATTTGGAAGACAATTTTAAATTATTGGCATTTTTACAATTCCTAGATTAAAAAAAAAACATGTGAGTTGGAAAATACAGAAACGCCTCTATAAGATTTTTGCACGCCTTACTCCATCTTCAGCTATCCCTCTCCGAATTCCATTGATTTATTTGGATATTGGTCTGAGAATTCAGTCAAGGATTCTTCCAGAGTTTCTTCCATAAACTCTTACAGAGATTTGGAAAGACATTCTAGTAATGCATTTAAATATTATTCCAGAGATTCATCAAAGGTATTCAGGGATTCCTACAATGTTTTTTTTTTCTTAAATCTGTTTCAGTGATTCTCGTGTATTTATTTTACGAATTCATAAAAAATATACAGATTTTTATATGATTTTTCCTGAGATTGCTACAATCTTTGCTTCTGAAATTATCCCAGAGACTTTCGGGATCCGCTAAAAAATAGGGGTTTCTTAATTCTGAGCCACACAGCTCAAACTTCATTTCTCAGATTCATCAATTCGTTCAAGAATTGGATTTCCTTCAATCTGATCCATCCGCATCAGTCGTAATCTCTCATATTCGCCAATCCTCTCAAGAATTGAAATTTCTTCAATCTGATCCACCAAGATCATGCGTCATCTCTCAGATTTACCAATCCGCTAAAATATAAGAGTTTCTTAATTCTGAGCCACACGGATCAAACTTCATTTCTCAGATTCATCAATTCGTTCAAGAATTGGATTTCCTTCAATCTGATCCATCCACATCAGTCGTAATCTCTCATATTCGCCAATCCTCTCAAGAATTGAAATTTCTTCAATCTGATCCACCCGGATCATGCGTCATCTCTCAGATTTACCAATCCGCTAAAAAATAGGGGTTTCTTAATTCTGAGCCACACAGCTCAAACTTCATTTCTCAGATTCATCAATTCGTTCAAGAATTGGATTTCCTTCAATCTGATCCATCCGCATCAGTCGTAATCTCTCATATTCGCCAATCCTCTCAAGAATTGAAATTTCTTCAATCTGATCCACCAAGATCATGCGTCATCTCTCAGATTTACCAATCCGCTAAAATATAAGAGTTTCTTAATTCTGAGCCACACGGATCAAACTTCATTTCTCAGATTCATCAATTCGTTCAAGAATTGGATTTCCTTCAATCTGATCCATCCGCATCAGTCGTAATCTCTCATATTCGCCAATCCTCTCAAGAATTGAAATTTCTTCAATCTGATCCACCAAGATCATGCGTCATCTCTCAGATTTACCAATCCGCTAAAATATAAGAGTTTCTTAATTCTGAGCCACACGGATCAAACTTCATTTCTCAGATTCATCAATTCGTTCAAGAATTGGATTTCCTTCAATCTGATCCATCCACATCAGTCGTAATCTCTCATATTCGCCAATCCTCTCAAGAATTGAAATTTCTTCAATCTGATCCACCCGGATCATGCGTCATCTCTCAGATTTACCAATCCGCTAAAAAATAGGGGTTTCTTAATTCTGAGCCACACAGCTCAAACTTCATTTCTCAGATTCATCAATTCGTTCAAGAATTGGATTTCCTTCAATCTGATCCATCCGCATCAGTCGTAATCTCTCATATTCGCCAATCCTCTCAAGAATTGAAATTTCTTCAATCTGATCCACCAAGATCATGCGTCATCTCTCAGATTTACCAATCCGCTAAAATATAAGAGTTTCTTAATTCTGAGCCACACGGATCAAACTTCATTTCTCAGATTCATCAATTCGTTCAAGAATTGGATTTCCTTCAATCTGATCCATCCACATCAGTCGTAATCTCTCATATTCGCCAATCCTCTCAAGAATTGAAATTTCTTCAATCTGATCCACCCGGATCATGCGTCATCTCTCAGATTTACCAATCCGCTAAAAAATAGGGGTTTCTTAATTCTGAGCCACACAGCTCAAACTTCATTTCTCAGATTCATCAATTCGTTCAAGAATTGGATTTCCTTCAATCTGATCCATCCGCATCAGTCGTAATCTCTCATATTCGCCAATCCTCTCAAGAATTGAAATTTCTTCAATCTGATCCACCAAGATCATGCGTCATCTCTCAGATTTACCAATCCGCTAAAATATAAGAGTTTCTTAATTCTGAGCCACACGGATCAAACTTCATTTCTCAGATTCATCAATTCGTTCAAGAATTGGATTTCCTTCAATCTGATCCATCCGCATCAGTCGTAATCTCTCATATTCGCCAATCCTCTCAAGAATTGAAATTTCTTCAATCTGATCCACCCGGATCATGCGTCATCTCTCAGATTTACCAATCCGCTAAAAAATAAGGATTTCTTAATTCTGAGGCACACGGATCAAACTTCATTTCTCAGATTCATCAATTCTCTCAAGAATTGGATTTCCTTCAATCTGATCCATCCGCATCAGTCGTCATCTCTCACATTCGCTAATCTTCTCAACAATTGAAATTTCTTCAATCTGATCCACCCGGATCATGCGTCATCTCTCAAATTCACCAATCCGCTAAAATATAAGAGTTTCTTAATTCTGAGCCACACGGATCAATCTTCATTTCTCAGATTCATCAATTCTCTCATGAATTGGATTTCCTTTAATCTGATCCATCCGCATCAGTCGTCATCTCTCATATTCGCCAATCCTCTCAAGAATTGAAATTTCTTCAATCTGATCCAATAAGGGTTTCTTAATTCTGAGCCACACGGCTCAAACTTCATTTCTCAAATTCATCAATTCGTTCAAGATTTGGATTTCCTTCAATCTGATCCACCCGCGTCAGTCGTCATCTCTCATTTTTGCTAATCCTCTCAAGAATTGAAATTTCTTCAATCTGATCCACCCGGATCATGCGTCATCTCTCAGATTTACCAATCCGCTAAAAATAAGGGATTCTTAATTCTGAGCCACTCGGATCAAACTTCATTTCTCAGATTCATCAATTCGTTCAAGAATTGGATTTCCTTCAATCTGATCCATCCGCATCAGTCGTCATCTCTCACATTCGCTAATCTTCTCAACAATTGAAATTTCTTCAATCTGATCCACCCGGATCATGCGTCATCTCTCAAATTCACCAATCCGCTAAAATATAAGAGTTTCTTAATTCTGAGCCACACGGATCAAACTTCATTTCTCAGATTCATCAATTCTCTCATGAATTGGATTTCCTTTAATCTGATCCATCCGCATCAGTCGTCATCTCTCACATTCGCCAATCCTCTTAAGAATTGAAATTTCTTCAATCTGATCCACCCGGATCATGCGTCATCTCTCAGATTTACCAATCCGCTAAAAATAAGGGTTTCTTAATTCTGAGCCACTCGGATCAAACTTCATTTCTCAGATTCATCAATTCGTTCAATAATTGGATTTCCTTCAATCTGATCCATCCGCATCAGTCGTCATCTCTCATATTCGCCAATCCTCTTAAGAATTGAAATTTCTTCAATCTGATCCACCCGGATCATGCGTCATCTCTCAGATTTACCAATCCGCTAAAAATAAGGGTTTCTTAATTCTGAGCCACCCGGATCAAACGTCATTTCTCAGATTTACCAATCCGCTCAAAAATAGGGTTTCCTTTAATCTGATCCACTCGGATCAAGTGTCATCTCTCAGACACACCAATTCTCTCAAGAATTTGATTTCCTTCATTTGATCCACCCGGATCAAACATCAGCTCTTAGACGCACCAATTCTCTCATGAATTGTATTTCTTTCATCTGATCCACTCGGATCAAATATCATCTCTCAGACGCACCAATTCTCTCAAGAATTGGATTTCCTTCATCTGATCCACCCGGATCAAACGTCATCTCTCAGACGCACCAATTCGGTCATCTCTCAGACGCGCCAATTCGGTCAAGAATTCGATTTCTTTTATCTGATCCACCCGGATCAAACGTCCTTTCTCAGACGCACAAATTCTCTCAAGAATTGAATTTCCTTCATCTGATCCACCCGGATCAAACGTCATCTCTCAGACGCACCAATTCTCTCAAGAATTGGATTTCCTTCATCTGATCCACCCGGATCAAACGTCATCTCTCAGACGCACCAATTCGGTCATCTCTCAGACGCGCCAATTCGGTCAAGAATTCGATTTCTTTTATCTGATCCACCCGGATCAAACGTCATCTCTCAGACGCACCAATTCTCTCAAGAATTGGATTTCCTTCATCTGATCCACCCGGATCAAACGTCATCTCTCAGACGCACCAATTCTCTCAAGAATTGGATTTCCTTTAATCTGATCCATCCGCATCAGTCGTCATCTCTCAAATTCGCCAATCCTCTCAAGAATTGAAATTTCTTCAATCTGATCCACCAAGATCATGCGTCATCTCTCAGATTTACCAATCCGCTAAAATATAAGAGTTTCTTAATTCTGAGCCACACGGATCAAACTTCATTTCTCAGATTCATCAATTCGTTCAAGAATTGGATTTCCTTCAATCTGATCCATCCACATCAGTCGTAATCTCTCATATTCGCCAATCCTCTCAAGAATTGAAATTTCTTCAATCTGATCCACCCGGATCATGCGTCATCTCTCAGATTTACCAATCCGCTAAAAAATAGGGGTTTCTTAATTCTGAGCCACACAGCTCAAACTTCATTTCTCAGATTCATCAATTCGTTCAAGAATTGGATTTCCTTCAATCTGATCCATCCGCATCAGTCGTAATCTCTCATACGCACCAATTCTCTCAAGAATTGGATTTCCTTCATCATCCGGATCAAACGTCCTCTCTCAGATGCACCAATTCTCTCAAGAATTGGATTTCCTTCATCTGATCCACCCGGATCAAACGTCATCTCTCAGACGCACCAATTCTCTCAAGAATTGGATTTCCTTCATCATCCGGATCAAACGTCCTCTCTCAGATGCACCAATTCTCTCAAGAATTGGATTTCCTTCATCTGATCCACCCGGATCAAACGTCATCTCTCAGACGCACCAATTCGGTCAAGAATTCCATTTCTTTTATCTGATCCACCCGGATCAAACGTCCTTTCTCAGACGCACCAATTCTCTCAAGAATTTGATTTCCTTCATCTGACATCGGTCAAGAATTCGATTTCTTTTATCTGATTCACCCGGATCAAACGTCCTCTCTCAGACGCACCAATTCTCTCAAGAATTGGATTTCCTTCATCTGATCCACCCGGATCAAACGTCATCTCTCAGACGCACCAATTTTCTCAAGAATTGGATTTCCTTCATCTGATCCACCCGGATCAAACGTCCTCTCTCAGACGCACCAATTCTCTCAAGAATTGGATTTCCTTCATCTGATCCACCCGGATCAAACGTCATCTCTCAGACGCACCAATTCTCTCAAGAATTGGATTTCATTCATCTGATCCACCCGGATCAAACGTCATCTCTCAGACGCACCAATTCTCTCAAGAATTGGATTTCCTTCATCTGATCCACCCGGATCAAACGTCATCTCTCAGACGCACCAATTCGGTCAAGAATTCCATTTCTTTTATCTGATCCACCCGGATCAAACGTCCTTTCTCAGACGCACCAATTCTCTCAAGAATTTGATTTCCTTCATCTGACATCGGTCAAGAATTCGATTTCTTTTATCTGATTCACCCGGATCAAACGTCCTCTCTCAGACGCACCAATTCTCTCAAGAATTGGATTTCCTTCATCTGATCCACCCGGATCAAACGTCATCTCTCAGACGCACCAATTCGGTCAAGAATTCGATTTCTTTTATCTGATCCACCCGGATCAAACGTCCACTCTCAGACGCACCAATTCTCTCAAGAGTTGGATTTTCTTCATCTGATCCACCCGGATCAAACGTCATCTCTCAGACGCACCAATTCGGTCAAGAATTCGATTTCTTTTATCTGATCCACCCGGATCAAACGTCCACTCTCAGACGCACCAATTCTCTCAAGAGTTGGATTTTCTTCATCTGATCCACCCGGATCAAACGTCAAAAAATATCAAGATGTTATTTTGCGTTCTTGGAGGGATTCGCGTATCATTCAACAACATTAAAAGCTGATTTTTATTATAACCATTGGATAGAGCTTACCAGGTTTCAGAAGTATTTATCAGGAATCAAAATCAGAAATAATCAACAACTTAATTAAACAGATTTTCATTTATTTGATCTGTTGATCCTTAAGCATAAAAACTGATTTTTTTTTTATGCGTCCTTGAGAGAGCTTATCGGGAAAATACTCAACAACTAGACAACACATTTTAATTTATATGATCTATCAACAAACAACAAATTTTTAATGTATTCATGGAGGGAGCTTACCAGGCTCCAGAAATATCCATCAGGCATCAATATCAGAAAATACTGAACAACTAGACAACAAATTTTCATTTATACGATCTTTCAATCAACATACATCAAAACTGATTTTCTAATGCATTCTTTGAGGGAGCTTATCAGGCTCCAGAAATATCCTAAAGACATCCAAATCAGTAAGTATCTATCAAGTTTGTTGGAGAGCAGGTACATCACACACCCTGCAGTGGAGATGTCGATGGGTAAGAATTGTAGAGGTAGTATTTTTAGTGAATGAATTGTAGAGATCTTTACCCAGACATGAAATAAAAGAGAGGAGCAGGCTGGTAGCGATATCAGTCAGTAGCCTGCGGTGTGGAGCGAATAGCCTTGTTGTTGTAGTCGTTTTTATTTCAACAGGTTATGGGCCCGAAACGCCTGGAGGATGCTGAGGCAGCTTCAATGAGGGACCACGAGGAAGCACCTGGACGAGGAGACATGGCCTAGACGAGGAGGCAGAATCTCGGTGAGGAGATAGAGCCTGGACGGAAGGTGGAGTCTGGATGGGAGGTGGCTTGGACGAGGGGCCCAAGAGTTGGAGGCCAAGATGCTGAGAACGAGGCTGATGGTGCGGATGCTGGCTGATCAGACGACGAGCTTGGAAGAGCTGGAGGAACTCGAGAGTCAGGAGGAGCTTGGAGGACGGCGCGGTTGACCTAGAGGACGATGGTGCAGCTGGCCAGAAGAAGCTCGACTAGGAGGAGTTCGGTAGCTGGAGCTCGGTGCCAGGAGGAGCTTAGTGGTCAAGAGAGCTCGGTGGCAGATGGCGGTTTGAAGGTTGTTTGATGAGGAGGAGTGTTGGAGAGCAGGTACATCACACACCCTGCAGTGGAGATGTCGATGGGTAAGAATTGTAGAGGTAGTATTTTTAGTGAATGAATTGTAGAGATCTTTACCCAGACATGAAATAAAAGAGAGGAGCTGGCTGGTAGCGATATCAGTCAGTAGCCTGCGGTGTGGAGCGAATAGCCTTGTTGTGTTGTAGTCGTTTTTATTTCAACAAAGTTAACAACAGGTTTTCAGTTATATGTTATATCAATTAACAACGTCAACAGTTGAACTCTTTCTGCCTTTTTTATGCATTCTTGGATGGAGCTTACCAGGCTCCAGAAGTATCCATCAGGCATCAAAATCAAAAAATACTCAACATCTTAACAACAGATTTTCATTTATACCATCTATTAATCCATAACCATCAAAACTGATTTTTTTAATGCATTCTTAGAGGGAGCTTGTCAGGCTCTAGATGTATCCATAAGGCATCAAAATCAGGAAAAAAAAATCGAGTTAACAAAACAAAATTCATTTATATGTTCTATTGTTCAACAAACATCAAAAGCTGATTTTTTAAATGCACTTTGGAGGGAGCTTACCAGGCTCCAGAAGTATCCATCAGGCATCAAAATCAGAAAATACTCAACGACTTAACAACAGATTTTCATTTATATTTTCTATCCATCAACAACATCAAAAAACGTGTTTTATGTATTCTTTGTTTCAACATACCATACTTCAGAAGCATCCATCACACATCTAAACGGGAAAATACTCAACAACTAGACAACACATTTCAATTTATATGATCTATCAACAAACAACATATCTTTATGTATTCATGGAGAAAGCTACCAGGCTCCATAACTATTCTTAAGGTATCAAAATCAGTAAGTATCTATCAACTTAACAACAGGTTTTCATTTATATGTTATATCAATCAACAACGTCAACAGTTGAACTCTTTCTGCTTTTTTTTTTAAGCCTACTTGGAAGGAGCTTATCAGGCTCCAGAAGTATCCATCAGGCATCAAAATCAGAAAATACTCAACAACTTAAAAACAGATTTTCATTCATATGTTCTATCCATCAACAAACATCAAGAGACGATTTATGTATTCTTTGTTTTTACTTACCATACTTCAGAAGCATCGATCAGATATCGAAACGGGAAAATACTTAACAACTAGACAACACATTTTAATTTATAAGATCTATCAACAAACAACAAATTTTTAATGTATTCATGGAGGGAGCTTACCAGGCTCCAGAAATATCCATCAGGCATCAATATCAGAAAATACTGAACAACTTAACAACAAATTTTCATTTATACGATCTTTCAATCAACATACAACCTGATACCTAACTGATTTTCTTATGCATTCTTTGAGGGAGCTTATCAGGCTCCAGAAATATCCTAAAGGCATCAAAATCAGTAAGTATCTATCAAGTTAACAACAGGTTTTCATTTATATGTTATATCAATTAACAACGTCAACAGTTGAACTCTTTCTGCCTTTTTTATGCATTCTTGGATGGAGCTTACCAGGCTCCAGAAGAATCCATCAGGCATCAAAATCAGAAAATACACAACATCTTAACAACAGATTTTCATTTATACCATCTATCAATCCATAACCATCAAAACTGATTTTTTAATGCATTCTTAGAGGGAGCTTGTCAGGCTCTAGATGTATCCATAAGGTAAAAAAATCAGGAAAAAAAAATCAAGTTAACAAACAAAATTCATTTATATGTTCTATTATTCAACAAACATCAAAAGCTGATTTTTAAATGCACTTTGGAGGAAGCTTACAAGGCTCCAGAAGTATCCATCAGGCATCAAACTCAGAAAATACTCATCAACTTAACAACAGATTTTCATTCATATCATCTATCAATCAATAATCATCAAAACTGATTTTTTTAATGCATTCTTAGAGGGAGATTGTCAGGCTCTAGATGTATCCATAAGGCATCAAAATCAGGAAAAAAAATCAAGTTAACAAAACAAAATTCATTTATATGTTCTATTATTCAACAAACATCAAAAGCTGATTTTTTAAATGCATTTTGGAGGGAGCATATCAGATCATCGAAACGGGAAAATACTTAGCAACTAGACAACACATTTTAATTTATATGATCTATCAACAAACAACAAATTTTTAATGTATTCATGGATGGAGCTTACCAGGCTCCAGAAATATCCATCAGGCATCAAAATCTGAAAATACTGAACAACTTAACAACAAATTTTCATTTATACGATCTTTCAGTCAACATACATCAAAACTGATTTTCTTATGCATTCTTTGAGGGAGCTTATCAGGCTCCAGAAATATCCTAAAGGCATCAAAATCAGTAAGTATCTATCAAGTTAACAACAGGTTTTCATTTATATGTTATATCAATTAACAACGTCAACAGTTGAACTCTTTCTGCCTTTTTTTATGCATTCTTGGATGAAGCTTACCAGGCTCCAGAAGTATCCATCAGGCATCAAAATCAGAAAATACTCAACATCTTAACAACAGATTTTCATTTATACCATCTATCAATCCATAACCATCAAAACTGATTTTTAATGCATTCTTAGAGGGAGCTTGTCAGGCTCTAGATGTATCCATAAGGCAAAAAAATCAAGTTTACAAAACAAAATTCATTTATATGTTCTATTATTCAACAAACATCAAAAGCTGATTTTTTAAATGCACTTTGGAGGAAGCTTACCAGGCTCCAGAAGTATCCATCAGGCATCAAAATCAGAAAATACTCAACAACTTAACAACAGTTTTTCATTCATATCATCTATCAATCAATAACCATCAAAACTGATTTGTTAATGCATTCTTGGAGGGGGCTTTTCAGGTTCTAGATGTAGCCATAATGCATCAATATCAGGAAAAAAAAGTCAAGTTAACAAACAAAATTCATTTATATATTCTATCATTCACCAAAAATCAAAAGCTGATTTTTAATGCATTTTGGAGGGAGCTTACCAGGCTCCAGAAGTATCATCAGGTATCAGATTTATCAAATACTCAACAATTTCCCAAAAGTTTTTATTCAATTTATATCTTCAAGCAATCAAAAAGATCAATAACTGATTTTTTTTTATGTTTCTTGGAGGGTGCTTACCGAACTCTACAAGTATCAATCAGGCATCAATATAAGAAAGAAAAAATATTTGTATGTTCACCATACATCAAAAGCTTATTATTCTTATGTATTATTGCATGGAACTTAACAGGCTGCAAAAGTATTCATCAGATATCAAATTCAAAAAATAGTTTATTTTTTTTATATATTTCTTTTAATTACCAAAATTCACAAGCAATTTTTAGATAACATTAATTAATCATTGATATTAATATAGATTTATCAATAAGCCGTCAAAATTTTATTTTTCTTTTTCAAGTTTGAAGAGAAAAAAATGCAAGATAATGTTAAACTTTTCTACTGAATACTTTTCTAAATGAAATACTTTAAAATTGTTTGCAATCCTACCATTATATTACAATACAAAATGTCAAATTCAATTCCTGTGAAAGCAAGGAAACAACAGCAGGGGCAAATCCACTATCACAATCAATTCAACTGTTCATTTCCTTACTATATACTTTCATTTTCCGCATCCACAAATTTACTGTTTTGACTCATATCTTCATTGGGAAAATCAAGGTAATGAAATCATTCGTGGCCGAAAGCTAGATCTAATAACCCGGTCAAACAGTCATTCATTTTCGATAGCGATCGATATCGGGATATGGGCTCATTCGCAACCTCAAAATGTTACAGTTCATACAAAATTCAAAATATATTCATACAAAATGCGTTATAAGGGGGCGCGTGTATCAAAAATGATAATTTTTGTTATGAAGTTTGTGAACCAACCCTATGTTTGGGAAGGAAGTTGCTAACAACCCTGTATAACTGCTTTTTTTCTGTCTGTGTATGAGATCAAAATCCTTTCTTTTCCTTTCTTTTCCTCTACATTTCCACTCTCTTATTGTTAGAAAGCTTTCATCTTAGCCGTCTAACACAGAAACCGCAGAACAAAACAACTTTTATCGCAAAGTACAAACATACACGCCATTCCGTCCCCCGTAATCAACATGCATAGAAACCAAAATTAATCCGCTTATCAGTCATTAAATCACTCATCAGTAAACTTTTGAACTCACAAATTCATACCTACCAGTTTGCGCCATTGTAGGATTTCACATAGCCAATAAAACAATGAATTAATATTTAATTATATAAACAGAAGCACTTGTTTATTCATTTTTTTTTTTTTTATTTTTTTTTTTACACTCAAATTTACTCTAATGTCTTCACTCAACAACATCATTCTCAAAACTGAAATCTATCTTCTTTTCTACCCGTACACCAGCGTATCTTCCTCTCCTCGTTCATTCACAACCATATTTCCGTCTCTCTTTTTCTGACTTCTACCCAGGCGTTCAAGGAAGCTCAAGCGGTGTTGCTGGATCGTCTTTTGCAGAATCCTTCTAATCTAATATACACTCTAATAAATTTCCACGTAGATTAATTCAAATTGATTTTATATTTCTTTATTCTTCCTACACTGTCAAGGTTTTTTCCACTGGTTTCTCCGGAAACTTCTTCAGAATTCCTTCAACAATTGTTTGATAATATTTCAAACAATATCTGCAAAAAATATCCTTAATAAATTTCAATGACATTATTTCAGATTTGTTTAAGAGTACTCTTAGATATGTTTCAAAGGAGTCTGTGGAGTATTCTAGATACTTTGGGCTGAAACTAATTGAAACAATTTAAGTGAAAAACCCGCAGAAATATTTTTGCAAGTTCTTAAAACTGTCTGGAGAAATTTTTAAAAGTTTCTTTTTTTTAAGAATTTGTACATCTTTTGTTTATTGATTTTGTAAAATATCATCTTGCTGGAAATCCTTACCAAAATCCTCGGATAAATAGCTCAATGGAATACAGAGAATTTGGGAACGAGATGCTTGGGAACGAATACTAGAGTACATAGCTGATATTCACATGGGAAGTCCTAGAGAAATCCTGAACAACCAGAAGTGAAGGTGTAATAAAAAGTACTTTGAAATTGAAATTTTGTTCCATGAAGTTTATTGCTGATTAAAAAACACACATCTTGGGCAATGCAAAAATAAACAAGTGTGCTTATTAGAAGTATCTTAATTTTTTGAACATTCTCTTCAACATGCATTTTAACAGAATAATTTGACTATGGAACAGTTCTTGAAGATTTCTTGTAGTTCACCAAAATAATAATTCATATTCCAAAGATTTCTATAAAAGTATTTCTAAAAGTTGAAATATAATCTTCAATTATTCATTCTAGAGTTCCACTAGTCATTACTTTGAACATTTCACTAGAGATTCTTAAAACAATTCTTTGGGCATTCCGTCCTGGAATACTATCCATAATTCCACTATGGAATGTTTAGGATTACTTCCAAAGACTTTTCAGAATAAAAAAAAGTATTAACCGTATTAAAATTTGACTCACACTGCACCGAGAATTTCCAGTGAAATAAAGGCAAGTATTCGTTCACAAATCTGTCCACAGATACCACTGGCGATACCTCCATGAATTCTTATAGAAGTTTCTTCAGATTTGTTTGTCTGGAATTCTTCCAATTTCCAACAAATTTTTCCAGCAAATTATGGAGTTTTCTATGAAATTCTACCCAGATTTTAAACAATTAGGGGAAGAGCACCAATTTTCGACCCATTCATACAATTTCGGCTTTATATGAAAGTCCGGAAATCGGCACAGATTTCTTATAGGTTATTATATATTAGTTTCTGTGATGAAAATTTCACTAGATAAAAAACCAGATCTTCATAGATTTTTCAAGAGACTTCTACTAAAACCTTTTTCAGAAAATTTTATGTTGTTTGTATTTTTTTTTGCTGAGGAAAAAGATGTTCAAATACTGGTAATTTTTTGTGTATTTGTCTCGAAGCTTTCCATGAAGTGTTCTTTTATTAGTTACCTCAGATATTCTCGGAAGAGAGTAGTCCTTAGAAAAATGTCTGGTGAAAATCTTTGAGAATCTCTAACGATTTTATTGGATCATGGTATTCCTGAAAAACAAAACCCCTGAAGATAGAAAAAAGACAGAAATTTCAATGAAATTCCTGCTCTGATTCCCATCAAACTCTTTTAAAAATACGTAGAAGATTTTAAAATGAAATATAGTTAAGTCATTCATGTAATTCCAAATATAAAAAGAGCTAGCTTGATTTTTTTTTTGAATGAATTTCATGCATTTCATGCACAAATTATCCAAGTAGGGTACAGAGCTACTTGGGCACTTCCATGATTCACTTTGGCATGGGGGTTTTTCTCGGCCGAATTGTCTGAAACTTCCCCATAAGAAGCACTTCAATGCTATGCATCGCGTTTAAGACAATTGTGGCCGTATATGATCTTAGAAGCTTTCAAAAACCCCACTGCCGAAGTGAATCAAAAGTGCCAAGAATAGGATCCGGCTACCTAATCCTTGAAATCTTGAGAAAAAAACACAATGAAAAATATCAAGAAGTATTGAAACCAGCCCTGTCGTCCTGCTTAGTCGCGCTTAGTCGACGACTAAGAAGCTTTTCTCAGATTTTTTTTAGAATGTTTCACCCGAAGACATAAAATTTAATGTGCGAAATCAACAACAATCTAACGTCCCATAAGATATCAATCGAACTTTCCCACCTGTACCTACCTCCAGAGCGTTTTTTACCCTATTTCATATCGAACTTCATATATAACAGGGGCATATTACCGCCCTGAAGAAAATCAATCGAAAATTACGAGCTGTATCAACGCCCTAGAGTAATTTCACCATATCTATCGGCCTGTAGAACATCGATTGAAAATTAGAGGCTTTACCAACGCCCTAGAGTAATTTGACCTTATTCCACTCCAAGCAGTATAAACGCCCTGGAGTCATTTTATTTTGTCCCATATAGATCCGAAGCATCCTAACGCCCTGTATGACATCAATTAAAAATCCAAGTTTTATCAACGCCTTGTTGTAACTTGACCTCACTTTATGTAGACCAAGTGCATCTTTACGCCCCACATCACTTGAATGTTCCAAGCATTATCAACGCCCTGGAGTAATTAGAACTCATGCCATGTACATCAGCTGCATCTTAACGCCTTGTGGGACAAATGTCAAGATGTATAAACGCCCTTGACTTAATTGATCCTGTCTTACGTAGATCAGGTGCACCTCAATACCCTGCATCGATCGAAATCTTCAATTTGTATCGAGTTGTAGGAGTAATTTGACCTAATCCCATATTGATCAAATACATCTCAACGCCCTGTAGGATATTAATTGAAAATTCAAGCTGTATCAGCGCCCTTGAGTAATGTGACCTAATTTTACGTAGACCAAGTGCATCTTTACACCCTGTAGAACATCAATTGAATATTTCAAGATTTAATAACGCCCTGGAGTGAGTCCTGTGGGACAAATGTCAAGATGTACAAACGCCCTCCACTAATTGACATTGTCATTGGTGCACCTGTATCGATTGAAAATTCCAATCTGTAATGACGCCCTGGAGTAATTTGACCTTGTCTCTCGTAGATCTTAGATCAGGTACATCTCAACGCCCTGTAATATATATTAAAAATTCCAAGCTTTAGCAACGCCGTGGAGTAATTTGGCCTTATTTCACGTAGTTCAAAAACTTCTTAACGCTTTGTATAACATCAATCAATCAAGCTATATCAACGTTCTGAAGTAATTTGACTTTATTCCATATTGATCTTTGCGAGATCTGGAGCATATTTGCGCCCTGTTGAAAATCAATAGAAATTTCTTAGCAGTATCAACGCCCTGGAGGAATTTGACTTTATTCTATGAAGATAGGTGCATCTCAATGCTCTGATTGATGTAATCGAAAATGTCAAGATATATCAATGCTCTGGATATTTTTTTTTTCTTTCTCACGTATATTAGGTACATCTTAAGGTCCTCTAGGATATCAATAGGATATTCTAGCCTTTTCAACTCCCTGTAATAATTCAAGCTTATATTATGTAGCTCATATTAGCGCCCTTTATACCAATAACGCGGGTAGATCACCTTTTCGTGGTGCGTTATGCGGTAAAGTTCTACCAATGAACCTTAGTCCTGACTGCTTCAAACGAAGTAAACAGGATGCTATAGTAATCTAAGGAACCCTATTAGTCCTTGTTACATTTTAAACCTTGTTAAAAGTGACAAGTCTCGGTTTTCCAGAAGGCGAGAATGACCTTGAGACAAGGAAAAAATGAGTCGAAATCAACAAGTTGTTTTCTAATCTTTTATTTATGGTTCTCTAGTTTGAAGAAGTAAGGACTACAGTATGGCCCATAAAAAAATGCGAAAATCGTCATATCATGTTTTATGATAGTTTTTACATAAAAAATGTGAATGAAACTAAATATTATTCATAAGTTGTATTGTTCAATCTATTTAGACTCAGTTTTTCGCTTTGGATATAATTTTTATCTGTTACTTTTACCTAACCAGAAAGGAATTGGAAGCATACCTTCAAATTTTATCATGCGGACGTCGAGTTCAATATCGGTGTGATGAAAGCTTCTAAAACATCAACGATGGCGAGGGATTCTTCACAGGCCTTGTCTCTAGCATACGCCCATATCAAATGATAGAATTGACTTATACCTGGGTAATTGGGCACTTAAACATATTTTCGAAAATACGGCTCATTTTGGAGAGCTTTGATTAAACCTTCGTATAAGTGTGATAAGTGGCTCCATCTTCCTCAAAACCTTTGAGCTAGTATTGATATTAGTTGTCTCTAACCGAAGGAACAAATTCCATTCTCAAAAATCTGATATAGGCCTCCGTATTTATTTTTTATTCAACCTTAACAAAAAATAAAGGCATATCAAACCTATAAGATGCAAATGCCCTCAAAACTATGACCCTGGCAAGATATTCTATTGTGATCATGAAAACCACGTTCTCTAAGAACTCCTCCATCCTCTGATACCAAACAACCTAAAATTTTCAACAATAAAGTGTGATTTTTGAGGGTGGAAAGTTTATCACCAGAGTATACGACAATCAGACGCTGTTTCTAGCTATGGACGGACAAAACCTTTGAACTTAGGCGGCATCCATTTATTACGTAACGCTAAAATTAGAAATTTTCGACCCCCTCCCCCCCCTCCGTAACGCTTTTTGTATGGAAATTTTTAAAATTTTGTATGAGTCGTAACGCTCGAGCCTACCCCTCCCCCCCCTTCGAGCGTTACGTAATTTGTGGATGCCGCCTTATTTGCTTTATTACATTATTTAGGACAGTAAGAAAAACATGACAAAAATTGTCCTGGATAGCGAAGTTGTGCCAGAATATACTACAATAATCAGAAATTACATTCACTATCAAAAACAATGAAAACACGCTTGAGGATGCTTTATTCACGTTCAAACAATTTTCGCATTTTTTTATGGGACATACTGTAGGATTCTGATGCATGGACAATATCGGTGTCACTTCCAGACTTTATCAAGGGATCCGATTTTGACTGATAAAAGGGCGCGCCTGCAGAGAGTGAACCCACCACACCCTTCGAAGGGTTTAAAAAGCGGAACCTTTCAATTAGAATCCTTTCCTGTGATCAAGTTAGGAATGACAACTGTAAAAAAACGAATACTTCATCACTTCTCGATAGTGACAAAGTAACACGACATGCATTATACAAAGGACACGGGATATACTACAATAGATCAAATATTGGTCGCAGTGGTTTATGTTCCGAACAGGAAAAAAACGCCCTTTAGGACATCAATTGAATATATCAAACTGCATTACCTCCCTGGAGTAATTTGACCTTATTCTATGTAGATCAGGTACAACTTAACGATCTGTAGGGCATTCCATTCAATTTCAAGCTGTATCAATGGCCTGGAGTAATTTGACCTTATTCGATCAGATTCATCTCAATGCCCTGTATGGCATCAATCGAAATTGTCAAGCTGTATAGGAATTGATTTTGTTTCATGTAGATCATAGAGTATCAAAATGCCCTCTAATATGGCACCTTACTCCTCCCTTCACTTTCCGCTCCCTCCTCCCACGCTTCTCACAGTGTTTTCGAGAGCGACCACAAAAATGATTATTTGAAGTCACTAACCTTATTGTAGAGGAGTGGTTTCTTAACTGATAGCATTCCATAATGTGTTTTCACAAATTACCAGTTTTTGAATGCAAACACGTAGTTATTGCTGTGCGTGCACTACCGAATCACTTCTTCTTCACGCATCGATATATTTTTTGCTGACTTTTCGGTGCCCGTTCTAAAACTCACTTTAATCGTATTTCTACTCACCGTAGCAATTCAAAAATCTAATGCGATACGTGAAATACTTTGATTTTCCTCGCACCATGCTCCTGGGAGCAATAAATCACTTATATTCGTCAATTTGTGCTCGAAAGCAGCACCAGAACGCGAATTCACTGAGCCAACATTGTTTTTGAATCGGATGCGCCGCTCTCACTGATTGGAAGTGATGTCAGTTTTTATGTTTGAAATTAAAACTGTTTGGATATTCTTACACTTGCTACAACCACGTTTTTTACAATTTCATAATACTCAAAAGGTGTACAATGCCACAAGTGTTTTATGCGTGAGAAAAACAATGTACGATGCTATTTAACAGCAAAAATGGATATAAGATATTATACAGTACAACTGACTGTAGAATTCAAATGCATACTGACTCAACTGCAACTTTCTCCGCTTCTCACGGACGGAGAAGAGAGGAGAAAACTGCCAAAAAAAGTATCTGAGCAATATCAACGCCCTGAAGTAATTTGACCTTATCCTATGAAGATCAGGCATATCTCAACGCCCTGTATGACATTAATTGAAAATTTCAATCTCTATCAATATCCTGTAGTAATTTAACCTAAGTCCACATTAATGAATTGAAACATAACGCCCTGTAAAAATAAATCCAGTTTTTTAATCTGTATCAACGCTCTGAACTGTTTATACTTTGTTTCACGTAGATAAGCTGCATCGCCCTGTAGGAATCCAATTAAATTTTGTTTGCTTTATGACCTTAACTAATGTATATCAAGTGAAGAGCAGTGTTTGGTCCTTTAGTTGCGTCGTCTGCTCTTGCGGGAACGAGCGAAGCAATCAGGATCAATCTTGATTAGCGTATTGTGTATGCCGAGCAATTTAAGGACTGTTCATTTTATAAAGTGGACACTTTGTTTTTGCTATATCTTTTTTATTTATTGATAAAACCGTAATCGGTTTTCTGTGCATCGTTCAACTATTATTCTACAATACTATTAAAATATAAGATCTTAGAAAATGCTTTTGGTTGAAGAGCCAAATAATTTTTCCAAAAACTCCTAAGAAAAGCTGTTCGTCAAAGTTTAACATTATTTTTGCAAAACAAAAATCCTATTTTTTATAAACATATTGTATGTTTGTATCTTTTACTATTCTACAAAAGGTATAGCTTTAAAAAAAATCAACTATATTCCACCATTCTCTGTCATTAGGTAACTTTAGTGATGCACCCATTTATGGCCAAATTTGCTGATACACCATCCTTTCACTCCCAGCAAAAGAGGAAAGTAAAAAGCGTGTTCAAAACTGGTCTGGTTTACTAAATAAACTATATTTGTGCAAACGAGAGCCAAATCGTGCGTTTAACCACAGTCCTAAGCACAAATTTTACTGTTTATGGTAGTTTTACTAAAAAGTCTCATACTTTTAAAATCGTGTACGCATATTTATCGATCTGCAGCAAATTGTAAATGGTTTTCTCAGAAAATTTGAATTGGTAATCTCAGAATAACATATTACAAAAATAAAAGGTGCAAAATGAAGTCGATTTTATTACAGCAGTGTTGCCAATTTTGATGATTGTCAATGTACTTTGAAAGGTCTTCTAAGAATAAAGCAATTGTGTATCTATTGTGCTTTGAATGTCACCTGGGGACTTAATAAGTAACTCTATGAAGGCGTAAGTCATTTTTCATATTAATACTATATTGGGACTTCCGTCAGGATGTACTTTTAACCAAAAAAAATTCTACTCATACCGATCCCCTTCAATTTTAAAATGGTTTTCTCTAAAAATATAGGGAGAAAATGATGTTATTATATCTGTAAAATTGTTGTTCCAAAAATAACTTGATTTTTACCATCAGGCTTCTAGTTGATGATACTTTCGAAGAACAAGCCCTTTTTGAAAATAAAAAATGTAAATTGTCGAATTTTTCAGCTAATTTCTAACATTCATTGATTTTGATAACCTCCAAAATCCGACCGTTCTAATCGTTGTTTCATATTCGTGTGAAATTTAATTAATTTTGGAGAATTTTTATTATCACAACATTGTACAATACTAGTCAAACGATGTGCAGAAAACCGATTGAAATTTCATTGATAAATTAAAAAGATACAGCATGCACAAGGTGTCCACTTTATAAAATGAACAGTCCTTATTTATTATATTGGTGAGTTTTTTCCGTTTTATATGTTGTTTATAATATCTATATTTTGTCTCGTATGATTTTTCCATACTATTTATCAATCGATTGTGCTCATTTTCCTCGAATGTTGTTTCCGCGAATGACAGTTACCCGAATAACCCTTTTCCTCGAATGCCATTTTTCCGAATGATTTGATTCTTTGAGAAGTGGTGCAGCTCATGAAGGTGCAAGAATAGTTCTCAGTGACAGGGTGTGTACCAGTTGACTGGTCCGTTCACTACACTGAAATATAGGAAGTTGTGAAACGGGATATTCGGAGAACAGACATTCAAGAAACTGGCGTTCGAGAGAACAACATTTGGGGAATCAAGAATTAGGGCAAAGTAGCACAATCTTCTAATTAAATGGATATAACTACAGTCGGGTCTCCTATTAAACGCATTCCTATAACGTGCACTCCTATCACGCTTACTCCCATAAGACACACCAGAACGTTATAGAAGACCCAGGGCTTATGGGTCTTCATCACTTTGGAGGTGTTGTTGAATATCTCGTATGCCAAAAGAGATGGCACAGTACGGTCTTCGGCGAAGTTTCAGTGCTAAGTAGGATCTACCTTTAGGAGTTGAGGATCATCCATTTAGTTGAGAACTTGGCCGGTAGGGGCGCTTTTTCTGATTTGCACTATATGAACCACGAGGAATAAGAATGCAAAATTTTGTAACAAATGGTATCTCTATAGATCCTGATGTTTTGGAAGGCTGGTGTCTTCGGAAGAGTTGTTCAGTAGCTCAAGGGCTGACATGCGGTAGTCATGCTGATACGGAATTACGCCCCCAGGCGGCGCTAGTGGGCATGGAATGTTTGTTTTGCGCATAGTTTAGAATGATGGCGTCTTCGGCAAAGTTTCTCAGTATCACAAGGGCTAACATTATTTGAGCCGAGAGTTTCTAGATTTTCACTGAGCTATCCGCGAAACAAAAATTCTTTGCTCACTAGCGCCACCTACTGACACAATTTAGAAACTTTCGGCTCAAATAATGTTAGCCCTTGTGTATTGACGCCCCCCAACCATGTGTCTAATAGGAGACCTGACTGTATATAAAAGCATTTGCCTACAGGGCTGTATGCACTTGATCCCTAATATTCGGTATTTTTTAAGAAATTGTTGATTAAATTATCTCGAGAGATACTTCGATAAAAGCACGTTATCATTAAGGGGCCCAAGATCACTCTAGAAGTTTGATGAAATATAGTATAGTTTAAAGCTGAAAAAATCTTAAACTTATATGTTCTAGAGACAGTGATAAGCTTTATAATCAAATATGTACAAAGAGCAGCATTTTTGTGTTTTTAAATTTGATGAAATTAGTTTGAAAACCATCTGTAATTGATAGTTGGCAACGCCAAGATTCACTAATATTCTAACGTTAAACTATAAAATAAAAATTCATAGCAAAATATATTGAAATCCAGAAAAATGTTGACTTTTTCCATGTTGTTATCTCCTCAACAGTGACGTTTTATGTTTAATTTAAGCCATATATATGGCTGAAAATCGAGCACCTTTCTTTATGTAAAAATAATTCAAACGTTCTAGATGTCCTGCTTTTGGAAAACTCAAGAAAATCCTAATAAACTTAATTTCTTGATTCTTTTTTTAAGAAAAAAAATAACATACATTCCTCTAATGGTGGTAAGCTCCATCGAAGTTAGTACGCCAATCGCGTATTATCCTCGATTTACCATAGTACCATAGTAAAATCGAGGATAATACGCGATTGGCGTACTAACTTCGATGGAGCTTACCACCATTAGAGGAATGTATGTTATTTTTTTTCTTAAAAAAGAATCAAGAAATTAAGTTTATTAGGATTTTCTTGAGTTTTCCAAAAGCAGGACATCTAGAACGTTTGAATTATTTTTACATAAAGAAAGGTGCTCGATTTTTGTTTTGCAAAAAATAATGTTAAACTTTGACGAACAGCTTTTCTTAGGAGTTTTTGGAAAAATTATTTGGCTCTTCAACCAAAAGCATTTTCTAAGATCTTATATTTTAATAGTATTGTAGAATAATAGTTGAACGATGCACAGAAAACCGATTACGGTTTTATCAATAAATAAAAAAGATATAGCAAAAACAAGTACGCCAATCGCGTATTATCCTCGATTTTACCATAGTAAAATCGAGGATAATACGCGATTGGCGTACTAACTTCGATGGAGCTTACCACTATAAGTATGCTTCATATATTACTTTACTTACAAACATAATCAAACATTCGGAACATCGAATGTTAGGAATGAATTTATTTATGTTAATCTTAAAAACTTTTCTTTGCATTCTAGTCAAGACTACATTTTTTTCTGGTCTGACATAACTGAGAATACGCATAATTTTTAGTTAAAAAGTGTTCCGAGTAATGGTTGCGTAATAATCGCTGAAACGCGGTTACCATCGGCATATATAATTAGAATAACAGTTTGCGTCGTATTTTGCTTTTATAAAACTAGAGGAGAAGCATTTTGGTTGACTCAAATTTCTTGACCCTAGCTTGACAGTTTGCAAAAAAGCTCAGTTTTTGATGAATTCTATGTATTTCTTCACGTATCTTCTTTTCATATATTCCCTGTAAGACAAAGCAAATTAAGGGGAAATTTGTAGTCTAATTTAAAATAATGTTGGCGACCATTTTGAATTTGGCTCCATTTTGATTTTTTCAGAAAAACGTGAGAAAAAGCATAGAAAAAACTGAGTTAGAGCAGCTGCAAAAACGGTACAATAATATTTACCGAATCAACGATTTTATAATTAAATGCAAACATCATATTTTGTG
Source organism: Aedes aegypti (assembly GCF_002204515.2). Classification (NCBI taxonomy): domain Eukaryota; kingdom Metazoa; phylum Arthropoda; class Insecta; order Diptera; family Culicidae; genus Aedes; species Aedes aegypti. Next base: position 160,716,086 of record NC_035107.1, on the reverse strand, counting down.
CAATGTCATTTGGTTCTTAGTTCATTAATCAAACAAAAAGAAATACCATACCAAATAATAAAAAAAATCATACAATTCAGTTGTATCGTCAAAATTATGCCTTTGACTTTTGAAGGGTTTTATACGGGCAGAATATTACCAGAAACATGAATGGTCGTTACTCGAAAACTGTTTCATCAACTTTCTTAAATTTTTCACAATTGTGTTTAAGAAGCGAAATGCAATAACAATATATTATTTTAAAAGCGTAATGCTGAACATGAGAAAAATATGTAAATTTGAGGCAGACACAAAAACGTTTACAAATAAACGGATCTATGTGGTTTTTGGATTGACACTAGATGATTCGTTTAACACTGAGTGATAAGTTCTACAAGACTGAGTTTATTTCATGAATTGAGATTTCTATTTAAAGGGCACATCGTAATAGTATTAGTTGTATAACTGAAGAAAATAGTCTCATAGCATATACAGTAGGCATTGTTAAGGTAGATTCAATTGATCAAAGGGCAAAATAACTTTCACGTTTTACATCAGCGAATTTTTCAACCAAATAATGTTTAAGCCCGTGTACTTGATCTCTTCGTTCCATATATTAAAAAATATGGAACACAAACTAAATACGTGCAAATGTATATTGGTTTTCGTTTGTTAGGAATGTATATTACAGTATTTGTGATATTTGTAATTGTTATATAAAAAAATGTTGCTAAGGTTTTTGGATTTCCCTTTATGATCTGTATAGACTGAGAGTTGAAAACCCATAGCAACATAACCTGCATCCCAGTTCATCCCTATATATTGAAATATTTGTGATATTTCTTATGAGACGACATCATCAACGCCTGGGACTAGAAGCGCCTTCTGGGTTATAGCAACGCCCCCCTCAAAAAAGGACGACTAAGAAGCTCAAATTTTACGACGACAGGGCTGATTGAAACCTTCGAAAAATCTGAAGAAATTCTTAGAGTAATTCATAACCTCCGGACTCAAAGGTAAAGGGAGCCTATAGCAGATTTTTGCAAATAATGGAAATGACTAGGTGGGTAGGCGTCGCAAGGGAGCGACAAGATTGAAATTTTATTAGGTGGTGAAAATTGAGCAAGCCATTTTAAAGTCAGTAAGCATCGAAGCGTTCTGTGTTCTACTTAGCTTCTCTAATGGAGTAAGATTGGCTTAAAGCTTTGATCTTTGCTACCAACACAGGCCTGAGCATTTTTACCTGGAATTTCTCCGAAGATTTCCTCCAGGAATTCCTCTGGGGAATTCTTACAGGAATTCCTTCGGAGATATCCAGCTAGAACTCCCCAGTGGATTTTCAATAGCATTTTCTCCTAGAACTTCGTCCAAGATTACCTCTGACTCTGAGGATTTTTTCCATGAATTTCTACGGGGTTTTCCCTCAAGAACTCCTCTGGGAATTTCCTCCAGGAATTTCTTCAGGGATTTTCTCCAGAGATCCATCCGGAGATTTTTTCCCAGCATTCGTCCAGGGATTTCCCCCCAAAAACCTTTGTAGATTTTCTTCAAAAATTCCTCCGGGGATTCGGTTTAGAATTTTTTTCAAAGATTTCCTCCAGCAATTTATACATCCTGGGATTTTGTTTAGGACTTCCTCTGAGGATTTTGTCAAGAATATTTTTTTCAGAGCGTTTCTCCGGAGATTTATTCCAAGAATTCCTCCAGAGATCTCCTCCAGAAATTAACCCCCTAGGGATTTCCTCCAGGAATTCCTCCGAGAATTCCTTTCAAAGATTTCCTCCAGGAATGCCACGGGGGACTTCTCCCAAGAACTCCTCTAGAAAAAGAAATTCCTCCGGAGATTTTTTCCGGTGATTTCGTCCAGTAATTCTTCCGGAGATTTCCTCCAAGGATTCCCCCGGATATTTCCTCCAGATTTTCCTGCTGAGATCACGTCCAGGAATTCCTCCGAGAATTATCTCCAGGATTTCCTCCAGTAATTCCTCTGGAGATTTCAAGGATTCTTCCGGGGATTTCTTTAAGAATTCCTCCGGCGATTTCCGTCATGAATTCCAAAAGCAAATCATCAAGATACTTTCTCCAGAAATTCCCTCAAGCTTTTTTTTTTCAGAAAATTTATCCGGAAATTTCCTCTAGGAATTCCTCTGGGGATTTGCACCACCGGATATGTCTTCAGAATTTCTTCGTAGTTCCTTCAGAATTCACTTCGCAGTTCCTCTAGGAATTCCTTCAGAGTCCTCAAGATTTTTTTTCAGAATACTTGCCGGAAATTCCTTCGGAGGTCCATCTGTAATTTCTTCAAAGTTTGTCCGAGAATTCAATATACTACGGGAATTCCTTTGGAGCTTTACCGAGAACTCCCACGGGTTTTTCCATGGATTTTCATAGAATTCTTTCCGTGTTCCTTCAGAAATTTATCGGATTTCCTCCTTACATTTCTTGGAGCTCCTTCAGGATTTCGTTTGGAGATCCTCCAGGGTATTCTCCAGAGTTCCTCCGGGATTTCCTCCATAGTTCCTTTAGGAATTTCTTCGGAGTTTCTCTTGAAATTATTCCTCAGTTCCTCCTTCTTTGAAGACCCTCCATAAATTTCTTCAGAGTTCCTCATGGAATTTTTTCGGAGTTCTTCATTGGATTTCTCTGAAGTTTCTCCGGGAGTTGCTTCAAATTTCATCCGGGAATTCTTTTGGAGCTCCATCGGGAATTTCTTCGGAATTATTCCGAGCTCCTCTAGTAGTTCTTTGCAAATCCTCCGCAATTTCGCTACGAACTATCCTGAAGTTACTTCAGAAAATTCCTCCGGGTAATCTTCCAGAGTTCCTCATTAAAAATTCAAGAGTTTCCTTGTGGATTACTCTAGACGGTAATTCCTGCGGAGTTTCTCCAGGATTTTGTTTAAAGTTCTTCTCTGTGGATTTCATTATGAAATTCTTCCAGGAATTCCTTAGAGAATTTTTAGGAGAATTTATGCGGGCATTTCCTCCAGGAATTTCTCCGGAGATTTGCACCAGGAATTTCTCCGGTGATTTTTTCCAGAAATTCCTACCAAGATTTCTTCCGGGGATTTCCACCAAGATCTGCTCCGGGGATGTTCTCCAGGAATTCTTCAGGGGATTTCCAATAAAAATTCCTTCGGGGATTTTGTTCAGCAATTCAAGAATAAATTTCTCCGAAGATTATTTCTAAAAATTCTTTCTGAGATTCTTGCAGAAGATTTATCCCGAGATTTCCTCCAGTTATTTTTCTGGGGATTTGCATAAGGAATTTCTCCGGGGATTTTCTCCAGGGACTTCCTCAAGAGATATCATCTAGGAATTCCTTCGGGTATATAGCCCTATAGCTCATCAATGGATTTTCAATAGCATTTTCTCCGGGGATCAAGTCCAGGAATTCTACCGGAGATTTCAAAGATTTCTCCAGAGATATCCCCAAGAACTCCTCTGGTGACTTTCTCCAGCATATCTTCAGGGGCTTTTATCAAGAAATTCCTTCGGCATTCCCTCCAGAAATTCCTCCGCTGATTTCCTCCGGCAATTTCAAAGATTTATTCAAAGATATCATCCAAGAACTCCTCCGGGTATTTTATCCATGAATTTCTCAGGGGAATTCCAATAGCAATACCCCCTGGGATTTCGTTCAGAACTCCGCCTGGAATTTTTTTTTGGAGCTCCGCTGCGATTGCCTCGAAATTCTTCCGGGAATTTCTTTGGAGTTTATCCAGCTACTCCTTTGAAATTCCTTAGGAGCTCCACCGGAAATTCCTAACAAGTTCCTCCACGAATTCCACCATACTTCAATCAGGAGTTTCTCTGTGAGTTGCTCCAATAATCCCACTGGCAGCTCCACCAAGAATTCTACCGAAGTTCGTGCTGGTATTCCGCTAGGTATTTCTACTGGAATACTTCTAGGAATTTTCCTGAATCTCCCCGGGAGTTCTTCCATAAATTTCTCTAGGAGAAACTCCAAAATTTTTTGAGGCTTCCGTTCCCAGGAGTTCCTCGAAAAATGTTATCGGGAGTTCCATCAAGAATTACTAAGTTCGTCTCCTAGGTCATAGTTCATCCGGAAACGATAAGTGCCACCAGGAGTTCCAATATACAAAACGTCAATAATTCCTAAGTCCACCTGAAATTTCAGGATGAATGAACTTTGCCAGGTACTCCTTTGTAAATTTCGCGATATATTTAATGCGCATTCCTCCGGTGGTTACGTTAATTTCTACGGAATTTCCTCCAGGGATTCAGCTTGAATTTTGCTTTTTCAAGCATCACCAACATGTTTGTTTTTTGATCACGTTTGAAATTGATCAGAAAAAAATACAACACCGGTGCATCCGCGGGCGGTTTGTTTTATTTTTACTGGTCCAAATAATTTTGACATATTTGGAGTAAATTTGGACCAAAAAATTGACCACCGTTTATGCTGCCCTTGAGTTACCATGATAATTGAAAAGTTTAAAGTGGAAGACATTGGAAGACATTTTTCCGTGCAATTGGAAGACATTGAAAAAAATCACCTGGCATCCCTGGTTATGAGCCTCTGTACGTGCCATAAATTCTTTTGTTCTCATGAGCCTCTGTACGTGCCATAAATTCTTTTGTTCTCAAAACTTTTACTGTGCGCCGTGTGTTGGTGCTGTCTCGCTCTTTCTCAGGGGAAACTTGAAAACAGGGCGCACAGTAAAAGTCAAACGTTTTATAGCATGCATAGGCTCATGACTTTTACTGTGCGCCGTGTGTTGGTGCTGTCTCGCTCTCTCTCACGGACAACTTGAAAACAGGGCGCACAGTAAAAGTCAAACATTTTATAGCATGCAGAGGCTCATTTGAATCTAGGGTAACGGTCGTATTTTGGATCGTCTAAGGTGTCGGCCAGGGTAGACGCGTCACGCGAAGCGACGCGAAAATCCTTTGGAGTTTGACATTTCATTATTAATAATTGTTATTCCTTCCCGTGCAATTTTCGCGTCGCTTCGCGTGACGCGTTTACCCTGGCCGACACCTAAGACCAACGCGACTAAGGGTCTGTCTCATTTGGTCTATTGAAATTAATTCGCGCTTAAATTTGACAGTTCGGAAATTATTTCCTCACCAATTTATCAATGAACTGTCAAGTTTAATTGTTGCCTGGTCCAATAGACCATTTCCGTCAAATTTTTTTATTGGCTTATATGCTTCCTGTCATTTTACTGAACAAACTTTCCTAAGAAACCAATGTGTTTTGAAGCCTCTAACTATTCGAAAACAATGAAAAACTGGCGGCACGTTAGTTCTCCCCTCGGTCCCCTACAATTTGTTTCACCTCGAAAAAAATGCGGACCCCTTTTTCTCCTATGGTTTTGCCCCCACGTTGTGGTGAATTTATGATCAGCTGGAGGAACATATGTTTTTTGTTTATGTTTTCATTTATCATAATGGGCTCCGCTGGTTCCGCTACCTCCTTCCTTCACGGTTCCTGAAATCTCCGTTATCACCGCGGAAACCACCTTCACCGCTTCAGCCGGTTATGACTGCACCCGCCGAACACTACACGCAACGCACTGTAACGCAAGGATTGTAGTCAACAGATGTTTTGTGCCGACGAGGATTCACTAAGCCGGAAGCCGGATCTTCGACTTGAAGCAACAACAACCGCTCAAAATTTCCTTGCACGGCTGTTGCTTTCTCTAGGCGGGAATCTTCCGGATCAACAGCCAACTGATAGATTTAGGCATTCGTCGGCATGAACAGCAGAAAAAGTCTCTAATAGAACTACCGGTACCGTAACTGTTGGGAGGATGAGAGATTTGTTTGCGGGATGGGTTCAAATTTTGAATCTGTGGAGCAAAATATATTTTCCTACAGGAAAACTTGAATCGGGTTGGGGTTGAAACTGTGATTCGGGTTGCGCCAGTTCCAACCTGGTTCAAGAACGTTGGTTTGAGTAATTTGAGGGTAGTTTCGTTGGCGCTCCTGTTTGGGGCGCCCTGACCGGGATCACGGTCAGTTTGAGCGTGCACCTGATTTGACGTTTCCAAATGTAAACAAGCATCCCAATGCAGGGGTGGAATCGAAATACTGTTAAAAAATCACCACGCTGATACCCATACACGCAAAAAAATTGTGCGGTAAAAACTACCATGTTAGGGGGTTAACTTAAGCGCTCGCACCTGCAATTTTCAGCAGACCAGAAATGCGCTTGATTCTACCATGCCTGTAGTCGGAATCAGATTGTTGTAAGTTATTTCTGTCAAATGTACCAGTAATGCGGTGGGGTGTACCGTAAACATAGTAAATTGGTCTGAATTTCCATGGTAGTTTCAAGAATGGGCGTAGTCAGCTAAAATAGTTATTTTTACCACAGATTTTTTTCCCGTGTAGGGTTGAACCAACTGTGCCGCATCTCGAATTATTTTTCAAAATGTGGTGAGTATCCATGTTTTCAAAAATTCATAAGAAAATTAGGAGTGCGTATAAACAAAATCGGAAAGCGTTAATATTCATTATAAATGATTGTCTTTCGAAGAAAAATACAAAAACTGGGGGTTAGATCTGACGGAAATGGTCTATTCGCAAACGTCGCCGATTCCAAAAAAATGTGCTAGTTTACACAAAATATCATCAACAAAAATAGAAAAATTGGGTTAATCATTCTTTCATTTACTCCTATGTTTATTTTCTACTCGATTATTGCTAGATTATCGCGTAGTCATCGTGAGCGTAGAATTCTTGGGAGTGTAAATATTATTTTTCTTTCTACACATCAGTGATTCTAGTATGTGATTTTGTCCTACAGACATCGAATTACCATGCAATGACTATTGATATAGTCCAAAATCGTTCCCAACGGAAACCTTTCCGGATTGAAGTGAGAAAAGCGTCTAAATGGCTAATGATACTAACCCCACCCCCACAAAGAACATCCCACTATAAGCGAAGTATGCACTTCAACAGAAAAGTAATCGCCTATCTCGATGCGTGGGAAATTTCTTGCAAGAAATGCTCAAGAAAAGCTTTTTTCTTTGATCGCAGTACGCAGTTGAAAAGAAATGTCAATTCAAATGGAACTCACTGTAGAAAATTTCTTGATCATTTCTTGGGCAGAAATTTTTACTTTTCTTGAGCGAAACAGCATGCCTAGCTATAGGGTGGGGTGAAGAACTAATTGGGACCTTCTTAATTTACTTGGGCATGGGTACTTTTTTAGTCAATGTGTCTAAACTCGGCAATAAGATGCACGTATAGGGTTCGGTCAATTATTACGTAAGCATCTTTTTTGTTTTGTATAGACATTGTAAATATACTTAACTTTCGCTCCTCTATAACAAGATCTTACTTTGATAAACATCTTTCAATCTAAAATTGAATGCATTTAAACAGTTAATTTGTTAATCTTTATTTTAGTGTCTTTGGCGAGTTCACCCTCGGCCTAAACCTTTCCCAGATGTTCAGTTTGGTAGCCCGACTTTTGTCCACATCCACGCTTTCACACTTGAGTAACGTCAGCGGCAGCCCAGTTATGATACTATCTTGCAGATTCAATGATAATGCTATCCTTGTGCTTAGCATCTCCATCGTGATTATTCTCTGCGATGGTAACGTTAAAGTCTAGTTCATCCGGTGACCAACTGTTCGTTTTGGGTAACAATTTCTGTGTGACCGTATCCGAAATGAACATCCTATCTACTGTATTCTGCTGGTAAGTATACACAGTTAAGCCAGTCCATGGGAAGAAGAAAAACTAACGCAGTCCGATGTTGAAAAAGTGGTTCCGTTTCGACCGAGGCGCAATATATCACCCGACTTGTTGTGCCGGTACTGGAAGAGAAAGAACCGTTATAATAAACAGTTATACTCTGACCAGAATCTTTTTCCATAGTTCTACTTACTTGTCTTGGCTTTGAATCTTGGTTCCGACCCAAATTCCGATCACATCTTGAAGAAGGCCGCTGGAAGCTCAGCCCTCTGTGGCCATATCGTAATCTCATAATGATCGATGTGGGAAAATAAATGTACACAACACTATGTTTTGGATTTAGAAAAATAAAGTAAATTCAGAACCTTGGACAACATTCGTGTAGTGGTTGTATAATTATTAATAAGCATAGCATAAGCATAAGCATAGATGACCGTACAATTCGTAGTTGCTACTCCGTGATTGACCAGAACAATCGAAGTTGCACAGGGAATTAATGAATGGGGCTTGGGATTAGCTTACCATTCTTCAATGTGCACAAATCGAGAGCTCAAATTTAAAAGTCAATAACGGCGCCGGCCACGTCCTTACGGTCATCGGGGAATGGAAGGAATGTTAGTGTGACTACCGTTGTTACTAGAGACCGAGATCACCTCTGCATCTCCACGGTTGTCATGGAGAGGATATTGGGTTAGTGGGATAAGGTAAAGATCTGGGAGTCACCAATGTTTGGTGATGCGAGCCATGATATAATCACGCCTAACCGGATTCGCGAAATAATTCGATAATCGCATTAAACGCCGAACAAGTGTTCGTCACTCGCCCACGCAAGAGCAAGCGACGCGATCAATAGATCAAACACTACTAGCGATCCGCGGCGCTTTTTCATTTCTCTGAGCGAACGACGCGCGACAAGTTTGATCCTGCCCCATCGCCCGCCCCCGCAGGAGCAAGCGTCAAGATCGAAGGATCAAACACTACTTACGAACCGATCACTTTTTCACCGCTTCACTACCGACGCGCGACATATTTGATCCTGCCCTCATCACCCGCTCCCGCAGGAGCCAGCGTCAAGGTGGAAGGATCAAACACTACTAACGAACCGATCACTTTTTCACCGCTTCACTACCGACGCGCGACATGTTTGATCCTGCCCTCATCACCCGCCCCAGCAGGAGCAAGTGTCAAGGTCGAAGGATCAAACACTACTCTATTCAAAAGATGTTTTTATTAATGACGAAAACTGAAAATTACATGTATATATTTTAAATTATATGAAACAGGAATAATGCCGACACTTGTAGTGACGAACTATACATAGTTTGTTTGAAAATTACATATGAGTATTACTGTGCATTTTGTCTCGATATGGTACAAGTTTTAAAAAATACGTCAACATTCACAATGTCGAACAATTCAAAAGATAATTTTTAATAACGTATAAAAGAGACAAATATATGTATATTGAAATTGTATAAGAAAAAAACATAATGCCGACACTTATAGTGACGAACCATACAAAGTTTGTTTTAAAATTACTTAAAAGTTACGCTTTCAAGAAAATATGTGTTATCACAAGAATGAAACGAACTCACCAGTTGGTAAACCATCCTCGACTGAACACAAAACTGATACTGACAGCAAAACTTCTTGGCGTCCCGAAAACAAACCGTCTTGCTTGTGCCTTCCAAATACCTACCCAGCAAGACGCTCCAAAACAGAAAAAAAAAAATCTTAGGAGCCGAAAACACGCGCGAAACCGTGAGCCAAATCTATCGGACGACGCAAAACCGAACTGTCCTGCTTGGGCTTCACGAAGCACTACCCAGCAAGACGCTTGAAAACAGGAAAAAAAAAATCTCCGGCGACGAAAACATGCGCGAAAACGTGAGCCAAATCTATCGGACGACGCAAAACCGAACTGTCCTGCTTGGGCTTCACGAAGCACTACCCAGCAAGACGCTTGAAAACAGGAAAAAAAAAAAATCTCCGGCGACGAAAACATGCGCGAAAACGTGAGCCAAATCTATCGGACGACGCAAAACCGAACTGTCCTGCTTGGGCTTCACGAAGCACTACCCAGCAAGACGCTTGAAAACAGGAAAAAAAAAATCTCCGGCGACGAAAACATGCGCGAAACCGTGAGCCAAATCTATAGGACGACGCAAAACTGAACTGTCCTGCTTGGGCTTCACGAAGCACTACCCAGCAAGACGCTTGAAAACAGGGAAAAAAAAAATCTCCGGCGACGAAAACATGCGCGAAACCGTGAGCCAAATTTATCGGACGACGCAAAACTGAACTGTCCTGCTTGGGCTTTACGAAGCACTACCCAGCAAGACGCTTGAAAACAGGAAAAAAGAAAAAATCTCCGGCGACGAAAACATGCGCGAAACCGTGAGCCAAATTTTTCGGACGACGCAAAACTGAACTGTCCTGCTTGGGCTTCACGAAGCACTACCCAGCAAGACGCTTGAAAACAGGAAAAAAAAAAAAAATCTCCGGCGACGAAAACATGCGCGAAAACGTGAGCCAAATCTATCGGACGACGCAAAACCGAACTGTCCTGCTTGGGCTTCACGAAGCACTACCCAGCAAGACGCTTGAAAACAGGAAAAAAAAAAATCTCCGGCGACGAAAACATGCGCGAAACCGTGAGCCAAATCTATCGGACGACGCAAAACTGAACTGTCCTGCTTGGGCTTCACGAAGCACTACCCAGCAAGACGCTTGAAAACAGGGAAAAAAAAAATCTCCGGCGACGAAAACATGCGCGAAACCGTGAGCCAAATTTATCGGACGACGCAAAACTGAACTGTCCTGCTTGGGCTTTACGAAGCACTACCCAGCAAGACGCTTGAAAACAGGAAAAAAGAAAAAATCTCCGGCGACGAAAACATGCGCGAAACCGTGAGCCAAATTTTTCGGACGACGCAAAACTGAACTGTCCTGCTTGGGCTTCACGAAGCACTACCCAGCAAGACGCTTGAAAACAGGAAAAAAAAAAAAATCTCCGGCGACGAAAACATGCGCGAAAACGTGAGCCAAATCTATCGGACGACGCAAAACCGAACTGTCCTGCTTGGGCTTCACGAAGCACTCTGTAGTGGTTGTATAATTATTAATGGTCATTTATTAAAGTCCCTTGTCAAGTTACATACATCATGGACTACTAAGATCCTACATCTCTCCCTTCATTTATAATTCATTTCATAAAATATGTTATGTGCGTAATCCACTTCCAATACCATTTGTTTATCAATCAGTAAGCCGAACTTCCTATTAATTATAGTTTGTTTGAACTTTGATTGTAGCTTGTGTCTGAAAATAAATAAAACGTGAGTCTACAGGAATGTTGAGTTATCATATAATGTTTCATGTTATCCATGTTCTACATTTCCATTTCCTTGTCCGTCTTCAAATTCTCACAATTGCTACTGCATGTGTGCCTTTGTAGTTGTAGTCTATACTTTGTTTTTCTTGCTTCACTCTTCATAAATATGATAATTTCTGACTTGGTATTATCTCTCCTTCTCATATCGTTACAAAGATTTGATTAACAATGTTTTTCATTTGTCTTTTTATTATTTTTCATTATTCTTGAAAGTTTCATTTTTTTTTTCAAATAAGTTTCCGTCACTGTAGAAATAAATTAAAGTTTATATTATTTTTTTTTTAATGCAAATGCTTTTACCCAGCCATTGAGATTCATCCTGAGGATCGCCTCTAGGTCTCAATCGGGTACACGAGATGCATCCCGCAAGGATCGCCTTCGGGTCTCGGAATGTTATAACTCCATCTTTTAAGATGGGTTTCATTATCTCTTGAGAATCATCCTGAGGTTCGCCTCTAGGTCTCATAGAGTTAAATATTTCCCCGCGAGGATCGCCTCCGGATCTCTGCGTACTTCATCCCTTTGTCTGGGTTCCACTATCCTTCCAGATCAGTGTACTTCATCCCAACAACAGGGTTCCGCTTAATCTCAAAGGATCGCCTTTGGATTTTCTGCTCATCTCAAAGGATCGCCTTTGGATGTTTTTTTTTCGTGCTCATCTCAAAGGATCGCCACTAGGATAAGGAACGGCTCTCAATAATTTCAGAGTTAAAGTATCTTGTATAATGCTCATGATTAGAAAATCATTAAGAATTGATCAGTCACATGATAATATTGAAGTGTATCATAAATTCCATTTAGTCTCCTGAGAGATTATCCATTCAAACCAGCCTGAACTACAATTTGGCAGCCAAATGACAGTATGCTAAATTATTTCGTACTTAATTTCAAATATCTACAACAACCAACGTCTTCCAAATTGGATAATATATAATTATTCCTGTAACACTCATGATGTCTGTAGAGCACCATCACTTTTCCACGGGTCAAACGTAAACCAATTCAAATTCGATATTGTTCCGTAGTTATTTTAACTCGTTATCGTGTAAGAACACTGGTACACTTTAATGATTGATCCAATAAACAATCAAATAACTATTGATATACAATAGTTATTTGATTTCTTCTCAATTTCGATTAGTTAGTTAAGGCTGGTTATACCAATTAAGCAATTTCTAATAACTTTTGTGATTTTTTTCATTTTTCCTCCTTCAGAACTTAGAAATAATAAATTCAATCATTTCTTTTCCAAAGCATTTTTTTAGTGTCCTTAAAAATCTAGTAATCTAGTAAAACCTAATAATCTAAACGGCTCTGGTCAATATTTGAATACATTGCATCAGTTTTAAAATGAAATCTAAAATTTAGTTGTGTTCAACTGAAAACCGTATAGAACTAATTCCTGGTTTTAATTAAAATAGAAATCAACACGAGTAACAACTTGAGACAAACTACAATCCAAGTTTGTTTGAGTTTCCTCGAACATCTATTGATGGCATGTATGTAATATGGAATATTACAAAGGTATGAGGACCATACAGACATTTTATTGTTACATTTACAAATACTATTGTCATTATATTACAACTTATTTCAATCAACCCTTCTTGAGATAATACATCTCTTCTAGGTGCGTACTTACTTCACGCAGGTATATTTACATCATAATAATCATTGGTACAACAGGAAAATGGAGACTTTTACTTGCTTCCTCGTGGTCAAATAACTTTTTGTTTTCTCGAGGATATAACAAACAAGAATTTCTAATCAATCTTATTCTCATTATCATTTATCTACTACATAATTGCATTGAACATAATTGTCGATGAACAATGTATAAAGTTAATTGCAATACATTGACACTTTGTTCTATTGATCAAATCTAGATAATCAGAAGTGTATTATAGAAGGCCACATTCCTGAAAATGAATTCCTCAAATAGTATATTAACGGGTAAAGTAAATTTGGAAATAATTTACATTATGAGTCACAACAATATCTTTTCAATGTTAAACTTACTCATCTTATATTAAAACAAAGACTCAGTGTGAGTTGTATCTAATAACGGATACATGTCTATTGAAAGTATATTACAACATTAAATTTGAAATATAGTTCTACGGTCAACATTGTTCAGACCTAAGACAGTAGATAGTTTCAATTTCTTAAATACTGTCAAGCTACAAGTCCTTCAAATAAAGATATCTACCCGAACAAAGTCCTACATCAAGAAAAGAGCAAGTCGACAACATATCCTGTTTTCAGCATCAAGTTGATATCACAATTTGATATCTATTTGTCATAATTATTCGATGTATTATATTACTGCTTAGTGTTACAACTATGAAAGCTATGTTAATGTAATAGATAAAGCATTTATTTTTCTCAATTAGCTCTCAATGATATCAGAAACAATTTTCAATTTGATTTCACTGACAGCAAGAATAGTTTTCAATTTTATTTCATGGGAACATTTTGCTACTCTCAATTTTGCTATTTTAGCCGTTAAACCGGATGAAATGACAACAAACTGAGTTATCAAATTTCGCAACATCACAAAATCAAATTTAGCTTTGCTAATTTCTTGGTATCTATTAATTTTAATATTTGTATTAGCACTAATTTGTTAAAGTTGGAACTATAAGCAGCAATGGCATTTGAACCAAACACTTTTCAAACATTAACAACTATTGTACCGAACCACTCAATTTGTTTATCTTTTAGGCGAACAATTCACTAACTTTCCTAATAAACAATCAAAACAGCGCCTCTGGTGTAACCCAAGTAAAACAGGTCAAAAATGACCCCAATTATCTATGAGGATTAAGCTCCGCAGTTGTGGATAGTACTCACCATACCAATGCAGTATACTACCTTTAGTTATCACCGTTTTAAGGCAATCAACATCAACATCCGTCTACTTCCAATGTTTTCCTTCTAGTTGTATATCTTAGAAAAGTGATCCGAACTTGCTGATTACGAACTATTATTGCTCCACTGTTCTCTTCAAGCTTTTTGGAAACTTGAAACGGCGTCCTTTACAGACCTCTAACATTGTAGCGGTTTGGGTGAGGTATAAATAATTAGTACTCCGTAATATCCCTTTCTTGATTTTGTTTTTGATAAAGTCCGTGGCGCAATTACTTTGGTTAAAAATTTTATTCCTCGTCGCCATTTTGTAGTGACCAGACTTGATTGCTTGGTTGTATAATTATTAATGGTCATTTATTAAAGTCCCTTGTCAAGTTACATACATCATGGACTACTAAGATCCTACAATTCGTGAACGAGCGAATAATTCTTGATGTGTCAAAAATAAGTCTCCTTGGGAGCTGACTTATTTTTGACACATCGAAATCAGAGGCGGACTAATTTCTGAACTGTCAAATTTAAGTTCAAACTAATTTTAGGGTCTGTCTCAATTGGGCTATTAAAATTAGTCCGAACTTAAATTTGACAGTTCAGAAATTAATCCGCCTCTGATTTCGATCTGTCAAAAATAAGTCAGCTCCCGAGGAGACTTATTTTTGACAGATCAAGAATTATTCGCTCGTTTGTGAATGTTGTCCAAGGTTCCGAATTTACTTTATTTACTTAAATCCAAAACTTGAATGTTGTGTACATTTATGTTCCCGCATCAATCGTCACGAGGTTACGATATGGCCACAGAGGGCTGAGCTTCCAGCGGCCTTCAACATGTGATTGGAATCTGGATCGGAACCAAGATCCAAGGCCAAGGCAAGTAAGTAGAACTACGGAAAAAGATTCTGGTCAGAATATAACTGTTTATGGCAACGGTTCTTTCTCTTCCAGGACCGGCACAACAAGTCGGGTGATATATTGCGCCTCGGTCGAAACGGAACCACTTTTTTAACATCGGACTGCGTTAGTTTTTCTTCTTCCCATGGACTGGCTAAACTGTGTATACTGTATCAGCAGAATACTGTGCACTATCAGTAGATATGTTGTTCATTCCGGATGCGGTCACACAGAAATTGTTGCCTCAAACGAACAGTTGGTCACCGGATGAACTAGACTTTAACGTTACCATTGCAGAGAAGAATTGCTAAGCACAAGAATAGCATTATGGGTAGTATCCACTTCGTAAGTACTGTGCAATGGGTAGTATCCACTTCGTAAGTACTGTGCAAAAGGATAGGACAAGTAATGACCAAGAAATACTTCAGCTGTCCAAATTACTTGAGCTGTATCCAGTTGACAAGTAGAGCTGATTTCGTAACATATGTAACGCCTGCCGTACAAATCAAATGGAGCTGTCACTATTCCGTACGGAAAAATGTGCCGCTCATTTATTCCGCAAGTAAAAGTGACACTTCGCTCATTCTGGATCAGTTGTCAAAATTACTTTGGTAATTAGCAACAAATTGTACTTGACCGCTCTACTAAGGATGTGGATACCAGGCTTTATCATTGAATCTGCAGGGTAGTATCATAGCTGGGCTGCCGCTGACGTTACTCAAGTGTAGAAGCGTGGATGTGGACAATAGGCCTATTCACATGACGTTCCAAAACAGCTGATCGGGAAGCTCTTTGACAGTTCTTCTATGAAAATGACAGCCTCGTGTATGCACCGGTCCTCCACCGATGTAAACAAATGCATAGACGGACCTGTCACATGAAAAGGCCTATGTTCGGGCTACACTGTAAGACCAAAGTACCCTTTAAAGGGTAAAAAAGTACCCTTTTTGAGAGAAACTAGTTTAACTCATAAAAAGAGTAAAGGGCCTTTACTCTTTAAAGAGTAAACGGCTTGTACGTCAGATCAACGAGTAAATTTTACCCACTATGACAAACTCATTAATCGAGAAACAGAGTAAAATTTACTCTCTTTCATATTTGAAAATTTAAGTTATTTTTATATTTATTTTCGTAGAATAATGAACACTAGACTCTTATTATTATAAACACATTTTATTCAACAATATTTTAACGTTGGTGAGATGCGGAAGAACCATTATATAAACGCTGATTTGCCGGTCTGGAAAATAAGGATGAAGCAACTGGAGGGACAGCTCAGCAGCAAAAGTATCCTGTAAAATTTGTTTATGTACCTAATCAGAAGACGGCGGGAAAAGTAATTCAATGAACCTACCTTAGAGCTACATGCATTTCTAGAAACTTCCCTGATCATTTTGGACAAAACACTTAATTAAACCAATCACTAGTCTGGCAGAGAATTTATATATTATAAACTGTAAGGATTTTTTCACCCATTATAGAGTAAATGAATCGAACATGTGATAGGGTACTAAACACCCATTATGTGAAACAATAAATTACTCGTTATTTTGACGTTTCCATATATCACCAAATAATGGGTATTTTTTACACTTTAAAGGGTAATGACGAGTTTACAGTGTACCAAACTGATCATCTAAGGTTAAGGCCGAGGGTGAACTCGCCAAAGACACTAAAATAAAGATTAACTAACTAACTGTTTAAATTCATTTAATTTTGGATTGAAAGATGGTTTTCAAAGTGCGATCTTATTATAGGGGAGCGAAAGGAATATTTTGATATTTTAATATATCTTATAATGTCTATACAGTGGGGATTCGCTCGTTGGGGGTCCGCTACATGGAATAACTCAATGGTTGGATCACAGACAAACAGACGTCACACTCTCATCATGTTCCATCGACCACCTTTTTAACGGTCGATTCAAAAATATGTTAGGTGGCCAATCCGCCATCCGCAGCGCGTGCTTCGTTTTTGTTCGTGTTTGACGTTTACACACTACCGCCATCTGTTGGCCCGTCGGCCAAACACGCAGATTTTAGCATTGGGCGTACATGTCCTCGTGACTATAATTTTGATCGAGATTTGTTCTAAGTGTTACGTCTGTTTGTCTGTGGTTGGATGTTCGCTGGTTGGAAAATATTCCAAGTAAAAAGCACTCGGATGTCAAGAGAAGATGTCAAACTGACTTGGACATCTGAGCACCTTTGCATTTAAGTCTCCATAAATAGAATAAATGAGAATGTATATGTGCTTTTTGTGACGATTTGCTCTTCAAATGCGGGAATGTGGAGCATTTTCACCAGCTGTCAGTCGTTCCAACTAACGAGTCGGATTCGCTAGCTGGAAGGCAGTCGTGTTCCAGCGAATCCCCGCTGTACTGCCGTTCTCCGCATATTTGTTCAGCGGTCCATAAGATTCACATAGAACATGGGACAAATAAGCGTATAAGGGCAGTATACAATATGAAAAAGATGCTTACGTAATAATTTACCGAACCCTACGTGCATCTTATTGCCGAGTATAAGACACATTGACCAAAAAAGTACCCATGCCCAAGTAAATTAAGGAGGTCTCAATTAGTTCTTTACCCCACCCTATAGTAGGTATTCTTTGTGGGGGGTGGGGTTAGTATCATCGGCCATTTAGACGCTTTTCTCATTTCAATCCGGAAAGGTTTTCGTTGGGAACGATTTTGGACTATATCAATAGTCATTGCATGGTTATGTCTATAGGACAAAATCACATACTAGAATCACTGATTTGTAGGGAGAAAAATAATATTTACACTCCCAAGAATGCTACGCTCACGATGACTACGCAATAATCTAGCAATAATCAAGCAGAAAATAAACATAGGTGTAAATAAAAGAATGATTAACCCAATTTTTCTATTTTTGTTGATGATATATTGTGTAAACTAGCACATTTTTTTTCGAATCGGCGACGTTTGCAAATTGGATCAGACAAAAATTGAACTTGACAGTTCATTGATAAATTGGTGAGGAAATAATTTCCGAACTGTCAAATTTAAGTGCGAATTAATTTTAATAGCTCAATTGAGACAGACCCTTAATAGCCCAATTGAGACAGACCCTAAACTAAATTATGGGGCTCTGCACTGTTTTGATTTTGTGTGGGATTTTGACGTTAACTGGCCTTGTTGTTTACTAATTTCATGGAAGAGTGAAAGAGAGGGATTGATTTTTGTGCAGAGCCTAATATACCGTAAAACGGGGTAACCTTGATAATGCGGGTAACTTTGATAGTGCGAGACCCACAACATACTAAACAAAATAACAAAGTTTCTGTTAATCAGTTATGCAAAATGAATGCAAAAGTAAAGAGTATTAGTATAGATCGTTGCACGCCTGACCTAACCTCGAAACCCCATGTAAAAAAATGTCAACAATTCCAGCAGTGAATGTCAATTCCATATAAAAAAAAAATCTAAACAATTCCAGCAGTGAGTGTCAAAGAGCAGGACAGTCAATTGAGCGTGGTGAAAGAGGGACAGAGAAGGAGAATTTTTCGTGACGTCACCATGCACTCTTCTATTACACTTCACGTCAAAGCTATTTTCGTTGGAATCAAATACATTTGAGGATTTATATGCAAATATTAAAAAATTATGAGATTTTAACATTTTTTAAAAGTTCACAAACAATCTGTTCTACGATCACTATTTGATGAAGCCATAATGAGTTCATCACTTATCCTTGACAGCCTAGTTGTAGTAGAACATGAATTCAGTCTCAAATCTCTTAGCGAATACCATTTATACAAACTGGGACCATTTTTGTAATCGAAGTCAGAGTTTTTCATATAGCGTTAAACGCCCAGAGGTATACAACACCCTATAAATGTTCCGTAATTCATTCAATTTTGTTCGACTAACAAAGTTACCCAAAAACAGAAAACCGACTTTCGATTATATGAAAAATTATAAATCCATTCAGAATAAATCCTTTGGCAATCTATCAACTGTAATCGATAGTTAGGATACCAGTACTTGTGTTCAGACTCACATCGGCGTCATCGAAGCAGACAGCGCGCGCAGTTGACCATTCAACAAAGCCAGCCACGCTTCCCATTGTGAACGTTTCCCGCTCGACGATCGCATCACCACAACAGCCTACTGTGACGATGGAAGCGCGCCAAAGCGCAATGCTTTCACATACCATTCATCTCGCATGTATTTTTAGTGTATATTTCGTATCCCTCACCGAGCAGGAGCACTGCCTCTCGGTGGGGAGCAATAAATTAGTTAACAGTCGACCAGTTGTTCGTTTCCTTCTTGTCGCCCGGAGTCCCGTCGGTTTAAATATAAAAATCACAACGTAGGGCCGTCGCATCCTGGCCGAAACATTGGTGCCGTGACCAGGATGGCACTTGGTGAGGACTTCAGGACGTCTTTTGGAGGAAAGCGCTGGTCAAATCGTCGTTTGCCAGTACACCGGCAGCCAAGTTAGCACACCAGAATTGGATTGCCAACCGTCCCAGTCGAACACGCGCTTCCCAGTCGGATCATCGAGCATCCCAGTCGGACAGCCTGCCGTTCCCATTGGACATTGCAATCATTTCGCCATTGCAAGCCACAACGCTAATGATGGAGCTGAGCATCAACGTCGGACCCCTGCGTCCATCCGTTCGAATCGTAGCATCCATCCCGGACCATAGCGTCAAACCCACCGGGCCGTAGCGCCTTTATTTCGGACCGCCCGCGTCAAACCATTAGGCCGTAGCGTCAACATTTGGACCCATGCGTCATAGCTCAGCAACCGTCGGCATTGAGGAATTCTGACCTGCCACTCCGCGCAGTCAGGTCAAGCTACCACACAGCAAGAATCTCCCGTCACATAGCCACGTTTCGTAAGTGCCTGCTAGTAGAGTAAAGTGGGGCAAAAGTTCGAGTGGGGTAAGAGTTTCTTTTCAAGATTTCTAGCTCAATTCAAAACAAATCTTATAAATGTCATAGTGGTTCGAATGCTATTCAAGTAAGAGTCATTCAATCCAAATATCATAAAAATCGATTGAGATTTGGAAAAGTTATGGCTATTTGTTGTTTTTCGACGTGAATATTGTAATTTTTTATCAAATTTTCGTTGCATGGGACCAATTGAAGATAAAATCTTTTTTCAATATTTTATGTAAGGGCGTTTCTAGGCCTATCATAAGGATGCTTTGAGGTGTATTAGTTTTTGCATAAATGCTTGAAAACAATTTTTGGCCCATAGTGGGGCAAAAGTTCGACCCATGTATAAAATCACGGAAAAATTTTCAAATAGGGTCCTAAAGCCCTGTCCCAATTTTAGTGCCAAACGCTAAAGTTTAAGCCAAGAACACATGTTTACTCAATTTTCTAATGTTTTCCGTTGGTTTGAGCCCAAAAAACATTGTTTGAGATTTTGTCACATCCTTTGGCTTAAACTCAAATTTTGGGTGTATTTTGTTTTCCGTGTCTCTTACGAAATGTCAGATAGGAACAACCCCAGTGGTCGAACTTAAACCCCTGTGGTGTTTTTGTCGACTAAGCGAACGTCAAACATGATCAAAAGTGTCAAGGTTTATTTATGGACCAAATTTTTAAATTAAAATTTAAACATGATATAGCCATTATTTGAGCCGGAAAAATTGTCAATGTAGTTACAGTAACATGCTCTTTCGTGTTCTTACATAAAAACAAGATTTCATTAAAAATGTTAGGACCCAATTGTCTAAAATCCACATATTATCTTCAAATTTAGCCAAATTTGTCTGATCGTGTGAAAACTGTCACAAAAATTTTACATTTCTACTTAGTTTTGCGAAAAACTGCTATTTTTGAGTATATTGCAATTAAGCCGGTTTTGGGCAATTTTTTGATGAAAATTTAGTGTGTATTTTTCGTCAAACTTAAGTTTGCGGTTGGTGTAAAGTATGCCTATCATAAAAGTATCGATATTTTGTGTTTTAGCCAGCGAACTTTTGCCCCACATTAGATTCGAATTCTTGCCCCACCGGTGGGGCAAAAGTTCGAAAAAGACAATCAATTTTGAAACTGTTATAACTAAAAATAGGTAAATATTTTGACACAAGTTTGTTCAGCAAAATTATAGCCAATATGTTGAATGTTCACTGTATGGTATTTGTTTTGTTTTAACTGCTATTGTTTTCCTGGAAACTTTGATTATACCACTAAGCTCGAACTTTTGCCCCACCTTACTCTACCCCGGATTTCTGATCCAGCACTGAGCGTAGTCGGATCAAGTTGGACCCACAACAAGAAACTCCTCGAGGCGTCACTAGAGCACACGAAAGAAGCCACATCGCAGTTAAATATTCACCATTCCATCGAACTGTCGATTATCAATCGAATTGAACATCAAATTGCATCGCATCGTTACAAATGCATAGCCCTCACTCCGAAAGCACTGATGATGACAAGGACGCATTTTACTCGCAGCTCAAACGTGAGTACGACCGCTGACCAAGCCACGACGTCAAGATCATCATAGGAGATTTGATCGCTCAGGTTGGCCAGGAGGAGTATTTCAGACCGACGATTGGAAAGTTCAGCGCCCACCGGCTGATGAACGAGAACGACCTACGACTGATAGATTTTGCTGCCTCCAAGAACATGGTGATTCGTAGCACCTACTTTCAGCGCAGCCTCCCGTATCGGTACACCTGGAGATCACCGCAACAGACGGAATCAAAAATCGACGTTTTGATCAATGGACGACACTTATCCGATATAACCGACGTCATAACCTATCGTTGCGCTAACATTGACTCTGATCACTATCTAGTGATGGTAAAATTGCGCCCAAAACTATCTGTCATCAACAATGTACGCAATCGACGCCCGCCTTGGTATAACCTAGCGCGACTAGCCCAACCGAACGTCACCGCCGTATACGCGTAGCCCCTCTTGAGGACTGCTGGAGCTACATGAAAGCAGCCATCAACAACACAGCCGAGAGCATCGTCAGGTACGTGGAAAGGAGGACATGAAACGATTGGTTCGACGAAGAATGCAGACAGGTTTTGGAGGAGAAGGATGCAGCGCGGGGTGCAATGCTGCAGCACGGAACGCGACAAAACATGAAGCGATATAAAAGAAAACGAAAGCTGCAAACCCGTCTATTCAAGGTTAAAAAGCGCCACCTGGAAGAAGCGGAATGTGAGGAAATGGAGCAGCTACAACCACAGACAAACAGACGTAACACTTAGAACAAATCTCGATCAAAATCATAGTCACGAGGACATGTGCGCCCAATGCTAAAATTATTGTATTTGGCCGACGGGCCAACAGATGGCGGTAGTGTGCAAACGTCAAACGCGAACAAAAACGATGCGAGCGCTGCGGGTGGCGGATTGGCCACCTACCATATTTTTAAATCGACCGTTAAAAAGGTGGTCGATGGACAATGATGAGAGTGTGACGTCTGTTTGTCTGTGCTACAACGTTCACAAGAAACGCGAAAGTTCTACGAAAAGCTTAACGCATCCCGAACATTATAATTCCATAATAAACAAAGCAAACAGCATGCTTGGCTTAATTAAGAGGTTCAGCAACAATTTTCAAGACCCATATACTATTAAACTATTGTATACTACATATGTAAGACCAATTCTGGAATACTGTCACCTAGTATGGAACCCGTATCATGTCGTACACGAAGAACGCATAGAATCAGTACAGAAGCAATTCCTTTTATACGCTCTTCGAAAATTGAATTGGACCGTACTGCCACTTCCGTCGTATGAAGCACGCTGCATGCTCATCAACTTGGAAACACTTAAGCCGGGAATTCGCAATGATTCTCTTTATAAACAACATTATTTCGAACCGTGTAGACTCTGCTGCACTTCTTTCTAAACTAAACTTCTACACACCCTCTCGGCATTTAAGAACAAGAAAATTATTTTCAGAAAAATCATGCAGAACGCATTATGCTCAAAACGGACCAATAAACCGTATGATGCATCAGTATAATGTACATTGCGAATTCATTGACATTACTATGTCCAAAAAGCAGCTTAAAACACGACTAAAGAACAATAGAAATAATCCATAGCATGTAAGAAAGTATTGTAATTATTGTATGTAGTCTACCTATGCTTGACGAAATAAATAAATGAAAAGGCTTTGTGCCGTGAGCCAAATTATGTAGGCATAACGATGGCAGCATCTTGGCGGACGGACGTGAGTCGATTGAAAGGTGGAAGCAGTATTACGATAAAGAGGGTCACATTGACTATGTCAGCACGGCGGATGAAGGAAACCAACTTGTTCCCACATTGAGGGATGTTAAGGATGCCATCAACCAGTTCAAGAACAACAAGGCAGCTGGTAAGGATGGTATTGTATCATCAAAATGGGCCGGAAAGGTTGTCTGCCTGTCTGAACCGGCTGATTGTCAGAATCTGGGAATCGGAACAGCTGCCGTAGGAGTGGAAGCAAGGGATCATATACCCCACATACAAGAAGGGCGACAAACTGGAATGTGAAAATTATCGTGCAATCGCTATCCTGAATGCCACCTACAAAGTTCTATCCCAGATTATCTTCCGTCGTCTATCACCAATAGCAAATGAGTTTGTGGGAAGTTATCAAGCTGGTTTCATCAACGGCCGTTTGACGACGGACCAAATCTTCACTGTACAGCAAGCTCTCCAGAAATGCCGTGAATACCAAATCCCAACGCATCACCTGTTCATCAATTTCAAAGCGGCTTATGATAGCATCGACCGCAAAGAGCTATGGAAAATCATGGACGAGTCCATCTTTCCCGGGAAGCTCACAAGACTAAACAGCAACGTCCGGTGTGCAGAATAGCGTGAAGATTTCGGGCGAACATTCCAGGTGCAGCAAGATCTGGAGAGCGTGGGTCAAAATCGAAGTTGGAGGGACACAGACATGGACCGAGTAAATTTGCGTAACATAATTGAATAGGGTCCTAAAATGTTCAATGAAATCTTATTTTTATTCAATAACACGAAATATCATTTTACTGTAACTACTTTAGCAATTTTTCCCGCTCAAATAACGGCTATATCAAGTTTAAACTTTAATTTAAAAATTGGGTCCATAAATGAACCTTGACACTTTTGATCATGTTTGACGTTCGCTTTGTCGACAAAAATGCCACAGGAGTTTTAGTTTTAACACTGGGGTTGTTCCTGTCTGACATTTCGGAAGGGACAAGGAAAACAAAATACACCCAAAATTTGAGTGTAAGCCAAAGGGAGTGACAAAATCGCAAAAACGTTTTGGGCTTAAACAAATAAAAACATCAAAAAATTGAGTAAACATGCGATTTTGGCCTAAACTTAAGCGTTTGGCACTAAAATTGGGACAGGGCTTCAGGACCCTATTCATAATGAATTAGATTGGGGGTTTGGCGAATCATGGATTAATGTTTTCGATGAATGAGAATACAATTTTATGGCTTTTTAACGTTTTACGTGTAATTCAGAATAAATAAAGCTACATACTTTAATGCTAAATCAAGATGTTCTCCTAAATCTACTTTTATATTTCTCCCGCAAATTTGCTGTGAAATTTTCATAATCTTTTGATGATTCTATTTTTTTACTGTATTCGAATATGACTAATTCCAATGCTTTCTTGGTATCGGAATTTGTCTTCAGTTGATCTTCTAAGTGCTCTTCCAGATCCTCTGCAAATTCTTCCAGTTCTTCGGTGTCGATATCCATTTCTAGGTACTGTTTCGCTCTTTGGATAATTTCGATGTGCGTGTGCGTTGAAGAGTTTGCTGGAATGAACTTTTTAAACATAACGAGCGCAGCTTCGTCACTCAAAAAGCCGTGGATCTTTTTACACAGTATCTCTTTGATGCGATCCCTCGATAGTTCGTTGCAACCGCAAATACATTTGATGCATTCGACTACCTGAAAAGAACAATACCCATAATTAATTATGATAAACACATGATACCAGTCGTTGTAATAAAATATTTACATAGTTCATTAATTTGAAGCTTGTCTTGATAGACGATTTTCATACAATATACTTCAGAAGTGAAGAGTTAAAAGTAATATCTATTATTTGTGGAAACGCTTAAAATAGGTAGATACAACAGGGTCAATATGATCCCAAGGCACAGACAACGTAGGGATTCAATGCCGGTTATGGATCCGTTGCATATTATGGACCCCCTGCAGAAAAACATAAAATCACACTCAAAGCAACTCTAGCCCTATAAAAATTCGATTGCACTGTTGGGTATCAGTTCCAGGCAAAATATTTGGTTTTAATTCCATAAATACCTACAGATATGTGAACAATTTTCTGAATGAAACCACACAAGAGGGTCCATAATTAGAATTTCCAGGTGGGTCCATAATAGGCACGTGGGCATCGCGGCGGATAACATGGGAATCAAGTGCAGGGTCCATAATAGGAAACGTCAATTTTGCATAAGGATAACAGTTTTTTGAGTATTTCACGAGATAAATCGAATGATTTTGTGTGTTTTACAGGCGCACTATGAAGTAAAGACATGGAACTTGTTGATAGCACAAAACGTTTATTCATCTAAGATATCATTGCAGGGGCTCAGATAGCCGTAGCGGTAAACGCGCAGCTATTCAGCATGACCATGCTGAGGGTCGTGGGTTCGAATCCCGCTGGTCGAGGATCTTTTCGTAAAGGAAATTTTCTCGATTCCCAGGGCATAGAGTATCTTCGTACCTGCCACACGATATACACATGCAAAAATGGTCAATCGGCAAAGAAAACTCTCAGTTAATAAATGTGGAAGTGCTCATAAGAACACTAAGCTGAGAAGTAGGCTTTGTCCCAGTTGGGATGTAACGCCAGAAAGAAAGAAGAAATCATTGCAGAGAAGAATCGAGGATGAATCTCAGCTACTAAGGGGTGCATTACTAGCAATAAAACCCTACTATTTTCATGAAAATTAGAAAAAAATCACAAATCGGTTCACTAACAAAAAAGTTACCATCCCGTTTAAGTGCTATGGGGTTTGAAAATTCCATCATCGTCAGGGGCTTTCATATTTTTGATTTTTTAATAATAAACACTTCTTCCAAAGCTGTCTCCCAGGAATTCTAAAAAACTTTCTCTTGATCGAAGACGTTTTCGTAATCCGGAGTAACTTGATTTTCTATTGGACTAGTAAGTCCTAAATTAAAATTGTGCGAGCTTTCAAACTGCATAGCAAGTTTTTGAGCTCTTTCGTAATTAGTTAGTAGTAATTTGTTTTCCTCTTTCAAGGCCGGTATTGGCTTCTGAGGTTTATTTTTTTCAAAATTTTAGATCATTTCCAAAGGGATTTAGTGCCAGGGTCCAAATGAGAAATTTTATTTTCAATTTTTTTGTTTCTTAATTGTGAAAATCGATTTTTATTTATTCATGCGGATCAAGAGTTTAAGATCATCGTCTTTAACCACTGATTGTTTTTTTTATTTTACATTGTGGTATTGCAATGTTTCTGGCTTCAATAATGGAATTTGTTAAAGTTTCAAGAGCATTGTCAAAATCAAGTTTTGTTTGTAAAGAAATGTTAACGTCAATCCCAGACAACCAAAATGTACGTATAACGAAATCACCTGGAGGCTTTGTATGTGCAAAGTTTCACTTATAAGATGTCGCGAAAAGGCCTTCTACGTACAAAAGTGGAGGCGATATGCGTGTATATATTACGTGATGAATAATAACATACAATGCGAGTGTATAAATATTCTACCGAACTATCCTGTGATCTCATGCGACTTAACTTATGATAACAAATGTTGATTTGACAGCTGCTACGGGTTGCTTTGACTTACTTTGTAAGATTGTATGGGACGAAGAGAAGAAGAGGAAAAACATGTAGGGCTATCATGTATACGCGCTTCACATCAAGAGCTTGAGATCAGCTTGCCATGAGCGCACAAAGATTATCGCGCGCTTGAGCACGTGCTATGGTGAGACACATTTTTTTGGATCTCATGTAGCAATGCACTAGCTCAAATGATCACATCTGCACTGGCTCATGCGCCGTCTCATGAGAAAATCTCAATGTGACAGTGCACAGTGGTCCAGGAATCAGTTTTACGCGGAAAGATGAATTTTGAGCTTTAGAATGAAACATTAGACAAAAACGGTCTACTACAAAGTTGTTTGTATTAGTAAGGTCCTTTGTTTGGTGTTATTGAACATTAGGGTGGACCACATTTTCATAGAAATTGTGTAACTAACTTTCTTATTTGTAGAAATTATACTATACATGCTTCAGCAAAGTTGTAGACCATTCAATTTTAAGCAACTTTGCCAAAAAAAGTTTTTTTATATCTCTTAAATTGACCGATTTAGAGCTATTTTCCTACGGTGACATAGGGTGGTCCGAACAAAATTGGTTTTCTGGCTCTAGAGTTTTCAATTCAAATTTCTCATCAAAGTAGTCTATGAAACACTTTTAGAACTTTGAAAAATGCGTAGTTTGGTGAGTGAAGAAACTCGTTATCTCTTTCCGTTTGGGAGTTATTGTTGTTTTTCTCTCAAAAACATGCCTACTTTGATCGTAAATATTTTTGATTGGGGCAAACATAAAAAATATCTTCTGACGGCATTCAAAAGACAAAATAAAATTGTATATTATATCAAAAAATTACAAATGTGTTATTTTTGTAACTCTAATAAAAGGCCCTTAAAAACAAATGATTTTAAGCAGAAAAACTTCAATAACTTTTGAACTAAAAAAGATATCATCAATCTTTTTGCATGAAAATTTGCGTTTTGTTAAGTTCTAAAAGTCGTTCATAGACCGCTTTGACGAGAAATCTGAAATAAGAAAGATAGGGCTTTAAAACTATTTTGAAGATTTTCATAGTATGTATTTCTTTATTATTTTGCATTTTGAGCATGAAAATAAAATTTTAGACAAAAATGATCTTCTACAAAATTGTTTATAAAAATGTAGGCTTTCATACTGAGTCATTCAAAACTAGGGTGGTCCACAATTTTACACAAGTCATATAATCAACTTTTTTATTTGCAAAAATACTGGTATATACTCTTAGGCAAAGCGGTAGAACTTGGAATTTTGACCAACTTTGCCAAAAAAAGTTTTTCTGTAGCTCAAAATTTGACCAATCTAGAGCATTTTTTCCTAATCATCAAAGGGTGGTCCAACAAAAATCAGTTTTTCAATTCTAGTGTTTTTAATATTAGTTTCTCGTCAAAGTCGTCTATGAACGACTTTTAGAACTTAACAAAACGCAAATTTTCATGCAAAAAGATTGATGATATCTTTTTTAGTTCAAAAGTTATTAAAGTTTTTCTGCTTAAAAGCATTTGTTTTTAAGGGCATTTTATTAGAGTTACAAAAATAACACATTTGTAATTTTTTGATATAATATACAATTTTATTTTGTCTTTTGAATGCCGTCAAAAGATATTTTTTATGTTTGCCCCAATCAGAAATATTCACAATCGAAGTAGGCATGTTTTTGAGAGAAAAACAATAATAACTCCCAATCGGAAAGAGATAGCGAGTTTCTTCACTCACCAAACTACGCATTTTTTAAAGCTCTAAAAGTGTTTCATAGACTACTTTGATGAGAAATTTGAATTGAAAACTCTAGAGCCAGAAAACCAATTTTGTTCGGACCACCCTATGTCACCGTAGTAAAATAGCTCTAAATCGGTCAATTTAAGAGATATAAAAAAACTTTTTTTTAAAAAGTTGCTTGAAATTGAATGGTCTACAACTTTGCCGAAGCATGTATAGTATAATTTCTACAAATAAGAAAGTTAGTTACACAATTTCTATGAAAATGTGGTCCACCCTAATTTTAAATAACACCAAACAAAGGACCTTACTAATACAAACAACTTTGTAGAAGACCGTTTTTGTCTAATGTTTCATTCTAAAGCTCAAAATGCATCTTTCCGCGTAAAACTGATTCCTGGACCATAGTGCAGTGCATTTGAGACTCGCAGGTAAAGCATTCAAAAGCAATGAAAAGGGATTAAATTATGGATTGAACTACTTGTAGGCAGTTTGAAAGACTATGTATAGCATTTGAATTGAAAAACTTGTGCTGGTCACCGAAAAAGCACAGTCATGGACCAAAGCAGTATGCTTCCGTGGGGTTATTGTACTAGGCAAACATAACTGCATAAAGTACTCCAAGTAAGCGCATGTGACGAGTCTCACGAGATGTCTCATGAGACTTGCTCACTAAGATATATTTTGTACGTATCTGCATCTCGTGTCTCACATAATCTGTGAAATATCGCATGGCACACTAGCTCATTCAGGTATACATGAGAAATACGACACTCTGATCAGGGTATTGAATTGAGAAATATCTTGGAGAGCGCTCATCAAATAAAATTCTACCGTTGGAATTACTTTGCGAATTATTCTACGAGCGATGTTTGGCAGTCACCAATAACAAATTTTTTTGACTTATTATGGGTCAATTTTCGCAAGTCAGTTTGGAGCAAATTAACTTGCTGCCCAGAGAATTGAAAAGGCAAATAAGCGGCTATGTAAGTATATTTACCAAGCTGTGTTTCAACAGAAGCATCTAAAGTTTCAAATGACGAAATTAGTTGATGTTTTATTCGCCTATGAATGGTGATTTCAACTCCCCCACATGCCCCATCAAGTCGATCATTACGATAAACAAAGAAGTTTGGATCTCTTTTGAGTTTATTTTATTTATTTTATTTTAGGGTTTTTTTTTCATTTGATTTGAAACAATGGATCATTAAAATAACCAAAACGGCCGCTATGGAAAGCATAGATAGCGCCACCGTAGCCTTGTTTGTTATACAGTGGCGCCTTTGTTTTGATGCGGTGAGCACTGACAAAAACTACCTTCAATGATCCATTAGAACGGTTACTCGTAGTATGAAAAGGAAAGGAATTTAAATTACCTGCTACGATATCGGCATAGGATTTTCCATTCGAAGTTAAAGGAGATCCATCCGAATTTCCTCCAGGTTTCTGGGAATGTTCACATGTCACACGGATATTGAACGTAAATCATGTTTTTTCTAAAGGTTTATTTAGATCACTTTTATTAAAGTAAATACCCAGGTAACCATTAAGCACTGTTATAAGCGGTATATGGGCCGCTTAACAGATTTTCAGTGTCAACAGGCTTTATATAAAATTTTCAAGTGCTTTTAGGCACTGTGACCTTCGGGCACTGAAACAAGCCGTATATGGGTATATAACGCTATTCCACAGTGCTTATAAGCCTTGTGCCTGCAAGCAGCATACAAAGGCTGTCAATGCTGTTAAGAGGCTGGTGTACATGACGTTTATGCCACCCGAATCAAATTTGGCTTCGTTCAAAACAAATCACGAACGATGATGCAATTTGTCAAGAATGACAAAATTCGAAGCAGTATTAAGTAGCAACAAAATTGTTATTACGAATGATTAAATGAAAATACGTGGTGCCGTGATCCTGATCGCAATTCTCGCAATCCAGATGGTCTCCGGATTAACGGGTGGTAAGTGATTATCTGAATCCACCGCAACGAACGAAAAAGTGTGAAACTCTCGCATTCCAACCGACCCGGAGACCGTCCGGATTGCGATAAGGGTTGCAATACCGGGAAATACGGAATACGTTGATTTTGAATGCTCTCAGGGGGGTTTCCAAGGAATGTATAATTCTTTTAAATTTGTTTTTTGCGATTTTTGTTTTGGTTTTCGCCAAAATGTAGAATAGATTATGCAGGTTCAACTACATGCAATGTATGCCGTCATCCAGCATCCATAATGTTTTGCTTTATGTACGATTCTGAGCAGGGTAAATCAGAAGAGCAACGATGGAGCAGATGGAAATGTGGCCGGAATCACCAGATACTAGGAAACGGGAGAACATTAGTTCGGGCTGCAGTCATTCAACAAAAAAAAACACAACTTGGATGAGACAGAAATAGAAAGGAAAGTACATGAGATAAACAAACTTTTTTTTCCTTTTTCCTCCACCCACGTGCTATAAAATTTTTGACATCTTTCACTTCAGAGACTCGGAACGTGTAGGCCATTTATCAGCCGAATAATTCGCCAAAAGTGGCTTTTGAGCGGCCCTTAATCACGATATAGTTCCAATAAGCCATGTTGGCCATGCCTTTAAATCGACTATAGAACTGATTTGGTGCCGATTTTTACGGCTTATTGGTTACTTGGGTAAGATAATCTTCTTGAGAAAGCCTTTTCCAAACAATGCCAGATTGGGTTCTCTCTTTCATAATGATTGCTTGGACTGGGGAAAATCCAAGTAGGTATATCATTTATTCCATTCTCTTCGGAGAGACCTTTCAAGACGACTTTGAACAAACGTTCAGTTTTGTCGTCATAAGCAAAAAAAAAAATGTGCTTCTTCTCTTAAAGATGTTTGAGAAGAAGTTCGCGATCTTTAAGAGTTTCCGGCAAAATGCGATTTGGAAGGAAACCTTGATTCCCCTTATGGAGTTCGCCTCCCGCCTAAAACCCCCAAATTCGGAACAATTGACAACGATAGGCGGCACTATTTGCTTCCTCACTTGAATCAAAGAGCCTGGGCTAGAGACTGCTTCGATTTGGTGTTCGGAAAAATTGTCTGGAGCATCAAACTGATGGCTCATTTCGATGCAATTATCAACATTAGGCAATTCACCCTTGGAAGAAAGAGTGCATTCCATTCTTGCCACGTGTAGTGACAGTTTTTTTTATAAACAACCGCTTTGATTGTAGTTAGACGGGTCCAAACAAGGATCGCAAAGTAATCAATAGTAGAAATCAATAGTACTAAAAAGTACTGTTTTTGTAGCACTGAGAATCACTGTTTTATTGCTTTAGGTAGTTTTGAAAAACTTTCAAGAGCAAAGAGAATTCGTGTATGCACAGCATGAAGGTACGATGCGCACTAATTTATTTACACTTGGTTAACAATGGCTTTCAGGGTATTATTATAAATTATGCGAGATTTGAAGTGTTTGCTGAGGTATTGGAGGGTACTTAGGTATTCCCCATCTTTAATCCCCATGACCCATTATCACTTAAAGTCCAAAAGTAAAGCTATATGTACATTGAAATAACTGTTATGATATGTGCATTAAAAGAGTATATGGGTCAAATAGAAACAAAGCCTAAAGTATGAACGATAAAACCCCAAAAAAAAACCAAACAAACTTTGACCCCGTAATTGCTTACGAGTCACGATTGTCGTTGTTTTGCGTTACCCACTTCTTTATGATTTTCGTTGGTAGCTAAATGTGGTAGGGTAATGATCTATGATCGTGAATTTCAATCATTACGAGTTGCCGCACTGATGATGCGTATCCCATAAGCTTACCGACCGTAGAAGGGTGCAGAAGTGGAGTGGGGCACATTTAATGCGTTTGGATGTCTTTTATGGTCATCGTGATTGAAGCCTTAGACAGCAATAAGCATGACTTCAGTAAATTTGTACATTGTAGTCGGGAAGGTGTTTTATCGTTTTGCTTCCATCTTTATGTGATTAATGATTAAAATTATAAAAAGTCAGTGCGCATCGTACCTTCGTGCTGTGCGTACACGAATTCTCTCTGCTCTTGGAAGTTTTCTTAAAAACTACCTAAAGCAATAAAACAGTACTTTTCAGTGCTACAAAAACAGTACTTTTCAGTGCTAAAATTCAAAACAGTACTTTTCAGTGCTACTAAAACAGTACTTTTCAGTACTATTTTTCTACTATTGATCCCTTTACGATCCTTGTTTGGACCCGTGCCTTCGATTTTTCGTTGGACCCGTTGGCGAAAGCTAACGGTGGTAATCCTTCTTGGACACCGTCTTGGGAAAAAACCTCTCGAAGGTCACGTCTTCTTATTCACTAAACATGGTTGCAACAACAAATAAAAGGAAGGGTGAATCTCTGAATTCACAACTTCCTTCCAAAAAAGTGGGATTTAAAACTGTCACTAAACGTGGCAAGAATGGAAGAAAGGACGTTTCTCCGGAATGCGAACTTTCTTCCAAGGGTGAAATGAATAATTGTATTGAAATGAGCAATCAGTTCGATGCACTAGACAAATTTTCCGAACACCAAATCGAAGCAGCCTCTAGCCCAGGCTCTTTGATTCAAGTGAGGAAGCAAAGAGTGCCGCCTATCGTGGTCAGTTGTTCCGAATTTGCGGGATTTAGGCAGGAGATCTTGAACTCCATTAGGGGAATCAAGGTTTCCTTCCAAATCGCAAAGAAAGGAGACTGTCGCGTTTTGCCGGAAACTCTTAAAGATCGCGAACTTCTTCTCAAACATCTTGAAGAGAAGAAGCACAATTTTTTTACTTATGACGACAAAACTGAACGTTTGTTCAAAGTTGTCTTGAAAGGTCTCTCTAGTGAATATAAGTCACCTGAAGAGATCAAAAATGGAATAAATGATTTACTTGGATTTTCCCCAGTTCAAGTAATCATTATGAAAAAGAGAACCCAATCTGGCATTGTTCGGAAAGGGCTTTCTCAAGAATTTTATTTAGTTCACTTTAACAAAAAAAAAAAAGTAAGAGGTTGTTTCCGAGATACGACCGCCAAGTTGACGTTGGATAACGTTAGCTTCTTCTATTTGCTGGCTTGAGACAGTCACAAACTTATGAAACATTTCTTTTGCTAAAAATCCAATTAATTTTCACACTATTTGTTGCATGTCAATTCTGATTTATTATAGACATTGTGTGTTATTATTTTGTGTTAATACAAAATAATCACTTTACATGTATTCAGAAGCTTGGGAGATTATATTGAAGAATTGTTTTTCAAATGTATTAATTCAAAATAACTCTTTTCATTGATTTTGTGGCCCTGAAAAGGGGAAATTAGGGAATATTACACAATCAACTCTTTAAAACACATTTGTTGGCTCTCAAAAGGGCCGATTGATGAATTGTTGAATTTGCGTAACACGGACACATTTTGACGGCGCACTGGTTTCAATCCTCGCCCGATGAGATTTGCGGTGCGGATGACGATGTGCGCTTCAACAAGCGGCTTTGGTCGATTTTCTTCAGCCATCTCGTACAACAGCTTGCCTCTGGTGGCGAGGAGCTGAGCAGGTTTGGAGGAGCTCTTACCAGCTCGAAAGCGAAAACAGAATGAAACCAGATTCAACGAAGGAGGAATGCTTTATACCCTTAGAATAGCAGATGATGCTCCTCCTTTCATATTCTTCGTTTTCTTATCTGGGAAATAGGCTATATGAAACTGATGTCTGGGTAAGGGATGTACAGATTAGCATTATGCTGTTATTGCAACCCGACGGCACTGCAGCAGCATCCTCGGAAACAGCTTCAAATTGCCGTATTGTCAATTATTCGTAATAAATCAATTATTGTATGATGCTATGAGATGAATTAAGAGATTATAGCAAGTATGTGGTAAACACATTAGGGAATATTATACAAATAACTCTTTAAAACACATTTGTTGGCTCTTAAAAGGGCCGATTGAGTTGTTGAATTTGCGTAACACGGACATATTTTGACGGTGCACTGGTTTCAATCCTTCTCGCCCGATGAGATTAGCGGTGCGGATGACGATGTGCGCTTCAACAAGCGGCTTTGGTCGATTTTCTTCAGCCATCTCGAACGAATTAGGGAATATTACACAATCAACTCTTTAAAACACATTTGTTGGCTCTCAAAAGGGCCGATTGAATTGTTGAATTTGCGTAACACGGACACATTTTGACGGCGCACTGGTTTCAATCCTCCTCGCCCGATGAGATTTGCGGTGCGGATGACGATGTGCGCTTCAACAAGCGGCTTTGGTCGATTTTCTTCAGCCATCTCGTACAACAGCTTGCCTCTGGTGGCGAGGAGCTGAGCAGGTTTGGAGGAGCTCTTACCAGCTCGAAAGCGAAAACAGAATGAAACCAGATTCAACGAAGGAGGAATGCTTTATACCCTTAGAATAGCAGATGATGCTCCTCCTTTCATATTCTTCGTTTTCTTATCTGGGAAATAGGCTATATGAAACTGATGTCTGGGTAAGGGATGTACAGATTAGCATTATGCTGTTATTGCAACCCGACGGCACTGCAGCAGCATCCTCGGAAACAGCTCCAAATTGCCGTATTGTCAATTATTCGTAATAAATCAATTATTGTATGATGCTATGAGATGAATTAAGAGATTATAGCAAGTATGTGGTAAACACATTAGGGAATATTATACAAATAACTCTTTAAAACACATTTGTTGGCTCTCAAAAGGGCCGATTGAGTTGTTGAATTTGCGTAACACGGACATATTTTGACGGTGCACTGGTTTCAATCCTCCTCGCCCGATGAGATTAGCGGTGCGGATGACGATGTGCGCTTCAACAAGCGGCTTTGGTCGATTTTCTTCAGCCATCTCGAACAAATTAGGGAATATTACACGGACGGTGACGGCTGTGCCGCTCGATCTAATGAACCAGAATGACCGCGCTAGCCTCCCGCATGGCAATGACAGCGGAGCACTGGCTGGTAGCGACGATTTCTGGCCGAAAACGATTATGCTGGCTGGTGCACTCAAATGAGCGGCTTCAGTTGCTGCGGCTCCGAAATGCGTGGTTCTTCGGTTCTAATGCGTGTTGTATTCGCGTCCTATTGAAAACTGAACTGAGGACGCGAATGACTCTCGAAATTTGCTCGCCGACCGTGTTCACAGTCTGACGGCAAAAAGAAGAATGAGGGAAGAAGCAGGGTGCGGTGCGCTTTTATAGTGGGAAGCGGAACCGAAAAATGTGCTTGAACGTGATTGGTTAGATAAGAAAGGGGTCAACGTTTTACGATATTTCAATAGTTTGTTGCTAATAATCAATAGTGTCCTCCATTTGGATCGACGCGTAGATAAATTTCCAATCGATTCATGGATAAATATTGAAAATCTATCGATAAATGACTGAGTTATTAGCGGTCAAAACCTGACCATTTTTCGTTACATGCTCAATTTTTCGTTTTTCTGAATTGTACCCCCATATGTTGCCGTAAGACGTTATCCAACGTCAAAAGAACTAAATAATATTAAAGCTTTAGAAAAAGCAAAACTTTTGTTTGATGTCCGTGTGACATGGGAACATTTCCAGAAACCTGGAGGAAATTACCAGAACCCCACTCAGTGCCGTCGGTGCCAAAAGTGGGGTCATGGTACAAAAAATTGACGCATGGATGCTAAATGCATGATTTGCGGAGGTTCTTCTCACGCCAAAGACGTCTGTCCAGTGAAGGAAGATACCACCAAATTCATATGCTGTAATTGCGGGGCTAACCATAAGTCCAATTTTTGGAATTGTCCTTCACGCAAAAGGGTCATTGAGGCTCGTGCCAGGCAGATGAAAGATAATATCCGTTACGATAACGGTCGTTTCTGGAATTTGCCTGGTAGAGTATCGAATAATGCTCATTTTACAGTTAACGATCGCTTGATCATGAATCATACCCACCAGGAAGATCATAATCATGCTCATTCACAAACAAATTTTAATCCGTCGGGTAGCCGTTCGAATCTTTCAACTTCGAATGTATCTACCCACGGTAAATCCTTTGCCGATATCGTAGCAGGTAATTTGAACTCCCCCCCTGTTCGATCCATGGGTACCCATTCTACTTGTTTCAAATCAAATGGAAAAAAACCCTACCGCCACAGGTAACTCCGCATCTTCGTCTACTGGAAATTCTAATGGGAAATCACATGACATGTCTGCCTCTGATTTTAATTTTCTAACTGAACAATTGAATCTAATGATTGATGCAATGTTCAAAGCCACCACTATGACTGAAGCAGTCCAAGTAGGTGTAAAATTTACAAATCAAATTGTTATTGGATTACGTTTTTCTAATGGATCCAAATAATAATTTAAATATTTTAAATTGGAATGCTCGTTCTCTGAATGGTACAGAGGACGAGCTGTTTAATTTTCTTACGGTTAATAACGTGCATATAGCAGTTATTACTGAAACGTATTTAAAACCTGGATCTAAACTCAAAAGAGATCCTAACTTTTTTGTTTATCGTAACGATCGACTTGATGGGGCATGTGGGGGAGTTGCAATCATCATTCATAGGCGTATCAAACATCAACTGTTTTCGTCATTTGAAACTAAAGTTTTTGAAACTTTAGGTGTTTCTGTTGAAACACAGTTTGGTAAATATACTTTCATAGCTGCCTATTTGCCTTTTCAATGCTCTGGACAGCAAGTTAATTTGCTCCAAACTGACTTGCGTAAATTGACTCGCAATAAGTCAAATTTTTTTGTCATTGGTGACTTTAATGCCAAACATCGGTCATGGAATAATTCTCAAAGTAATTCAAACGGCAGAATTTTATTTGATGAGTGCTCTTCAGGATATTTCTCAATTAAATACCCTGATAGCCCCACATGTTTTTTCTCTTCTAGAAATCCATCTACGATCGATTTGGTCTTAACCGACTCTAGTCATCTTTGTAGCCAACTGATTACTCATGCTGATTTTGATTCTGATCATGTCCCTGTTACATTTCAAATATCCCAAGAAGCGATTCTCAATCCTATCAGCTCCACTTTCAATTATTTAAGAGCCGACTGGAATATATATAAAACGTATGTTGACTATAATCTTGATGTTAACATTTCTTTAGAAACTAAACTTGATATTGACAATGCTCTTGAAACTTTAACAAATTCCATTGTTTAAGCCCGGAGCATTGTAATTCCAAAATGTGAAGTAAAATTTGAATCCGTGATTATAGACGATGATCTTAAACTCTTGATCCGTCTTAAAAACGTGAGGAGAAGGCAATTTCAACGCACTCGCGATCCTGCTATGAAAATTATATGGCAAGATTTGCAGAAAGAAATCAAGAAACGTTTTGCTCAATTAAGAAACAAAAATTTTGAAAATAAAATTTCTCAATTGGACCCTGGCTCTAAGCCCTTTTGGAAATTATCTAAAATCTTGAAAAAATCTCAGAAGCCAATACCGGCATTGAAAGAGGAAAACAAATTATTACTAACTAATTGCGAAAAAGCTCAAAAACTTGCTATGCAGTTTGAAAGTGCGCACAATTTTAAATTAGGACTCACTAGTCCAATTGAAAATCAAGTTACTCAGGAGTTCGAAAATATTCTCAATCAAGAGAACGTTTTCGAAAATGCCTGGGAGACTGATTTGGAAGAAGTGAGAACTATTATTAAAAAATTCAAAAACATGAAAGCTCCTGGCGATGATGGAATTTTCTACATCCTCATCAAGAAACTTCCAGAAAGTAGCTTATCATTTTTAGTTGATATATTTAACAAATGTTTTCAATTAGCATATTTTCCTGACAAATGGAAAAATGCTAAGGTTGTTCCAATTTTAAAACCAGACAAAAATCCTGCAGAAGCTTCTAGCTATCGTCCAATCAGTTTGCTTTCCTCCATCAGTAAACTTTTTGAAAAGGTTATTTTGAACAGAATGATGGCCCACATCAACGAAAATTCAATTTTTGCCAATGAACAGTTCGGATTCCGCCATGGACATTCGACCACTCATCAACTTTTACGTGTAACAAATTTGATCCGTTCCAACAAATCTGAAGGCTACTCTACTGGTCTTGCTCTTCTAGACATAGAAAAAGCATTCGACAGTGTTTGGCATGAAGGTTTGATTGTAAAATTGAAAAACTTTAATTTTCCAACATACATTGTTAGAATAATTCAAAGTTATCTGTCAAATCGTACACTTCAGGTTAATTATCAGAACTCTAGATCTGAAAGACTTCCTGTAAGAGCTGGTGTTCCTCAAGGCAGCATTTTGGGACCAATATTATACAATATTTTCACATCTGACTTACCTGAGTTACCTCAGGGATGTCAAAAATCCTTGTTTGCGGATGACACAGGCCTCTCCGCCAAAGGACGAAGCCTGCGTGTCATCTGTAGTCGATTGCAAAAAAGTTTGGATATTTTTTCTTCATACTTGCAAAAATGGAAGATTTCTCCTAATGCTTCCAAAACTCAACTAATAATATTCCCACATAAACCAAAAGCTCTTTATTTGAAACCTTCAAGTAGACATGTTGTCACGATCAGAGTTACATATTTCTCAAGAGCACATAAATGTACTGACGAGCCTCCAACCAAACCGTCTCTCAGCTCATCAAAATCCTAGTGTGCTGCGCTAGATGGAGGCTCATGAAAATTCTAAAAGCGCGCGCTAGGTGATGTGCTCTCGGGGAGACTCGTCACATGCGCTGCTCGGCGCTATGGCTCGCCATCGGTATCCAAGTTGTGAAACAACTGCTTAGTAACGAAGAGCCTCTACAGCTATTTTCGCCTCATCATGCAGGTGTCTAGATGGCCTACATGATATGATCGAAGACTCGCGATTTAAAAGTTACAATTTCGATCCTCGTTGAAAACTTTTGTAATCACTTCAATTATTGCGCTGAATTTTAAACAGCACATGTGACGGAGCGCATGAGACCGCAGTGAGACACATCTCAAGAAAAATGAGGCGCCCCAAAAAAGGTCTCACGATGTACAGCGCTCCCGTGCGCTTACAAGCAATGAGGCTCCTGCACCTAAGGCTACAGCACGTGCACAGTAACTCTAGTCACGATGAGAGGGGTTCCAATAAATTGGTCAGATGAAGTTAA
Source organism: Aedes aegypti (assembly GCF_002204515.2). NCBI lineage: Eukaryota > Metazoa > Arthropoda > Insecta > Diptera > Culicidae > Aedes > Aedes aegypti. Next base: position 160,676,678 of record NC_035107.1, on the reverse strand, counting down.
GTATCTAGGGCTCATGCTAGATAAGAATTTAACTTTCAAAAATCACATTGAGGGCATTCAAGCCAAATGTAATAAATATGTAAAATGTCTCTATCCACTTATTAATAGAAAATCAAAACTTTGTCTTAAGAACAAGCTTTTGATATTCAAACAAATTTTCAGGCCAGCCATGTTGTATGCTGTACCAATATGGACTAGCTGTTGTAATACCAGGAAGAAAGCTCTGCAGAGAATTCAAAATAAAATTTTGAAAATGATTCTGAGACTTCCTCCCTGGTATAGTACCAATGAGTTACATAGAATATCCAATGTTGAAACATTGGAACAAATGTCAAATAAAATAATAAATAATTTCAGGCAAAAATCGTTGCAATCTTCTATTGCCGCGATTAATGCATTATATGTTTAGGTTAAGTTAGGTTAAGTATATTCAAAGCGTTTTTTTTCTCTTATAAACAGGTGAAATCAACTCACCTGTAAAAAATCTGAACTGCTACGGCAAATGCAATGTAATATGTTGTTAACAAAATGTTAATTAAATCTTAAATTTGTTTAACCAAATTAGGATGATAGTGTTGTTTAATAACACAGAACACCTAGATATAAGAAATGAATGTAATGTTTGAAATGATACTAATAAAAAAAAATAAAAAAAAAAATATTAAAAGTACGTAAGCATGGTATTTGTTTAGAGATGCTTTGATTTTCCGATTTTGGGCTGTATCTCACGAATAACGATCAAGGACACCTAACATAAAATTAGGTGTATTAATTATGAAATATTTCTGTTCAAGTAAAATACAAATTCGATCCATTTTCGAGGACCAAATAAGTTGTATAAGATTGTATGTATAAGATTGTATGTATAAGATTTAAAGGAGGTTTCTTCACCACAGATTAGGCATTAAACCTAATTTATCTATATGAGTAAACGTAGTTTACGGCTTAAGTAAAGATGAAGAAATCGGCCCTTAATGTCTCAAACCCCACTCTGACTCTCAACTCAATCCACAGATCAATTTTGTTCAAAAAATGATCGAAATAAAGAGATTCGATTAAAATTTGAGCTTTAAAAGAATTTAAGAGAAAAAATAAAGCTGGATAAGGTACATCAGGACAATTTGAAATAAAATGGCTGGGTTAGATGGCGCGGTATCATAGTAAAATCACAGACAAACAGACGTAACAGCTAGAACAATTAACAATTTTAAACATAGTCACGTGAACATTTACGCCCAATTTACGGTCAACTGCAAACTAGGAGGGGACTTGTATTTTTGAGAAAGGAACATTAAGTGAACAACACACTTTTCAACTTCTCCCTTATTTAAAAAAAATAAATGAAATAATGGATAAGTAATCAAGTATGTAGTAAGGAATGGATTTAATAAATAAAAAAACAAACCGAATCGACCTTTGCTGAATAATTGTCCCAAATTCGGTTTTAGTATAATCAATCATAATTATAGTATCAGTTTAGAACTCAAACCAGAGCAATCATGCCGTCATCGTACATAGAACTTAAATTCACACGTTACCGCATGATAAATGATTTTTTCTTGAAAACAGTTCACCGGCTTAACTCACCTCATTCATTGTTTTCGGCGCGCGGTTTTCTGAGATGGGGTCTGTAGACTAGTTACGATGGAATTCCTCTGCGATGGGATACAATTTACGCAGTTTTCGCTTTCTGCAGCAGTAACGGAGGCTTAATATTACCGCCTAGAAGGAAATAGGTTCCGTAAAGCCCAACGTTATGTGATGGTCGGTTTATTTTTTTTTATCTGCCAGATGTAAGACGTGTTTGCGCTATAGCTCGACGCTACCAACGTGCCATTTGATGATGCACACTATGTGATGAGGAGATGTCTGGAAATGAAAATAAATATTATAGTTGAGTTTAGAAGTGGGCTCTAAAAGCAAACTACATGGTCGAATGGTAATTGTGGGAACTTTTGTGTTTACTCTGTTCTGTTTTCCGCAGGTGAAGCTTGCGAACTCTAGTGAAGTCAGTCAGCCGTTATTCTTCAAGCAGCGTTTCTCCCCACATTGGCTGTATCTCAGAGGAAAGTCCAAAATTTAAAGTTAGAAACACATGACCTTCCTGATTAAGCCTATTATCTATTATTTTTATCTATGTAATTCTCCTTTATTCCTTATCACAGCACCTACATAATTAAAAAAAAAATCATTTCAAACGGCATATTTGTCTTGCAGCCTAGAAGATTTCCATCACGGTGTTCAATATTAAGGCTGTGAACCGTTTCACCTGTTCGTTTAACTTTTAGTTAAAATTTGACATTTCGATGGTTATTTTCCCCTCAAATGGTTAAATTGAACATCGCGGTCGACCCATTTGGGCTTTGACAGTCGAGTAGTTATTTCAGAACAATGTTGACAGATGATTAGTTGTTCTCAAATTCACGGGAGCAGAAAATAACTTTCGAACTGTCAAGTTTAACCATGCTCCAGAGAAGAGTTATTTCTAACCGGAGGGGAAATAACTATCGAGCTGTCAAATTTTAACTAAAAGTTAAACGAACTGATGAACATTGGCGTAGCTAGGATTTTTTTCTGGAGGGGGCCTAGGGGGGGCCTGGCAAATACTTGTTTTGCCGAAGTAATGTCGTTCGCAATAATCACGATTTTCATAAATTTGGTAGTTTTTACAGATTTGTATCGATTTCATTCATTTATAATTTTGTCTCATTTCGTGGCATATCAGTGATATTTGTAAATTTCAATCATCGCTACGAAACAGATTCCTTTATGTTGTAACCAGTCAAAAATCTTTAAAGAATTCTAGCAAAAAGCTCACAAGGATTGTCTTTTGTGTTTCTCCTTTGATTATTTCAGGAATTAAATCATGTGCTTTGAAGAGTTTCCTCTGAGAATCCCTACAGGAATTCATTCATGAATTATGTTCGCACTTTTCAGTGCTTTTTTCAAGAACTCCTTTACTAGTTTTCATTGAGTTCGTCCTGGGATTCCCCAAGAGAATCATTCTCAGACTTTTTGATCTCATCAGAAAATTTCTCGAAGAATTTCTATCGAACTGCTTAAAAAATCGTTTGAAGAATTCCGCATTACAAATTCTTTCAATACTTTCTCCTCGAAGGTCCTCTAGGTACACATTACATATAAATTCCAATTGTTAGTTTAAAGTATCCCCCTGTGTTCATAAATAATTTGTTTAGGATTTCTAAGGATTTCTCCAAAATACAGAACAAAAATATATAGGATTCTCACCAAAAATGACTTCACAATCAACAAGCAAGGATTCATTCCACGAATTCTTCAGAGAGTTCACTAACAGTTTTTCCAACTTTGCTTTTGAATTTCTTTCTAAGGTTTCTCTATAGAATTGTTTGAAGAAATCGTAGCAAAATTATCCAGACATCCTGCAAAAATATTAATTGGCTCTTCCAGGTGTTACTTTAAGGATTCCTAGCAATATTCCACAAAAATTTCCTGAGCAATTTAAAAGAATTCAATTGGGAAATTTTATTCATGATTGCTCAGAGAAGCTCTCCGCAAGAAATCTGTATTTTTTCACAGATAATTATTTTTTTGATTTATCTAAAATCAAGGTGCAACATCTCTTCCGTGAAAATAATCAAAGATTCCCGAGTGTTTGTACAGAGATTTATTAGAGAAATATATTATTGTTTCTTGTAGATTCTTCTGAAAAATTACCAAAGATTCATCTTAGCATTTTCCAGAGCTTTTTTCATAAAACCGCACTAACGATTCTTTTGGGATTTTAAATGAACATTTTTTTCACCAGATTCACTAAACACTTGCAATTCATTCTTAATCTTAAAAAAAATCTCGAGAAGTTCCATCAAGTATTCTTTCAGGTTCTAGAAATAACTCATTTTTTTGCGAATATAAATCTCAGGAATCTTCCATAAAATAAGACATATAAAAATTTAAACACTCTCCATTTTTTTGGGTCTAAAACTACTCCTGGAAAAACTTAATATTTTTTAGGGATTGCTTTATAAATTCCTCTATGAATCACTCCATATCAGATTTCTAAAGTAACGAAAGGTTTGAAATAACCTTTTTGATATGTTATTGAATAATTGCAGCTTTAACATACTTCGGAAAATATCGATGAATTCCTGTCGTAAATTAAAGAATTTCTGATACATGTTAACAATGTACCTCACAGAAAAGCTTAAGTGGTTCTTGTAGGATTTACTACATAAAATCATATTCATTTTCGACGTTTTTTACTGAAAGTATTTGTAACTAGAGTCTTATATAATATTTAGTATGAACTCTGAAGATTCATGATACTATGGTGAACATATTGATGTAGAACCCATTTTTTCCTACCTCTAGAAATTCCAAACAAATTTTTATGAAGGTTTTATTATCGACTATTTTGTAGTACTGTAGAAGTTTAACGTGAAAATGTAAGATTCTAATTTTACCCTTTCTTTCCCACAGCTTTGTTTGACAATTTAACTGTCAAAATGGCGTTTCAAAAAACAAAAAGTTTTTACAAATAAGCTATATTATTCAAAATCACAATAATTTTTTTATTGTTTTTCAATAGTTAGTTGATTGTTTTCCAATAGTTTGACCCTAAGGTCACTTATTTCGATGTTTGATAAGACAAATGAGCGAATAAATGTATTCCAATCATTATTGAGCTACTCGTACCAATTCGGTTTAGCTACCGTTCGTTGAAAATCGGTGGCACCTGTGCTACCATGGGAAAGAGAGGGTTAAATCTTAGTGAAAACTTCTGCACTACTTTGAAATTTTGTTGAGGAATTCCTGATGGATTTTCAGGAATTAGAAACTATACGCATAAGAATTCTGTAATTTTTCACAATTTGTATAATTAGATTTAGATTCTTTAAACGATGCTTTTCGGAGTATGGAAAGATTTGTACGAGGTTCCTCAAAGCGGTTTGCGAAGGAAGAAGAAACATTAAAATGTTGAAGCAAGTCGAACAATAGGTGGGCAATGGTACAATGAAAGATGATTTATAATATATTATCTACAGGTAAATTACAGGATAGTAAAATATTCTCTTATGAATTAACAAATAAAATAAATTTCTCGAGGTCCATCAGAATCTTTTTTATCCTTAAAAGCTATCTTTCCTTGATTTCTGGTTTTCCAGAATTCTGCCAGAAAGCCTCTAGAAATTACGCTTTCGTATCGCACAAAAATTCAAACCAAGAACCAATTTCTAACGAAGTGTTTTAAGGAAAATCAATAAAAATTTCTTTATGAATATCTTAATAAATTTTCTCCTTCCCAGTTATTTTGCTACAGACTCCTCTACCGCTATGCTTATTTCGAAAGCAAAATTTTCCTGGGGGTTTTCAACAAATTTCCTCTAAAGATTCGAGGGTAAGAGACATTTTGAAAACATTTTTTTTTTACAATTCTTGAATGATCCGGGGATTTGAACCAAAATTTCTAAAAAAGAAAACATAGAAAACTTTTTGACGCAATTTGTGAAATATTTTAGAAATATTTCTTAACGACTTTTGATGAAATTTGCGGAAGAATTTGTAATAAAATTTTTGGGAAAACTATTTAGAGCAATTTCTAATAGAGAATTTCTAATAGAACTTTCAGCGAAATACCTCTGAATTAGATTTAACAGAATTAATGATTTTTTGGAGGAATTGCGAGCGAAAACTTTTTGAAAGATAAAGTAACATTTTTAAGGTAAAGCTGGGAACATTTTCCGAAACCAATTTGATAATAAAAAGTTGACATAGGAGTGGATGTCCACCAGGATGAATTCGCTTTGAAAGTATGTACAAGTCCAACAATATTGTTTGACTTATTTCGAAAAGATTTGCAAAAGTTCTGAAGCCCCCCTTAAATATTCTTTGAGGTATTTGATTAAACTAAAATTTTATAATGCATATCGAAAAGCTTTTTGAAAAATTGTGCTACAAATTTGTTGAATATTAATCAAATAATTTTGGAATTAATAATCTTTCTTGAAAAAATATTGTTCAAGCAATAAATTTGTTCATGCAAAACTACTTAAAAAATTGAATCAAAATCAAAGAGAGCTAAGGTAACTATGGTCGATTTTGTTACATTTTTTTCACGCCATGTTAAACTTCTACCATTCATTTGAAGAAAACTTGGCCATGCCGAAATTCCTTGAAAAATTCTTATTTTTCGACAAGAATTCCCGCTATGTATTGTCTGAGAAATTCCTATAGTAACTTTGTCTATTTTTTCAATTATTTTTTTCGGACATCATACCAGTTGAAGTTAAATGGATTTCTTTAGTGGATTCTCATAAGGGTAATCAGCATCACCACACACCTCGAGCAGGGTATCCTCCAAAAACATGAGAAATCAGACTGCAGTGCTGCTCTATGCTGAAACAGAATTAATTGAATTGTTCAGAAAAATAAACTAATTTTTGGGATCTTCCATTTTTTCATACCACGATATTTTTGGTAATGGATATGTCAGAAAAATTGTACTTACCGCATACAACATGAAGCTAGTTCTAACAGTAACCAATCGATCGACAGCCGGACGGATAAGCTTTCGGTTGTCGCGTGATTCACCAAAGTCAGAACTATCACGCTGATGCTGTATAAGACAAGCGAGGTTTTCTCGCTATAGTGTTCTACAACATAAAATAACGTAACTACTGAAGAAAGTTTTGTCAATAACAAGAGTCATGTACCTAGATTGATTCAGAAGATTTTGCTGCAAGTTAAATTGTTTGTTTGTTTTTTAATTTTTTAATTTTATTATCATCAAAAATTCTGGGGGGGGGGCCTGGATGGTTCTGGAGGGGGCCAGGCCCCCCTGGCCCCCCCTGTTCCTACGCCAATGCTGATGAAACGGTTCACAGCCTAAGAAGGTTATATTTACACAGCCAATTCAGATTACCGACCCCATTCCGAAAACTGACAGCTACTTGACGACGTCATTCCTATCCACCTCGAACAAATTTGTTAAAAAATGATCTAGTGGTCCGGATGGTATATGGTATGATGGGAATGACGTCACATGTTTACAACCAAATTGATTATTTAAACTAGTAAAGAGCCTGCCTTGTTAATTTTGTATGTACGATCAAAGGATCGAACACTATTACCTCGTTCTGCGACATTGCTCTATCGTGCTACGCGACGCGTAACACGATTGATCCCGACCGCATCACCCATTTTTTTTTGCCGGGAAACATGAATTAGTTTTATTCAAGATGCTTGTTCTGCAAGCTTGATGCATTTTTTGTATTGAAATTTCTGGAAAACCTTCAATATACTGTATAGTTTAAGCACGTTTAAGACAGGGCAGTAAGTTTCTGAAAAATATTCGTTATATTCGAATTAGATTGAGATTTGCCCAATCTCTTCGATTAAAGTTTGCACAAAATGTGATTTTTGAAATATTTCTGGGTAATTCAAGGATAATTAATACGTAAAAATGAAATAATGTCAATTACGTTTACTTTATAAACCCAAAAAAATTACAGAAGCTTCCAGAAAATGTGTTATTTAAACAGCCAAGTGCATAAGTTTGGGTTCACCCCCTAAAAAACATACAAAACTGTTCAGTCCATATCTCTGCGATTACACGTACAATTGAAACGCTCTAAGCCGCATTCGAAAAGCAAATAGTTATTCTTACTTCGTATGTATTTTTCCAAAATCATTTTTTTAATTTTTACTAAAAGTTGTGACATTTTTCAAAAAACAGAATGAAAAAACATTTGTAATTTCCTCAGCAATGGATCGACCAAAATTTTAAAACAAGGTGTCATTAGAATCGTAATTTTATATTCTGTCAAGAGCGCTCACGAAATTTTTGCGGAAAAATCTGAAAACTATTCAAAATCAATTAAACAGTCATTGAAGTCAACGTGCAAAAGTTTGGGTTCACCCCTCAGTATGGTGTGGGTACACCTGAACTTACTTATTGCACGAAAAATCTGTGAAATATCAAACCAATCATATGCGCGCCATTATATGCGTTTGAAAAAGCTATGAATTATTAAAATCGGTTGAAAAATGGCTGAGATATTGACAAAAATGATTTGCGTGCGGTTAAGGCGAACCCAAGCACGATTTGCATCATATTGAGGAGTGAACCCAAACTTTTGCATGATGACTTGAATGACTGTTTCAATGATTTTGAATAGTATTCAGATTTTTCCGCATACATTTCGTAAGTGCTTTTCAAAGAATATAAGATTACGACTCTAATGACACCTTGTTTAAAAATTTTGGTCGATCCAATGCTAAAAAAATGACAAATGTTTTTTCAGTGTGTTTTTTGAAAAATGTCACAACTTGAATTTGAAATTTAGTCTACAAAACTCAAAAACTGTTTTTGGAAAAAATACATACGAAGTAAGAATAACTCTTTGCCTTTCGAAAGCAGCTTAGAGAGTTTCAATAAGACGCGTAATCACAGAGATATGGACAGAACACTTTTGTATGTTTTTGAGGGGGTGAACCCAAACTTATGTATATATGATATGATAGTGTATATAATAAAAGATGTCTTCACTTCTTTTCAACTGTCTGGTAATCGCCACGTGAATTCTTATAAGTAATAGCTAAGAAGAAATTGAACAATTTGGTGGGTGTTCGGACAGGCCGGACTAGATGATATTTTGGCATTTCCAATATACGATCAGTTCTTATTTTTATTAGCCCTTAATGAACTCACACAATGATTTCTGAAAGAAGTCCTACACTCTAGAGTAAGTCTAATATGATTTTCTAGATGATTGTTACGAAATTGATGCAAAAAATCGAATCTCGTAATATCTTGCATGGTTCCATCTGATTGCATCTTCCAAGGAATTCCTGATAACATTTGTGTAGGAATAATCGTAAGGATTGATTATAACACAGCGTAACAAAAATGACAATGATTAAATGATGTGTCTCTAGTATATTTGGGGTTGCTGTATCTGATGCCATTCTAAGAAATGTTTCAGTTTTTAGCGGCAATGAATTCAGCAACCCTTAATTTAGTAAATAGCGGTATTTTGGTACTCGAGACAAAAACGTGTTCCGCTGTGTAATTGCTGCAATATTAATAAGTGTGAAACTTTAAATATACTTTTGAAGAATTCATGGAGATTTTACTTGATAAACTATTCAAGAAATGTATGGAAGAACTGTCGGAATAATTCTTGAATGAAATGCTGGCGAAGTTTCAAGAAAAAAATCTCTGTGTGAGCTCAATGAGAAGTCCCTGTTTTAATTTTATAAGAAATTTCTGGAAGAATTCTTAAAGGATTTTCCCTGGAAGAATTTGTGGCGTTATTCCTGGGAGTACCCAAGGATAAACTCTTAAAGGAGATCATACTTATGAAAACTGGAAAAATCGGCCTAAAAATTCTTGTAGGGTTTCTTAAAAAAATATCTCTAAATGAATTTCATTCAAAACTCTGGAAACCTCCTGTACAAACCATTGGAAAAGCTCGAAGAGCTCGAAATCTATAGAAAATTTAGTGGAAAATATCCTGAGACACTCTCCGGGAAAATATGCAGTAATTCCTATGTATGTTATTGGAAGTAGTAGCGTTGGAGTGTTTATGGATTTCCTCCGGCAAATTTCAAAGAAATTCCTCTGCACATCCGTTAAAAATCGTTGGAGAAATCTCGAGATAAATTTCTGAAATCTGATATCTGAGGAATTCTTAAAAATGAGAGCTGACTCCAGCCTTGCTTAGACGAACACTTAAGAGTTCTTAGTATGTTTTGAAAAAAAAAAACTTTACTATTCTTTTGTGATAATTTGTGTTTTCAAAACATGTTTTAAGTATTCCTCGTTTGATTTATGGAAAAGTTTTCTAAGAACCTTTTTGGAATTTCTTTTGCAGAAACGCTTTTGAATATGCTAGAAAAAAATTTAAAAGATTTTATGGAAAATTCTAAGACGAATTTCTGGGTAGTTGTATTCAGAAATAACTAGTACTTTTGCTTGCAAGATTCTTGGCAGACTTGAGAATTTTCAGAAAGAATTGTTGACAGATTCCTAATGCAAGATTTGTTATGGATATTTGATTAAGGTACCGCGGGGCAAGTGGGAACGAAAAAAACGATAGTTCAAACAAATTTTTCAGTAAAATTTTCAAATGTCAATATTTTTCAAATCCAACAACACAATCACGTTTTGGCAACATTTTTGCTGGTATGTGCATGAAACTAATCGAATAATTTTGAAATTGTGAAAACCTTGGAAGAATGTTTTAGAATGAGCCAATGGACGCAGTTACCTCGCTAAGCGGGGCAAGTGGGACACATCCAGTTCCATGCGTCAATCAACATCAGTAAGTCAACCATTACAATAATAGGATTGATAAGTCATAGATTTTTAATTTTGAGTACATATTTGATGTACATAAGGGATCAACCATAAAATACATTACGTTTTAGGAAGAAACCCTTTATTTAATAGTATGTCACCTCACATTTAATATTAACTGAAAATTCCTCAATAAAAGCGTAAAGAGGAATTAATCATGCTCAAAATATATCATTTATAAGTTATTAATTAAAATGTAGCACATAAACAATCAATAATTGACGAAATTATAAATATGTTTTGTTATTATTTATATGCATGGCAGAAAAGCACCTAATGGGATGGAATTGTTTTCCATCACTACTTAATTTGGTAGAAATAACAAATAAAGTTCAAATAACATAGAAAAGTAATCATTCTCATGATGCATTTCAAATTTCAGCTGTGTGTTTGTTCAGTTTTGAAGTCTTATTTCAAAAATAAAACATTAATTAAAAAATAAAGAATAATAACACTTTTCTTCTCCCTTTTATGCAATTACGTAATTTGAGGTTGATCTTTTTTGATAAAAATCATTTGTTTGAATGTTTTAGTGCTACACTCTAGCAAAATGTATGAAACGTGTACGAAAAGTTTTGATTCTGGTTTTTGTTTTGATAGGTCCCACTTACCCCAGGTACAAATATATTTTGGGGTAAGATAGACCATCGAATATTTCATATGAAATAAAAACAAAATACTGGTTTATCGTTAGCAGCTTGTAATAATACTAAAATACTGATGGAAATTCGATTTAAAACACATTTATTTTTTGCGAGTCAATGCAAGACGTGAAACGTGTCACAATTTGTCATTCAAGTTCAAAATGGCGCTGAACTGACAACTGTTACATGAACCACATGGTAATAAAAATAACAATATGTTTAGTACTAAATACATTCCTTGTAATTGCATCTTCAACTTTCTAGAAGAATACCCCCATGGAAAACTTTTCCTAGTTGAGCTCTGACGAAACGCCCCACTTACCCCGGATTCTCACTTGCCCCGCGGTACCTTAACCTTTTGAATGATGTTATTATTAAGATCATGAATTATTGTGTCATGGAAGATCTTTGGCAATTACAAAAGATTTTAAAGAATTACAGTAATTCACCCGCAAATCTCTCATGATGTTCATTGTTTCATGGAGATAAATGCCGCAGACAATTTTGAAATTTATGTATCAACTGTGTAACTTTGTCATGTTACGCTAATTATTTTAGATATTTTTTTTTTTCATCGGTCATTCTTTACCGCAAGTGCCCATTAGAGTGATGCAAATTTTGAAATTTTGGCTCCCCTGTGCTTAAACGATTTATATTGTACTAAATAGCATCCTCCCAAAGTATGAAATGATTCGGAAAAAAATTTGACTGTGCACACGCCATCTGAAGTTTGTATGAAGATTACTATGAAAAACGCCAACCTTTTAGGTTCAGCCCTCTATCTCTGTGCCATAATATTTTCTGGAAAAGTGAACAAACTCTACTCATGTGAAATCTCAGCTACAACTTTGTCCAAGACCACATTTTGATTGGACGACAGGATGAATTGCTATTCATAATCATAAACTGGGTTTTCATGCTTATCCAACTGCTCAGCAGGCAACAGTGGTGCTCATGGCCTGTAGAATAGATCAAAGTAATCCAGGCTACTATGTTCTACAGCCAAAAAGCAGTGTTGCTCTGAAAGTACTGAATGATTTAGAGTTTGTTAGCAATAATATCAAATTATCTTTATGTCCCATCAAAATGTGGTATTCGGCAAAGTTGTAGCTGAGAAGATTTCACATGAGTAGAGTTTGTTCACTTTTCCATAGATTATTATTACGAGCAGTTAGAGGACTGAACACAAAAAGTTAGGCTTTTTCATAGTAATTTCCATATAAACTTCAAATGGCGTGTGCACAACCAAATTTCATCCAAATCACTTCAAATTTTGGGAGAATTATTTTCATCATAATTGACACCGTTTAAGCATAGGGGAGCAAAAACTTCAAAATTTGCATCAGTCTAGTGGCCATGCCTCTCTACTTGGATACTTTAACAATTCTATTGAAATTTAAAACTGTATTCAAACTTGTTTTCTCATCAGGCGTGTTATGAATTTTGAATTCGATACATAATTCTGGCAACGTATATTGCCTTTATCTAAGGCGAAAATCGCACGACTGTCGAACACTCCTACAAACCATAAAAACCTAACCGAAGTATACGTACATATTGATCCAGCAACGTTTCGAAGTTTGTTTCGCAAAAATGACCGAGTGCCATTGTTTCCGTTTTCTTAGTCACGCATGATAGCTTTTGTCACACCTGCACCAACTGTTGGCAGTATTAATGCTACAGTACACTTATTTCCATATTGAAGGGCGACTGGCGTAGCATTTTGTGTATTCCATTCAACCGCAGGATTGGGTTCGTCCAATAAATATACAGTGACGGACAAAACCTTAAGACAACCTCACTAAAATTTTTATGATCGCTGGATTGGTATATTTTAAGCATATTGTCTATGTGATTTTATGTTCATAATTTCATTTCACTATCCACTGGAAGACGAACTCGCCAAGGGCGAAATCCCATGTTAATAAAGTTAATTAATAATAATCATTAACCATTCACTTTAACGAATGATGCACTTGCAGATCATAACTAAACAATAACTAAACGAATAAGCATAAAGAGTTGGAGAAATGAACGACAAAAACTTAAGACCACTTCTGAAAAAGTGTTCTAAAAACTAGATGGATTGTAATATCATCCATGATTTTCGTACAATTCCAGAAAACAATTTTCTAATGGCGTAGAATATATTTAAAAAGAAATGAATTACAGTCAAAACTTCAAGAGTCGATATTTGAAGGGACCATGGAAATATCGAGTCACGAAGCAGAAAAGCTATGGAAAGCTGTTTGTGGGTACTATCATGGTAACTATGTAGTTTTGTTGATATCGAGACATGGAAGATCGACTCATGGAGGTTTCACTGTATGTGTTTTATCTGGTTTTCATCAAGAATATTCAATTTCTCTTTCACGAAATGACATTGTTCTGTCGTGTGATTATTTGAAAAATGTTTTCGACAAAGTATAAATTATTTTTGCATAAAATTTATACAAAGGACCTAAAATCACATTTTTACAACAAAAATAAAATATATCACACTATATTTTACCACGATTCACAACATTAAACCCATTTTTAACTCTGCACATTGTTGCAAACTCTATTTCCAGGCTTCTGCGTAGTAGCACTAATTTCATTTATTTTCCAAGAGCTGATATTACGAAAAACAGTCGACGCTCCATATGTCGATATCGAAGGGGCCATCGAGATAGCGAGGGATCGAGACATAGAACAAACTTTTGATTGAATACTAGAATGAAAATCACTCCGTCACCAAAACAAATTAAAAACAAACAGATGTAATTTCGTTTTCGTAAATTGTTTTGAATCCCTAAAATCTAGTCTAGTAACCTTCGATAATGGGCATACGGAGAAGAAATCGAAAATTAAAAACGAGATAGGGAGATTGAGGATATCGATATAAGGAAAGTAAAAATTTTGAGTTGCGTAATGAATCATTAGACATTACAATTTTCAGAAATTGAAAAATAATAGTGAATGCATCGCGATGCGATTTCTGATACCCTCAAGCGGTCTTCTACGAAATAGCAAAAAGTATTGAACGCAACTCGTTGCAGAACTCGATTTTCACAGCATTCCTCGTAATGGATTACATGCATGCCCTGATTCGCTACTCACCACATTATAATGCACTTGCGCTAGTGTCTATGCAAGAGAAATTGCTAAAAGGTAACGCGAAAATTATTTGTATGGCGAAATGCATCTTACGTTTTATTTCTCAGAATTGGGAACTATTTTCGAAAAAATATTTGGTGCCGGTTGCACGTAATGCTAATGACTATCACGCATACCAAATATTTTTTCGATTAATGCATTCATTTACCAATCTGTCCTGTATTGAATAAAGCAGTGTCATAATAGTTACTACGTAACTGAAATCGGTTGTATAATGATTAAAACGCAACGCTTTTTCATTACGCAGTTGATTTGAGTTGTGTGATTGATAACAACCATTTTCGGTAGCTTCAAAATAATGGTTAATGCATCCCGATATGATTTATGATACCGTCAAGTGGTCTTCCACCAAATAGGGTCCTAAAGCCCTGTCCCAATTTTAGTGCCAAACGCTTAAGTATAGGCCAAAAATACATGTTTACTCAACTTTTTAAAGTTTTCCGTTGGTTTAAGTCCAAAAAACATTGTTTCATGTTTCTTTAGATTTTGTCACACCATTTTGCTTAAATTCAAATTTTGGGTATATTTCGTTTTCCGTGTCCCTTCCGAAATGTCAGATAGGAACAACCCCAGTGTTAAAACTAAAACCCCTGTGGTGTTTTTGTCGACTAAGTGAACGTCAAACATGATCAAAAGTGTCAAGGTTCATTTATGGACCCAATTTTTAAATTAAAGTTTAAACATGATATAGCCGTTATTTGAGTGGGAAAAATTGCTAAAGTAGTTGCAGTAACATGCTCTTTCTTGTTATTAAATAAAAACAAGATATCATTAAAAATTTTAGGACCCAATTGCAAAAAATGTAGTTTACACAACTCGTAAACTACAATTTCAACAGCAAATCAGGTTCTATTGTTCAAATTTGGTTTCAAATAATCAAAAAAGTCATTTCGTAAAGATAAACTAAGAATAACTTTAATGAAACACGGATATGGCGTGAATAAGGGGAGGCCAGAGGTATCCTGGCCATCCTCAGACATAGGTTTTGCTCCCATAAAATGTTTTAAACAGAAAAAAAAAACAGGTAAACTGCAAAATATATATCCATTTTCAAAATTACGGGATTATCATTGTTTGACAGGCAACTGCAATATGTAGTTTTAATATGTCTCATACTGCCAAACTCTTTTTTATCCTTTATGTTCTCGATGTTGAAATTCACCGAAGCCCCTTTCAGAATTCGTTTGATCATTTGTAGCCTTATTGTTAATTAGAAAACCAAACCTTTTGAATTATTAAGAATTATTACAAGTTTTAAGAACATTCATCGAGATTTTGGGAATCATGTGAGTTGCTGGAAAATGTTTGTGTATAAGAATTATATACAGCTCATATTTATACCATAATACCAATTTTGTTCAGATTTGTTTCAAACGAACTGACTTTTTCATTTCAGGGTACCGCAATCCGGGGTAACATTGATCATTTTTTTTTGAATATTTCTTGAATATTCCGTTTGCAAATGCAAATGTTGCAAATTTTATATTTTTAAAACAAGTACTGCCACCTATAGCTCGTGACTATATATTGTATTTTGCTTTTTGAAAGAATTAAGGATGTTTAAAAAAATGTTTTAAGCGATTTTTTGAATTAGCTGATATGGGGTAACATTGATCACCTATGTAAACAACGTTCGGTAATATTGAAAATGACGTTACTTACTTAAATCATGCCCCCCGAAGCCGAATATGAAGGCCAAACGCTTACAAGTCATTTACTTTTTGAGTTATTTCAAAATTAAAAATACCTCGAACCACGGAATACGCCTAAAGGTAGGCAATGCCCTAAGGGATTTCTATGTTCTCAACAGTAATTCGTTAATGTTGCCTAATTTAGAATACTTATGAAAGGTTTGACAACGGAATCGTTTTCGGCGATGCCATTTTTAGTAAGAACCGCATTTTCCTTGCTCATATCGTCTGCAGAACATATGTGAGACATGAATCTTCGGTAGTGTACTCCTTACCCATTGAAATCATTGTTTCGAAAAGTTAACAAATTTACGCGTAAGGTAAACGCAATTTTTGCAAAAATGTTCACTTTCATTAGCCCATGAATATAAGAAAAAGAAGCACCATTCATGATTTGGAAATATTTCATCAATAAATGATGATACGAACTTTTTACGAGATGAGTCATTCCGATCAATGTTACCCCGCTGATCAATGATACCCCGGATTACGGTACCGTAATTTCGGGTGAAATCGATCATTTTTCACGGTTTTTCTAGTCTGTTTTCTATAATGTCAACAATGCCAAACAACTAAATGCAGGAAAACAAGTACGAAGGTGAGCCTCATCGACTTATGTACCGAAATTTTCTAACAAATGTCATTTTAGTGTTAACAAATACCTCTAAAATAAAAAAATCAGAGGATCTCATTTCGGGGTGAAATTGATCACTTGTCAATGCCATTATTGTTAGTTTCCAAAACAACTCTATGTGATAAATTTGAGCTCCCTGAATCCGAATATGCTTGTAAAATTCTTAACAATGCAATATTTATATAAATAACGAATAGTTAAATTTCAAGAATTACGCGGAAAACGCTTAAATGTATGCAATTTCCTAAGGAATTCAATGATATCTAACAGAAATTCAATTATTTCAACCATATGAGCTAATTGGTACAAGTTTTGGTGATAAAATCTGGTTTGGGGATATATCTCAAGCATCCTCACAAACTTTCAGGTTTATACCATGTTCAAATCCTTGCTTATAAATAGAAGTCCATAGCTGTTTGTCAATACTGCACCGTGCACGATTTTGAAATTTTACGTTATTTTCATAGTAATGAACATACTTTAACGCAAAAAAACTTCACAACACACAATTCTACAATAGTTACGACAAGCAACGTTCATTTACTGCAGCTTACATTGACATTTGTGCTCCATTACGAATATATAAAACCTTCCTAAATAAATGAATAAGAATATATAAAACCGTATGATTCGATGATCAATTTCACCCTTCTGATCAATTACACCCGATTTTACGGTATTGTTTTCGTGTAGTTCTTCATTTATAGAGGTCCCCAAGCAAACTTCCACGAACACCAACGCACAATCAATCATACACAAGTCGATTTCCTCAGAATGAAAGCGTATCGATGTTTGTTTGACGTCATTGAGCTTTCGGTCAACGGCAAGCCAACAAGGAAGTGGTTGTTTTGCAGCAATTCTGTTTATATTTGGATTCTCACAGCAAACAAAAGCAATGTTGTGACAGTTCTCACAGCAAACAAAGAAAATTTTGTCAACATTGCACTACTACGCAGCAGGGTTGCCACATATACAGATTTATCTGTATTTTACAGATTTTTGCGAATATTTTATGACCAAGAATCTGTATATACAGATTACAGATATTTTGCAAAAATACAGATATACAGATTCTGTATACAGAATTTTGCCAAAATTATACAGATTTATACAGATTTTTGAGCAAATATGAAAATAAATATTTTTGAAAACCTTAAAATTCAAGCTGAGTAGTGACCTGTTATGACAATTCTGCATTTAAATTGCATATGAATAGTATTTTATTAAATTTTTTGTTAAATCTCATGATTATATCAATTTTTAGGTATACAGATTTAAAATACAGATATTTTTCTCCAGGATACAGAAATACAGATATTCCAAGGAAAAAATATAGATTTTAATGTGGCAACCCTGCTACGCAGGCAACTGGATTGGTCTATGTCAGCTCTCTGTAATTAGAAGACGCCATAAAACATGTATGAAAAATAGATAAAACTTGCTTCTAGTTACCTTAAATCGGCAACGAGATATCGATTGTGTACAGCTTATTTTCTTTTGCCTGTGTGCAAATTGGAAATAAAAGCTTGAGCGACTAACTACAAAAGTTTTTTTTCTGAAAGTCACAAACATATTAAAAATTAATAATGATGCAAAATTGCAACAAATATTGTAAATTTGTCTTAATTTCTATTTTTGTTCTTTTTTACTACGTCCGATGAAACAAATGTAAGCAGATAGCTCATGTGTTTTTATGTAAATAATTTTGTATTGGTCGGTCGCATATTTTTAATTGTAGATCGGTCGGATTTATTTCCCGATTTTTGGTAGTACCGTCGTTGGGGTTGAGAATGGGTCGAAAACGATATATACGATTAATTTATTGAATAACTTTCGCAATTTAACTTCAATAAACTTCAAATTTGGTGTGTATGTACTTTGATGGTACATTAACAACTGTCCAAACAATTAAAAAAAACATTTATTCACTGCGGCACAACAAGTGAATGAAAAATGACCCAATCTCACCCCATAAAGGGGGTGACATTGGGTCACCGTAATTAAAATAACTTGTTTTTGAAAATATTATTTCAAAACTATTAAAACTATTCACAGCTGAAAAATATTGCTGAAATACGATGCAAACAAGAAGAAAAGACATCTAATATGTTTCACAAGTATGATAAACCCACTTAAAAGAACGATTATAGCAAAAAAAAATGATGAGCTTTGAGAAAAAATATGTAAACTCATCATTTATCGTCAAGTTTACATAAATTTTCTTGTTTTTTTTTTCTCAAATTGTCTTCAAAGTCTCATCCCCATTATCAAAAAGCCTATTCAGTTTCCCTAAAGGTTAACAGAAACAGTGATTATTTTAATCCTTCGTAAATAATTGAATTTCGGTACGACATTCCACGATCAATACATATTAGACAGATGTTGACGTCTTAATCCCGGTATTTCAAAAGTTGTCAAAATGCATTGCATAGTTGATCAGTGCACGGAATTCTCAACTAGACTTGTTTTATGTTTCAGCGATGCTGTATTTAGGAAGAATGAACACATCTTAATGAGGAAAGAGTACACATGGCACGGTAAAGCGACAAAAAAGTAGACTTGTTATTTCATTCACCATCGTTCTTTCTTGACCCAATCTCACCCCCATTTTTAATGTTTTAAACACCGTACCGAAAAAAATAAATGAATTTTTTGTGGAAAAATCAAATAGATTCCGGAAAATACGTGTGAAGTGTATTGAAAAGACTTTCAATCTTCTACTAATATAACAGTAGAGATTAAAGTACATGCGTGATACTTTGCACAAGAGAAATTTAAAGTCGTAAATTTTGTCTGGTTTCAACATACAAGTTTATTGATATATTAAACAAAACTACTATTTTTAAAAATGTTACCGTCAACGGTAGTCCAAATCATCATCCAAATGATCATAAATCATCAAGTTACATAACTCCCGCTTTCACTACGTTTGACATGCCATGAAAGAGGGTTTTATAAACAATTCAACCAGTCGTATCAAACAGCCTATCATTTATAACTGCATCATATTTTATAATGCTGTTGAAATTATAGTTCAAACAGAGTTAGAAGAGTTAACTTATTTCTCTGCTTTCAGTTTCTTTTTAGATCTTTCATTCAAAATATACTGAAAAATGTGGATTTTTAAATACGTTTATTTTTCATGGGAGTTACATACACTACCTTATATATTTTTGGATTTAGGCTTGCAGTCACAATCAATAGCGTTGATAGTTTTAATTCGTCGCCTACGTTTCGATCCTATGGTTTGGATTACGGCGATGAATTAAAATTATCAACGCTTTTGATTGTTACTGCAAGCCGAAATCCAAAACTAAGTTCACAAAATACCAGTCAAGATCACTTTGGTCAATCAATTTGGGACAGTTTGGATCTACATAGTTTTGTATGACGGTGCGCTTCTGTAATCGGTTTACAAATATGATTGAAACAAGCATTGGAAAGTTTTGCAAATTCTCAGGGATCTACCTAAGGCTATGGCGCCTCGACTCTCCGCCCTTAGGTTTGAGGTGACATGCCTATGGCAGAGAATGCATACCTAGTTCACTTCTATTGAACATATTCCACGCATTTACCAAACTGTTACCTGAAAACTGCAGTGTATTACTATAATATTGTACGAAAAACAATGGATGATGTTGCAAGCCATATGGTTGTTGGAGCACTTCTTTCAGTAGTGTTCTGTTATGTGTTTGTCGCGTATTTTTCAAATTATTTATGTTCATATGTTGGGGGCCGAGTATTAGAATCCGCGGCTACTAAGCAAAGCCATGCAGAAGGTGCCTGGGTTCGATTCCCGGTCGGTCCAGGGTCTTTTTGTAATAAAAATTTCCTCGATTACCTGTCTCAAGATAAACGAATGCGAAAATGGGAGCTTTGGAAAAGAAAGCTCTCAGTTAATAACTGTAGAAGTGCTCATTAAACACTAAGCTGAGAAGCAGGGTCTGTCCCAGTGAGGATGTAATGCCAAGAAGAAGAATGTTCATATGTTTCTATGAAATCTTTATGCAATTGTTATGTTCACCAAATACATTTTTAATTTAATTGAATAGTATTATGAAATTACATATAAATAAAATATATAGCGATTTAACGATTATATTTTTTGTGAGGTGGTCGTAAGGTTTTGTCCGCCACTGTATACAAAAATTAGCACTCCGATGTTTGATCATATTTTCTTGTGGTGATTCCTTCTCAAAATTGGAAGTAAATATAGTCACTGTTATTTTTTTTTTTCTTTATTAGTATCATTCCAAACATTACATTCATTTCTTATATCTAGGTGTTCTGTGTTATTAGACAACACTATCATCCTAATTTGGTAAAACAAATTTAAGATTTTATTAACATATTGTTAACAACATATTACATTTCATTTGCCGTAGCAGTTCAGATTTTTTACAGGTGAGTTGATTTCACCTGCTTATAAGAGAAAAAAAAAACGCTTTAAATATACTTAACCTAACTTAACCTAAACATATAACGCATTAATCGTGGCAATAGAAGATTGTAACGATTTTTGCCTGAAATTATTTATTATTTTATTTGACATTTGTTCCAATGTTTCAACATTGGATATTCTATGTAACTCATTGGTACTATACCAGGGAGGAAGCCTCAGAATCATTTTCAAAATTTTATTTTGAATTCTCTGCAGAGCTTTCTTCCTGGTATTACAACAGCTAGTCCATATTGGTACAGCATACAACATGGCTGGCCTGAAAATTTGTTTGAATATCAAAAGCTTGTTCTTAAGACAAAGTTTTGATTTTCTATTAATAAGGGGATAAAGACATTTTACATATTTATTACATTTGGCTTGAATGCCCTCAATGTGATTTTTGAAAGTTAAATTCTTATCAAGCATGAGCCCTAGATACTTAACTTCATCTGACCAATTTATTGGAATCCCTCTCATCGTGACAACATGTCTACTTGAAGGTTTCAAATAAAGAGCTTTTGGTTTATGTGGGAATATTATTAGTTGAGTTTTGGAAGCATTAGGAGAAATCTTCCATTTTTGCAAGTATGAAGAAAAAATATCCAAACTTTTTTGCAATCGACTACAGATGACACGCAGGCTTCGTCCTTTGGCGGAGAGGCCTGTGTCATCCGCAAACAAGGATTTTTGACATCCCTGAGGTAACTCAGGTAAGTCAGATGTGAAAATATTGTATAATATTGGTCCCAAAATGCTGCCTTGAGGAACACCAGCTCTTACAGGAAGTCTTTCAGATTTGGAGTTCTGATAATTAACCTGAAGTGTACGATTTGACAGATAACTTTGAATTATTCTAACAATGTATGTTGGAAAATTAAAGTTTTTCAATTTTACAATCAAACCTTCATGCCAAACACTGTCGAATGCTTTTTCTATGTCTAGAAGAGCAAGACCAGTAGAATAGCCTTCAGATTTGTTGGAACGGATCAAATTTGTTACACGTAAAGGTTGATGAGTGGTCGAATGTCCATGGCGGAATCCGAACTGTTCATTGGCAAAAATTGAATTTTCGTTGATGTGGGCCATCATTCTGTTCAAAATAACCTTTTCAAAAAGTTTACTGATGGAGGAAAGCAAACTGATTGGACGATAGCTAGAAGCTTCTGCAGGATTTTTGTCTGGTTTTAAAATTGGAACAACCTTAGCATTTTTCCATTTGTCAGGAAAATATGCTAATTGAAAACATTTGTTAAATATATCAACTAGAAATGATAAGCTACTTTCTGGAAGTTTCTTGATGAGGATGTAGAAAATTCCATCATCGCCAGGAGCTTTCATATTTTTGAATTTTTTAATAATAGTTCTCACTTCTTCCAAATCAGTCTCCCAGGCATTTTCGAAAACGTTCTCTTGATTAAGAATATTTTCGAACTCCTGAGTAACTTGATTTTCAATTGGACTAGTAAGTCCTAAATTAAAATTGTGCGCACTTTCAAACTGCATAGCAAGTTTTTGAGCTTTTTCGCAATTAGTTAGTAATAATTTGTTTTCCTCTTTCAATGCCGGTATTGGCTTCTGAGATTTTTTCAAGATTTTAGATAATTTCCAAAAGGGCTTAGAGCCAGGGTTCAATTGAGAAATTTTATTTTCAAAATTTTTGTTTCTTAATTGAGCAAAACGTTTCTTGATTTCTTTCTGCAAATCTTGCCATATAATTTTCATAGCAGGATCGCGAGTGCGTTGAAATTGCCTTCTCCTCACGTTTTTAAGACGGATCAAGAGTTTAAGATCATCGTCTATAATCACGGATTCAAATTTTACTTCACATTTTGGAATTGCAATGCTTCTGGCTTCAACAATGGAATTTGTTAAAGTTTCAAGAGCATTGTCAATATCAAGTTTAGTTTCTAAAGAAATGTTAACATCAAGATTAGAGTCTACATACGTTTCATATATATTCCAGTCGGCTCGTAAATAATTAAAAGTGGAGCTGATAGGATTGAGAATCGCTTCATGGGATATTTGAAATGTAACAGGGACATGATCAGAATCAAAATCAGCATGAGTAACTAATTGGCTACAAAGATGACTAGAGTCGGTTAAGACCAAGTCAATCGTAGATGGATTTCTAGAAGAGGAAAAACATGTAGGGCTATCAGGGTATTGAATTGAGAAATATCCTGAAGAGCACTCATCAAATAAAATTCTGCCGTTGGAATTACTTTGAGAATTATTCCATGACCGATGTTTGGCATGAAAGTCACCAATGACAAAAAAATTTGACTTATTGCGAGTCAATTTTCGCAAGTCAGTTTGGAGCAAATTAACTTGCTGTCCAGAGCATTGAAAAGGCAAATAGGCAGCTATGAAAGTATATTTACCAAACTGTGTTTCAACAGAAACACCTAAAGTTTCAAAAACTTTAGTTTCAAATGATGAAAACAGTTGATGTTTTATACGCCTATGAATGATGATTGCAACTCCCCCACAAGCCCCATCAAGTCGATCATTACGATAAACAAAAAAGTTAGGATCTCTTTTGAGTTTAGATCCAGGTTTTAAATACGTTTCGGTAATAACTGCTATATGCACGTTATTAACCGTAAGAAAATTAAACAGCTCGTCCTCTTTACCATTCAGAGAACGAGCATTCCAATTTAAAATATTTAAATTATTATTTGGATCCATTAGAAAAACGTAATCCAATAACAATTTGATTAGTAAATATTACACCTACTTGGACTGCTTCAGTCATAGTGGTGGCTTTGAACATTGCATCAATCATTAGATTCAATTGTTCAGTTAGAAAATTAAAATCAGAGGCAGACATGTCTTGTGATTTCCCATTGGAATTTTCGGTAGACGAAGAAGCAAAGTAGGAATTACCTGTGGCGGTAGGGTTTTTTCCATTTGATTTGAAACAAGTAGAATGGGTACCCATGGATCGAACAGGGGAGGAGTTCAAATTTCCTGCTACGATATCGGCAAAGGATTTACCGTGGGTAGATATATTCGAAATTGAAAGATTCGAACGGCTACCCGACAGATTAAAATTTGTTTGTGAATGAGCATGATTATGATCTTCCTGATGGGTATGATTCATGATCAAGCGATCGTTAACTGAAAAATGAGCATTGTTCGATACTCTACCAGGCAAATTCCGGAAACGACCGTTATCGTAACGGATATTATCTTTCATCTGCCTGGCACGAGCCTCAATGACCCTTTTGCGTGAAGGACAATTCCAAAAATTGGACTTATGGTTAGCCCCGCAATTACAGCATATGAATTTGGTGGTATCTTCCTTCACTGGACAGACGTCTTTGGCGTGAGAAGAACCTCCGCAAATCATGCATTTAGCATCCATGCGACAATTTTTTGTACCATGACCCCACTTTTGGCACCGACGGCACTGAGTGGGGTTCTGGTAATTTCCTCCAGGTTTCTGGAAATGTTCCCATGTCACACGGACATCGAACATAAGTCTTGCTTTTTCTAAAGCTTTAATATTATTTAGTTCTTTTTTGTTAAAGTGAACTAAATAATATTCTTGAGAAAGCCCTTTCCGAACAATGCCAGATTGGGTTCTCTTTTTCATAATGATTACTTGGACTGGGGAAAACCCAAGTAAATCATTTATTCCATTTTTGATCTCTTCAGGTGACTTATAGTCACTTGAGAGACCTTTCAAGACAACTTTGAACAAAAGTTCAGTTTTGTCGTCATAAGTAAAAAATTTGTGCTTCTTCTCTTCAAGATGTCTGAGAAGAAGTTCACGATCTTTAAGAGTTTCCGGCAAAGCGCGACAGTCTCCTTTCTTTGCGATTTGGAAGGAAACCTTGATTCCCCTAATGGAGTTCAAGATCTCCTGCCTAAATCCCGCAAATTCGGAACAACTGACCACGATAGGCGGCACTCTTTGCTTCCTCACTTGAATCAAAGAGCCTGGGCTAGAGGCTGCTTCGATTTGGTGTTCGGAAAATTTGTCTAGAGCATCGAACTGATTGCTCATTTCGATACAATTATTCATTGCACCCTTGGAAGAAAGTTCGCATTCCGGGGAAGCGTCCTTTCTTCCATTCTTGCCACGTGTAGTGACAGTTTTAAAACCCACTTTTTTGGAAGGAAGTAGTGAATTCAGAGATTCACCCTTCCTTTTGTTAGTTGTTGATACCATGTTTAGTTAATAAACGAGAAAGACGTGACCTTCGAGAGGTTTTTTCCCAAGACGGTGTCCAAGAAGGATTACCACCGCTAGCTTTCGCCAACGGGTCCAACGAAAAATCGAAGGCACGGGTCCAAACAAGGATCGTAAAGGGATCAATAGTAGAAAAAAATAGTACTGAAAAGTACTGTTTTAGTAGCACTGAAAAGTACCGTTTTTAATTTTAGCACTGAAAAGTACTGTTTATGTAGCACTGAAAAGTACTGATTTATTGCTTTAGGTAGTTTTTAAGAAAACTTCCAAGAGCAGAGAGAATTCGTGTACGCACAGCACGAAGGTACGATGCGCACATAGTCACTGTTATGAACTCTGATCCACAGTAGTATATTTATGCACTTCAAGATTCACGGAAAACAGATCACGTGTAAACACATGGTGAAAGATGAGAAAATAAACATTTTTCTTACACTGATGACTTCTGATTGCCACTAGGCGTTGAACGAATGTTTTCCCGATTCTTCGTCACTGTCTGGGCTGTATAAAATAATACACCTCCTATGTGTACCTTTGATGGTGCGCTCTTATCGCTTAATATGATACTGATTAGCACTTGAGTCTTGTAACAATGTGACTTATACAATTATTCACTGCAATTCAGAACGCTTGGTTGAGCAAGGAAATTATCACGTATCCATTAGCAAGTCGATCCAAAACGTAGTCAGTATAATATCGATCCACATTTCCGACGGTTTATCCACTAGGTAGAGCGAGTTTTCCTTTCTTCTACCCGCAACATGGTATGTTTGTAATCAAATGATGGCAAAAAACGATGCATTGCTGGTGAGATTTATTTATAGACATCAAATCACGAAACTGTAGCACAACTACGTCACCACGAAAAAGCGATTCGCCCGTTGCAGATCTACGCGAAGTTTCGTTTCTTTTTTTCCTTACGACGTAACATTAGGACGGTGAGTTGAGAATTCTTATATGTAGGCACTATATCGAACCATTCACCGGTCACATTGTCGGAGAGCTAGGGGAAGCACGTGCGAACGACTGCGAATGTGAAATACAACTGAGAGTAAGCAAATACTTTAGGGGAGATTATGAGAATGCCTCCGCCGGGACAGAGCAGAGCAGAGAGATATCGGATGCATTAGTGAGTTGTTGCCGCACGGTTAGCACAAAGTTGGCTTATCCTTTTATACATACTAGTTGTTAATGCAAGGTCTACTCGCAATTACTTAAGGATCTGCATACCCTTTTATTTGAACTTTTGGTTGCTTGGGTAAGTGGTCCCTGGTGAAATTGCTCAGTTTGTAAAAAATCGGTATGTACCGTAATGCGGGGGCAAATTGGACACTGGGGTGAATTTGATCAGGTCGGTACCAAAATACATTTCCTCCCAAGGGTGCTGAAGGTTTCGTTGGCACCACAGACATTCCATGGTTTCAAGTTTAAAGATGTCTAGTGATGATTTAGAACTATTTTATTTTTATTAGGGTCAGTTTTGCATAGACATATTTTCATTTTTTGAAGGTGGAAGCAATACAGTTGGAAATGTCGGTGATAAACAATCCACTGGTGTTATGTCTACATGTCAACTTTGAGTGTTTAAAATGCTGTGTAAGCTCAAGTATGAATTACTGAACCCATTTTGATACCATGCAGCATAGTAAGTATAGTTGTTTACTCATAAAACTTTTTATTGTCAAATAATGTGCTTTTTTCAAGGGAAATTGCCTACATTTAGGCGTATTAGACAGATTTTCAAAGTTTATTTTGCAATAAAATGATCAAACACATTGTAAGAATTTTGACATCATTTCCAGATTCAGGATTCCCCAAATTTTGTAGATAGGGAAATTTTTTAATTCTTAAATCTGCTAATTAAAAATGACACTCTGAAGCGAAATTGATCACCATATAGATCAATTTCGCTTCAGAGTGTCATTTTTAATTTTTGATATTAAAACAATTTTTATGACATGTTAAATATTATTTCATGAAAAGTTGATAACATAAACTGATAAAGATCAATGGTGTATTTGAATTCCGAAAAATAACACAACAAAAAGTTGGAAAATAGTGATCAATTTGCCCCCGGATTACGGCATCTCTGAAAAGAAATGAGAGAAATTCGTCAAAAATATTTGCAAAAGAATTCATCCTAAACAAATTCCTATAACTTCACAGTAAGTTCTTTGCTAAAACTCTTGAGCAAACACACTCAGATCAAATCACCGAACTCGGTAATCTCATTACCAAAATCTAAACAGCTGAATGATCGGTAATCAATTCGGTAAATATATTACTGAACTTTCGGTAAACTGCGCTTTGGACCTCAGCTGTCAAAACTACCGAGTATTCTGTAAATGTTCACCGAAGATCTGTAATTTCCGAATACTAGATTTTTCCTCTGGAATACCACATTTTTATTAGAAATGAAAGAATGCAACGTAGACGTATACTTCTCAATAGTTTAGTTTTATTTCAGTCGGAATCCCCAGGATTCCGAGTGGAATCCCCAGGATTCCGAGTGGAATCCCCAGGATTCCGAGTGGAATCCGCAGGATTCCGAGTGGAATCCCCAGGAATCCCCGGGATCCCGAGTGGAATCCCCGGGATCCCGAGTGGAATCCCCGGGATCCCGAGTGGAATCCCCAGGATTCCGAGTGGAATCCCCAGGATTCCGAGTGGAATCCCCAGGATTCCGAGTGGAATCCCCAGGATTCCGAGTGGAATCCCCAGGATTCCGAGTGGAATCCCCAGGATTCCGAGTGGAATCCCCAGGATTCCGAGTGGAATCCCCAGGATTCCGAGTGGAATCCCCAGGATTCCGAGTGGAATCCCCAGGATTCCGAGTGGAATCCCCAGGATTCCGAGTGGAATCCCCAGGATTCCGAGTGGAATCCCCAGGATTCCGAGTGGAATCCCCAGGATTCCGAGTGGAATCCCCAGGATTCCGAGTGGAATCCCCAGGATTCCGAGTGGAATCCCCAGGATTCCGAGTGGAATCCCCAGGATTCCGAGTGGAATCCCCAGGATTCCGAGTGGAATCCCCAGGATTCCGAGTGGAATCCCCAGGATTCCGAGTGGAATCCCCAGGATTCCGAGTGGAATCCCAGGATTCCGAGTGGAATCCCAGGATTCCGAGTGGAATCCCCAGGATTCCGAGTGGAATCCCCAGGATTCCGAGTGGAATCCCCAGGATTCCGAGTGGAATCCGCAGGATTCCGAGTGGAATCCGCAGGATTCCGAGTGGAATCCGCAGGATTCCGAGTGGAATCTGCAGGATTCCGAGTGGAATCCGCAGGATTCCGAGTGGAATCCGCAGGATTCCGAGTGGAATCCGCAGGATTCCGAGTGGAATCCGCAGGATTCCGAGTGGAATCCGCAGGATTCCGAGTGGAATCCGCAGGATTCCGAGTGGAATCCGCAGGATTCCGAGTGGAATCCGCAGGATTCCGAGTGGAATCCGCAGGATTCCGAGTGGAATCCGCAGGATTCCGAGTGGAATCCGCAGGATTCCGAGTGGAATCCGCAGGATTCCGAGTGGAATCGCGCAGGATTCCGACTGGAATCCGCAGGATTCCGAGTGGAATCCGCAGGATTCCGACTGGAATCCGCAGGATTCCGGACTGGAATCCCAGGATTCCGAGTGGAATCCCCAGGATTCCGAGTGGAATCCCCAGGATTCCGAGTGGAATCCCCAGGATTCCGAGTGGAATCCCCAGGATTCCGAGTGGAATCCCCAGGATTCCGAGTGGAATCCCCAGGATTCCGAGTGGAATCCCCAGGATTCCGAGTGGAATCCCCAGGATTCCGAGTGGAATCCCCAGGATTCCGAGTGGAATCCCCAGGATTCCGAGTGGAATCCCCAGGATTCCGAGTGGAATCCCCCAGGATTCCGAGTGGAATCCCCAGGATTCCGAGTGGAATCCCCAGGATTCCGAGTGGAATCCCCAGGATTCCGAGTGGAATCCCCAGGATCCGAGTGGAATCCCAGGATTCCGAGTGGAATCCCCAGGATTCCGAGTGGAATCCCCAGGATTCCGAGTGGAATCCCCAGGATTCCGAGTGGAATCCCCAGGATTTCCGAGTGGAATCCCCAGGATTCCGAGTGGAATCCCCAGGATTCCGAGTGGAATCCCCAGGATTCCGAGTGGAATCCCCAGGATTCCGGGATCCCAGATTCGGAGTGGAATTCCCCAGGATTCCGAGTGGAATCCCCAGGATTCCGAGTGGAATCCAGGTCCGGTGAATCCCAGGATTCCGGTGGAATCCCCAGATTCCGGGTGGAATCCCCAGGATTCCAAGTGGAATCCCAAGGATTCCGGGTGGAAACCCAAGGATTCCGGGTGGAATCCTAAGATTGGAATTCCTAAAATGCCAGAATTCAGAAATGAAGTTCATTATTGTGGATCAAAACTAAGTTGTGAAATTCATATACCGTAGTCCGAGGTACAGCGGGGTTACATTGTCGGTATGATCCTTCTCGTAAAAAAGTTCGAATAATCATTTGATGAAATATTCTTAAAGCATGAATGGTGCCTCTCTTTCTTACATTCATAAGCCAATGTAAATTGAGGTTTTTACGAAAATTGCGTTTCGTTCATGCGTAAGTTTGTCAAGTTTTTGAATTAATGATTTTTATCATTATGGATGACACTACTGAAGATTCATTGCTCACACGAGTTCTGCAAATGGTATAAGCAAGAAAATTGCGATTGTTACTCAAAATGGCATCGCCGAATACGATTCCATTATCAAATCTTCATAAGTTTATTCAGTTAAGTAACATTAACGAACTACTAATAAGAATGAAGAATTTCCTTAGTAAATTGTCTACTTTTAGGCGTATTGCGCCGTTCAAAGTGATTTGTTTTTAAGTAATTCAAAAAGTAAATGACTTGTTCATATTCGGCTTCAGGAGCCATGATTTCAGTAAGCAACGTCATTTTCAATATTACCGAACGTTGTTATCCCATATCAGCTAAATCAAAACATCACTCAAAATATTTATTTAAACATACTTAAATCTTTTGAAAACCAAAATACAGTACACGAGCGGTGGGTGCCAGTACTTACTTTTGCTGGCTCTACGTCCTTAAAGACATGACCTGCGCCACAATGTTACGCCAACTAACTCGGTCCATGGCTGCTAACCTCCAATTCCTCGATCGCCCCACAC
The DNA here is from genome assembly GCF_002204515.2 of Aedes aegypti. Taxonomy (NCBI): domain Eukaryota; kingdom Metazoa; phylum Arthropoda; class Insecta; order Diptera; family Culicidae; genus Aedes; species Aedes aegypti. The sequence goes on along the minus strand of NC_035107.1, from coordinate 160,646,408 downwards.
TTCCAAGATCCTGCTCCACTTGGTCAAACCACCTAGCTCGTTGCGCTCCCCTTCGTCTTGTACCGGCCGGATTTGAGTTGAACACCATTTTTGCGGGATTGTTGTCCGGCATTCTCACAACGTGTCCCGCCCATCGTACCCTTCCAGCTTTGGCGACTTTCTGGATACTGGGTTCACCGTAGAGTTGCGCAAGCTCGAGGTTCATTCTTCTCCTCCATACGCCGTTCTCACATACTCCGCCGAAGATCGTCCTAAGCACACATCGTTCAAAAACTCCTAGCGCTTGCAAGTTCTCTTCGAGCATTGTCCACGTCTCATGCCCGTAGAGGACTACCGGTCTTATTAGCGTCTTGTACATGGTACACTTAGTACGGAAGTGAAGTTTACCAGACCACAAGGTCTTGTGGAGTCCATAGTAAGCACGACTTCCGGCAATGATACGTCTTCGAATTTCTCTGCTGCAGTTGTTATCCGACGTTATCAATGATCCGAGGTAGACAAATTCGTCCACCACCTCAAACTCATCCCCGTCGATCGTCACGCGTCTGCCTATGCGAGCTCTATCGCGCTCGGTTCCTCCAGCCAGCAGATATTTTGTCTTTGACGTATTTACCTTCAATCCAACCCGATCTGCTTCATGTTTCAGCTCGGTATACTGTTCAGCAACCACCTGGAACGTTCTTCCGACAATGTCCACGTCGTCAGCGAAACAAATGAACTGGCTGGATTTATTGAAGATCGTGCCCCGCATGTTGAAGCCCGCCCGTTTCATAACACCTTCAAGCGCAATATTGAACAGGAGGCAGGAAAGACCATCGCCTTGTCGAAGTCCTTTGCGTGTTTCAAATGAGTCCGATATTGCACCCGATATCTTCACACAGCACTGTACACTATCCATCGTTGCTTTGATCAGTCTAGTCAGTTTCCCGGGAAAACCATTCTCGTCCATAATCTTCTATAGCTCTTCGCGGTCGATGGTATCATAGGCCGCTTTGAAATCGATGAATAAGTGGTGCGTAGGGACTTGATATTCGCGACACTTTTGGAGGATCTGCCGCAACATAAAGATTTGGTCTGTCGTAGATCGCTCGTCCACAAAACCGGCTTGATAACTTCCCACAAATCTGCTTGCCAGTGGCGATAGACGGCGGAAGATGATCTGGGAAAGCACTTTATAGGCTGCATTAAGAATGGTGATCGCTCGATAGTTCTCACATTCTAACTTGTCACCCTTTTTGTATATTGGGTATATTATTCCCTCCTTCCACTCCTCCGGTAGCTGTTCTGTATCCCAGATCCTGGCTATCAATCGGTGCAGACAAGTGGCCAACCTGTCCGGGCCCATTTTAATAAGTTCCGCTCCAATACCACCCTTTCCAGCTGCTTTGTTATTCTTGAGCTGTTTGATAGCATCCTTAACTTCACCTATTGTGGGAGTTGGCACGTCTCCCTCATCCGCCGTACTGATGAAGCCATTCCTCCTGCTGTCTTGATCTTCCTCCTCTGCGCCGTTTAGGTGTTCATCGTAGTGCTGCTTCCACCTTACAATCACCTCACGTTCGTCCGTCAAGATACCTCCATCCTTATCCCGGCACATTTCAGCTCGCGGTACAAAGCCTTTGCGGGATGCATTTAGTTTCTTGTAGAACTTTCGTGTTTCTTGAGAACGATACAGCTGCTCCATCTCTTCGCACTCCAACTCTTCCGGCGCTTTTATCCCGGAATAGATGGGTTTGCTGTCTTCGCTTCTGTTTGTATCGTTCCACGTTTTGACGGGTGCCTTGCTGCAGCATCATCGCCCGCGCTGCATTCTTCTCGTCCAAAACCGTCTGACACTCCTCGTCGAACCAACCGTTTCGTCGATTTGCTTCCACGAACCCAATGGCACCTTCCGCTGCGTTGTTTATGGCTGCTTTGAGACTACTCCAGCAGTCCTCAAGAGGGGCTTCGGTGAGCTCTCCCTCTTCCGGCAACGCTGCTTCAAGGCTTTGCGCGTAATCAGTTGCGACTTCGGGTAGCTTGAGTCGTTCCAGATTGTACCGTGGCGGGCGTCGGTACCGAATGTTGTTTACAACGGAGAATCATTGGCGCACTTTAACCGTCACTAGGTAGTGGTCCGAATCGATGTTTGCGCCGCGATAAGTTCTGACGTCGATAATGTCCGAGAAGTGTCTTCCATCAATCAAAACGTGGTCGATTTGCGATTCAGTTTGTTGGGTTGATCTCCAGGTGTACCGATACGGGAGGCTGTGCTGGAAGTAGGTACTACGTATGGCCATGTTTATGGAGGCGGCGAAATCAATCAGTCTAAGGCCGTTTTCGTTCGTAAGCTGGTGAGCGCTGAACTTCCCTATAATCGGTCTAAATTCCTCCTCCTGGCCAACCTGAGCGTTGAGATCTCCGATAACGATTTTGACATCATGGCTTGGGCAGCCGTCGTATTCACGTTCCAGCTGCGCGTAGAAAGCGTCCTTATCGTCATCGTCACTTGCTAGGTGAGGGCTGTGCACGTTGATTATGCTGATATTGAAGAAACGGCCTTTGATCCTCAACTTGCACATTCTGTTGTCGATTGGCCACCACCCAATCACGCGCCTCTGCATTTTGCTCATCACGATAAAAGCTGTGCACAGCTCATGTCTGTTGCCGCAGCTCTGGTAAATGGTATAACCATCCCTATACGTATGTACCGTCGACCCTTTCCAGCAAACCTCCTGCAGCGCTACGATGTCGAACTTGCGGACCCTCAATAATTCGGAAAGAATGCGGGTACTTCCCAAGAAATTGAGAGACTTACAGTTCCATGATCCGAGTTTTCAATCGTTAGTCCGTTTTCGATGCCTGGGTCTATGCCGATTGTTCCGGTCCGAATTTACATTGTATGCTTCCTGTACTGATGATTTTTACGGCTGGCTTGTAAGGCCTGCACCAACCCCTGTCTCGCCGGAGGATCATCGTGCACAGCACTGTTTAGAGTCCCACGCTGGCACTAGGACGATGATCATCCGCTCCTAATATGGAGAACAGACGCTGTTTTGAGCCGCCCTAACATGGAGAACAGACGCTCTGATAAGCTACACCCTAAGAAGAGAGGAGCTCCCCTTCCCTGTCAGCATACGACCAAGGTCCCACCAGGGTTGGTTACCCGATCTTCCCTACGGTTACTCGTACCCCAGGCGGCACCACGGGGAGGTAGGGGTAGGAGGTACTGGACAAGAGGCTAAGAACCACAAATGGGGTCTATTTTATACCTGCAGGTACGCGAAGTACCAATGGTACGCATTGTCCAGTCATTTACCACCCGGTGGGTGCCAGTACTTGTTTTAAAAATAGAAAACTTGCAACTTGCGACTGATCAACTACGGTAGTCAACATCTAGTTTCACACTTAAGGTTGGTTTGCTACTGACAAGAAAAGGAATTGCCTAAAAACAAATTAGTTCATGAGCCTATGCATGATATAAAACGTTTGACTTTTACTGTGCACCCTGTTTTCAAGTTGCCCGTGAGAGAGAGCGAGACAGCACCAACACACGGCGCACAGTAAAAGTCAAAAGAACAAAAGAATTTATGGCACGTACAGAGGCTCATTATGGATCTTCCATTAAGCTGCAAATTAGGGCTTGTTCACAAATTTCATAACGCTGAAGGGGGTGGGTGGGTGTTCTGCCAGTGTTACGGCTCATACAAAATTTGTAGAATATTCATACAAAAAGCGTTACGAGGGGGTGGATGGGTGTCAAAAATTGCCATTTTCAGCGTTATGAAATATGTGAATGAACCCTTATCGAACTTGAGATTCAACGGAACAGATTTCTTGCCATAAAATTACAATGGAAGGATGGAGGTTTGGAGGATAGTTGCTCCCCAAAGGTTTCGTAATTTCCGATAACTTGTCCGCTTATAAATTGTCCTAATGTACTCTACTACATTTGAACAACACAATGAAGAACTTAAGCGATCATCTAGTCCATTAAAAATTAATTTTGAATATTGTATGTTTGTCCTAACAAAAAGGTGTACGAATATGAAATTTGGTCAATTTTAGACACAAATTCAATTCTTTTCCATTATTCCAAAAATTTAAGCAAATAAATACAGTTTATGATTGCCCAACAATGGATGACACATATGACCATCGTTATTGATAAAGTATATCGAAGTCCATGGATCATTTAATAGTTTTATACAAACTTGATATGAAAACAGTGCTCCGTACGAAAATGAAATTGAGTCACTGTATATCCACTTTCTTGCCGCTTCAAATGAAAACTAAAATGGTGGGACAGTTTTTATGCATGATTAACTGAATAAACAATGTAGACATTTGAAACAGATAGCCGTAGCGGTAAACGCGCAGCTATTCAGCAAGACCAAGCTGAGGGTTGTGGGTTCGAATCCCACCGGTCGAGAATCTTTTCAGGCTGGAAATTTTCTCGACTTCCCAGGGCATAGAGTATCTTCGTACCTGCCACACAATATACACATGCAAAAATTGTCATTGGCATAGTAAGCTCTTGTAAATACTCGACAATCCCAAATTGGGAGACTGTCAGCCATCTTATAACAGTGTGGAAGAATCACCCGGAATGTGACTTACTTCACCGGAAATCTAACACTGACTGACTTGAGGCGATTGGAAGACTGACGGCCACATCACGCACACACTAATATTGCGATCATAGCATACGAATGCATTACCGTCTCAGCTGTCAGTCAGTAAGGGGAAAGGTATTAAACATACGCATGTAAGGGGAAAGGTATTAAACACAGACAAACAGACGTAACACTTAGAACAAATCGCGATCAAAATCATAGTCACGAGGACATGTACGCCCAATGCTAAAATCGATGTGTTTGGCCGACGGCCCAACAGATGGCGTTAGTGTGTAAACGTCAAACGCGAACAAAAACGATTCGAGCGCTGCGGGTGGCGGATTGGCCACCTGCCATATTTTTGAATCAACCGTTAAAAAGGTGGTCGATGGACAATGATGAGAGTGTGACGTCTGTTTGTCTGTGGTATTAAACATACACACCCCACAGCTCTCAGTTAATAACTGTGGAATTGCTCATAAGAACACTGAGAAACAGACTCTGTCCCAGTGGGGACGTAACGCCAGGAAGAAGAAGAACATTTGAAACAAATGAAACTTCCATTTGACGTAATGCTTTTCTTTTTGTTGTTTCAACAAATTTCTGGTTAGAATTGCTCCCATTAAACTAACAATATTGTTTATGTATTCTGATTTGTGTTGAGGTACAGTGGGGGAAGTGGATCATTTGTCCATATTTAGCATAAATACTTGAATATGTTGAATGTTTTCGCACTATTGCTTCGTTTTAGGTTATGCTCTTACGTCCAAACTGATACTAATGCAAAACTGGTACTACACGTACACTAACACAAGAAAACTTGTTGGCTGCAAAAAATAATTAATTTCAAAATTGAATTCCGTCAATCAAAAATCCATTCTATCTCTGCCTTAAATCAAATTCTAATAGTTTTTTCAACGCATGGTGAACATTTCTGTTCTGATTGAATGAATCACAATGAAAAATATGTGATTATTATAAATAAATACAGATATATTGGACATGGTACACTTACCCCCACTTTTTAATGGGGTGGGGTAAGTGGATCAAGTATTATTATCATTTATCGGCAGACTGCTTACGATAATTTCAATAAGTTGGAATACTTGCAAATATTGTTTTGTTTTTACTTTTTCTCATTACTAGCTTAAATTTGTCTAATTGACTATAGAAAATTTGAAATAATCCACCTAAACTTTATATTAATCCTTCTGGTATAAGAAAATATAAACGAATGAATATTGTAAAATTCAACCAATACTTTTCGTGGTTTTTTTTTCAGCTTTAATAAACCACAAAAAGTTTTGTTTGAATTGTTTGCAAAAGAGCAAAATATACAAATTTTCCAATTGAAAACATATTATCGTACCTTATTTGACCATATAAATTGTTCTAGACAGATGATACAAATACATTCATAATTGGAATAAGAAGATTTCAGTTTGTTAAACAAAAATAATGTTAAAATAAATGTTGATAAAATAAAGATACTTTTTATTTTTTAAAGTATCAAAACATAACATAACTAGCACTAATAACAAGAACGAGAGCAATATTATTCTTAGTATACATAATCACACCATATATGTTTTGAGAATAGATTTGTTTTAGTGGTGATCCACTTACCCCACCTTGGTGGAGCAAGTGGATCATTTGGCGCAAATTTTCAAGTCCCTTATACTCAATACATAAAAATCAGAAAAATCTAAATAAATGACGATTTGAAGTATATTAGTTTCTTATTTGTTATCCACAGAAAAAAAATTGAATTACATTATTCACGTAAGCAGTACATAATAATGAAGTTGATTATTGATTGTTCTGTATCCACTTACCCCACGGTACCTTATATAAAATTTAAATTTTATTTTTGATTTTTTCATGAAAAAACATAAATTATTTATACAAAGCATATTTTTTTCTGATAGTCCAAACAATAGAAATATTAAACCCCAGACAAACAGACGTATCACTCTAATTATTTTCATCGCACAGTGGAATAGCGCCCAATCCTTATATTTAGTAGTTGGCCGACAGGCCACTCGTGACGCTCGCATCGTTTTTGTTCGAGTTTGAACTTCTTCTATGGTTTATCACTTCTATTGTCCAAACGGTTCATTGCAACTTCTTCATACAACATTTTTCTCTAAAATCAACAATTTCGGAGTTTGAGAATTTGAGCCTTGAGTCAAAAAGATCAATTTTTCTATGGAAAACACCATACCAAACCATTACCATACCATACCATTGTACCATACCAAAAACATGTGCAAAATTTGCTGCAAATCGATGATGGTCGTGTTCTGCGACTGACCGACTTGACACACGCTAACTTCAAAGTACCCATTAAATAAGTATCGTGTACCCATTATCACGAAAAGTGGCTTAACTCATTTGAAGAGTAAAGTCCACTTACTCATTAAAGAGTATTGGCTGTGAACTTTAAATTATGGGTATTTTTAACTCCTGGTCTCCAATATAAAAATGGGTATTAATACCTCTTTTTTTATCGCACATGCGGCATATTGAGGTTAGGGCTTCAAGAAAATGTGTAGTAATGTAAAAACGTTATGATTAGGCTTCACATAAACAAAATTATTCAACATATTCCACGGAATTAATATTATTCTTCATTTTTCTTTGCGGAAGTTCCTATACGCCGGTCAATGCTCATCAAGGTGCTGATTTCCTTCCCCTCCATCAGAGACGTCTTTGGCTCCATACTAGAACCGGAACGAACCTCGTGAAAATCCATTTTATCAGCAATCGATGCAGCCTGCAGTATATTGCCTTTGATAATCCAGTCGTTATCATCCGCATCCTTCAGGTTTGGTAAATATCTGCATCAAGAAAACCCATAAATTAGTGAAAATTATAATCTCAGCATAAAGTTTCCGACGGAGTTACTTACGTGTTAATATAATAGGGCTTGCTTCCGTCCAAAATTTGAGGATAGTTTATGTTTGAAGTTATAAAGCCCCAAGCACAATGTGAGCGGCAGCGCGGTACAACGGCAAAACGGCAACCCCATCTTGAGCTACACTCTACTTGTCAAGTCAATTTTGAAAAGGATTTAGTCAACATGGGATTGATAAGTGAAGTATAGATCAAGATGGGCATGCCGTTTTGCCGTTGTACCGCGTTGCCGTTCACATTGTGCTTGGGGCCTAAGAAAGTTATATCCAGAACATTGTGTCGATAATTCGCGTAATTTGCTTACTTAAACGTATAATTTTTCCTAGCGGCGACAAATGGCGGTTTTCTTGTATACAACTATCATGTGTAATATTTACCCATTATTGTTATTGTATTTTTTGGTTAAATCCAGAATGCGATCTCTGTTTGGAGCTGCGAACTTATTTACACAGTGAGAGAAAATTGCTCAGAACAAAGTCTAGAAACTCTCTTGATCTCTAACACCACATGCAGCAAAACAAATGAGACTTCACAAAAATTATCAATACTCCTTGCCAAATTAGAGTAATGCACATCATAATTGATCAAAATAAAACAGTTTTCAGTGAAATTTCGACGTCAGAAATATTAATTTCACAAGCTGCATAACATTTCATTGAAGTTCGTCAATAATGACTTAGTGAGTAAGAGGTCAATTTAGCCGCTTATTTACATCTGTGGAAGCCGCCCGAAGTCGTCACAGCCGCCGTCCCATTGTTTCGACTTTGACATTAGCTTCGCATCCAGAAAACTTCGCATCACATGAGCAGGTGCGATTACGGTTTAGTGCTGCGAAGTCAATACAAGAGAGGCTTCTCCATAATGAGGTTCAAATACCCTTTTTAATGTCATCGAAAAATACTCTTTTTCTGACAGTTCCATAATCGTCATGAAAATGGGTACGTGATACCCATTTAATGGGTACTTTCAAGTTAGCGTGTCTAGAAGGTCTGGTTGCAACGGTTGCATCATTTTATCTGAGTCTTTTTTCCGTGTAGGTAAATGTTCGTTTTCCATAGTGTGTCTAGTGCTGAACGTATGCTTGTTTTATTTCGTGGAGTGTTGTCACGTCAAACTGTTCGCATATAGGCCAGGGGAAGTGGTTCACCTAGAGTGAATTTCTGTCAAAGAAAAAGTAGATTTTGTATGAGAATTGACAGAAAAATGAATGACAAGTTCATCCACTTCTCCTGGCCTATAGGCCAGGGGAAGTGGTTCACCTAGAGTGAATTTCTGTCAAAGAAAAAGTAGATTTTGTATGAGAATTGACAGAAAAATGAATGACAAGTTCATCCACTTCTCCTGGCCTATGGACCGATGCACGAGTTCACTATCTGACGTTTGAGCGGTGCCGTGTTATTTACGTGACCATGGCAACGAGTGAATTCGGCACCGCTCAAACGTCAAATTAGTGAACTCGTGCACTGGTCCATAGTGTTGTTTGTGACTCGGCTTGGAAAAGGTAAATAATAGTTTCAGTGAAAATGGCGTCTATGGAACCGCTCCAAAATAAAACCTGGGATTTATCCTTGTATGAGCTAAACCGGACACCGCAGGAAGCGATAACGGACAATACAGAGATTGCTGTATCACCCCGCAGTTTGCACAGTGAATTAATGTGTCCAATATGTTTGGATATGCTGAAGAAGACGATGACAACAAAAGAGTGTTTGCATCGGTTTTGTTCCGACTGCATAATTACGGCTCTCCGTTCCGGAAACAAGGAATGTCCTACTTGTAGGAAGAAACTCGTCTCCAAGCGTTCGCTTCGACCTGATCCCAATTTCGATTTATTGATATCGAAAATATATCCTAGCAGAGATGAATATGAAGCACACCAAGAAAGAGTGCTGGCCAAATTCAATCAAAGTCATTCCCAGCAAGCACTAGTTCATTCAATAAACGAGGGAATTAAGTTGCAATCCCAAAACAGACCTAATCGTAAGCAAAAAAGTGAAAATGATCTATCAGCCGCAGCAGCTGCAGCAACAAATTCTTCTTCCGCATCTGCAACTCCTGTTGTGGCGAATGCAAATCAACCTGCAGTTCCAAGCACTAATGGAACAGTTCCCGAAACGGCCAATCGGGAAGGTTCCTCCAATAGTCAGGCTGGCGGGGAATCCGTTCCTCCTTTGTCGAATCCTCCATCGGTCAGGAGCACACCTTCCCCGGTTCCGTCCAATGTCAGTTCGGCAAGCAAGGCCAAAAGGGCCCGATCGGTTCTCACTTCGGAAAAATCGGAAGAATCCGAAAGCAACAGCGAAATGGACGGTCGGACGGAGGAAAATGACTCCAATCTGGACACCGAAGGCGAGGGCAATTCCGAACACGGCAGCGACGAAATTGAGCTTGTATTCAAACCACATCCAACGGAAATGGCAGGCGACAATCCGTTACTGAAGGCGCTGAAAGAAAACTCGGTTCGCTACATCAAAACCACTTCAAATGCTACAGGTATGCGGAAAAACACATTCGTTTTGAGATATTAATTGTACTTATTTAGTTTTTTTTAAGTTATGTTAATTAACATGTTATTTGGGTTATTTTACGCAATTTTGTGAAAATTGTACTCAATTTTGTTTAACTTCGATAAATTGTGTAATCCCTCGATTCTGATTTTTATTTAATCTTTTTACCAGTGATTAAAAGCTAAAACAGAAATAAGATATAACAGTACTGTGTATTGCTTTTTTCTTAAGATGTGTGCCTTCATAGTTTTAGTACAATATTAAAGTTGTATTCCAAACTGTTTCACCTTCCTTGTATTCATATATGATACTTTAGAACTTACACAAGTTGCATTAGAAGTTACCTTAGGATTTTCTTTAGAAATAGTTACCGGTTCTTTTGAAAATCTACTTCAATGATTACTTAAAAAGTTCTTTTACCTTTTCCTGGACACTCCTGGAATAATGCCTGGTAAAAATCTTTGTAGACTTCCTCTGGAAATGTCTCAAAGGATTGTCTTAAATTACTGAAAGCGTCTTTGAAGGAATTTCTGGAGTGTTTCCTGAAGGTATCGCATGCTGGTTCTGACGGTAAAAACTCGCAAGAACGACCCAAAAGTTTAGAAGTTCCAAACGGGAATCTCGGAAAGCGTTGTAAAGAAATTGATTGATTGAATAATATTTAGATTTCCTTGACGACTTAAGATAATTTCTATAATTATCCTTAGAAAAAATAAGTTGAATTCTTGAAGGCAACAAACAAAATAAATTTTTGGAGGAATTCCTTGGGAATGCCTTAAAAACACTTAAGAAACTTCTGAACTCCAGAATGTTTGGAGTTATATCTGAAGGAAACATTAGAAACATAACTGAATATATTTCTGATAAAAGTTTAGGAGAAAAATACATACAGTAACATGTGCTGTAATACTTGTCGTGATGACACGAAAAACCTGCCAAAAAAGTTCTTAACATATTCTTAGGGAAATGTTTGGTCAATTTATATGAGGCATCGAACTCTTATAGCCTGGTTCTTGTTAGGCTGCTTGGGCACGTTAGGAGTTAATCTTCAATATTAACCTCCTTTTCATGATCAACCTAGATAGCCGCGTAGTGTCGGTAGCTTACTTACTTATGGGTCCTGGGCACTAATCTGACTGTTTTTCCAAATATTTCTTAAGCTCGCAAAAGCAGCCCTTGCCTTCTTGATCCGTGCACCTATGTCGATCTTAGTACCGCCGTCTGACGCCAATTGGCTACCAAATATTTTGGAAGTTTTCGACGTTTTCCACTGTTTGCCCGGCTACTGTAAAGCTGGAAGGGCTGGCCGTGTTTATATCCAACGATTTGGTCTTGTTGACGTTGATGTTGAGACCGGTGAATGAAATTACCGCAGAAATAAGACGAAAATATGCATTTTTCAAGCAACCCGACAATTAGTTCCCGCTTTTATCTGCGAGAAACAGATTTCGTGAACTGCTATAATTGTTGATCATTGTAGGAAGAGTCAATTATCAACTAAAATTTCAGAGAAAATGTTTAAAACATTGATTTTAAACCGAAAAATTGAGCATAATTTTATTTGGTTCGAAAATTATAACATTCACACCTCACCAAATAAGGTTTCAGAGGCAAATGACTGCAAGTTGAACGATAATGTAGCTCTTGATTGAACCTTCAATTATTTATGCTATATTCAAAAATATAGTAGATTTTTTTCTGGTACTTTAAGACATTAAAAAACTTATATGAAAATTTCTTATACTGTTGGGGTAATATGGACACCGGGTGACAAAGTAGAGCTGACACTTCAAAGAGAAAGAAATATAACTTCAAACACAAAATTATCCAAAAATATTTAGCATTTAATGCCATGATTATGATGCGGAACCACAAATCGGTTGAAAATCGTCAATTCTTGATAAAAACTAACCTGGAGGCAATATTGAAAGCATCTCTACGAAAAATGTCGTAAGTTGAATTTAATCATGTTTTCAGTGGCACAGTGACCTGTCACTATGGATTCCTGAATATGTATTTCATTTTTCGAGGTTTTGAGAATGATCGCGGGACCATTTTCCTATAAACGTGAAGGTGTTCATACTGCCCCATGAAGGTGTCCACTTTGCCCCGCTAGGTTGATGACGACTAGGGTTCATTCATTTATTTCATAACGCCGAAAATGATTATTTACGACACCCACCCACCCCTTCGTTATGCTTTTTGTATGAACATCCTACAAATTCTGTATGAGCCGTAACATCGTAAGGACACCCACCCACCCCCTTCAGCGTTATGAAATTTGTGAACAAGCCCCTACCAAATATATGCTTTTTTTAACCTTTTTTTGAAAACAAAATATTTGTTTCTTTATTATGCAATCATGCTTAACAAATGCTTAAGAACTCTGAAAAGCATACTGCACATAAAAAACAGTATCATATTCATGTCTTTACAGTCAAAATAGGCAAATTCCTTACGGTGTCCATACTGCCCCGTGTCCCCCTACTGACGAAAAATCTAGATGGATCCGATCATATGCACTGATCCAATTTTATCGGCTCTAAACTTATCGCGATAATTATCATAAGGGAAATAACAAAAATGTTCGCACCGCCTACGGGGATCGAACCCATGTCCATGAGCAAAAACGTTTTCAAAACGCGCGTGCATCATAACCACTAGACCACGCCAGCTGAAAGAAGGGGGAGAGAAATTTGGTATATAAAAGCTACATGCGGAAGCGAAGGACATTCAAAACGACGAAACAAGAGTAGAAAAGAAGGAAGCCAACTTCTCGTTGCTGGTGATAATGTAAATTCGCTGCTGCAGATCTCGTGAGAGCACACTCGCAGGGCTAGACGGGTAGGATATTATCGCACGTCTCTCTTCTTCGGAAAATCGGCTTGAGCGATAGGCTTATGATTATCGCCGTGACCGATAATTTCACTCCCTGGTTGAGACCTTCCGCTTAGGAGCGTTCGGCAAGATCGTCTAGCTTACTCTGCATATCAGCGAGCCGTTGAGCTAGTATAGCAATATCATCAGCCAAATCGAGGTCATTTAGGTGCTCCATAATAAAAGGCTGCCACAGCAGCCCACGGTTTTGTTCACGGTCAATGGCGCCTATCAGGATCTCGTCAATTACGATGAGGTACAGTAGCGGTGATAGTATACATCCTTGCCTCACACCAGCTACAACCCGGATGGGTTCAGACAAGACCCCGTTGTGCAATACTCTGCACGTAAAGGTCTCGTATTGCGCTTCGATGAGGCCGATGATTTTTTCAGGAACACCCTTGCGTCTCAGGGCACACCACATATTTTCGTGATTGAGTCGGTCGAAAGCTTTTTCGTAGTCAATGAATACCACATACAGGGACTCTTGGAATTCATTGACTTGCTCCAAGATAATACGGAGCGTGATAATATGGTCCACACAGGATCGTCCGGCACGGAATCCCGCTTGCTGCCGACGGAGAGTCGCATCGATCTTCTCCTGGATCCGGTTTAGGATCACTTTGCATAGAACTTTGAGAACAATACATAGCAACATGATGCTTCGCCAATTATCGCATACAGTGTGGTCACCCTTTTTGAGTACCTTCACTAACACGCCTTGCATCCAGTCGGCCGGGGAAAAGTCGCGGTGTGCCAGATATTGCGGAATAGTTGAAGCAAAAGTTGAGCGGATATTGCGGGGTCTGCTTTGAGCATCTCGGCTGATATGCTATCGACTCCAGGGGCTTGGTTAGATTTTATACCTTAAATGGCTGTTTCTATCTCATGCAGTGATGGAGCTTTGGTGTTAACGCGACTAATACGCCGAACCCTAGGCGGATCATGCTGAGGTGCTGGTGGCCGGGATGATACTTGAAAAAGTTGTTCGAAGTGCTCAAACCAGCGTTTTAGCCAGGCAATGGACATGCCCTATATCAACTGCAGCGATTTGCAGTAGACAGGATGTCCCGGGCCCGATCTATCTGACAAGCCAATCGAGCCCTCTGTCACCATAGAAGATGGTGTCTCCATGCATGTCGATAGCCTGGTTTTAGCTGGTCAGTGGGGTCGGTTAACAGCTGTCCAGTCGTGTCTTTCACGGGCATCGTCGTATTCATCTTTGCCTCGCTGACGTCGTCAGATATCGTAGAGAAGACGAATGTCGCCGGTTGCTGCGGCTTTCTCACCTTCGTCAGCAAGGGAGTCCGCCCACGATCGTTTGTCTCGCCTATATGAGCGCTTAACTTCCCTTTCTAGAGCCGAGTATCGTTGACGGGAAAGTGCCTTGGCTCCTCTGGTTTTCGCCCGCTCTATCGCGGCTTTGGCTTCTCCCCGCTCCTCTGTCCTCCAGGTTTCATCGGTAATCCACTGTATTCTCCGAGTGCGTAGCTCACCCAGATTATTTTCGCTGGTAGTGATGAAGGCATTCTTGATGGTGGTCCATTGCTCTTCTACGCTGCCACCTTCCGACATATTAGCAGCACGAGTCTCCAGTTCTTCGACGAAGGACCTTTTCACTGTGATATCTTCCAGTCGGCGTGTGTTAAATCGACGTCCGACTTTTTCCTCCTGTCGACGAATCCGCGCAATGCGCAGACGCACCTCGCTGATGAGAAGGTGATGGTTGGATGCGATGTCAGCGCTACGTTTATTCCGCACACCAAGAAGGCTCCGTTTCCAGTTTCGGCTGATACAGATATGGTCAATTTGATTTTCAGTAAAGCCGTCAAGGGAGACCCACGTGACTTTGTGAACTGGACGATGGGGAAGAGCGATCCCCCGATCACCATGTCGTTATTGCCACAAAACTCTACCAACAGCTCTCCGTTTTCGCTCATTTCTCTGAGACCATGGCGTCCCATGACGGACTCATAGCTCGAGTTGTCGAATCCGATCTTCGCATTGAAGTCGCCCATGTAGATCTTGATATCACCCTTCGGAATCTTATCCACGAAAGCATTGAGTTGACTGTAAAAGCTCTCTTTGTCCTGCAATTCGGCAGCATCGGTTGGCGCATAACATTGGACTATGGTAAGGTTTCGGACCCGTGTTCTAAATCTGGCGACGATTATTCTCTCATTTATAGGCTCCCACTTCAGAAGCGCGGCGTAAGCTTGGGCGCTGAGCAGAAAGCCAACTCCACGGTGCCGAGGAGCGTATTCACCTCGCAGGCCAGAATATAGCAGAATCTGTCTCGATGGTATTCTGTGTTCTCCAAAGTTTAACCAACGGACTTCGCTCAGTCCTAGGATCTCGAGCTTCATGCGACACGCCTCGTTGTACCAGTTTACCCTGCTGAGCTAGGGTTAGTACGTTCCATGTTCTAATTCGAGTCCGTTGTTTCGCGCTAAAAGTCGTTGGCGTTAAAGCAGTTCGTAATCTTTATCAATCGGTTTCTTGAAGTTTCGAGGACAGTAGTTTGTTAGCCAAAGGTTCCCTATCCTTGAGTAGTCTCGGTAGCGGTTGTTTCAATTGGCTAAAAATTACTACTACGGACTGCCTGTTCCGTTGGTAAAAGTCCACCTCACAGGTGACCGGTAATACATGGTGTGATGCGTACCGTGCCTACACTCAAAAAATCCAAACGTCATTGCTACGTGAAAAATCACGTAGATCATTCTAAATTCATTTTACCTCCACTTCACCTGACTAAGATAAAGATCACTGAACCATTCATAACCACCAAATGGTGACTCGGTAATGTTTACTGAGGTTACCTATCGCACTTACGTGGAATTCACGTAGGTGCCTAAGTTCATTTTGACATCTGCGTAGTGTACGTACATTCGGTGTTGAGCTCAAATCCTAAGATGGCGCCCGCTTGATTTTTGAAGAACTTTAGAAGCTGCTGCTGCTTTAAACACTGTGTAAGATTGATTTCAAGGTAAATATGCTTTGAATACCGAAGAATCCCAGCATTACTTCATATTTTATACCTGATTTATAACCTCTATCAATTATAGCACGCGAAGGCTACAACAAAACAGACCAAACTAACAAAATTGGGGAAACAGGATTCAAAATGCTCAGATTGACAATAAAAATATCACAATCTTTTAAGTTTCTTTACATTTTTCAATTAGGAATTAGTTTTCTTCCAAAGTCTATTAGAAATAAGATTGGTCTTTATTACAGTTAAATTTAATGCAAAACCATCTAGGTCCTATTGAAACGCTTCGTAAAGGCTACCGGAAAATCCACGTAGCTCTTACGTTTAGCGACGGTAGAATGGACGAACTTCCAAAGTTCATGCGTTCATTCTGGGCTACCTATGATTTACGTAAGAGCTACGTGAAAAGTGCGATGGAAAAAAATCACGTATGTTTTCACATAACAATGACGTTTGGATTGTTTTGAGTGTATGAATGAATAGCCGGGGCCTTCCTTAGCCGAGTGGTTAGAATCCGCGGCTACAAAGCAAAGCCATGCTGAAGGTGTCTGGGTTCGATTCCCGGTCGGTCCAGGATCTTTTCGTAATGGAAATTTCCTTGACATAGAGAGTATAATCGTACCTGCCACACGATATACGAATGCGAAAATGGTAACTTTGGCATAGAAAGCTCTCAGTTAATAACTGTGGAAGTGATCATAAGAACACTAAGCTGAGAAGCAGGCTCTGTCCCAGTGAGGACGTAATGTCAAGAAGAATAAGAAGAAGGGGATCTAAACAAAACCCAACCGCAAGCAGAGCATGTGGGGTACCAGGGCGCCCTCCACAGTATTGAGCCCTTCTGTACTACCCGGATAAATGGTGCGCGACCTTATTATTATTATTTCTTTATTAGAGAGACTTTCAGTGCGCGACCTTGTGTTTCTCCAAGATAATCGAATGCCCTTCTTTAGTCTCTAGCCTGAGGCTAAACAAGGTTGGGATTATGAATATGTTGTTATTTAATTTAATTCATTACCTATATGGTTAAGCATTATGCGTTTTACACAATGTGGTCTGTGATTTTTCGTCTTTGACTACTTTCAATAGATACCGATCTGGTTGTTTTGTTGCTAATCTTTTTCGTGCTGAGATTGCAAAAAGCTCAATCCTGCCTAGTTTGGGTAGTGGCTACGGTTAGGATAGCTCAGATCAATCTTAAGCATAAAAGAACAGCAACGATCAATCTTTGAAGACTCATGCAAAATACTATAGCCCAAGTGGTGCTAGTTCAAGATCCTAACTTTCATAAGGGGAACTTGTATCTAGGTAACCAGTTTTAGCCACTTTTAGCAAACATGAAATGGCAAACTCGCGGGCCAAATGTTTCCAATTTGATATAGTATCTACGGATGCACCAAATGTCTTTTCATTTATCGTAACCACTGAATCGATGCAATGGGCCCTCAATAGCTGAGCAATCCTCGCTGAAACCAGGCCGCCATCGGCACACATTGTTGGAACTCAAATTATATGTCACTGATCGCTTTTATGTGCTCAAACTAAAGGATGGTTCTTTCAGTTTTCCCAAATTGGTGGACTCCTCGTACGCCAGCTAGCTAATCAGTTTGCGAATAAGTCCATTTTTTGATAAATAGTAGATATTTCTTCGCGTGATATGTCCAATATTTCTCTTGGGACACATAGCAAACTCAGTGGCATCGTATAGAGGAAGGATATGGCTTTCATTTGAAGCTAAAACAAATTTGGCGGCCATTTTTAATTTGAGTGCTATCTTGAATTTTGTCAGAAAAACCGTTTTTTCACCATTAGCGCACCGCTCGTTTTTAATTATAAGATCACCATCAGAAAACTGAGAAAAAAACTGAGTATGATAGGCTACCAAAAGCTAGTTAGGCAATGATATTTACCCTATAAAATGAACGATTTTCTAAATCATGTTCTACTATTTTGACGTTTTCAACATTTTTTGTACAAAAAAGAAACAAGTTTTCAATCGTTGGTGTGAAGAAATAAAAGTATTAACTTAAGTCAAAAAATCTTAAGGCCATCTTGGATTTTGACGCCATTCTGGTTTTAAGTAGTAGAATAAGTTTATTACCTTGATCCTTGTTTGCATCCGTGCCTTCGATTTTTTCGTTGGACCCGTTAGTGAACGCTAGCGATGGTAATCCTTCTTGGACACCGTCGTGGAAAAAAAAACCTGTTAGAAGGCCTCTTCTTCTTTCGTTTATTCACTAAACATGGTTGCAACTACAAACAAAAGGAAGGGTGAATCTCTGAATTCACAACTTCCTTCCAAAAAAGTGGGCTTTAAAACTGTCACTAAACGTGGCAAAAATTGAAGAAAGGACGTTAATTTTGATAATTGCATAGAAATCAGTTCCATAACTTAGACAAATTTTCCGGACACCAAAACGAAGCATCCTTTAGCCCAGGCTCTTTGATTCAAGTGCAGAAACAAAGAGTGCCGCCTGTCGTGGTCAGTTGTTCTAAATTTGGGAGATTTAGGCAGGAGATCTTAAACTCCATTAGGGGAATCAAGGTTTCCTTCCAAACCGCAAAGAAAGGAGACGGAAGCTCTTAAAGATCGCGGACTTCTTTTAAAACATCTTGATGAGAAGAATCACATTTTTTTTACTTATGACGACAATACTGAACGTTTGTTCAAAGTCCTCTTGACATTTTTGACTATTTCAAGTTAGAGTCATCAAATGTTAAATACTTTCAATCAACTCACTGAAATCTGTGATATTGTTCTAGTACATTCAAAAAAAAAAAAAAAAAAAAATACCTAGTTGGCACATTGGTAAGTGTAACCACATAACAGTCACATTGAAGTAGATGAAAAAACCGAAGAGTCGTCTTCTCGAGTCTAGTACACGACACTGAAGACGGCCTTACAGTTGAGGTCGAAATACGCGTATCTGTCAAAAGATACAAACTCTAGTGGAATTAAATGGTATAGTACTAAATTCGGTTTTTTTCGTCTACTTAAAGGTATTCTACTAAACAGCTCGAAGATTTATTATAGTCACATTGCAGTAGCGCAACCAAGATTTGGTTCTAGGGGGGGGTTTTGCAAATTTCAAAATACATTTTGAAAAGACATTTTAGGAATGGATTGTAAAATGAATAAAGAAAAATTACAATACATTAGTGTGATACCATTCCACCACTCTTCTTCTACCTTGCGCTTTAATTATGTTTTGTAGATTTTTATCAATTTTTAATTCGAGAATAATCGCTGAGCGCAGCAATTTGCAATAGAAATCATTGACACTATTGTTGCAATAGGTCGAAAATAGATCAGCACTTTAAAACTAAATTGCCGGAAGTAGACTAATTGTTACATCTTGCAGAATTGACATCCTAGAAAATCGAGTCCAAAGGTCAAAATCAGTTCTGCTTTCATTGTGAAGATTTTATGACCAAATATGTGATAACAACCTTGGATTTTTAATACGAACATTAAACATTGTTTTTGGATGACTTTGTAAAAGAGCATATTGATTTACTATTGCAGTGGGACGCCAATGCGTTCATATTTTTAATGGGAAAATCTGAGTCACATTTTTCCAACTTCTTTGGAATGAATCCCCTATATGTATGGTTTACCCCTGGGAGGGAGAAACCGATATACAAAATTTCTGTACGTCAAGGTGAGCCGAGATTTCTGCTGTCACGAACTGTCACTGTGAGCCCGGATCTGAAGAGTGGACAAACATGAAAAAACGCGTAATTGATCAAAACAAATTTTTGCATTTCCTCCAAGTTGACAACAAATGGGTTGAAAAACAATTCCTGCAAGTCCGAGCAATATAACGATAGCACCTTTTATTTCGATTGAATGTAAGTATTAAAACACGCATCTTTCCACTATTTTCAAATAAAAATGAAAATAAAATTCACAGAAAACTGTGGCCCTTTTCCAATGTTTGTCCCGGAAGAACGGAAGTGCACAACAAAAGAAAACTAGCAATTTTCCTCCAGCCTGCCTTGATTGTCGTTGGTGAACTGGAGTTATCTTGCAGTTTGTAAAAGTTTTAGAAAATCTTGCAGTTTGTAAAAATCTTAAAATTGTTTGAAATTTGTTACGGAACCGAAATGCATCCACCGGCAGATAAGTACTTCAATAGCATTCGCTGATATGTTTTTCTCCTTTTTTTATAAATCAAGGAATTCGTATGTGCAAACTGTTGGCACAACGCTTTCAGTTTGATTTAAAAAGGTTAGGAATTTTTGTTATTTATAAGCATGTTATAGTAGTATTTACCAGTTAATTTTGTTTTTTTTTTCAAACTCCACAAAGAGTTTAAGAATAAAACCACACAACTCAAAAAAATATAACTGAAAATCACTTACATTCACATTGTTTATACGAATTAAATTAAAATATTGCTTTGTAGTTGTATGATGTGTAGTACTGAATTTCACAAGAATATTTAGCAAGCCTTTATAATTTTTCGGCTCTGGGGGGGTTTTGACCCCCAAAACCCCCCCTTGGTTGCGCCACTGACATTGAGATTACACATGAGCCGCGTAATATGGTAGCAGTGATTTTTTTTTATCAGATTTTTTTTCTGACTGGACTAGGTAATTTTTAGAAATTTTATCTTCTTTCATAAAATACACACTTTTTTATTTACCCAATGCCTACTTTTGTCGAATGTTACAAATATGCAGTTATGGGCAAAATAAGTCACCTGAAGAGATCAAAAAAGGATTAAATGATTTACTTGGATTTTCTCCAGTCCAAGTAATCATTATGATAAAGAGAACCCAATCTGGCATTCTTTGTAAAGGGCTTTCTCAAGAATGTTATTTAGTTCACTTCAACCAAAGCGATCTAAATAATATTAAAGCTTTAGAAAAAGCAAGACTCATGTTCGATGTCCGTGTGACATGGGAACATTTCCAGAAACCTACCGGTACCAAAGTTGGGGTCATGTTACAAAACACTGCAGCATCCATTAAATGCATGATTAGCGGAGGTTCACGCTAAGGATGTCTGTCCTGTGAAGCAGGATGCCAAAAAATTTGTTTGCACAAATTGCGGGGGAAACCATAAATCTAACTTTTTGGATTGTCCTTCGCGCAAACGAATCGTTGAGGCTCGTGCCAGGCAGATAAACGGTAAAGTTCTTCGTGCCCGAAATTTCCCAGGCAGAATCTCCAACAATGCTTATTTTTCTATTAACGATGCTTGCTCAAGAATCATACCCAACAGGTAATTTATCATCATGCTCATTTACGAGCTAGTGTTCTTTTTCTTCCGTCGGGTAACCGCACATAATTTTAATTTAGGACTCACTAGTCCAGTTGGAAATCAAGTTACTTAGGGTTTCGAAAGCATTCTCAATCAAGAGAATGTTTTTTGAAAATTCCTGGGAGACTGATTTGGAAGAAATGAGAACTATTATAAAAAATCAAAAATATGATAATCCTGCAGAAGCTTCCAGCTATCGTCCAAACAGCTTGCTTTCCTCCATCAGTAAACTTTTTGAAAAGGTCATTCTGAACAGAATGATGGTCCACATCAACCAATGAACAGTTCGGATTCCAACATGGACATTCGACCTCTCATCAACTTTTACGTGTAACAAATTTGATTCATTCCAAAAAATCTGAAAGCTAGTCTACTGGTCTTGCTCTTCTAGACATAGAAAAAGCATGAAGGCTTGAGTGTAAAATTAAAAAACTTCAATTTTCCAACATACATTGTTAGAATAATCGAAAGTTATCTGTCAAATTGTACACTCCAGGTTAATTATCAGAACTCCAAGTCTGAAAGACTTCCTGTAAGTGTTCCTAAAGGCAGCATTTTGGGACCAATATTATACAATATTTTTACATCTGACTTATCTGAGTTGCCTCAGAGATGTCAAAAATGTTTGTTTGCGGATGACACAGGCCTCTTCTCCAAAGGACGAAGTCTGCGTGTCATCTGTAGTCGATTGCAAAAAAGTTTGGATATTTTTTCTTCATACTTGCAAAAATGGAAGATTTCTCCTAATGCTTCAAAAACTCAACTAATAATATTCCCACATAAACCAAAAGCTCTTCATTTTAAACCTTCAAGTAGACATGTTGTCAATAAATTGGTCAGATGAAGTTAAGGGGTCTATTTTGTAATTCGAGCGAATTCACGTGACTCGTCTGTAGTCATTGTCGATCAAAGTAAGCATGCATATTTCAGATGTCACCCGTCGACTCCCATAGTAATCCAGTCACATAGAGTGATATACTGTCGATAAACTCGAGTGACAGAGCCAAGTCGAGCGAAATTTTTGGACGACAGTGATTCCAGTCGAGTCGTTTTTGATCGACTCGACTTATAAAATAGGGCCCTAAGTATCTAGGGCTCATGCTAGATAAAAAAAATAACTTTCAAAAATCACATTACGGGCATTCAAGCCAAATGTAATAAATATGTAAAATGTCTCTATCCCCTTATTAATAGAAAACCAAAACTTTGTCTTAAGAACAAGCTTTTGATATTCAAACAAATTTTCAGGCCAGCCATGTTGTATGCTGTACCAATATGGACTAGCTGTTGTAATACCAGGAAAAAAGCTCTGCAGAGCATTCAAAATAAAATTTTGGAAATGATTCTGAGGCTTCCTCCCTGGTATAGTACCAATGAGTTACATAGAATATCCAATGTTGAAACATTGGAACAAATGTCAAATAAAATAATTAATAATTTAAGGCAAAAATCGTTGCAATCTTCTATTGCCACGATTAATGCGTTATATTTTTAGGTTAAGTTAGGTTAAGTAAATTGAAAACGTGTTTTTTTTTCTCTTTTATGCAGGTGAAATCAACTCACCTGTAAAAAAATCTGAACTGCTACGGCAAATGAAATGTAATGTGTTATTAACAAAATGTCAATAAAATCTTAAATTTGTTTTACCGAATTAGGATGATAGTGTTGTCTAATAACACAGAACACCTATATATAAGAAATGAATATAATGTTTGGAATGATACTAATAAAGAAATTAAAAAAAAAACTCACCTGTAAAAATTTTGAACTACTATGACAAGTAAAATGTAATATGTTGTTAACAAAATGTTAATATAATTTCACGGGGCACCCCCTCGGATCATTTCTAAAGGTTGGCGGAAGACTTCCTGAAAATTCTAGCTTATTAGGCCGCTCCACGAGCTGGCGTATTTGAACTGAAGTTAATAAAAATTTTTCTTGGTGTTTTAACTATCTGAAGTAGGATCTGTTAAGCTTGTGGAATACTACTTTGTGTTTCTTCAACATAGCATGATGGTAGCCACAAAGCGCATCATAGCCACCTGTGACGCTGGGCGAACTGATACACCAGACGCATGCATATATGAGATTATGCGGAAGTGCTGATCTAAGCCTAACTTTCAACAACTGAAACGTTAATAAAAATGAGCTTTAATCCAGATACAACCTTCTGCCATTATGTTAATTAGGGTATCAACTAGTGTATTTGTCATTCTAGGCTCTATTGAACTCGTTCAACTAGTATGCGGAACGAAACAGTGACAAAGGTCAATTTTCAATGTATTTGAAAAAAAATGTCCCATATAAACTTTGAATTCAATGTGCCAGGTGGTGGAGCAACGAATTGAGTTGAAATTTTTAAGAGAGCTTTCTTAATTCTTACCCTAAGGCACATATCTAAGGGGTGGCCCGATGAGTTCTACAACTTTTTTGTTTAAGGGCCATTCTAATGCCTAATTTAGTTTTATTTAATTAGGATGATAGGGTTTTCTAACACTGAACACCTAGATATGAGAAGCGAATGTAATATTTGAAATTGAAATGATACTAATAAATAAAATAAACACAAGACCTAGTTGTCGAATTTTTGATAATTTTAGTTTTTCGTTAATAGAACTAATAACAATCACATATTACATTACACGAAATGACACACACTTTTTTATTGAATTCTTCTAGTGGATCATCTTAGCAAATATTTGGCGATGCGCCTCACTCTGGACCTGGAGACCGAGCTTCCGGAAGCATATCGTCTGGTGAATTTCTGCATCTACATCGCTCCGCAACCCTCACAACTAGTTGTGCTAAGTGGAAACCAGACTCTCTCGCAAGTGAATGAAAAGTTCTGGAAGGTAAGTTTGCACGAATAGTTTTACTCTGTAGAATGTTATTTTACTTTCGGATTCCTATCACACAGGTTAATAAGCCGCTCGAGATGTACTATTCGTGGAAGAAGTCCTAGGGAACTGCCTAACACCCGAAGCGTAGTGGGTGATAGAGAAACACACTCGCACTCGTAGAAGTGGTATAGTATTATTCGCTGCATTACATGCAATGCATTGTACCGTTGCAGAACCTAAACGTAAACGATGCAATTTATTGTCAGTTTCTTCTTTGAACTAGTTTTATAATGTAGAAGATAACTTCAATATATTGTAAATAGAACAGTTGTAATTGCAAATAGTTTCATAACATCTTACTAGCGTTCAGAGTTACTTAATTTGGCACTAGGTCTTGGTTTATATCTGTAATTAGTTTGTTGGTCTGATGTTAGTTTGTTGGTCTAATTTTAGATAGTCTCTCTGTCCAATAACGATTTTATAGGACTTCCTTAGACATCAATAATGTTCGTGAATACCAGCTGTGACATGCGAACGCAAACCCGAGCAAAGCATGAGATCATATTGAAAACTAATGTTGATGTTGTGATGTCGTGAATTTTGATAACTCAGTTTGTTGTCAGTTTTAACGATTAAAATATCAAAAATGAGAACAAAATGATGTTTCCATGAAATCAAATTGTAAAGTATTTTTGCTATCAGTTACAGCAAATTGA
Organism: Aedes aegypti; assembly: GCF_002204515.2. Classification (NCBI taxonomy): domain Eukaryota; kingdom Metazoa; phylum Arthropoda; class Insecta; order Diptera; family Culicidae; genus Aedes; species Aedes aegypti. Next base: position 160,621,696 of record NC_035107.1, on the reverse strand, counting down.
AAACTGTTTCTGCTATCTTGGAGACCAATTGATATTGAAACGAGTCTGCGACAAAATAAATGGTTTATTTTTATATTCTTATAGTGTTTACACATGTAGCACGAATAAATTTATAATTATGTGAAATGAAAACGTTAACAAAAAAATAAAATGATAGCAGAACGAAAGCCAAATGTGATAAAAAAATATCTCAGTGACAAATTGATTTCAAGTTATGCTATGAACTTGATGCTGAAAACAAGATATGTTTGTGCTTTCTTTTTTATGTTAGACTTTGCTCGGGAATGCTGTACAATAAGTAAAAATAACGTCCAGGTTATATTTGTGGAGGTCACACAATCTCCCAACACGGACAAATTTTTTTATCAAATTTATTATTCAAAGAGTACAGTATTTTTTGCCGTAATGTTTAACTGCACATTAAATGAGACCAATGCATTTGAAGGTTATTAAAAAATTCGATTTTTCGAAAATTTCTTAAGAGCACAAAAATGTTTCAAAAGTTTTAAACACTATTCTGATATGCTTGTTATGGTCCAAGTTTTAAGCTAAAAATTCATTTCGATTTCCGAGTTCCGAAAAATTACGCAAAATTCCTAAGTTGGGTATTAGAGGGTTAGATTCCTTATATTTAAACTCGACTAAATTCACAACATGCGCAAATCCTTCGTTTCCATAAAATTTTATTTTACAAGTGGTCGCGACTTGTAAAAGGTTGGAACCACTGAGCTTCGACCATAGATTCAAATTGAGAACATTGATCAACGATCAAGGAACATATACATTCCGTAGTTGCTATTGCTACTCCTTGATCAATCAGAATAGTGATATTGCACAGAGAATCCCTTAGATGAAGCTTGGGTTTTGGCTTTTTACCATCTTCAATGTACAATGACCATAAATATTTCTAGATTGGTCACGGCGCCAGCCACGTCCTTATGTTTATCAGGAAAAGGAAGGGATGTTAGTTGGATAGCAGTAGTTACTAGGTAACCGGCAAATCTCCTGCATTGCCCACAAATACCTTAAAGTAGGAGTGTTTTGTTAGTGATAGATGGGAAATTTGACCGTAAGTATACCACTGTGGTATGTGGTTAAGTCGATTTATTCAATTCTAGCGATAAATAGTACTGATAATGTTCTTAGAAAGAAAGACGAGATAGAGATAAACAAAGATATCATTATTATTTTTATTTTTTTATTTATTTATTCAATTATACTTGTAGAGTAAGGGATCACCCTTATAAAAATTCTACAATCGGATTTTTCGTTGCTCACACCACATTCTATCCAATTCATACAAATCTATATCGTAATATGATTTAATTACAAAAGACAACAATCAAAAACATGATATCCCCGTTAAACAATTCATCTAACTTAAACTAATTCCCTTCATTTAGCCAGCTCATGCACTCAGCTCGGAATCTTGATAGTGAAGAAATAGATTTAATATCTGTTGGAAGCTGATTCCAAAGATTAATTGCACGTACGAAAAAAGTATTGCTATAATGAGAGGAGTTATGATGTATAAGTATATAGTTTCGAACTCTAGCACTTCTGAAAGACTGTAACTTGTCAACTAAGTATTGTGGACCATGATTAATAATTTTAAATAAGGTGATATAGCATCGTAATCTGAAGAATCTATAAAACGAACAACCCAACAATTGCCGTTGAAATTCAGTTACATTAGAGTATCTAGATAAATTGAATACCCATCTAACGCAATGGTTCAGTGAAACTCTCAGTCGACCAAAGTCTGCTGCTGATGCATTCAAAACTAATTCTGAACCATATGAAAAATGCGGTAACAAAAGTGATTTGAATAACATTAATTTGGTTTAAACAGGTAGCATATTTGCAGTGAGTCGTAAGTGTCGTAAGCCTGCATAGATTTTCCCACATTGTGCATTTATTTGACAATCCCACTCAAGATTAGACTGAAAAATCACGCCAAGATTGCAAGCTTTATCAACATAATCTATTTTGTCACCGTTAATGACTAAATCAGGTAAAGTTGCACGAATTTGACGACGAGAGATGAACATAGCTTTAGTTTTTGTTGAGTTTATAGGAAGTAAATTACTTGAAGACCATTTAGAAAGTCTCTCCAGATCATAGTTAATGAGTTGTGCTAAATCATATGTGTTATAATCAGTGGAACAAATGTAAAGCTGCACATCGTCTGCAAACATGTGAATTGAGCAGTTCTTCAGAATTGATGGTAAATCGTTTATAAACAACGAAAACAACAGAGGACCCAAAACGGATCCTTGAGGAACACCTGACAAAATAAAAATTGTGTTAGACAGACTTCCATCTAGTTCTACTACTTGAGTGCGTTGACATAAATATGATTTTATCAGTAAAGCAGCATCGCGACTAAAGTTGAATTGATGTGATAATTTATGCAGGAGTTTAGCATGTGAGACTCTATCAAAGGCTTTAGAGAAGTCTATTAAAAGCAGAAAAGCAACACCTTTTTTGTCAATACATTGATGAATATCATCATGAACCTTTAGGAGCGCTGATGTGGTACTGTGCCCAGACCTGAACCCAGACTGGTAAGGACTGAGCAGACTGAACCGTTGAATATATTCTTGAATTTGAGTCTTAACGATTTTCTCAAAAACTTTGGACAGCGAACACAAAATACTTATTGGGCGAAGACCCAGACAACCAGAATGTACGTATAACGAAATCACCTTTTGCGTTATGCGATGCTTATATGCGCAAAGTTTCACGTATAAGATGTTGCGAAAAGGCCTTATACGTACAAAAGTGGAGGCGATATACGTGCATATTTTATATGATGAAACATAACATGCAATGCGAGTGTGTAGATTTTCTAGCGAACTAGTCTGTACTCTTATGCGACTTAATTTATGATAACAAAGTTGATTTGACAGCTGCTACGGATTGATCCGACTTACTTTGTACGAGTATACGGAACGAAACGAAATGTACTTATGAACTCATAACATAGCGTTTTATGCGAGGAAATTTATCGATCAAACGATATTAACCACCACGTAGTGCGGTTGTGATGGAATTTGTGTAAATAAACGACTTAGTTCGTAAACTGTTATGCGACTTCTGGTTGTCTGGGGATTATTCAGATCAGATCCGGCAGGCTTCTTGCGTATCGGAATTACTTTTGCAGCCTTCCAAGCGCGAGGAAACTTGGTACTTGAAATAAATAAATTAAAAAGATACGTTAAAGGAGTGATGATGAAAGGTTAAATAATCTTTATGAATTTTAACGGGATCCCATCTAAACCAATTGCATCGGAAGAAATTGAGAATATAGAATTCGCAACCTCCAATTCACTGCAAGGTGTGAAAGTAAAGCCACTAGAATTGGAAGGAGGTATTGAAGGATGTGTAGAATCACGTGTGAAGTTTTCACCGAAAAAAGTATTTATTTCATCTTTGGAATGATGAAATTTAGCGCTACTGTTAGAACTTTCAGTGACATTGAGGCGCTTGAGTTTCACCCAGAGTTCTTTACTTGAAATCGCGGATTCCAAGTTCGAAGACATGTAGTTCGACTTTGCTGTATTAATTAGTTGGGTTACTTTATTGCGTAGTCTTTTAAACTGATGATGGTATAGTAAATTTTTGCTACGAATCCATTCACGGTAAGCAACATCTCTAGCGATCATAGCATTTAAAATATCGTTATTGAAACATGGAGCATTATTTTTATGACGAGGAGCCCGCAATGGAACTAAATTGTCAAAAAGCTGAATTATAACACTGTTGAAGAAATCAAGAGCCGTATCAGAATCTGTAATACTATACAGCAAGGACCAATCTATGCCGTTTAAATAGTGTTGTAACGAGGGATAATCTATTCGACTATAGTCTCTGATCATTCTAGGGTTATCATTTCTGTAACGCAATACATTGAGAGATGAGAAAATTATATCATGATGAGAGAAAGTTGGGGCTGACACTTGATTAAAATTGAGAACAAAATTTATGTCATTTGTTATAAGCAAATCAATTAATGAGCTGCCCCCAGGATAAAAGTGAGTAGGTTCTGTATTAACGCAAAACATTCCAAAGTTATCTAGTACTTCACAGAAACGAGTTGTTTTGGGACAATTTTTCCTTAAGTTTGTGTTGAAATCACCTATTAGAACAATTTTCTCATAATCAAGCGATAGTTCGGAGAGTTTTTGATCAATTAGATAAGAGCAGTCAACATCCGGAGGAGAATAAATTACACCAAGCAGAAGTTTATCCTCACTGACTCGTACCTCAATAAATAAATGTTCAGTACGATCAACACTAGCATGACCAGACAGCATATCTGAGTTATCAAGAACTCTGCAGTTAAGACCAGATTTATAATAAATACAGATCCCGCCACCTCGACCAGTCATACGGTCATTTCTTAATATACTGTAACCTTCGACGGCAACTGTTGAATCAGTTATGTTTTCATTTAGCCATGTTTCCGTTACGCATATTAAATCAACTTTACTGTTAGCAAAACAACGTTTAAATTCATCGAGCTTACTTAATTGACGAGCACAGAGACTTTGAGCATTCAAATGGCAAAGATTTAGGCAATCATCGCGTAGGGCAACATTCATAACGGCACGTGGAATATCGGCAATACTACTTTGCGTACGTGCAATATTGGTAGTATGACTAACCGGCATCATCGAAGGGTAATAACCAGAACGATCGTGAGAGCATAAGCTGGGGAACTGAAGGGAACACTAAATCTAATAATGGGATAACATGCATTTCAAATTCATTTATATTCATACTAATCTTATTTCAACTTATTAGAATGTGGTTTTTGATCGCAGATTCAGTTGTATAACTACTAAAAGCTACCGCAGGTACAGTGATACAGGTGTGCAAATCGTGGTGACAACAGCAACAACATCCACAGCAGCAACAACACCCACAGCAGCAACAACAGCAGCATCAGGTCAGCACCGATGATCACCGGCAGATGAAGAAATACTTTTAGGAAGGAAGGCAGCATGGAATCGGTAGGAAAGGAGTCAAGGATGTAACATTGACAGGAATACAAAGAATTCATAAAGGATAGGGTTAGTTTCGTCCTCCAAAAATCTTCAACTGATCCAAGCTGAAAACCGGCTGAGCAGGAACATCCTCGAGTGGCTTCACATAAACGGTACCGTCCTTAGTGAACACGTTCTGAAGATGACCATTACGTTTGAGTTTCAGTGCAGCACCCTTGATGTTGCGAGTAGATTCAGTGAGGTTTTCGTTGATAAAAATACGCTTATCAGTATCGAAGCCAAGATGAAGTAGGCTTAGATTTTTTGATGCGAAATAACGATGGAAAAATTCATCTTTGGATGCTCTGAACGCAAATTGTAACAGGATCGGCGGCGTAGAACCAGCAGCAATAGGAATACGAGCCAGACGTTTGGTGAAAACAGGAGGAACATCCGAGTCATTGTAGCCAAGAGTTGTAGCTATTTCCCGCAGGATTTCATCTGTTTTTTCCGTGGGCCTGTACGGTACACCAGTGAGAATCAGATCATTTGATCTCAGTATTTTACCGGCGTTATCCTTGGACCGTCGCACTTGCTCTGCAGTTTTTTCGTGTGATTCACACAAACTATTGAAGTCCCGTGCATAATCGACCTTAAGTTGGTTTACCTCGTCACGCAGAGTGGAGATTTCAGTAACAAGGGCTGCATTGCTGGACTCGATCTTGTTCTCAATTTTCGCATTCCCTTCGTCGATCATCTGCTTAATGCGAACCAATGGTCTTATCCACTGGTGTACTAAACTGGCTCGGTCGAGGAATTTTGACACTAGAGCGGGTCCAGATCACGTGGGGATCATACGGGAGCGTGCCCCGCTCAAGTGTCACAATTCTCAGACCGAGTGAATTTGGTACACCGGTGGATTAGACCATAGTTGATCAAAGCTCTCCACATCGTTTTCAGTACGGTCTAAATCCTCTCGTGAGCGCTTTTTGTTTTGATTATCATTACTGGTTGACCCCAGTGGGACGGCAAGTGTTGGTCTGTCTTTACTCATTTTAGTGTGAGCCGCACGAGTGAGTGCTCTATTTGTGTTCATCCAAGTGAGTGGATATGGTTTAGTACACGTAGTTTAGTATACAACACAATATGAGAGTCTCAATATGGAAGATGAAAAGTTTATGCCAGGAAATGTGATAATAACTAATGGAATCAGCTATCTTGTCGTATAGAAAGGAGTTCGAGTAAAGAAGCACTACATCGGTGAAAAACGTAGCATGGAATCACATTACATGCCAAAAACTTCAACTGAACTGCGACCACGAACAACTCACGTTCTACCGCTTACCATCACTCATTAGGAAGCATGTTACAAATATGAGAAAGTGACGGGCCTGGGATTGAAACCATGACCCCTGCTTTGAAATCAGAAGCGATAGCCATTAGACTATTAACCCTGTCGATGGATTTAAATTGAGAACCTAGTGCCAAAAAAGAGACAATTATAACTTGATTATTGTAATGTAAGGACATGAAATAGACGCTAATTAACAATTTTACCTGATGTTGTACGATTGGTTAACAGGAAGATAGTCTTGACAGGAAGACTAATAGTTATTAGTTTTGTGAACAGGAAATAGTTTGTGTATTGAAAGGAGAAACTGTTAAATAGATTTGTCAGCTGAAGTAAGCGACAATTCGAGGCACAGGCAGATAATGGCATTGTATGGGTTAATTGAGAGCCGAATATTAACAACTAGACGCTTCACAAAAAGATCAACAGGACGTCCCACAAAAACCTGACCAACGATCCCAACATTCTGTCACTTTAAATCAGAGGACGTTGATTGGGAGATCCAGTGTGAATTTCACCACTTTTAAAGGCACCCATTTGCAGCGGTACAGTGCATAATGCTTGTGAAATTAGATTTATATTTCACTTTCTTCGGTGTTGATCATTCGTGTGTACTAATAAATTAGAATTTAAATTATGTCCTATATTTTTGTGTATTTTGTTATTGATCCGAAAACTTATGATAGTAAGCGACTTTTGTCGCTTCGCGTTTCAGGCGGATATACAGATCTGCCACTTTTCCAAATGTCCTGGCGGCAATATCCATATCATCCGCGAAGCAAACAAATAGGCTGGATCATGTGAAAATTGTGCCTCGGTTGTGGAACCTGGATCTTCGCATGACACCTTCTAGCGCGATGTCGAAAAGCAGGTATGAAAATCATCACCCTGTCGAAGTTCCCGCTGATATTCGAACGAACTGGAATGTTCGACCGAAATTTTCATAGCTTTTCGGTCGATGCTATCATACGCCGCTTTAAAATCGATGAACAGGTGATGCGTTAGGGCTTGGTATTCACGGCACTACTGGAGGATCCGCCGTACAGTGATGATTTGCTTGATAACTTCCTACAAACTCATTTGCTATTGGTGATAGACGACGGGAGATAATCTGGGATAGCACTTTGTAGGCGGCATTTAGGATAGTGATCGCGTGATAGTTTTCACATTCCAGTTTGTCGCGCTTTTTGTAGGTGGGGCTAATAGTCCTCATCTCCTCCGGTTGTCGTTTCCCAGATTTTGCCTGTGCAGACAGGCGGCCAACCTCAAACTGTGGACACATTGTCCATACGAGAGGTTAAAAGGCTATCAGTGAGCTGAAGAACTGTAAGGCTGCTTGGAGGGTCTCATACGTCCAATATGTGTTTTAAGTTGTAGAAGAATTTGTTTATCTTGAAACACTTGTGACATGTGACAACGACGTTTCCCGCGAAGTGAAAGACGTGTTGCGTCTGCGAATCGGGCCTTTTACGGACTAAGTAATCAGCTGAGGTATCGCAACTTGTAAACGGAAACAAAATTCTTCCGATGGCTCTTGGATGCTGGCGTGGAAGTTGAAAGAGGCAGACTGGAATGCTTTCGGTGTTTTCGAGCTGCGGACAATACTCGGTGGGGAACTAAAGAATGGTGTGTAGCTCAGACGACCAAGAGTTGTACATATCAAGTGTATACAAATGCGAATTTTATTAAGCATGTGAAATACGGCAGAATTCAGGTAGGCGACTTCATGGAAAACCACGAATACGCGGCTGTACGCAGTGGAAGAGGACCTGGCGAACCTAAACGTTCGGGGCAACTGGAGAAGTATCACCCAAGACAGCCGAAAATGTAGCTCTACAATACGCCCGGCAATGGATTCTATAACATTCCCCAGAAAACCATTCCCCCGAAACCCATTCCCCAGAATTCCATTCCCCAGAATCTCATTCCCCAGAATGTATCATTCCCCAGAATTTCACTCCCCAGAATGAACCATTCCCCAGAAAACCAATCCCCAGAATGGACCATTCCCCAGAAAATTATATACCTACTCTAAAGTTTTGAAATAATCTAGTTAAAAATACTTGAAAATGAAACTCAATACAAAGTTATTTACAAGTACATGAGAAGATTAGCATTGGTGCTGCTAATTATAAACTTTACGCATAATTCAAATTTCATTTGCAAATGAACAATCATAGTAGTTTCACCTTTATTGGCACTTATGAAGACTGATAGATCAGTCTAGGGGAAACACAATATCCAATATTTATTTAAAAGAATATACAACTCATCACTATTCTGCACAAAATAGAGCTACAGCCTTCTTTCGGTATAGTAGTTTCCAAATGTATAATTTCACATGTATGTCCAATTTTTATCAAATATAGTGATGTATCCAGCTTTTCATCAATGTTTTAAGAATGTGCATCATAGCTTACCTTTTGGGAATGGAATAAAGACGTTCGTAGTTTCATATTATACGTTTCCGATATAATTATTACGTAAATTCGGCAAAATAAAAACGTACTATTCTGCACATTAAAATGATACGCCCTTCTTTACGTCAACTCTAAATTACAAATGGCTTATTTAATTTTGCACAAAATAGTGATACACCCTTCTTTCAGTCTTATCTTGTTGACGATATAGACAAAATGTTCCGTAAGGATACCAAATGGCAAGAAGGCATTTTGCATGATTGATTAAATGATCAAACACCATTTGACTTAATGGTCATTTGGCCAATGACCATTTGGCATAACATGAAGAACATCCTTTTAGAAAAGAAGGAGCATAGGTATGGCTGGATGGCAAATGGTTTTATATCATTTTATACCAAATGACCTTATGCTATATAGGCTATCCATCGATATATTTTTTTTTTTAAAGAAAGCTGTATCACTATATAGGCAAAAATAAACATATAATTTGTATATTTTATGGGAATTTATTATAATATGCAAAATAATCATGAATAGGGGGATTAGGGGCATAATGGACACATTAGGCAAATGCTTATTTTACATAGAATGGAAGTATGTTACAGTTACTCTCGGCTGGTGTCCAAATTCATAATTAGTATGACGGACTACATCCATTCATGGTAAGAAAAAATCTTATCAAATGTCAGAAAAACGAGATAAAAAAATGAATTCAAAAAGCAACTGATAAAAAGGTATACGAGTTAAATAAACACGTTCGTTGAATTTAGTGAAAACTTAATTATTAATGGTGTCAAAACGTACTGATATGTAAAGTACTTCCCCCCTATCACATTAGCAAGAAGAAACTTCTCTAGGTTAGTTACTTTGCTCTATAATTAAATTCTTCCACCGCTTTGCTGAGAAAAAATATAGTAAAATTTCAGAGGACAAATGAAGCAAAGCATAAACTTTTATACCGTCAAAAAGTGCAAAAAAGTGGTGTCCATTTTGCCCCGTGTGTTCATTATGCCCCTAACTCACCTACCTACATATTTGTTTTGTCACAACAGACCTTAGCCTGTCACATAAGTGACTCATGCAAAGCAAAAATTAAAAAAGAAAAAAAAATGGATTTTCGTATAGCTTTCTGGGGAATGGTGCATTCTGGGGAATGAAATTCTGGGGAATGTTACATTCTGGGGAATGAGATTCTGGGGAATGGTTCGTTCTGGGGAATGGTTTTCTGGGGAATGTTATAGAATCCCGGCAATGGCATGACGCTGTAACTATCAAGGTACAAGGTAGACAATGAGACTTGACAATGTGACAGTTCGTCGCTGTAAGTGTCGACATAAACTCTAGTACATTATTATTAAAACATCCTTTTATCATTTGTTTTATCATTATAACTAAAAACCTATGAATGGTTCGACGCTAAAAGTATCGACTTTCCGTATGTTCGTGTTTTTTTTTGAACTGAGGTTGCATGAACAGGCTTGGGAACTGTGACCACTATTCACCACAGTTCATCGATTCTGCCAGTCAACCAAAACACAAAGCAGCAGCAGCATCAATAGGCCAGGGGAAGTGGTTCACCCAGCGTGAATTTATAGCAGAGAAAAAGTAGATTTTGTATGAAAATTGACAGGAAAATGAATGACAAGTTCATCCACTTCTCCTGGCCTATAGGCCAGGAGAAGTGGATGAACTTGTCATTCATTTTTCTGTCAAATCTCATACAAAATCTACTTTTTCTTTGACAGAAATTCACTCTAGGTGAACCACTTCCCCTGGCCTATACCCTCACGCGTTGCGCTGCCAACGGTTCACACACTGCTTGAATGTTTTTGTCTCTCCACTATGATCGTTTTCGGGCAGCCATCTCAAGGTGATTGATTGAAAATAATGTTAAATATTTCAATCGCTTATATTTTGCTTGTGTTTTCAATTAATTGATATCTATTAGCGCTAAAAGCGAGAGCACAATCATTCCGTTGCGATACATATAAACAAGTTCAATTTCATGCTGCCTTTATCGAGCAAAAATGCAAAACCCCGAAAACCGGAAAAATCGTGTCTCCACTGTGCTCGAGTCATTTCGCATTCGGGTTTGAAAAAACGTTGGGAAGAAGAAGATTACAGTTTTGAAAAGCCGTGACATTTTTTTTGTTTTGAACTGTCATGGTTTGCTTTGGATTTTGATGGTCGTGTAGAAAAATGTGAATGTCGTAGTGGTAAATGTTTGCTACAGTACATTTCCCGTCCCTGATTGTGAAACACTGGAATACTCGATAAATTATATACATATCTAATACACGAATTTAATGCAACTCTTAGTTTATTGAGTGAGGCAGCAGATGCATTGCTATAAACAAATTCGCCGTACATAAAATAGGGAAGTATCAACGACTTAAAAAGTTTGATTTTCGTTGAAATTTCAAAATGCCTGCTAGTTTTACAGTATTTAACCTTTTGAGTGAACCGTATATTTCCCCACATTGGGAATTGATAAAAGCATCACATGATAAATTGAATGTAAAGATAATCCCTAGATTATCTTGTTTGTCGTAAAATACTATTCTTTGACCATCAAAATAGAGCTCTGGTTCTACGGGAGGGTTTCTTAGTTTTGATGTAACGATAGCTTGCGTTTTTGATGGATTAACAAATTATTTGACGACAATTGGAGGATGCAATTCAAGTCACGTTTAATCTTTCAAGCTATATCTGCCATACTAAAATAACCGTTAACACTAAAATAGATATGAACAACATCATAAGTGAATCGAACAAAAACGCAAAGTATTAAGAAGATCGTTACTAAACAAGGAAAATAATAAAGGTCCTAGAACAGATCCTTGAGGTACTCCAGATCTGATTGGAATAAATGATGACAACTCATTGTTATATAAGTTTTACTTATGGCAGCTTGACAGTTTCACGAATCAGCTACATGGGTCTACCACAGGGCTCATGTCTGAGTCCCCTTCTTTATAATTTTTAAGTGAGAGACATTGATGACTGTCTCATGGAAAATTGTTCGTTAAGACAGCTGGCAGACGACTGTGTTGTTTCTGTCACAGGACCAACAGCAACCGAACTACAAGAACCCTTACAAGATACTCTGGACAATTTGTCTACTTGGGCCTTAAAGCTGGGTATCGAATTCTCTACGGAGAAAACTGAGATGGTTGTCTTTTTAAAGAAACACAAACCTGCCAAGTTTCCGCTCACACTCATGGGTAAGACAATCACTCATAGCATGTCTTCTAAATATCTCGGGGTCTGGTTCGACGCCAAATGCACCTGGGGAAACACATTGCGTATCTGACACAGAAATGCCAAAGACGAATCAACTTCATGCGAACTATAACCGGAACATGGTGGGGAGCCCATTCGGAAGATCTGATCAAGCTGTACCAAACAACCATCTTGTCGGTCTTAGAGTACGGTAGCTTTTGTTTTCAATCCGCGGCGAAAACACATATGCTGAAGATACAGCGGATTCAGTACCGCTGTCTTCGCATCGCGCTAAGCTGCATGAACTCGACTCACACAATGAGTTTAGAGGTACTTGCAGGAGTACAGCCCCTGACAGATCGTTTTGCGGACACTCAGTTTCCTCATCCGTTGTGAGGTTCTGAATCCATTGGTTATTGAAAACTACGAAAAGGTGCTTGAACATATTGAATTGAGTCGAAAAGATGTTTGTAGATTGGCAATGCTAAGGGTAATAGAAGTTTTATGAATTGAATTGGTATATTATCGAGTTCTATTGCATTTGGTTTATTAAAAAAATACTGTTAATAATGTCATGTTCTGAAAATTGAAGTAAGCTAAAACCTTGAGAATTGGTTGGTATGCGGAGTTGAGTAGGCAGGCGTCAGTTACCACAGTGATATAATTGTATTAATTATATTTCTTAGTCGTTTGTAATTACTTCTATTGTTCTCTGTTTTGGACTGTTTCCAGACACTGTACGCCAAGTCACGGTTAATAATTGCAATAGAAATGTCATTACTAAACCATGGGGTTGAATTATTTCTCTTGCAGGTATATAATTATCATTGAGCGAAAGTAAGTTATAATTCAGGAAATCAAACAAATCATTAGGATCAGTCAGACCCAAGAAAGTATCCCAATCAATGCTGTAAAAACCGGCTTGCAACACAGTTGAATCGAAATTAACATAGTCGCGATAAGTGACAACAGGTTCAGCATTTTTTGAGAAAATCGTATTGAACAAAAGATCATATCGTGATTGGAAACCCCTGGCATCGAGAGCTGATCTTGTTTAGAGACAATTTCTGGAGAATCGGTTATAATGAGATCAAGTAAAGAACAACCAGATCGATGGAAAAAAGTAGGTTCAGCATTAACACAAACATACGATAAACTTTGAAATTTCGTGAACGATTGAGATTTAGTAAATCTATATTAAAACCTCCAATACAAAATGTACTTACAGTGTCGCCACAATCATTATTGGGAGGGTTGTAAACCACTCCAAGCAGGAGTTTTTTTTTCGTTCTATTTTTGATTTCAACAACTAAATTTAGTTCATTACAGGTGCATAAATTGAGGCATTAATTTCACTCATAATTTTCCGATTTATGAGGATGCGGTTTGATCTGCCGAAATTCGTTATAAGGTCTTAACCCGGTTTATACGTTATAATTGTTTCCATGGTTATGCAAGATACATCCATACATCTATGTCGTGTCACCAATTTCTCACCTTTCTCTAACATTTATTTTTACTTTGGAGTTACGAGACGGATGTTCGGCATGACGGCAAATTATTTAATCATCTACCTAAATCGGTGACGCCGATTAGTTGTACGTTCGTCCATTATTATTGCATATCCGGACCATTACCCTACTTCCTCAGTTTGTATGTTAAGTGTTGTAAAGTGACGATGCAGAAACATGTTGGGTGGATGTCAAAAACATCAAATATTTTTACCCACTTGAAAATATCGTGTCTAATTATATCAGATCCAAGATATTTGGAAATACACCTCATCTAGAGCTATTAACAGGTCAAGCAGCTCGAAGTTGAAGAAACCTATATAAACTGTTTGTATGTTCTCCTTTCTTCATCACGCTATAACTCCCCTACGCGTTGGAGGACATCTAAGATGTATGAATGACAAGAAAATTATCATATTGTTAACCAGTTTCAATCACCTTTCACAAGTGATTTGCTAATTTTCGTTGCTAATGTATATATCGGTAATGATCGGTCGAGAAATTGTAGAATATATATAAAACATTGAAACTGGTTTCCTACTTTTTACCGCTCCTTTGCTTCCGGATAGATATGGAAATCGTTGTATTGCCATCTTAACCGTTCGCCAAGTGGCAGCCCACGTCAGCCTGAGACGTGTAGAAGGTCTTTGATGGTCATCCGTCCATTGAGTGCCCACACGCGGTCAAAAGCCAACGACAAAACTTTCATTTCACTTCGTTGAAACCAGATAAGATTGACACCGTTGAACATAGCTTTGTGAATGTAAATTGATACTCGTTCCCAAATTGTGTGGTTACTCAAAAATGTAAACAAACTTATAGATGAGCAGGTTTAAGTTTAGTTATCAATATTTTCCAGATTTTTGTCGGGAAATATATTTCGGATTTATACAGAGAGTCCTCAGACAGTTGTCAGCATTTTCTCGAAATATTTCTTAGCAATATTTTTTAAAATCTTCCAATAAATCAACTATGAACTCCTGGATGAGTTTTCTTTGAAAACGTAAGGAAATTACTTCATTATATGGTCGGCGTTAAGTCAGAGTGGACCAAGTGACATTTTTCATATTTTGAGAAAAATGGGTTTAAAGTCTAACGCTCTGTAATTTTTAAACTCGTATAAAATTTGATTCAATATCTCTACACATCTTTGTGCTACTTTCAAACAATATAATGTGAAGTGGTAATCATAAAAATCATAATCCAAACCTCTGATAGAACGATTTTCTGATGGACTATGTGTACTTGGTCCACTCTGACTGAACTAAAGACCATCGTTCAGTGAGTTGGTTCACTCTGACTGAACAATTTCTAGGAAAATAACAATCATTAAATGCTTGCATGGTCAAACTGGGTGCATATCTCTAAGAAAAACAGATTATCAAGACCCTTGGACACCAGTATCGTAAATTCTTCAATTATCCATATCGTCAATACCGAAATCAGTGGCATTACGATAGCTTGAAAATTAAGGTTTTGCAGGGTCAGAGTATTGAAGGCCAGAAATATTCAAACATGTGTTCAGTCAGAGTGGACCAAGTGAAAATCTTGAGTACCGACCACAATATACTGGTTCTAGCGGGTTCTAGCACATTCTATACATACACCATAGAACTACCATAAACTTCTATCGGACTCTGAAATTGGCTAAAAAAATGCAATAATCAATCAGTTTATTGCTTTTCAACACTTGGTCCACTCTGACTGCACAGAAATTGTTGCAATTTCTGACCACCCATCCAAATGTGGTACATGGTCAAAAATCAAAACCAAATGCATCGAATTAAGTAATATTTATAAATATCTAGTCATGGAGAAGTAGAAGAATCATTCGATGTCGAGAAATCTGACAAATTTCTTGAAATATTTTTCATTTCCTCGCATTCCTCAGCGCGCTGATCATTTTCTCTGATATGTTAATAAGCACTTGGTCCACTCTGACTGCACACTTTTATCGATTTTTATTGATCATCCAAAGTAAATTTGATACATATCTCTCGCAGTTTACAGAATTCCTAAAATCTGATCAAAGCGAAACGGAGGTAAGGTAATTTCGCATCTAATGAGAGAATAATCCAATTTTCCCAAGTTTTGTACTTGGTCCCCTCTGACTTAACGCCGACCATATATTATATATATTTACAAAGCTTCCCTCGGGACATATAAATCAAATCAATTCATTTTATTTCACACCATACACAATTCCTATCAAACCATGTTTCATTTGAAGGGTCGTTTACGATTGTCTAACAAATTATCTGTGTAATTGTAGAGCGTGTAATAAAGTTATATTATTATTTTTCATGCGATTTCTGAAACATTTAGTGAACTTATTGATTGAATGGGAATTTTTAATACTTCCAGCAATTGACTATACACTTTTGCCAATATTATTAAATCTCCTCCTTCCTATTTCAGTTCTGAATCGGCCTCTTTGTAATAGATGTGTCTGTCTGGTCCTACATTGGTGAACACCAGGGTTGTTAAAGTTAATCAACGATAAACGCCGTTAACATTGATTTTGCTCTGGATCAACGTCAACGTCATTGCGTTGATATCCATGGTTGTTAGCGTCAACGTTAACGATTTGCGTTGAATCAACGTCAACGATCAGCGCTAACCAAAGCGTTAATCTTAATTTTTTAAAGCAACATGAGGAGTAATTTTCGAATTAAATATAAGGTACCGTGGGGTAAGTGGATACAGAAAAATCAATAGTCAACTTCATTGTTATGTACAGCTAACGTGAATAATGTAATTCAAACTTTTTCTGTGGATAACAAATGAGAGACTAATATACTTCAAATCATCGATTATTTTGATTTTTCTGATTGTTATGTATTGAGTATAAGGGACTTAAAAATTTGCACCAAATGATCCACTTGCCCCACCATGGTGGGGTAAGTGGATCACCAATAGAAAAAATCTGTTCTCAAAACAAATGTGATGTAATTATGTGTAGTAAGAATGATATTACTCTCGTTCTTATTATTAGTACTAGTAATGGTACATTTTAATACTTTATAATCAAAAAGTATCTTTATTTAATAAATATATATTTAAAAATATGTATACATTAGTTTACACTAATTCGCACAACAAAAAACATTGTAACTAGAATAATTTGAAGAAAATTCATCCATTTATATACATAAGATATAGAGAAGTATTGTAGGATCATTCCTAACGATGTTTCCGAAAAACACTCGTAGTTTGAAAATATTAGTTACATTTATTCTTGAATAACAAACTGAAATCTTGTTATTCTATTTATGAATATGTTAGTATCATCTGTCTAGAATAATTTATATGGTCAAATAAGGTACTATAATATGCTTTCAATTGCAGAACTAGTATATTTTGCTCTTTTGCAACTCAGCTTAGATAAACCACGAAAAGTTTCGTGTGAGTTTTGAAATTATTATTATTTGTTTTTTTTTATACCAGAAAAGTTAAAAAACTTTTAGGTGGATTAATTCAAATTCTCTATGCTGAATTTGACAAATTTAAGCTGGGAATGAAAAAAAAATAAAGGAAAATAGCATTTGCGAATATGAAAACGTATTAAAATTCTCGTAAGCAGTCTGCCAATAAATGATAATAATACTTGATCCACTTACCCCACCCCATTAAAAAGTAGGGGTAAGTGTATCATGTACAATATATTTGTATTTATTTATAAAAATCACATATTTTTCATTGTGATTCATTCAATTGAAACTGAAATGCTCACCATATGTCGAAAAAACTATTAGAATCCGATTTTAGACAGAGATACAATGGATTTTTGATTGATGGAAAACAATTTTGAATTTAATATAAAATACCAGTTTTGCAATAGTATCAGTGTGGACGTAAGAATATAACCTAAAACAAAGCAATGGTGCGAAAACATTCAACATATTCAAGCATTTATGCTTAATATTGACGAATGATCCACTTACCCCACTGATACACTTCCCCCACTGTACCTTAAGTAAAAATTGTTGCAAGTTTTGCTGCTAAAATTTCAAGTTTCATTAACGAAATATGAATTTTCTCAAGGATGAAAAAAAACTTGTGAATTACCGGCAAATTTAACACTTCAGTCGTCACGCTGTTGTATTTTGTACAACACTGGCGAAAAAACCTCGCTTTTCGCTCACAATAGCAGCGTGGTGGTTCTGACGGTGGCCAACCACGCGACGACTGGAAGGTTAAAGTTTTTGAAGAGTATTTTTAAGTGAATTTTCTCAATTTTCAAAAATAACGTTCTCACAGTTTGTGCAGCAAAAGTTGTCCAATATATGGACTTTCGAATGCTGCGAAAAACAAAATTATCAAACCAACTCCATGAGTTATGGGTATCTAAAGATCTCATAGTTTTACAATTGTAACTTCAAAATTGCAAGAATTACAAAACTTGCAATGCTCGCCAAAAATGTGTATCATAACTTCCTCTACAACTCTTTTGAAGACCACATTCACGTAAAACTGGAAAAAAAGTTAGACCCAAAAAACTGATATTTCGGGTCCACTCTAAGTTGAAACTTTCAGAATCAATTTACTTTGCTCGAATGAAGAGCTGGATCATACGTGTCTTTGACAAAGTAGTTCAAAATATTATTTTCTAAAAGCTTGCAGAAGAGCGTGGAGACAAATTTCCTCAAACAAAAAAATTTGAGCTAAAATATAAACTTAAATAAGGACCATTCTTATAAAATGCAAAACTTCATTGCAAAATACTTTTCTGAAGACATCATACGTTTAAAATCGACGAGAACAGAAATAAACATTGACCATTTTTGCATGTGTTTCCTGCTAAATTGTCTCGATCCGGACCAATAACTTTGAAATATACGAGTTCTACTCATAAATACGTTCCACATTACGTTTTTTAACTTGCAATGGTCATTACCATTTTCATTTTGACTTACTTTTACTTTGTTTCAACTTAAAATGTTAGGTTTTAGTACGTAATAACCAATTGAAAATAATTTCAATGTGTTGCCAAAACCGGGAAGAAACTGTTGCAAAAAACGGGTGTTGCTAAAATCGAGAAGGCACTGTATTGTGATTTACGTTTGCTGTGATGTGTTTGAATTGTAATATTGCGAATAGGGTAGGTGTACCAGTTATGGCCATAGTGGTTCCCTATTTCGCCATACGTGATATCTTGAACGCCTTCACATTTTGAAAAATCTTTTGTGTTTTAGCAGTGAAATAAAGGATAAATCTTGATGTTCAAACATTCAAAGAGATTAAAAATGTAAAAGTTATCCAAATTTTGAATATGGCCAAATAGGGAGCCACTATGGCCATAACTGGTACACTTTCCCTATTTTGTAAAATTTTACTTTCGTCAAGTTAGTTACGCGCCGGCCAGTTACGCGCCAGGGTTACGCGCTGCCCAGATCCATTGTGTGTGGCCAATGAAAACGAGGAAAAATGTCAAAACTGGTCTACCAGCTGACTGTTGTGAAGTGTTTATGCATGCTGCAAGGTACGGGTATAAATTTTGGTCCGTTTAAATATCAATTGACTGTAATACAAACGTTGCGAAAACTTTTCTTAATTTTTCTGTGGTATTATTAATTGTGCGCCAGGTAGTTACACGTAGTGTTGTGTGGATTGAATGCTACCGTTAAGGGCAGATTTGCTCTTAGCAGGGAAAATAAGCGCGCTGTCCATGATAAGAAATTCACTCTGACGCATAACTGATTGACAGTCACAGAAAAGAGAGAAACTAAAATATATCTCAAGAAGCGCAATCAATTATCTCTACGATGTTTTACACGAGATATCATACAGATTGGCGCTAGAAAGGGTCTTTCTTCATAACACTAGCATGCAATGTCAGTTTCATAGTCGAAAAACATACATCACGAAATGTATTCTGTTGTGAGGCGGGAACCGAACCCACTCCATATTTATATGTTTCCGGATTGTCCGTTTAACTGACGATATCGAGTTTGGTGATTTCGCAGGGCTTGCATATAGTTGAGATGTAAATGGAGATTCAAAATTTTATTTAACGGAAACATCATTTTCTTTGTAAATTTGGAAATCTGTGTTATAAATTGAGGTTGAAGAATTTCATTAACACAGTGCAAATATCAAAGATAATAAAACTGTGTTAAGATTTTTATTAAATCAGTTGAACAATTGAAATTAGCATAATCTTTCCAACCCTCATTGACTCCACGCAGCTTCTGTTCAATTAATGGAAAAGAATTTAGAAAGCATCACAAATCGTTTGATGAAATGAAATGCAAAGAATTCTCTTGCCTGTAAATTCCCTTCATTATGGTACGCCTTAACACCATGCCAAGCTAATCCAGATTCAAGCGCCCAACCGAGCTTTGTAGACGGTCTAATGAAAGTGTAATTCTGTGTCATCAGTGCTTTTCGTGCTGGAGATCAAGATATGCTCTCCAACTGTTATACGAAGCTTGGTTAATGAAAATGTTAACAAAATCATCCGGTCATAAGAGATAGGCAAGCATGGAGAAACCCAAAAAAGAAGTGCCCGTAGAATACAACAGTTAATTAACTGATATTTTATAGATTACTCCAAGACGATGCTATTGGGGCGGCGGCACATCTTGTCCACGTCTACCTACCTTGCTTAGTTTGGTCCTCTATTCATCATCACGTGTTGATCTACGATAAGACGGTTTTGGTGGGGTCGGATCAACTAGCCACCGCCTCAATGTTTGGTTTAATGATTATTCTTCTCGAGGCGAAAAAGTGATCGTATGCCTTCAGCATACGACGCGCATCACTCAATTACTTTCATCCCAAAATAATCCAAGACGCGGCTTTCAACAATGTATACCGAAGCGAATCAATTCCTGTTCAATACCGACTTTGGGGCCGTCATCAGCAGCCTGCGGGTAACTAATTAGGTTGACCGCAGGAATGTTGTTATTATCGACCATGATCTGGCACGTCAACAGGTTGTCTCTTAACTTTACGCACAGGTCAGTCCAACGAGACACAATTTAGCTGTGAATGAGTTACATCCATGCTAGTTTCAAAAGCTGTGTGACATCGTTTCGCAATGTAGTATTTAAGACTAAATTTAGATATGGAAGAGTTTGAATGGGCGGTTTTTGATAGGTTAGACATTATGACACTCCCATGATTAGAAATGAAAACTATGTTCAGACTATTACGTAGTTATAGTAGAAATTGTGTTTTTTTTTTGTTAGAAACTATACATCTGTCAATAGGGTAACGACTGTTTATTTCGTTCTTAAACGCTAACAGTTGGCGCCAGCGGCAAAAATTGCAGACAACAACCTTTCAAACATTCAGTTTATCTTACTGGCCGCCGAGCGGCGACACTGATGTTTGTATTCCACTCACTGATCTCGCTACGCTGCACTGAAAACATTATACAAGCTCGATCGACGTGTTTCACACGTGAATTTTCACTAATAGTAAAACACACCAATCGATGGTGTAAAACCAGTCGCTATCGACAATCGAAATTCAAATGTAAAACACGTTAATTTACAAATTATCGAAAGCTGTGGTGTACTGTTTGTTAGCGATTCCTTGATTTTCTGATTCGTGATCAAACGTCAACATCCCACCGCAAAATCGCTAGTGTTTGGAGGTGATTTTAACCTCCAAAATGCGAAATCATCACCTCCAACTTAGTTCTAATACCCACCGTTATATAAATTATGGTGGCTCGTCGATCGTCGTAAGTTTCTCGTTAAACAGTCAATACCAGGCACCCATTTACGAGCGCCCGGTTTCTTCAAAAATAACATGTTGTGTAACATGTCACGCGTGAATGGGAAATGTGAGTCCTTGTCATGATAGGCAAACTAGGTCTACTAGTGATGCATATTGACATTGTATGACACGTTCTAATCATGTGTAAAAGACTTTGCTATCGAACCAAAGTCAATCCTTAAAAGGAACATAGATTTTACACGTTATTACACCTTGCCAATCGACACGACAGATTCACGTTGAAAAAAATTTGTATCAAACGTGTGGATTATTTTCAGTGTGGATTCTCAAATTTCTCGAACTTCCAACACAAGCGCATGGAAGAATGGTAGTTGAGATCTGTCAAAACGTATGGAAAATAATGAAAAACGTAAATTATTCGCAATTTGGAAACTGGATCGAAAAAATGGTGATTAGAAATCAAGCGTAATGTGAATTTGTGTTTAGTTCATCTTCCGTGGCACTTTCTTTGCTTCATAATTTCGTTTTTACTACCACTGAAAAAGAGCCATCTATTGCCTGTTCAGTTTTGAATATCGCCCTATTGAAAAAAATGACCTTTTTTACTAAGTAAGTTTATGTTATGGGCCCGTAGAAGTGGATAATTGAGGATGATTTTATTGTTGAGAATCTTATTGTTTATATGCCTCTCCTTCTTATTCTCCTACAACTACTTCTCTCTAGCGCTATAGCAACTGGGACAGAGCCTGCTTCTCAGCTAAGTAAATTTTGAATCGCCGTAGTGTGAGGATATCGAGTGCTAGACAGAGTTGCTCGCTGTCACTATCAACACATGGAAATTGCTGATTTGTACAGGCCGACTGCGATACAATTCGGATCATTCCATATCACATCAAAATAATGCTGTCTGCTCCATCACTAGTGCATTGATGGCGATAGACTAAGGATATCACTGATGGTCTAAGTTTAGCCTTAAATTAAGCAAATAAAATGGCAATTCATCAGCACGATATTGTTAATAGTGCTGCAGATGGATTGAAACTGAATGTTGGTCACTGAAAAACATTAATAGCGTGGTAAATTACTACGTTATCACTCATTCTGCAGTGATTATGATCTAGAGTGCGATGTCGCATCACTGCTGTTGGCTGTCAGATCAAAGTGATATTGATAGTTCGCAACTGATATCGATAGTTTTAGTACATCAGCTATCAGCTGATGTTGTGCAACTCTGGTGCTAGAATGTATTTATTTATTTATTATTAGTCCTGTGTAACTAGAGTTACTGTAGAAGTGCTGTAGCTTTATGTGCAGGAGCCACATTGCTTGCTTGCGCACGGGCGCACTGTATACAAATACTGTATACATTTTGACACTTCTTTGATGCCCCTCACTTTTCTTGGGATGTGTCTCAATGCGTCTCATGCGCTCCGTCACATGTGCTGTTTAAAACTCAGCGCAATAATTGAAGTGATGACAAAATGTTTCAACTTGAATAGAAACTGTAACTCTAGGATTGCGAGTCTTCGACCGTATCATGTAAATGTAGACCATCTGGACACCTGCATAATAATGTGTAAATAGTTTTAGAGGCTCTTTGTTACTTAGCGATTGTTTTACAACTTGGATATCGATTGCGAGCTATAGCACCAAGCAGCGCATGAGACGAGTATCCTCGGAAACATAGCACTTAGCGCGCGCTTTCAGAATTTTCGCGAGCCTCCGGCTAGCGCAGCACACTAGGATTCCGATGAGCTGAGAGACTGTACGGTTGGAGACCCGTCAGTGCATTTATGTGCTCCTGAGAAATATGTAACTTATGTTAATTATATGTTTCAACTTGGATCGAAATTGTAAATCTCGGTTTGCGAGTCTTCGACCATATTATGTAGAACATTTAGACACCTGCATATTAAGGTGAAAATTGTGTTTTGCAATTTCTCATCGTAATAGGCTGTTTTCCATCACGCCAATCTGTCATGAAACGGCCTACTTTCCTGCACTGAAGTATGCAGTGCGGGAATAGTCATTACGCAACTGAAACCAGTGCTGTTATGATTCATTCAATTGTTAAATAATGGTGAATGCATTCCGACATAATTTCTGATACCCTCAATTGGTTTTCTGCGAAATTGCAAAAAATGTTGTAAACTACTAGTAATGGCTCTTCGTTATTAAGCAGTTGTTTTACAACTTCTATACCTAGCGCCGAGCAGCACATGAGACAAGTCTCCCGGGTGCACATCACATAGCGTGTGCTTCCATAATTTTTGCGAACTTCCGGCTAGCGCAGCACACTTGGATTCCGATGAGCTGAGACACGGTTTGGCTGGAGACTCACACCTTATTCTGTCTTCGGACAGGATGATGCAGATCGCCCAAGTAACAATTTTAGTTTTATGAATTACTTCCAGGGTGATATACATAAATAAACGCACATAAAACCACGGTCAAGGCACTGTTGCCTTCATCGCATCCCCCAAAACCTCTTGTAGATTAGAACGTGACTAGTTGGCCCACTCTGAAAGAGGCTATGAAGTGTATAGTTATGTCACACGAATAAAGCAAAATAGCATTTATGATAGCTATTTTGAGGGCACCTGTTCTAGATGAATGTCGCATCATCTTGACAATGATTTTATCATAACGTCGATCTTACCGGATTTATTACAACATGAACAAAACAAAATAAGATTAAAAACACATCTGTGATAATTTATTTTGTAGTGCTTTTTATTTGAAGTGATTTATTTGCATATAGTGCTCAAATCTTTAGTGCCGACGCCGAGTGAGATTTATTGTGAAATGTGATGAGAAAGAAGTAAATTTGCTTGTGCTCCCTCAGAAAGTGGCATATTTCTAGTTATTTGGCAATTGCTAAAATTAATCGCCACGTGAAGAATTCAACATTTCTTGGTTTGATTGGGCAATAATTGTGCTTTAAACTATATTCAGTCAGTTGATTCATCACACCATAGCATCTTATAAGCGAATTCATGGAGATAATATGATTTGGAAAAGTGAAATTGTGGCAACCGGAGTGAAATTAATATGGCGGAACCATAATTAATAGATAGTCATCGACAAATGCTGTTTTATCATCATAAATACACAAATAAGGGCACACTGTTATGCTTCAGCATTTGTGGATATAAAATTGCCTTGACAAATGCTGATTGAAGATGATTCAGCTTATTTTCGCTTTTTATGGTAACTAAGCAGCATTCAACAAAAAATGCAATTTGGGTATGTCATTATGGAGAATATTCGTAAAAAACAATGAAATCGAACATTAGTTTGTCTTTTTTCCATCAGGAATACGTGTTTGCAATGCATCGCAATGCATCTGAAAAGCCCAAATACTGATTTCAGAGGTATAAATAAGGTGAGTTATCAAGATCCAAGTGCAAGTCGATCAGTTTAAAAAAAGTTTTTATGACAACAAGGTGTATTATTTCAATCTTTTATCATAGCCGTCATAAATAAGTGTCATTCAGCCACCACTAGCAGTTTAAAAGAGGTATTATATGCTACAATAAAGCTGGTTTTGTAGCCACAAAATTTTAACTTTATAGTTTGTCTTTAAAAAGTTTTGAAAACAACTAAGAGCTGACTTACAAAGTATCATCTTCTAGCAGCGTTATATGTCGCCTCTAGCTATCATAGCATTCACGTAACTGTCATAAAACATTATAAATCCACACGAATGCCAAATTGCTGTGGAATTGTTACTTGGGCGGGATCATCACAGTGATTACGCATGCCGCCTTCGACGATATAGTCCTGTACGCGCTCACCACTCGCATGGTGATGAGCCGGAACGTGCTGTTTAACTTATCCCGATTCCGCTTGGTCTGTAGCGCCGCGCCCCAGGCTGGCGCATCGTATCTTAGTAGCGATGTTGATACGACAGCCAGAAGACGCCTCTTACTGCTTCTAGGACCACCTATGTTGGGCATAAGTCTTGTGAGCGCATTTTTCGCCTTCGCCGCCTTCTCACATACATAATCGACGAGACTGTTGAAGTTCAGCCGATATTCTAGCATTACACCCAGGTGTTTCAACTTTCGCTGTGATGCTATGGCATGCCCCAGCAGTGATCTCACCGTGCATGACTGCTTTGCAGTTGCTAACTAGTAGCACCTTTGTTTGTGATGGGCTATTTTCAGCTTGACTCCATCCATCCAATCTTCGACTAGACCAATTGCCTCCGTTGCCAGCATTTCTACTTCCTCCTGCGTCTCGCCTATTACCATCAGGACGACGTCATCGGCGAAGCCGACAATCTCGACCCCCTTGGGTAGCTCCAGCGATAGGACCCCGTCGTACATCGCATTCCACTGCGTTGGTCCCAGTATGGAACCTTATGGGACTCCAGCCGTTATTCTTAACTTCTTCGGGCCGGCGTCGGGGTCATACCTCAGTACACGGTTTTGGAAGTAGCTCTTCAAAATCTGGCACAAGTAGTCGGGAACCCGCATTCTGTGCAGCGCAGTGGCGATGGTCTCCCAGCTGGCGCTGTTGAACGCGTTCTTCACATCTATCGTGACCACGGCGCAGTAACGATCTCCTCTACGCTTTTGTTTCAATGCTTTCTCGGCCCTCTCGAGCACTGTCCGAATTGCGTCCACCGTCGACCTTCCTTTCCGGAATCCAAACTGCCTTTCTGATAACCCGTTCTCGCTTTCTGTACATTTCATCACCCTGCTGAGGATAACCCGTTCCAAAAGTTTACCGAGTGTATCCAGTAAACATATAGGCCTATATGATCATGGATCCCCGGGC
The DNA here is from genome assembly GCF_002204515.2 of Aedes aegypti. NCBI lineage: Eukaryota > Metazoa > Arthropoda > Insecta > Diptera > Culicidae > Aedes > Aedes aegypti. The sequence continues at coordinate 160,595,724 of NC_035107.1, read as the reverse complement.
GGTTTTCCTGGCTTCGGCAACAGTACCAGTTTCTGAATATTCCATATTTCTGGAAATTAACCTTCGTCCAGGCATTTCTGCATAACCTTCCTTAATATCTGGATACGCAAGGACCGCTGCTTTGAGTGCCATGTTGGGGCTTCCGTCCGGACCCGGGGTTTTGTTCAGCTTCAGCGCAGCTGCTATAAGCTCCTCGTTGGGGATCTGACGAGCTTCGGCATTTACTACCTCTTCATTGCAATATGGTGTGGCCGGCCACATTGTAGGATCATGCTTTGGGAATAGACCCTCGACGATGACTCTCAGTTTGTCCGCACATGTTTCGGCCGACGTCAACGGGCCCTTCATTTTCGCCATTATTATTCGGTAGGCATCCCCCCAAGGATTAGCATCAGCTGCTCGGCACAGCTCTTTGAAGCAGTTGGACTTGCTCAGCTTAATCTCTCGTTTGAAAGCCGTTCTGGCTTGCTGGAACACAATTCTTCGCTCTTCTCGGACTTCCTCGTGCCTCGCTCTCTGATATCGTCTCCTCGCTTCGTACATCGTGTGGCAGGTACGATTATACTCTATGCCCAGGGAAGTCAAGGAAATTTCCATTACGAAAAGATCCTGGACCGACACCTATCTATTCCTATCTGACATTTCGGCAGGGACACGGAAAACAAACATGTGTTTTGACCTAAACTTAAGCGTTTGGAACTAAAATTGAGACACCAAAGAGCTATATGTCAATGATAATTTATCCTTTTTTAAGGTGAAGATTAATCGAAGACAAACCTCAAATTTCCAAGAGCACAAATCTGGAGAACCAAACATCCGTTAAGGCTTAAAATTTAATTGATTTGTCACTAGCTGGTGGTGACCAATCGATTAAATTTTCAGCTCAATCGGGTGTTCTGTTCTCCAGATTTGTGCTCTTGAAAAATTGAGGTTTGGCTTCGATTTATCTTCACCTTAAGAATAAACTGTTCTTTGAAATTCTTTACAAATGCTCGCTAACTGTAGTTCACTATTGTTTTAAATTTCGGCCAAACAGCATTCGGCCAAATGACGTTCGGTCAAATGACCCGAGAACACAAGACAACGTACAAGCATGCTGCAGTGGCACAGCCGAAAAACATGCCTGATGAAAAGTTTCAATGGCGGAAGCGGGAATGGAACCCACACTTCATGACACGATGCGCTTACTGCCAGACGACATTAACCGCACGGTCACGCAGCCCACAAAATGCATTTGATAGGCGAGAATCAACTGACATTTATTCATATTTAACTTAGCTTAGCTCAGACTGACTACTACAGTTTACGGAAATTGTCATTTCTTGGAAGATTTTCAACGAATCTTTCGTCGGGTGGCATTCAATTTTTAACTGGATGGGCTGTGTAGGGAACAGTTAAACTCAGAGCTAACAGAAACACAACTTTTTTCTTGCAATTTCTTATATCAGTAAATTTGATTGCATAAGATAACATCCATGTGATGCGAATTGCTTATAATTGATTTTCTATCACATGTTTTTTTTATTTATCTGTCACTATCCAACTGATTTGAATCATAGAAACTTTGTAGCAAGATTGCCCAATTATATGTGTTACTCATGATACATTTATGAATGAGAAAAAGTGCTTTACTTTCAAGTACTCTCTCCTATTATAAGAGCAACAATGCCCGGTATGTTAAATATGCTGATTTTTTCTCTAGACAAGTGTTTCTCAAACGATTGTTGGCGACTCATTCATCACTTTTAACCTACTTGGCCACACTCTTGTTTCCTAATTAAATATACATGAAGTAAAACTCTAATATTCATGAGAATTCGCCTTAAATTCGTTTTCCTAAAATTAGACAATTAACATTTATTTACCAAGAATACAAATATAGTTTTATTAGATCTTTGTTTGTTTTTCAAAGAATTTGATTTGTTATCTCCTACTTGAAAGGTACTGTTAGATATATTTTCGCAATATCGAACCCTGCACGACGTGCGACTTCTTCACATCTGTAGGAGGATTTCTGTGAAATTGCGAACCTCTTTTGCAAGTTGATTGGAATCTACGTACACAGGTGCTTCAATTAGTCAGGTACAGCCAATTGTTGGTTTGACTGGCTGCTGGCGCTAAGATTTTATTGCAATTTGAATCAGCGCGTTTTGTTATTTAGATTTGGTTGCCGGACCACTTACTCGCTCTTCCAATATGACGATATATGGCTCTAGCGTTATTACCCCGGGAACCTAGTTTACTACGAAGAATAGTCCATTTTCCATTTATGGATTCGGTTCCTTTTGAAAATAAAAAAAATGCGCAAACCAGCAATGATGAATCACATCGAAATCAACTGCAAATTGAAGTACAGACAATTATTCAGATTTTCTACCGGAGAGAGTAAAATTTTATTTGTAAATAAAGTCAATAAATTAAGTCAGCAAATATGCTTTCACTGGCCACGTGAAATGAAAAGTTTATGGGAAACGAAAGAGATAACGCATGCTGTGCTGTTGTGATTGTGGATGCTCAAGCTTGGGACTGCTATCCGGTTGTCGTTGGTGAGCTGATCTACTGTAAATATGACTGGACACGATCGATCGACAATGATAGCGACGGTGCGTTTGATAAACATGATCAGATAGGAAACGTAAAGGTGTATCATCGCGATGAGCGTATCACGGGAGCATTCCTTAATCATCCGGTGTGTATAAGCCGCTGAGATATCATAAATTTCGTCGAACATTTTCTATTTATTAACCCGACAGTAAAACAATCTATCAATTTGTCTTTGCCGGATAATAGAGAAAAAACAAAATGATTCGAGCCACCATCTGTGTATATACATAATAAGGAAAAAGCAGGGGAAAGAAAGTCCGATTGACTGATCATAAATATCAATTTCTCAATGGCAGCAGTTCTTCTATATCCGACTGATTTCTGATGAATTTGATCAATGGAGGCAGATAATCACTATTTATAATTTCATGTTGTTTTGGCTCCGACTTGATTGCAATAGATAATATATCTCGCCAAATGAATTTTCCATGTGTAAAACAAATTATGTTCATATCTATCATTCATGGGGTATCTTTTAGGAGGCAATGTGGCGTAGTTGGCTACACGTTCGCTTCCCGACCAGACGGAAGAAACAAGATTATAACAGAATGTGTTCCCCTGATATGATTTTTTTATATCACCAGCTGTTATAAAACATGTAGAGTAAAGTGGGGCAAAAGTTCGAGTGGGGTAAGAGTTTCTTTTTGAGATTTTTAGCTCGATTCAAAACAAATCTTATAAATGTCATTGTGGTTCAAATGCTATTCAAGTAAGAGACTTTTACTCCAAATATCATAAAAATCGATTGAGATTTGGAAAAGTTATGGCTATTTGTTGTTTTTCGACGTGAATATTGTAATTTTTGGTCAAACTTTTGTTGCATGGAACCAATTGAAGATAAAATCTTTTTCAATATTTTATGTAAGAGCGTTTCTAGGCCTATCATAAGGTTGTTTTGACGTGTATTAGATTTTGCATAAATGCTTGAAAACAATTTTTGGCCCATAGTGGGGCAAAAGTTCGAATCAGCGGGGCAAAAGTTCGACCCATGTATAAAATCACGGAAAAATTTTCAAATTGGCTAAAATCCACATATTATCTTTAAATTTAGTTAAATTTGACTGATCGTGTGAAAACTGTCACCAAAATTTTACATTTCCACTTAGTTTTGCGAAAAACTGCTATTTTTGAGTATATTACAATTAACTCGGTTTTGAGCAATTTTTTGATGAAAATTTAGTGTGTATTTTTCGGCAAACTTAAGTTTACGGCTGGTGTAAAGTATGCCTGTCATAAAAGGATCGATGTTTAGTGTTTTAGCCAGCGAACTTTTGCCCCACACTAGATTCAAACTCTTGCCCCACCGGTGTGTGTGTGTGTGTGTGTGTGATACAATCCACCTCCCACTGGCCGGCAGTGCTTTTATGGAAGAAAATTGTATGCATGTATTTACCCTTCGATATCTTTATATCTGCAGACAATTTTAGCCCAGGAGATGAAAGGTGATAGCTCTACTGAAATTCCAACGACCCATTTCAAGAATGGCAGTAAATACACACACATTCTGAGGTCATTTTCATTTACAGTAAGCCCCGCATAAAAACATCCAGATATCAAATGGATATATGCAATGTTTTTACACTTCCCGAATCGAAAATTATATTTTCGACCCAGGCACGTATTTAAACTCTTGCCCCACCGGTGGGGCAAAAGTTCGAATAAGACAATAAATTTTGAAACTGTTATAACTAAAAATGGGTAAATATTTGGACACAAGTTTGTTCAGCAAAATTATAGCAAAATATGTTAAAGGTTCACTATATGGTATTTGTTTTGTTTTAAGTGCTATTGTTTTCCTGGAAACTTGGATTATACCACTAAGGTCGAACTTTTTCTCCACCTTACTCTACCGTTAGTAGTTAAAACAACAAAAATTCTAACAAAATTTGCACCAAATTAAACTTAAATATAACAAACACTGTTACAATTATATCAAAATTATTACAGACTGTGTTGCAAGAATGTTACAAAATAACAAAATTATTGCAAAACTATGTTTCTGTTTATGACATCGGATGTTATTTGCAACAAACTTATAAATGCGATGTCAAAAATATAACAAATGTTGTTATAAATGTGTTACTAAAAATATAAAAAGCTGAGTACAAAGCCATCTTGATAGCAAAATTTTATCAACTTCTGTTATTTGTAACTGCTGCTGATAGGAATGTGTTATAATCTTGTTATGTGGTTCTGGTCGGATTCATAAGCGGATGGTCATGGGTTTGATTCCCAGCCCCCTCATCAAAAAATTTCGTCAGTCCGCTCAAGAACAACACGAGCCCATCCGCCCAACACCACGGCCGTCTGAAAGCGGACTGACATCTTGACCCTCCTCTGAGCAAACGCTCAACTGTACCCGGATTAACACGGCAATCGACATAAAACGGCTATGAACAAATGGACCTCTCTAGGCCTATTCACATGACGTCTCAAATCAGCTGATCGGGAAGCACTTTGACAGTTCTTCTATGTTAGCACCGGTCCTCCATGCAAAGACGGATCTGTCACATGAAAAGGCCTCTTGGACTGAGAAAAGCATCCCTGCGTGCTCTCCGATCTACCTGCGAAAAGTAGAGAGCGCAAAGAGACAACGTAGCATCAGATCCAAAAATAGATTGAGTAATAGAATAGTTTTAATTTAGGCGTTGTGCTCTAGTACAACAGTCGAATTGATCCTCGCTAGTGATGCCCAATGGCGAAATGAGCTACAAATTAGAATATAAGTAAATAGAAAATAAGAAAAAATAAAGCAAAATATAAAAAAAAAATCATTCATGGGGTGAAACATATGACCGCAGTGTAGATATTCAACGTCACAATATGTTCTTATCCAATAAAAAAATCCAATTATTGAATATTGAGACTTTTAAAGAATTCGGAATTTGGCATGCCAGATGATTATTTCAATAAAATCTCACTTCTTCCAAATCAGGCTCCCAGGCATTTTCGAAAACGTTCTCTTGATTGAGAATATTTTTGAAGTTCTGAGTAACTTGATTTTCAATTGGATTGTGCGCGCTTTCAAACTGCATAGCAAGTTTTTGAGCTTTGTCGCAATTAGTTAATAATAATTTGTTTTCCTTTTTCAATGTCGGTATTGGCTACTGAGTTTTTTTTTTTCAAATTTTCAGATAATTTCCAAAAAGGCTTAGAGCCAGGTCCAATTGAGAAATTTTATTTTCAAAATTTTTGTTTCTTAATTGTGCAATACGTTTTTTGATTTCTTTTTGAAGATCTTGCCATATAATTTTCATAGCAGGATCGCGAGTGCGTTGAAATTGCCTTCTCCTCACGTTTTAAAGGCGGATCAAGAATTTAAGATCGGAATTGCAATGCTCCTGGCTTCAACAATGGAATTTGTTAAAGTTTCATAAGCATTGTCAATATCAAGTTTTGTTTGTAAAGAAATGTTAACATCAAGATTAGAGTCAATATTTGTTTCATATATATTCCAGTCGGTTAAAAAATAATTGAAAGTGGAGCTGATAGGATTGAGAATCGCTTCATGGGATATTTGAAATGTAACAGGGACATGATCAGAATCAAAATCAGCATGAGTAATCAGTTGTCTACAAAGATGACTAGAGTCGGTTAAGACAAAATCAATCGTAGATGGATTTCTTGAAGAGGAAAAACATGTAGAACTATCAGAGTATTGAATTAAGAAATATCCTGAAGAGCACTCATCAAATAAAATTCTGTCGTTGGAATTACTTTGAGAATTATTCCACGACCGATGTTTGGCATTAAAGTCACCAATGACAAAAAATTTTGACTTATTGCGAGTCAATTTGCTATCCAGAGCATTGGAAAGGCAAATGGGCAGCTATGAAAGTATATTTACCAAGCTGTATTTCAACAGAAACACTTAAAGTTTCAAAAACTTTAGTTTCAAATGACGAAAACAGTTGATGTTTTATACGCCTTTGAAAGATGATTGCAACTCCCCCACATGCCCCATCAAGTCGATCATTACGATAAACAAAAAAGTTGGGATCTCTTTTGAGTTTGGATCCAGGTTTCAAATACGTTTCAGTAATAACTATATGCACGTTATTTGCTGTAAGAAAATTAAACAGCTGGTCCTCGTTACCATTCAGAGAACGAGCATTCAAATTTAAAATATTTAAATTATTATTTGGATCCATTAGAAAAACGTAATCCAATAACAATTTGATTAGTAAATTTTACACCTACTTGGACTGCTTCAGTCATAGTATCATAGTCATAGTCAGAACATTGTATCAATCATTAGCCAATTAGCAGCCTAATCAAGCGATCGTTAACTGAAAAATGAGCATTGTTCGATACCCCAGACAAATTCTGGAAACGACCGATTATCGTAACGGATATTATCTTTCATCTGCCTGGCACGAACCTCGACGACTCTCCTTCGTGAAGGGCAGGCCCAAAAATTTGACTTATGATTGCCCCCGCAATTCGAGCATGTAAACTTGGTGGTATCTTCCTTCACTGGACAGACGTCCTTAGCGTAAGAAGAACCTCCGCAAATCATGCATTTAGCATCCATGTGGTAATTTTTTGTACCATGACCCCACTTTTGGCACCGACGGCACTGATTGGGGTTCTGGCAATTTCCTCCAGGTTTCTGAAAATGTTCCCATGTCACAAGGACATCGAACATAAGTTTAGCTTTTTCTAAAGCTTTAATATTATTTAGTTCTTTTTTGTTAAAGTAAACAAAATAATATTCTTGAGAAAGCCTTTCCGAACAATGCCAGATAAGGTTCTCTTTTTCATAATGATTACTTGGACTGGGGAAAATCCAAGTAAATCATTTATTCCATTTTTGATCCCATAGGTGACTTACCCAACTAACACAGCTAGCTGTATAAAAGTTTAAAATTCACGATTCATACATCTTCGGTTGTATTTTTCTAGCATTATTGGCTCAATAACATACACTTGTACAGCTGAAAAAGCGCAAAAAATGGCGGCTTATATAACATCTTATAGATGTCTCGCAATGAATTTAAAGATGTAGTGAATGTGTTCATAAGTAGATTTATAGACGTATTTTAAACATCATAGAAGTAACGTTTGCATTTACAACCCAGGTAGTTATAATTGGGTGTTTTATCCACAATTACTTCTTACAAAAGACATGCATATAACAATCACTTACATATGTTGAAATCAAGCTACATGCTAGTGATATAACTTGGTAAAAACATTTATATTACAGCAATATGCAAAAGTTGAAATCAGGCTATTTGCAAGTTATCGAACTTTCAGAAAACATTTGTATTACAAACTACTCATGGGTATATCCAGCTGCATGTGAAGTATATTTAATAAAAAACAATTAAAAGAAAAAATATCTTCGAAATATATATGGCTTCTACAACCCGAAAAAAATCCAAATGATGAAATCAATGATCGTCAATTATAAGTCAAATAATAAAAATCAGTTGGATTTGTTTTTATATTCAACAATGAGAGTCATGTTTTCAATGCGATTCAAGATACATGGCGCAATTTTTCATTTCACTCTCCAATAATTCGTGCGCCATCAATGTAATTGGAAAATGAAATACGAAATCATTTAAATTGCAGTTTTCTTGAAACATTTGTTTTGATAGACAGAACAAACCAATATGGCACAGAGCTTACTGTGCCGTCGAAAAATATTTAGACAGTTTATATTTCCAACACATAAATCCAAAGTGATGTGGATACTGATTAAATTTATGATAATAAATTAAAATTCTACTGGTCGCATTGATTTCACCTAATACTTTTTTCAATTTGGAAATGTCCATGTTTAAATCAACTAACCATTCATATCTTCGATCTCAAAGTTTAGGGTATTGCTTTCTTGCTTTCGCAGATTCATATTTATGATCGGTACTTTAAAATGCATTCTTTCTTTCTTCTGCATGCAAATCCTGCTATGATGAGGAAATGTGTTATTATTACGTTTAATTTATGTTTTGACGACAGCCTAATAACATGTTTGCAAATATACTTACAATTTACTTCGGTAATACATTATAATAGCATATTTACAACATACTCTCAAATGAGTTATTATTGTGTATTTCCATAGTCATTATAACACTAAAATAACTTAATTATAGCTTCTTTTCTAGAAAATCAAAATCAATCAAAACGTCAAAATATTGTTTGTTTGTAAACATTCCGGTGATAATGAAGAACTTTATCATCGCGGTTGTTAATAATTTATTGATTGAACTTAAAATAAGAGCTTGAAGCTTATAATAAGAGCTTCTAACATATAATAAGAGCTCAAATCACAAATCACAAATCGGATCCGAAAACATTGTATACACCGAAATTTTCGCGGCATTCAGAAAAAAGGCGTTGAATTAAGTTTAACGGGAGTGTGACGCACCGCTGCAAAGGAAATAGGACGTCTTGATACGGCAACAGAACGAAGTTATATAAGTTCTATTGCGGAACTCGAACGAAACAGCCTGAAGTAACGTCAAAAGCAACACGCCTATTGATTGAATTCCGAGGCCTCTGAAGGCTGGTCGTTGAGCAACAGCCACCAATGCAATGTAGAACTCCATTAGAGTGTCCATCCCGGGACATCCCGGGATAAAAAATCCCGGGATTTGACGAATTTCGGGATTTCCCGTTTCCCGGGATTTTATTTCTGACATCCCGGGAATCCCGGGATTCCCGAAATGTATGTAGAGTTTGATAAAAAACACTAAAATTCAATGAAAAACAATGACATTTTCCTCACTATCAACCTTATTTGATAAAGTAGAAAAGCATAATGAAAAAGAGAATAAACGAGTAATTATTTTCATGAGAAGATCAATTTACCAAGTAAGAAATACATTTTTATTTGTCTAGTTTCAAAGACTTAATGCTTTGCTTTTTAACATTAGCCGTTTATTAAGCCTATGCTAAGATATCAAATTGATATCAAATTTGATAATACACCTAAACTTCTTCAAATCGTATCTGTAAAAAGTAGGCTTTGAGAAAATTGACTGAGAAATTTCAGGAGATTGGAACATGTTTTGATCTCGATGAAACTTGCATAATTTGATTTTCACTCCGTTACCTTTCCAAGAAAAATATCAAGATGATCCATTTTTGTGCTACACGATGCGAAAACTGCAGTGAGACTAAAAGTAATCATTCATTATGAGACAATTCGACTTGGTGTTTTTTCCTAATGTTACTGAACAAAAAGTGATTTCTCGTTAGTGCAGCTGAAAGATCATTAAAAAATATAATGAAAACTTATATTAACTCAATTTTGAACAAAATACAGATGGGACTGACTTGCGATTCACGGCAGTAAACTTCAGTCAATAATTTTCAGTAATTAATTTTTAGCATGATCTACAATACCTCCAATGATCTTTAATCGTTTCTTTTGTTCTAAAGTTTTTATGACTTTGCAAATTGCTTTAAAATTATGACTTAATGTTTCATCATTCTTTCATTCATAAGTGTTATAGAGAATTTGAAAAAAACCCATAGCAAATCTGTAATTAATCAAGCTAAGTTTTGATTTTTGTTAGGTTACTTCATCAGAATAAGAAAGTCTTATCTGAAATGTGATTTGCAATAATTAACATATTATTTTGAAAAGTTACATTATCTGTTTATTCCATTTAAAAATATGTATTGTTAAATTTGAACTTAACTAAATGCTAGTTCTATTGAAATTTTGATAAATCCCGGGATCCCGGGATTTCCCGGGACAAGCGTAGATTTTTGTCCCGAATCCCGGGAAGAGCAAAATGGTCGGGAAATGGACACTCTAAACTCCATATAGTTTTCAGCTCCCGCAGAACATACCGATGAAACACCAGCAGACTTGAGAATGCTTTAAAATGGAGCACAATCTTTGCTATTGTGTGACAGAACTTCACAATTATGGAAGTAAACACTGGTCAATAGGAGCGGTTAGAAATTGTTTGAGTTGACGTTGACATTTGTGTGAAACCCATTTTAAAATACATTTTGGAGCTTGCTTTTGATCAATTAAGTCCTTTTGAAGTTATTTAGATGTACATGGAGCTTTAATATTACCAAGACAATTCGTCACTCTTCTAATAAATGTTTGGGCAAATTATGTTTTCTGTAAACTGTTCAATAGCTTTAATATTACTCAAGTAGTTATAAATTCCACCAATAAAGTTGTTATATAACATAATTTTCTATCTGCTTTTAGAAAGATGTTTTCGGTGTTACTTGGGATGTTTTCGGTGTTACTTGGGTATAGTCACATGAGAGACCTTTCAAGACGACTTTGAACAAACGTTCAGTTTTGTAGTCATAAGTAAAAAATGTGTGCTTCTTCTCTTCAAGATGTTTGAGAAGAAGTTCGCGATCTTTAAGAGTTTCCGGCAAAACGCGACAGTCTCCTTTCTTTGCGATTTGGAAGGAAACCTTGATTCCCTTAATGGAGTTCAAGATCTCCTGCCTAAATCCCCCAAATTTGGAATAACTGATCACGATATGCGGCACTCTTTGCTTCCTCACTTGAATCAAAGAGCCTGGGCTAGAGGCTGCTTCGATTTGGTGTTCGGACAATTTGTCTAGAGCATCGAACTGATTGCTCATTCCGATACAATTATCAACATTATTCATTTCACCCTTGGAAGAAAGTTCGCAGAACGGGTCTAACGAAAAATCGATGGCACGGGACCAAACAATGATCGTAAAGGGATCAATAGTAGAAAAAAATAGTATTGAAAAGTACTGTTTTAGTAGCACTGAAAAGTACCGTTTTTAATTTTAGCACTGAAAAGCACTGTTTTTGTAGCACTGAAAAATACTGTTTTATTGCTTTAGGTAGTTTTTAAGAAGACTTTCAAGATCAGAGAGAATTCGTGTACGCACAGCACGAAGGTACGATGCGCACTGTTTAGATTTTAATGATTTACATCTACTCTTTACTCATCTCACTTATATGATCCATATCGAAACGCAGAGTTCAGCAGAAATAATTATCGAACCTTTTTCTAGAAGTATTTAACATGATTTAACATTGAATGAATATCACGATATCGTTGAAGTCGATTTTTTGGATTTATGACCTTTGGGGGAATCCCTGTGAACCTTGTTCGATCAGTGACAATCGAGTTCCAAAATTAGCTCTTTCAAACATGCGCCAGCAAATAACCGATGTTTATTCATTGCTTTGAGAAATCCGGCTCACAGATTGATTAGTGTATTCTCAAGACAAAGCTCTCTCTTTGCAAACGCTTGTTGCATATATTTAATAACATATTTCTACCAACTTGAATAGATGTTTATTGTCTGATCAAGGGATAAATTGCAGAAAGTGACATGTTTTCTCCACCAAACCCAGTATTTCGCACATTTATTAAAACAATATAAGCCAGCAAGTGCCAAATTCGTATTCATCAGTGCGCGCATGGCTTTAAAATGCTAATTTTGTACTCGAATTCATAACGATGTAACTGCAACCGTAGTGTGCGATTGGATGCACTTTCGGTGCACCTTGGCGCAATCGTTTGTAGCGTACAAATGTGCATTTACTTTTCGAGGAATCTGTGCTGCACTTGTGCGTGGATTCATATGCTATGCATTCATATTAACGTTTTCTGCTGTAAATGGTTTCTCCGTTTTGCTGTGAAAAGATCAAAAAATCTACGATAGATTACTCTGATAGAAAAGTATAAAGCACATGAAAGCATAGTTGAGGTAATTATTGGCGTGCAACAATTATAACAGTGTCATTTCATGTCTAATGTTCTGTTCCTTAGCGATACGTTCCCATTGGATATCTTATTCTACCTTTTCAACTTATGTTGAGATGTTACATAGTTTGAACTGAAACATCTTTTATCTAAGGTCTGTGACGAACTAAGTATGGAACATTTCATGATTTGTATCTATTTAAAATGAGTTGTAGGGAATTTTGTTTTTAGACGTGAAATTGTAATTTTCAATCAAACTGACGGGGTTGGTAGTCTAATGGCTACTGCTTCTACTTCATAAGCAGAAGGTCATGGGTTCAATCCCAGACCCGTCCCTTTCCTCGTAGTTTGTAGTTGTATCTTTCACTTGCTTCTATATATCACTCTTAATATATCACAGTTGATGTATCTATCACAGTTCATAGCATTTGTTAGAACCCGAGACGTACAGAAATAAACCGTTTCCCTACGCTTCCATTCGTTCTTCATTATAGCATGCCTTCCTTTACGCCTGATACATAGGCAGTCTGCTAACCAAACCAGCAAGCCTATCTGCCATAAAAATTACCCCACCCTTTCACCCTTCCCGCATGAACTGGCGTTGACGCAGTGTATATACGGTCAACCGTGGGAGCCAGTTGAATGCATCATCAATTCCTTCCCCTTCCCCTCATTGATCTGCATTCTGACGTGGCAGGCACCATTGTTGCCTAAAAATAGAAGATCACCAGCACTTATACACTGAGGGTGCCTGTTAATCTCAAGCAGTCATCTGGTTGGTTCCTTGTGTAAGTGCAGCTGATCTGGCGATACTGGAGTAGTAACCACGGGCGGCCAATCAAGCTCAAGCTCAAGTGAAATTGTAATTTTCTATCAAGTTTTCATTGCATGGAACAAAAAAATCTATTTCATTTTGTTTTGTACGAGCCTTTCTAGGCCTATTATAAGGGGGGGGAGTATAAGTTTTTGCGTAACTGCTAGGTGACCATTTCTGGCCCATAGTGAGGCAAAAGGATTGTACCCCGTTTGGCATAAAGTCGTTTGGCATAAGGTCGTTTGGCATAAAGCCGTTTGGCATAAAGTCATTTGGCATAATGGTCGTTTGGCATAATGGCCGTTTGGCATAATGGTCATTTGGCATAATGGCCGTTTGGCATAAATATTGACTTAGAATGAATATCGGAATTTTTGAAGCTTTTAGCGAGGTAGGTTCTCAATAAGCGTGGTGTTTGTTCAAAGATTTTACAAGCTACGGGTCTGGTGGTAGATCTTTTCGGAATAATAATTTTCTCTATATCCCAGAACATATAGTATCTTTGAGCTTGTTGCGATATACATATTTGAAAATTGTGAACAACAGAACAATTGGCAAAGAAAGTTCGTTGTTCTTAATAAAGGGAACGCTCATAGAATATTTCGCTGCAGATCAAGCTCTGTACAAGTTTGGACGTAACACTTGATGAAAATAACTTGATTAAAGAAGGAAAAACTTATTTGCAAAATAGCTCTAATCCAAAGATCTTTTATTGCAGCATAATATAAAAAGCCTATATACGAGAGCAGATAATTTTTCATTTAAAATGGTTAATGCCTTTACGCAAAAAAATCTTCCCACAACGTAACAAAAATGAACAACACATTTTTAAAAGAAATTATTTGTGGCAACATTTTTGGACGATTCAACATAAATTTTAATTTTAGCAGTGTATGTCAAAAACGCCGTCTATTATCGAAAGAGGGGAAAATTTGTTATTGAAATATTTTTTTTTCGGAATATCTCGATAGAAGATCATGTGTTTGCAAAAAAAAAACAAACAATGTGTTGAATACTGGCACGTTTTAAAGTAATTATCATTCTAACTTGCAAGGATTAATAAAACAGCTAAATATAAAAAGGTTAACATTTAGTTTTACTAAATAATAAAATTTAGAACAGTATAAATATAAAGAAAAGGGGACGGACCTGGTGTAGTGGTTAGAACACACGCCTCTCACGCCGAGGACCTGGGATCGAATCCCATCCCCGAGATAGTCACTAAAAATTTCAGTGACGACTTCCTTCGGAAGGGAAGTAAAGCCGTTGGTCCCGAGATGAACTAGCCCCGGGCTAAAAATCTCGTTAATAAAGATAGAAAAAAAATATAAAGAACAGCCTATTTTTAAAAGAAGGCAAAATTGATGATAGAACCAATAGAAGATTGGACGCCAAACATTATTGCGGCATAATAAAACGAAAAGACATCAAAAATTGCATTCAGAATCATCGAATTGAGTGTGCTATTTTAATATATCTTCGAACTGTTCAGTGGAATACCTATAAGTAAATGAAAAACCGAATTTGGCACTATACCATTTAATTCCACTAGAGTTTGTATCCGACAGATACGCGTCGAAATACGCGTATCAGTCAAAGATTACAAACTCTAGAGGAATTAAATGGTATAGTACTAAATTCGGTTTTCCATTTACTGATTGTGCTACTTTTCCCCGAATGTTGATTCTCCGAATGTTGGTTCCCTTAATGCCAGAACGATAAGCAATCAACAGAAGGATGTATTCTGTTCTTCTCTGCTATACACATAATGGCAAAAATACTAAGGACGGTAAAACTCGAAAGAACCGCCAATTAAGGACATATAGGAAGGAATCCCTGTCATGGCAGTGAAAATGGCTTCCTCTCATATACAAACACATTTCTGGAAGTCCACATTATTTCTCAAAATATTTCACTTACCTACACTAAGTTCACTCTCAAATTGCTAACGGGACATCAGAACACTATTACCTTACGATTTCCGTAGTTTTAACACTAGTAGCTGGTGGAAATTTCATGAACCGTGCTAATTTTCAACACGGACGTTTAACTTTGCCACAATTGTTTACACTTATCCGCCTGCGAATGGAGAACACTTTTCGCCGTATTTTTCCACTTTCGCTAAACGTAGAACCTCCAACACAGTTTACTTTCACTACTTGTTAATTAAAGAACAATTACTGGTTGATTTCTGATGAAAACAACTTAAGATTTCACCAAACCGTGCTTAAAACAATCACTTGATCACAGCATTTCGTTTTTTTTTATTTTTCTAATTTTACGCCGGCTGCTCGCTGCAGGGCTGTCAGATACATTGATGGTTGCGTACGACATCAAGCAATCTTATTTAGTCGAAGGGGAAAAGATTCAAATTGAAATAGCGATTGCTGGCAACAACGTCTTATCAATTATAATTTCACAATTACCAACAAATAGGAGAATATTTTTTGTGTACCACTACTTTTATACAGTTGTTAGTGGATTCAAAGGAGTTTCACCTTAAATAAAGAAGGGTGCATATTAGATGGCCAGTTCGTTCGCCACCCTGAAATGTATAAAGCTACGACAGTTATGAGAGCCAAAAACTTTTCGGGGAAGTGGGCTCATCGGGGAAACAGGATATTCAGGGAACTGGAATTCGGGGAGCTGGCTTTCAGGCAAACGACATTCGGGGAAAAGTAGCACAGTAATTGATTTCTCTTTTCGCCAATAACTTGAGCAGATCAATGTTATCGATTGCCGCTTTTTTGTCAGATGAAAACAAAAAAATATCTAAAATATATAGCTGCAAAGAACAGCCTATGTATAAAATAAAATGAATTTCGCTGCGCATCAAGCACTGTCCCAGTTTGGACGTAACACTTGATGACAATTACTTGATTAAAGAAGAGAAAACTAATTTGCAAAATATTAAAATCTCCAATCCAAAATAACATAGCATGTTTGAAAAAAGGGTAAGTTTGTGCTAAAAATGTCAAAATCTTCAGTGCAAAAAAATATTCGAATAGCGAAACTCAAAAGAAGAGTTAATATTTTAAAGAAGGGTAATTTCCGGATAAATTATATAATATTATGCAAGAACATATGATTGTTGAATAAAGTGCCATTTTGTATCAATTGACTCCAAAACCAGCCAAAAATCAGAAAGATTCAATAAAAACGCAAAAACGAATATGATCCTAAGAAAATCTTGGTTTCAGACTAATTATCCCTTTCGGGACGGACCATATTTGAGTGATTATTTCAAAATTTACCTTATAAACTCATCATCTCGTAGAACAAAACTTTCTTTATTTTGGCTATTCTATCAATCTATGAACTTTTTAGGGTCAAATTCAGACCAGCACAATTGTGCTGGTCCGTCCCCAAGGCGGTCGATGTTCAAAAAAAAAATTTTTTTTTTTGATTTTTTTTAAATTGTTCTAGTCACACCTTTTTAAAAAAATTTGGACCCGTATTTTTTTATTTCGTCATTAGGGTGCTCTTTCGTGAAATAGGGTGACCCAAAATTCAAAAATAATTTTGTTTATTTTTATGTACAATAAAATAAAAAAAATACTTTTATTACATATAATAAATACACACTTAGTTTTTATTTCGTTGTTTGGTAGGCATTCTTACCGAAAACGCTCTGTAAATGAAAAACGAAATCAAATTTCGGTATCGATAACGAGCTTTACCTAAAAAACTTGAAAAAATAGGAAAATCATAAACATATTTATCTTTTTTTACCGAAATCGTCATTACATCTACCGAAAAACTGTAAATCGTTCAGATTTACTGTAGACTGTAAACTTTTACCGTACTTCAGTACAAGCGCAACAATGGTTTACCAAACAAATGTAATTTGTTCCAAACACCAAACATGCCGCCATATTTGTTTCAAAGTTCAAAACGACGCGTTTTGATTGTGTCCAATGATTTTTAAATGATGTGTTCGAGATCATTTCTTAAAATCTAAGTAAGATGAACAAGACGAGCGTTTGGTTCTTATACCTAAGTATGATAAGAATATTTTCTTGCAAATTTAATTACAGAGCTGTATTTTATGCTGGAATTTGCTATTTCGTTGTGGAATTCGGAAACATGAAGTCAATCCTGCTCTACGAAGTTTTATTGTACTTGTGAACTTCAGAATAAAGAATAATGTATTAAATGTCTATTATTGTATACATGAAGTGAAGACGAATATGAATACCCAAAATAAATTAATTTGTTTCATTTATCATCAATATGAATTTTCTTTTTGATGTTTTCTGTTTTATTCATCTGGAACGAAATACTGACTACCTGCTGATATTAACATTACGTTCGGTTATAAATTTTACAATTTGCTCGGTAATCGTTAACGAACAGTTTGTAATATTTTGACAGCTGTGTTTTGATTTAAATTACTGATCGTTCGTTTAATCGTTTAAATTACTGATACTTTACCGAAAGCTCAGCGGTTTATAATTCGGTAAAAAATTACCGGAGTCGGTGATATTTTCTAAGTGTGTACATATGATTTTTTTTATAAAAAGATCAAAAACAATGTACGAGATATAAAAATATATATTCTCTCTAAGATTCAAAGCTTTAGGTGACGATGACGTTTATCGCTATAATTCAAGAACGAGTCTACGTCATAGAAATATAGGTAAACATACATGTGTGAAAACTAATTTTCTCAACCAAACCATCTTAGTTTTGCTATGTTTGTTTATATCCTCAAAAATTATATAAGATTTTTTTTTCAAAAATAATTTATGGAATAAAAATCAAAATTGAAAACAATAATTAACCTTTGAATTGTTTAGTGAAAAACTTATAAATAAATGAAAACCGAATTTAGTACTGTACCATTTAGTTCCACTAGAGTTTGTATCTTTTGACGCGCAATTTGACCTCCACTATAAGGCCGTTATCAGAGTCATGTACTAGACTCGAAAAGTAAGTTTATTTTTTTAGAGACCCTTGGACAGACCCGACAGCTTGGACGTTGATTACCAGGAATGATGCATTTTTAAGTGCAAATAATTACCATCAAATTTCTTCTTCTTCTTTCTGACGTTACAGAAGCCTGCTTCTCAACTTCTTATGAGCACTTCCAAAGTTATTAACTAACAGCTCTCTTTATCAATCGACCAATTTTGCATGTGTATATCGTGTGACAGGTACGATCATACTCTACGCTCAGGGAAGTCGAGAAAATTTCCTTTACGAAAAGATCCTCGACCGGCTGGACTCTAACCTACGACCCTCAGCATGGTCTTGCTGAGTTTACTGTTATGGCTATCTTGCCCCCTATATCAAATTTACTTTATTTTATTTTTTACATCGAGTATTTTTCTTAAAATTGAATTTACGTCATTATAATATTAGTTTTATGTACTTGAAAGAACTAAGATGGATAGCTAACATATAACAGAGAATTCAAAAACCCTTCTAAATACGCATTGTCAAAATCAGGTCATTAACCAAATTACAAGAAACAATCAAATTTTTTTTTTTTTTTTGAATATATTTAATTATTTGGAAATTATCATATTGGAAAATAAAGGAACTGACAATGCTTCTAAAAAAACAATCCATTAGACAGCTGCGATCAGCAGGCTTTCTGGTTTGCCATGAGTTTTTAAAGTTTCGCAATCGGTGTGACCGTTAGATTACAAGGGAAAATGTAAACCTCTGAGGGACGATTCAAATATGACGTCTATTGTTTTTCGGGATTTCTAGAACCCCTTTCCCCATCTGTCACGCTTTTTCCAATACCTATCACATTTTCATTGACTTCCCTTCTAAATGATGAACGTAATTTTTTAATGACCCCTGACCATACTCGTAAGTTTTGTTTTCCCTTTTGTATCGTTGCATACGCACTTTTAGCTGTCAACCCTACCATGGAAAGTTTCCTGGAAAGCATTATGTACGATTAAGACATCACACGAATCAACGGACTAGCATGCAACGCCAAATGGCGTAATACGTTCCTGATAAAAAAAAACGAGCTGAAACAGGAATTGAGCCCACACTTCTTTGATCGATGCAGCTAGTTACTTTGCAACACTATACGCATGGCAATGAAGTCCAGATATAAATTTTTAATATATCAGTCTCAAAACTCAAGATGTGGACAATATATTTTTTTAAATAAAAGAAACGAAACGTTTTTTTATATGAGCGGATAATCTAAACTCCAGAACTAACTCCATACATTGCTTAATAGTTTAACTTTAAACTTTTGCAGTACTATGAAATACTATAGTACTGCAAAAGTTTAAAGTTTCCCATTTTAAAGCGCATTTCGTAGATCAACATAATAAACAACATTTTTGCAAGTAATACCAGCATGGGCTGCTTACATCGATATCACGCAATTTAAAAGACTGTGCAGTTCAGAAGCAAATAGTAAGCTCCAGTTGTCCAACTTCATAAATAATATAGCAGATATTGAACCAACATGCATTGTAGAACACCAAAATGAATTATCGATTCAACATGGTATTGACAGATTATCAAAGCAAGGGGACATTCATATATTACGTCCATTGTTTTTAAGTCTATCTAAATCCTTCCTATGCTCACTGTCACGCTTTTTCCCAAGCCCCTAGTTCATGCACTGTCACACTTTCATACACCCCCACTCCCCTAAATGATTGGCGTAATTTTTGAACGTTCCCCAAAAATTTAACTGCCTCTTAAACTTTGCTATAGGTGATTTAAGACAATACATGTGGTTCCCAATCTATTCCAAATATGGACTTATAAAAAAAGGTTTTAAACCAGAGTTTTGTTTTTCTGTTACATAGTTTTTGTACGGTACATATTTTTTATGATTTGTATGTAATCACTCGTTCATGTTCCAATACAATATTATGCACTATTGTGGACATTTGAACCAGATTCAACCACTTAGCTTGATAAAAATACTGAAAATGATAATTGATAGTCCACAACGAACATCGACCGGGTAAGTGCCGGCACCAGCACAATTGTGCTGGTCCCACTTTGTCCCTCCAGAAATTTTTGCTATTTCAATCAATTCTCATTTGGTCTTCACCATTTCAAAGAATGACTCTTTCACTCTCGATTCGTATTCGTGCATACCTAGAAAAAACGAATAGTTGAAAAGTTGCGACAGATAAAACTTTTTCAATTCTTACGGTGTTTGTTTACATTTTGTTTACCCTGAGCTGGTGTTTTCTAAACACGATGTAAACAAAAGTATTTGCGCTTAATTACAAGTATCAATGATAATTCAATAATCTAAAGCAAAAAAGTTTGGTAAAACTATGATTTATTGGCTTAAAGAATCATTCAATGTCATGGGTGCTGAACAGCACAATTGTGCTGGTTCGTCCCGAAAGGGTTATGCCAAACGACTATTATGCCAAACGACCATTATGCCAAACGACCATTATGCCTAACGACTTTATGCCAAATGACCATTATGCCAAACGACTTTATGCCAAACGGCTTTATGCCAAACGACTTTATGCCAAATGACCTACCACCAGGCAAAAGTTCGAATCAGCGGGGCAACTTAATGTTGGTTCACGGGGTGGTATTTATTCCATTTCAATTGACTGTTTAACGATAAACTTGCGACGATCGACGCCCCACCATATTTCATATAACGGAGGTTATTAGAACTAACTTGGAGGTGATGATTTGGAGGTTATTTAGCAATTTGGAGGTTAAAATCACCTCCAAACACTAGCGATTTTGCGGTGGGATGTTGACGTTTGATCACGAATAGGGTAACGACTGTTTATTTCGTTCATAACCACTAACAGTTGGCGCCAGCGGCAAAAAGTACAGGCAACAACCTTTCGAACATTCAGTTTCTTTCACTGGCCGTCGAGCGACGACACTGTTGTTTGTATTCCTCCCACTGATCGCGCTACGCTGGATTCTCAAATTTCTCAAGCTTTCAACACAAGCGCATGGAAGAATGGTAGTCGGAGAACTGTCAAAACGTATGGAAAATAATGAAAAACGTAAATTACTTGCAATTTGGAAACTGGATCAAAAAAGTAGTGATTAGAAGTCAAGTGTAAAGTGAATACATAACTTTTTGTGTTTAGTTCATCTTCCGTAGAGCTTTCTTTGCTTCAGGATTTCGTTTTTACTACCACTGAAAAAGAGCCATCTATTGCCTTTTCAGTTTTGAATATCGCCCTATTGTTATAGTTTTTGCTGGAAATATTGATTATTCCACTAAGGTCGAACTTTTGCCCCACCGTATATCTGATAGCAATGTTTGCGCAGAATGATATATCTTTGAAATATGGATATATTTTTGAAAAAGTAGAAATGTTTGAAAACCCATGAAGAAATGACGTTTTGCCTTGATTCTGAACTTAATTAAAATTAATTTAAATACGAAACATATATTTGAATTACGCAACACTCGTTTTTGAATAGCGATTTGGTTGAAATGTTTGGCTGAAATATGTCATCAAATTATCAGGAAATGGCAGTTAATTGCATTTCAATTCAAACATCTCTCATTCTATTTCAAACCTCGAGAGAAGTGATGATTCTCCACTTTGAGGTCAGTTGAACTAGCTCAAATGAATATATTTGCGAAATTATTCATTTGAATACCTACGATTTATTAGTGCTGTTCGGAATTTGAATCAAAGTGTACGGAATATGAGACAGAATGAACACAGTGTTCGGCATTTTGAATAAAAATGGTGTTCCATACTTTTACATAAAAACAATACTAAACAAGTTTGAATAAACATTTTTATCTGCACACCCAACAGCTAACAGTCAGACAATGCGAAGGAATTGAAAATTGCACAGATATACATCTGATTTATGCCTATCAGATGCATTTGAAGTCACTGTTGGCCTTAAGTGTTCGGAATATGAGTCACAACGGTATAAGCAATATTTGAAAGTTATGCATCAAAATAAATGCAGGCACACTACAAGTTTGGTCTATCTCCTCCCTTTCCCAAATGCCGGACTGTTTGATTTATGATATCTCTGTATTTTTTTGGTAAAAGTGTCTCAGAACACGTTTATTTTAATGCATTTTGTCGATCATGGTATCAAACATGCAAGAAAAATAAGAAGAATGAACTTTCAGATCAATAACATAACGAAAAAAGAGTTATTTTTCATCATATATTTTTTGTATTGACATCTTGCAGACTCAGACGAACTCAAATTGCAATGTTGCAAATGCCTCGAAATGGCCATCAAATACTATTCATGGAGTAAAACATTCTATGATGTAGAAGTTAAGAGAATTCTAGACATTTCTAGGTTGTGTCTGGAATTAGAGTCCACCTTCTGAGATTAGTCAATTTGGCACCTAAATGATGCATCATCAAAATGCAAATATAATATATACTATAAATGGATAACAAGATCGCATGGAACCAATAACTTTGGAATTATGAATACATCGGCTTAGGTGTCTCACACTGAGGGAACTTCCCCCTACCAAACGTTATGTCATTATAGTTAATGAACCATTAAAAAAATCGCTTATATTTAAAACTTTTAAATTTTTTGAATCAAATTGTCATCAAAACAGACAAAAAACAAACAACAAAGCAAGCTCGCTCACAACCGTTTGTCCCAAATTTTGCGGATAGGGAAAAAATCAAAAGCAAAATTGTCATGACAATCACAGAGCGCATCATAGTTGCGACCTTTCCAACTCGCAATTAATCAGTTATTTTAAACATAAAACCAAATTTGTTTTATGAATTCTGTTCAATAGTGTGTCGATGTCTACCAACACGAAGAAAGTTCTTAAAAACTACAATGCGAAGCTCAGAAAATTGCTGCGCACGTGGTGATCGATCATTGTCATATTTTGTTCAAGTGGTGATAAACTGATGTTGCGGAATAAAATTGTTGCAACAAGAATAGGAGATCACAATGTCTTTGTTGCTGCGTGTTGGGTGACAATTGATTCACTGTTTTAAAACTTGTTTATCAAAACATTTCAACTCATGTAAGTAAACGAAGTATTGTGTTGTACGGATACTTTAGGAATATATGCCTTAGAATATAGCTTTTATATATAACACAATCAATTAATTGTTGATCTCAGTAGACGTAGTATTACAATGATTGTTACCGATGTGGGCTCCATCGAATATAGGACCTAGAGTATCTACAAGCATAAGCAACAGGATATTGATGGTTTACTCCATATAACTATAAGGAGTGTTTTATTGATTTGTATTGATGTTCTTGATCCTCCAAGGACTTCATGGGATAAAAGTTTCAAGATCTACATGTATAGTTTCTTATCTTTTTATCCATTTTATCGGATTATTGTTACAAATTGTATAAATGTTAGAAAATATCAAAAACACCATGAAATACAAGATTTAGGATCTACATAAATAACGACAGTAGAGAAAGTGACTACGCTAACACGGCGGATGAAGGAAACCACCCAAGCGACCAAAAGTTCGGATTTTACTTAAACAGTGAACTCAAGTTGATTTTGAGTTCCAACTAAACTTTATAGCTGAATAAAAGAACATAACAGATGCTAACAGAATCAGTGCGCATCGTACCTTCGTGCTGTGCGTACACGAATTCTCTCTGCTCTTGGAAGTTTTCTTAAAAACTACCTAAAGCAATAAAACAGTACTTTTTAGTGCTACAAAAACAGTACTTTTCAGTGCTAAAATTAAAAACGGTACTTTTCAGTGCTACTAAAACAGTACTTTTCAGTACTATTTTTTCTACTATTGATCCCTTTACGATCCTTGTTTGGACCCGTGCCTTCGATTTTTCGTTGGACCCGTTGGCGAAAGCTAGCGGTGGTAATCCTTCTTGGACACCGTCTTGGGAAAAAACGTCTTTCTCGTTTATTAATTAAACATGGTATCAACAACTAA
The DNA here is from genome assembly GCF_002204515.2 of Aedes aegypti. Lineage (NCBI taxonomy): Eukaryota > Metazoa > Arthropoda > Insecta > Diptera > Culicidae > Aedes > Aedes aegypti. The sequence goes on along the minus strand of NC_035107.1, from coordinate 160,571,758 downwards.
CAAAAGGAAGGGTGAATCTCTGAATTCACAACTTCCTTCCAAAAAAGTGGGTTTTAAAACTGTCACTACACGTGGCAAGAATGGAAGAAAGGACGTTTCCCCGGAATGCGAACTTTCTTCCAAGGGTGAAATGAATAATTGTATCGAAATGAGCAATCAGTTCGATGCTCTAGACAAATTTTCCGAACACCAAATCGAAGCAGCCTCTAGCCCAGGCTCTTTGATTCAAGTGAGGAAGCAAAGAGTGCCGCCTATCGTGGTCAGTTGTTCCGAATTTGGGGGATTTAGGCAGGAGATCTTGAACTCCATTAGGGGAATCAAGGTTTCCTTCCAAATCGCAAAGAAAGGAGACTGTCGCGTTTTGCCGGAAACTCTTAAAGATCGTGAGCTTCTTCTCAAACATCTTGAAGAGAAGAAGCACAAATTTTTTACTTATGATGACAAAACTGAACGTTTGTTCAAAGTTGTCTTGAAAGGTCTCTCAAGTGACTATAAATCACCTGAAGAGATCAAAAATGGAATAAATGATTTACTTGGATTTTCCCCAGTCCAAGTAATCGTTATGAAAAAGAGAACCCAATCTGGCATTGTTCGGAAAGGGCTTTCTCAAGAATTTTATTTAGTTCACTTTAACAAAAAAGAACTAAATAATATTAAAGCTTTAGAAAAAGCAAAACTTTTGTTTGATGTCCGTGTGACATGGGAACATTTCCAGAAACCTGGAGGAAATTACCAGAACCCAACTCAGTGCCGTTGGTGCCAAAAGTGGGGTCATGGTACAAAAAATTGTCGCATGGATGCTAAATGCATGATTTGCGGAGGTTCTTCTCACGCCAAAGACGTCTGTCCAGTGAAGGAAGATACCACCAAATTCATATGTTGTAATTGCGGGGCTAACCATAAGTCCAATTTTTGGAATTGTCCTTCACGCAAAAAGGTCATTGAGGCTCGTGCCAGGCAGATGAAAGATAATATCCGTTACGATAACGGTCGTTTCCGGAATTTGCCTGGTAGAGTATCGAACAATGCTCATTTTTCAGTCAACGATCGCTTGATCATGAATCATACCCATCAGGAAGATCATAATCATGCTCATTCACAAACTAATTTTAATCCGTCGGGTAGCCGTTCGAATCTTTCTATTTCGAATGTATCTACCCACGGTAAATCCTTTGCCGATATCGTAGCAGGAAATTCGAACTCCTCCCCTGTTCGATCCATGGGTACCCATTCTACTTGTTTCAAATCAAATGGAAAAAACCCTACCGCCACAGGTAACTCCGCTTCTTCGTCTACCGGAAATTCCAATGGGAAATCACATGACATGTCTGCCTCTGATTTTAATTTTCTAACTGAACAATTGAATCTAATGATTGATGCAATGTTCAAAGCCACCACTATGACTGAAGCAGTCCAAGTAGGTGTAAAATTTACAAATCAAATTGTTATTGGATTACGTTTTTCTAATGGATCCAAATAATAATTTAAATATTTTAAATTGGAATGCTCGTTCTCTGAATGGTAAAGAGGACGAGCTGTTTAATTTTCTTACGGTTAATAACGTGCATATAGCAGTTATTAACGAAACGTATTTAAAACCTGGATCTAAACTCAAAAGAGATCCTAACTTTTTTGTTTATCGTAATGATCGACTTGATGGGGCATGTGGGGGAGTTGCAATCATCATTCATAGGCGTATAAAACATCAACTGTTTTCATTATTTGAAACTAAAATTTTTGAAACTTTGGGTGTTTCTGTTGAAACACAGTTTGGTAAATATACTTTCATAGCTGCCTATTTGCCTTTTCAATGTTCTGGGCAGCAAGTTAATTTGCTCAAAACTGACTTGCGTAAATTGACTCGCAATAAGTCAAAATTTTTTGTCATTGGTGACTTTAATGCCAAACATCGGTCATGGAATAATTCTCAAAGTAATTCCAACGGCAGAATTTTATTTGATGAGTGCTCTTCAGGATATTTCTCAATTCAATACCCTGATAGCCCCACATGTTTTTCCTCTTCTAGAAATCCATCTACGATTGATTTGGTCTTAACCGACTCTAGTCATCTTTGTAGCCAAATGATTACTCATGCTGATTTTGATTCTGATCATGTCCCTGTTACATTTCAAATATCCCAAGAAGCGATTCTCAATCCTATCAGCTCCACTTTCAATTATTTACGAGCCGACTGGAATATATATAAAACGTATGTTGACTCCAATCTTGATGTTAACATTACTTTAGAAACTAAACTTGATATTGACAATGCTCTTGAAACTTTAACAAATTCCATTGTTGAAGCCCGGAGCATTGCAATTCCAAAGTGTGAAGTAAAATTTGAATCCGTGATTATAGACGATGATCTTAAACTCTTGATCCGTCTTAAAAACGTGAGGAGAAGGCAATTTCAACGCACTCGTGATCCTGTTATGAAAATTATATGGCAGGATTTGCAGAAAGAAATCAAGAAACGTTTTGCTCAATTAAGAAACAAAAATTTTGAAAATAAAATTTCTCAATTGGACCCTGGCTCTAAGCCCTTTTGGAAATTATCGAAAATCTTGAAAAAACCTCAGAAGCCAATACCGGCATTGAAAGAGGGAAACAAATTATTACTAACTAATTGCGAAAAAGCTCAAAAACTTGCTATGCAGTTTGAAAGTGCGCACAATTTTAATTTAGGACTTACTAGTCCAATTGAAAATGAAGTTACTCAGGAGTTCGAAAATATTCTCAATCAAGAGAACGTTTTCGAAAATGCCTGGGAGACTGATTTGGAAGAAGTGAGAACTATTATTAAAAAATTCAAAAACATGAAAGCTCCTGGCGATGATGGAATTTTCTACATCCTCATCAAGAAACTTCCAGAAAGTAGCTTATCATTTTTAGTTGATATATTTAACAAATGTTTTCAATTAGCATATTTTCCTGACAAATGGAAAAATGCTAAGGTTGTTCCAATTTTAAAACCAGACAAAAATCCTGCAGAAGCTTCTAGCTATCGTCCAATCAGTTTGCTTTCCTCCATCAGTAAACTTTTTGAAAAGGTTATTTTGAACAGAATGATGGCCCACATCAACGAAAATTCAATTTTTGCCAATGAACAGTTCGGATTCCGCCATGGACATTCGACCACTCATCAACTTTTACGTGTAACAAATTTGATCCGTTCCAACAAATCTGAAGGCTATTCTACTGGTCTTGCTCTTCTAGACATAGAAAAAGCATTCGACAGTGTTTGGCATGAAGGTTTGATTGTAAAATTAAAAAACTTTAATTTTCCAACATACATTGTTAGAATAATTCAAAGTTATCTGTCAAATCGTACACTTCAGGTTAATTATCAGAACTCCAAATCTGAAAGACTTCCTGTAAGAGCTGGTGTTCCTCAAGGCAGCATTTTGGGACCAATATTATACAATATTTTCACATCTGACTTACCTGAGCTACCTCAGGGATGTCAAAAATCTTTGTTTGCGGATGACACAGGCCTCTCCGCCAAAGGACGAAGCCTGCGTGTTATCTGTAGTCGATTGCAAAAAAGTTTGGATATTTTTTCTTCATACTTGCAAAAATGGAAGATTTCTCCTAATGCTTCCAAAACTCAACTAATAATATTCCCACATAAACCAAAAGCTCTTTATTTGAAACCTTCAAGTAGACATGTTGTCACGATGAGAGGGGTTCCAATAAATTGGTAAGATGAAGTTAAATATCTAGGGCTCATGCTAGATAAGAATTTAACTTTCAAAAATCACATTGAGGGCATTCAAGCCAAATGTAATAAATATCAAAAATGTCTCTATCCCCTTATTAATAGAAAATCAAAACTTTGTCTTAAGAACAAGCTGTTGATATTCAAACAAATTTTCAGGCCAGCCATGTTGTATGCTGTACCAATATGGACTAGCTGTTGTAATACCAGGAAGAAAGCTCTGCAGAGAATTCAAAATAAAATTTTGAAAATGATTCTGAGGCTTCCTCCCTGGTATAGTACTAATGAGTTACATAGAATATCCAATGTTGAAACATTGGAACAAATGTCAAGTACAATCATTAATAATTTCAGGCAAAAATCGTTACAATCTTCTATTGCCACGATTAATGCGTTATATGTTTAGGTTAAGTTAGGTTAAGTATATTAAAAACTTTTTTTTTTCTCTTATAAGCAGGTGAAATCAACTCACCTGTAAAAAAAACTGAACTGCTACGGCAAATGAAATGTAATATGTTGTTAACAAAATGTTATTTAAATCTTAAATTTGTTTTACCAAATTAGGATGATAGTGTTATCAAATAACACAGAACACCTAGATATAAGAAATGAATGTAATGTTTGGAATGATACTAATAAAGAAATTAAAAAAAAAAAAAAAAAAAAAAAAAAAAAGATGCTAACAGAATTTGATTCTCGAAAAAGTAACTTATGCACTGTTAATAAGAAAGTTCAGAACAAGTTCGAGTCAAACTTTTTCCCTACTTTATGTGAACTGAAGTTTGGTTAATTACTTAAAAAGTGGACTGCTTAAGCCAAAACATGCCCTTTTATCTGATCTTTTGGTTGCTTGGGCAACCTGTTTCCACCTTGAGGGAAGTTAAGGATGCCATCAATCAGTTCAAACATAACATAACATAAGGCAGCTGTAAGGATGGTTTTGGAGCTAAACTCATCAAAATGGGCCCGGAGAGGTTGGCCGCCTGTCTGCACCGGATGATTGTTAGAATCTGGGGAACGGAACAGCTGCCGGAGGAGTGGAAGCAAGGGTTTAACCATCTATAAGAAGGGCAACAAACTGGAATGTGAAAACTATCGTCTCGTGCAATCACTATCCTGAATGCCACCTACAAAGTGCTATCCCAGATTAAGTTTCGTTGTCTATCACCAATAGTAAATAAGTTTGTGGGAAGTTATCAAGCTGCTTTCATCAACGGCCGCTCGACGACGGACCAAATCTTCACTGTACGACAAATCCGTCAGAAATGCCTTGAATATCAAGTCCCAACGCATCACCTGTTTAGATTTTAAAGCGGCTAATGAAAGCTAATGAAAAGTTTTTTTGAAAGGTCTTTCAAGTGACTATAAGTCACCTGAAGAGATCAAAAATGGAATAAATGATTTACTTGGATTTTCCCCAGTCCAAGTAATCATTATGAAAAAGAGAACCCAATCTGGCATTGTTCGGAAAGGGCTTTCTCAAGAATATTATTTAGTTCACTTTAACAAAAAAGAACTAAATAATATTAAAGCTTTAGAAAAAGCTAAACTTATGTTCGATGTCCGTGTGACGTGGGAACATTTCCAGAAACCTGGAGGAAATTACCAGAACCCCACTCAGTGCCGTCGGTGCCAAAAGTGGGGTCATGGTACAAAAAATTGTCGCATGGATGCTAAATGCATGATTTGCGAAGGTTCTTCTTTTCCTGTGAAAGAAGACACCAGAAAGTTTGAATGCGCCAATTGCAAGGGCCCTCATAAAGCTAACTTTTGGGAATGCCCTTCACGCAAAAGAGTCGTTGAGGCTCGTGCCAGGCAGATGAAGGATGATATCCGTTACGATAACGGTCGTTTCCGGAATTTGCCTGGTAGAGTATCGAACAATGCTCATTTTTCAGTTAACGACAAATGGAAAAATGCTAAGGTTGTTCCAATTTTAAAACCAGACAAAAATCCTGCAGAAGCTTCTAGCTATCGTCCAATCAGTTTGCTTTCCTCCATCAGTAAACTTTTTGAAAAGGTTATTTTGAACAGAATGATGGCCCACATCAACGAAAATTCAATTTTTGCCAATGAACAGTTCGGATTCCGCCATGGACATTCGACCACTCATCAACTTTTACGTGTAACAAATTTGATCCGTTCCAACAAATCTGAAGGCTATTCTACTGGTCTTGCTCTTCTAGACATAGAAAAAGCATTCGACAGTGTTTGGCATGAAGGTTTGATTGTAAAATTAAAAAACTTTAATTTTCCAACATACATTGTTAGAATAATTCAAAGTTATCTGTCAAATCGTACACTTCAGGTTAATTATCAGAACTCCAAATCTGAAAGACTTCCTGTAAGAGCTGGTGTTCCTCAAGGCAGCATTTTGGGACCAATATTATACAATATTTTCACATCTGACTTACCTGAGCTACCTCAGGGATGTCAAAAATCTTTGTTTGCGGATGACACAGGCCTCTCCGCCAAAGGACGAAGCCTGCGTGTTATCTGTAGTCGATTGCAAAAAAGTTTGGATATTTTTTCTTCATACTTGCAAAAATGGAAGATTTCTCCTAATGCTTCCAAAACTCAACTAATAATATTCCCACATAAACCAAAAGCTCTTTATTTGAAACCTTCAAGTAGACATGTTGTCACGATGAGAGGGGTTCCAATAAATTGGTCAGATGAAGTTAAATATCTAGGGCTCATGCTAGATAAGAATTTAACTTTCAAAAATCACATTGAGGGCATTCAAGCCAAATGTAATAAATATCAAAAATGTCTCTATCCCCTTATTAATAGAAAATCAAAACTTTGTCTTAAGAACAAGCTGTTGATATTCAAACAAATTTTCAGGCCAGCCATGTTGTATGCTGTACCAATATGGACTAGCTGTTGTAATACCAGGAAGAAAGCTCTGCAGAGAATTCAAAATAAAATTTTGAAAATGATTCTGAGGCTTCCTCCCTGGTATAGTACTAATGAGTTACATAGAATATCCAATGTTGAAACATTGGAACAAATGTCAAGTACAATCATTAATAATTTCAGGCAAAAATCGTTACAATCTTCTATTGCCACGATTAATGCGTTATATGTTTAGGTTAACTTAGGTTAAGTATATTAAAAACTTTTTTTTTTCTCTTATAAGCAGGTGAAATCAACTCACCTGTAAAAAAAACTGAACTGCTACGGCAAATGAAATGTAATATGTTGTTAACAAAATGTTATTTAAATCTTAAATTTGTTTTACCAAATTAGGATGATAGTGTTATCAAATAACACAGAACACCTAGATATAAGAAATGAATGTAATGTTTGGAATGATACTAATAAAGAAATTAAAAAAAAAAAAAAAAAAAAAAAAAAAAAAAGATGCTAACAGAATTTGATTCTCGAAAAAGTAACTTATGCACTGTTAATAAGAAAGTTCAGAACAAGTTCGAGTCAAACTTTTTCCCTACTTTATGTGAACTGAAGTTTGGTTAATTACTTAAAAAGTGGACTGCTTAAGCCAAAACATGCCCTTTTATCTGATCTTTTGGTTGCTTGGGCAACCTGTTTCCACCTTGAGGGAAGTTAAGGATGCCATCAATCAGTTCAAACATAACATAACATAAGGCAGCTGTAAGGATGGTTTTGGAGCTAAACTCATCAAAATGGGCCCGGAGAGGTTGGCCGCCTGTCTGCACCGGATGATTGTTAGAATCTGGGGAACGGAACAGCTGCCGGAGGAGTGGAAGCAAGGGTTTAACCATCTATAAGAAGGGCAACAAACTGGAATGTGAAAACTATCGTCTCGTGCAATCACTATCCTGAATGCCACCTACAAAGTGCTATCCCAGATTAAGTTTCGTTGTCTATCACCAATAGTAAATAAGTTTGTGGGAAGTTATCAAGCTGCTTTCATCAACGGCCGCTCGACGACGGACCAAATCTTCACTGTACGACAAATCCGTCAGAAATGCCTTGAATATCAAGTCCCAACGCATCACCTGTTTAGATTTTAAAGCGGCTAATGAAAGCTAATGAAAAGTTTTTTTGAAAGGTCTTTCAAGTGACTATAAGTCACCTGAAGAGATCAAAAATGGAATAAATGATTTACTTGGATTTTCCCCAGTCCAAGTAATCATTATGAAAAAGAGAACCCAATCTGGCATTGTTCGGAAAGGGCTTTCTCAAGAATATTATTTAGTTCACTTTAACAAAAAAGAACTAAATAATATTAAAGCTTTAGAAAAAGCTAAACTTATGTTCGATGTCCGTGTGACGTGGGAACATTTCCAGAAACCTGGAGGAAATTACCAGAACCCCACTCAGTGCCGTCGGTGCCAAAAGTGGGGTCATGGTACAAAAAATTGTCGCATGGATGCTAAATGCATGATTTGCGAAGGTTCTTCTTTTCCTGTGAAAGAAGACACCAGAAAGTTTGAATGCGCCAATTGCAAGGGCCCTCATAAAGCTAACTTTTGGGAATGCCCTTCACGCAAAAGAGTCGTTGAGGCTCGTGCCAGGCAGATGAAGGATGATATCCGTTACGATAACGGTCGTTTCCGGAATTTGCCTGGTAGAGTATCGAACAATGCTCATTTTTCAGTTAACGATCGCTTGATTAGGAATCATACCCACCAGGAAGATCATAATCATGCTCATTCACCAACAAATTTTAATCCGTCGGGTAGCCGTTCGAATCTTTCAATTTCGAATGTATCTACCCACGGAAAATCCTTTGCTGATATCGTAGCAGGTAATTTGAACTCCTCCCCTGTTCGTACTATGAGTACCCATTCTACTTGTTTCAAATCAAATGGAAAAAACCCTACCGCCACAGGTAATTCCTACTCCGCTTCTTCGTCTACCGAAAATTCCAATGGGAAATCATCAGATGTACCCACTTCACTTACTTTTCTAACTGAACAATTGAATCTAATGATTGATGCAATGGTCAAAGCCACCACTATGACTGAAGCAGTCCAAGTAGGTGTAAAATTTACAAATCAAATTGTTATTGGATTACGTTTTTTTAATGGATCCAAATAATAATTTAAATATTTTAAATTGGAATGCTCGTTCTCTGAATGGTAAAGAGGACGAGCTGTTTAATTTTCTTACAGCTAATAACGTGCATATAGCAGTTATTACCGAAACTTATTTAAAACCTGGATCCAAACTTAAAAAAGATCCTAACTTTTTTGTTTATCGTAATGGGGCATGTGGGGGAGTTGCAATCATCATTCATAGGCGTATAAAACATCAACTGTTTTCGTCATTTGAAACTAAAGTTTTTGAAACTTTAGGTGTTTCTGTTGAAACACACACAGAAAAAAATATTTAATTTTCAATGTGATGTAAACTGAAGTCTACTGTAATAATAAATTAAATCCATGTGTTGTTACAGCATCATGTAAACTTAAATGAATAAACATTCAATTATCAACTAGAAATGGTTGATTATTACATGATCGAGTAAATTTAAAGTGAATTCGATTGAAAACTAATGGATTGGTCGTTGAAATTTAGGTTTATTTTGATGCTCCAAATATGTGCATGAAAATAAACTTAAATTTACAACATTTTTTTAGCTGTGCAGCTTGGTAAATATACTTTCATAGCTGCCTATTTGCCTTTTCAATGCTCTGGGCAGCAAGTTAATTTGCTCCAAACTGACTTGCGAAAATTGACTCGCAATAAGTCAAATTTTTTTGTTATTGGTGACTTTAATGCCAAACATCGGTCATGGAATAATTCTCAAAGTAATTCCAACGGCAGAATTTTATTTTATTTTTTTTTATGGGGGGGTCCGTAGCCTTGAGGTTACGCTTTCGCTTCATAAGCGGAAGGTCATGGATTCAATTCCCAGCCCCTCCAAAAAATAACCCGTCCAGCCACCAGAAGACGCCGCACGGAGGAACGTGCTTAGGAGGGGAGCACATCCATCCTCCGTCAGTTTCAGATGGTGACTGAGACAAACTGACCCACTTCGCAGGCAGCTAGCCTCAAACGACTGGAACACGGCAAAACGAACCACAGCGAGAGCAATGGACTATGGCTTATGGAAATCGATTGGACCAACAGCAGAGCACTCTCCTACCTGCTCGGTGTGAGAGCAAAAGAGCAGAAGAGAGTGAAAGCAGATGTAAATATAGATTAGTTAAAATAGAACTGTATCGGTAAGGAAGATACAGATAAACTGATTCCGGCACAGTAGTGGCCACGAGCACGGAGTGCCTTAAAAAAAAAAAGGGTAGACGCGTCACGCGAAGCGACGCGAAAATCCTTTTTTTTCTCAAAAAAAAAAAAGAATTTTATTTGATGAGTGCTTTTTAGGATATTTCTCAATTCAATACCCTGATAGCCCTACATGTTTTTCCTCTTCTAGAAATCCATCTACGATTGACTTGGTCTTAATCGACTCTAGTCATCTTTGTAGCCAATTAGTTACTCATGCTGATTTTGATTCTGATCATGTGCCTGTTACATTTCAAATATCCCATGAAGCGATTCTCAATCCTATCAGCTCCACTTTTAATTATTTACGAGCCGACTGGAATACATATGAAACGTATGTTGACTCTAATCTTGATGTTAACATTACTTTAGAAACTAAATTGATATTGACAATGCTCTTGAAACTTTAACAAATTCCATTGTTGAAGCCAGAAGCATTGCAATTCCAAAATGTGAAGTAAAATTTGAATCCGTGATTATAGACGATGATCTTAAACTCTTGATCCGTCTTAAAAACGTGAGGAGAAGGCAATTTCAACGCACTCGTGATCCTGCTATGAAAATTATATGGCAGGATTTGCAGAAAGAAATCAAGAAACGTTTTGCAGATTTAAGAAACAAAAATTTTGAAAATAAAATTTCTCAATTGGACCCTGGCTCTAAGCCCTTTTGGAAATTATCTAAAATCTTGAAAAAACCTCAGAAGCCAATACCGGCATTGAAAGAGGAAAACAAATTATTACTAACTAATTGCGAAAAAGCTAAAAAATTTGCTATGCAGTTTGAAAGTGCGCACAATTTTAATTTAGGACTTACTAGTCCAATTGAAAATCAAGTTACTCAGGACTTCGAAAATATTCTCAATCAAGAGAACGTTTTCGAAAATGCCTGGGAGAGTGATCTGGAAGAAGTGAGAACTATTATTAAAAAATTCAAAAATATGAAAGCTCCTGGCGATGATGGAATTTTCTACATCCTCATCAAGAAACTTCCAGAAAGTAGCTTATCATTTTTAGTTGATATATTCAACAAATGTTTTCAATTAGCATATTTTCCTGACTAATGGAAAAATGCTAAGGTTGTCCCAATTTTAAAACCAGACAAAAATCCAGCAGAAGCTTCTAGCTATCGTCCAATCAGTTTGCTTTCCTCCATCAGTAATTTTTTTGAAAAGGTTATTTTGAACAGAATGATGGCCCACATCAACGAAAATTCAATTTTTGCCAATGAACAGTTCGGATTCCGCCATGGACATTCGACCACTCATCAACTCTTACGTGTAACAAATTTGATCCGTTCCAACAAATCTGAAGGCTATTCTACTGGTCTTGCTCTTCTAGACATAGAAAAAGCATTCGACAGTGTTTGGCATGAAGATTTGATCGTAAAATTGAAAAACTTTAATTTTCCAACATACATTGTTAGAATAATTCAAAGTTATCTGTCAAATCGTACACTTCAGGTTAATTATCAGAACTCTCGATCTGAAAGACTTCCTGTAAGAGCTGGTGTTCCCCAAGGCAGCATTTTGGGACCAATATTATACAATATTTTCACATCTGACTTACCTGAGTTACCTCAGGGATGTCAAAAATCTTTGTTTGCGGATGACACAGGCCTCTCCGCCAAAGGACGAAGCCTGCGTGTCATCTGTAGTCGATTGCAAAAAAGTTTGGATATTTTTTCTTCATACTTGCAAAAATGGAAGATTTCTCCTAATGCTTCCAAAACTCAACTAATAATATTCCCACATAAACCAAAAGCTCTTTATTTGAAACCTTCAAGTAGACATGTTGTCACGATGAGAGGGGTTCCAATAAATTGGTCAGATGAAGTTAAGTATCTAGGGCTCATGCTAGATAAGAATTTAACTTTCAAAAATCACATTGAGGGCATTCAAGCCAAATGTAATAAATATCAAAAATGTCTCTATCCCCTTATTAATAGAAAACCAAAACTTTGTCTTAAGAACAAGCTTTTGATATTCAAACTAATTTTCAGGCCAGCCATGTTGTATGCTGTACCAATATGGACTAGCTGTTGTAATACCAGGAAGAAAGCTCTGCAGAGAATCCAAAATAAAATTTTGAAAATGATTCTGAGGCTTCCTCCCTGGTATAGTACCAATGAGTTACATAGTATATCCAATGTTGAAACATTGGAACAAATGTCAAATAAAATAATTAATAATTTCAGGCAAAAATCGTTACAATCTTCTATTGCCACGATTAATGCGTTATATGTTTAGGTTAAGTTAGGTTAAGTATATTCAAAGCGTTTTTTTTTTCTCTTATAAACAGGTGAAATCAACTTACCTGTAAAAAAATCTGAGCTGCTACGGCAAATGAAATGTAATATGTTGTTAGCAAAATGTTAATAAAATCTTAGATTTGTTTTACCAAATTAGGATGATAGTGTTGTCTAATAACACAGAACACCTAGATATAAGAAATAATGAATGTAATGTTTGGAATGATACTAATAAAGAAATTTAAAAAAAAAGCTAGTATCTACGAGCCTTGTATCCAGAAGGTGGCAAAAGCTGGAAGGGTGCGTTGGGCTGAACATGTTGCAAGACTACCGGACAACAATCCTGCAAAAATGGTGTTTGCGTTGAATCCAGTTAGTACAAGAAGCCGTGGGGTATAGCGAGCGAGGTGGCTTGATTAGGTGCAACAAGATTTGGAGAACATGGGCCAAAATAGAAGTTGCAGGGACACATCCATGGAATTAGTAAATTGGCGTAACATCGTTAACGAGGTTTCATCAAACTAATTGATGTAACATCAAGTTAATAAAATAGTAAAGTTTATGCAATCGAATTCTATGAAATAATATTTAACATTTCGTAAAATATATTTGAACATCAAAATTTGACAATAACACCACACTGGGACGAAATTGATCATCATATAACAAAGCGGGCTTTAAATTGAAAATTTTCCTCATTTATCAAATTTGGGTTTCCGGAATCTAAAAGAGATGTCAAAACTATTATTAAAAATCTTCAATAATAATTTTGAATATAATTTTCTTAAACCGTGAAAATCATCTTACCGTTAATATCATTATTTTAATGCAAAATATAACTAAGTAAATCTGTATAATACACCTAAATGTAGGCAATTGCCCTTGAAATAAACACGTTATTCGAGAATAAACGGTTTTATTTGCATACAATTATGCGTGGTGTAAGATTTCTTAAATGAGTTCAGCTGTTCACATTTCATAAAATTAGTTTTAATACCAAAAATTCAAAATTACACATTGGGGTGAAATTAATCACCATATAGTACAGCATATTTTAAAATGTAAAATTTCACTATCTACTAAATTTGGGTCTTCTGAATCTGAAAATGATATCAAAATACTTACAACTCGTGTATATCAACATTTTCTTGCAAAATTAAACTTTGTATTTTCTTTGAAATAAGCAAAAAACTAATGCTGTACGATTTCAAAAATGAGTTCTGTAGTTCACACTCAAGCTTACTCAACATTTTTAACACTCAACATTTGCATGCAGGCTTAGCACCAGTACATTGTTTAGTACCGACATTTACAACAGTAATACTAACACCTTTAAAAACTGTCAATATTTCTATTCAAAACTGATCTTTATAAAAATGAAATAGTTTAAAATCATTATTAGACATCTATAAACAAGAAAACATGGAATGTTTGTGAAGCCAACGAAGTATTAAGCATCCTTGAAAAGAAATGCTATTGGGTACCGACTTGATCAAATTCACCCCAGTGATAAATTTGCCCCCGGATTACGGTACTGACATTTCCAACAGTATTGGTTACACCTTCGAAAACTGTGAATATTTTTATGGGGTCATGCACAAATTACGTCACGCTCCGAGGGGTTGGGAGGGAGTCAAGTCATGCGTGACAAGCCTTACAAAAATTTCGGTGAACTCATACAAAAAAACGTGGGGAGGGGGGATGGGGGTGAAATTTAGCGTGACATAATTTGTGTACCATCCCTTTGCAAAACTGGCATTAATTAAAATAAAAAAGTTGAACATCATCATTTGACATATAAACCAGAAAATATCAGTAATTTCAACAAAACATTAAGGCGAAGTAGGCCGTCATTGAAATTTGTACGCGTCGTTGATGATTATTGCTAAATAATGTCACCATTTCGAATTATTGAAAAACAGTTGATGTTGCATTGACGCATCTGAAAAAGTGTCAGCATACTTTCTGCATGTCAGTGCATATAGTGATACTTTTCCGGATCGATATGAACTATGAGGGCTGAGTTTTATTACTTTGAAATTGCGAGCTGCAACGCCAACATGACTGTCAAGTGAATGATGGGCTACTTAGCCTTAAGCATCCTTGGAGAGGAATGCTAGTTGCTACCGACCTGATTAAATTTACCACAGTGAAATGAATTTCCGGAAATAAAATGAATTTACGCAAAAAAGACTTCGTAAAACGAGTTTGTAGAGTACTGCGATGCACTGCTGGGCTTTCAGTTCAAAAACGGGTCCGCTTTTACCTAAAATTTGACGAGTCGAATTTCGGTTTCTAATGGTTATGTGTTGCTTCCTGAAGTTTGTATAGATTTGATTAAGTAAATTTCTATTTCTTTTTATTTTGAAAGCCTTAAGGTGTTATGATCTTATCGAATAAATACAATAACTAATATAATTGAGTGGAAACACAAATTTTATATAAGGTACCGTAAAACGGGGTAACTTTGATAGTTTTTTTCGAAGAAAACTTGAATATTTATGCATGCTGTTTCAAAGATTAATAATTTATATTTTTAAAACAAGTACTGGCATCCTAACTATCGATTACAGTTGAAAGATTGCCAAAAGGTTCATTCTGAATGGATATATAATTTTGAATATAATCGAAAGTCGGTTTTCTGCTTTGGGGTAACTTTGATAATGGAGTACAAATCGAACAAAATTGAATGAATTATGGAACATTTATAGGGCATTGCATACCTTTAGGCGTTTAACGCTATATGGAAATTTCTGACTTAGATTACAAAAATGGTCCCAGTTTATACAAATTGTAGTCACTAAGAGATTTGAGACCGAATTTATGTTCCACTATAACTAGGCTGTCAAGGATAAGTGACGAACTTATCAAGGCTTTATCAAATAGTGATCGGAGAACTGATTGTTTGTGAGCGTTTCAGAAATGCTAAAATCTTACAAATATTTTATATTTGCATATAAATCCTCAAATGTGCTTGATTCCAACAAAATAGCTTTGACATGAAGTGTCATACTAATAGTCTTTACTTTTGCATTAGTTTTGCTTAACTGATTAACAGAAACTTTGTTATTTCGTTTAGTATGTTCTGGGTCTCGCATTATCAAAGTTACCCGCATTATCAAAGTTACCCCGTTTTACGGTACCGCGGGGCAAGTGAGAATCCGGGGTAAGTGGGGCGTTTCGTCAGAGCTCAACTAGGAAAAGTTTTCCATGGGGGTATTCTTCTAGAAAGTTGAAGATACAATTACAAGGAATGTATTTAGTACTAAACATATTGTTATTTTTATTACCATGTGGTTCATGTAACAGTTGTCAGTTCAGCGCCATTTTGAACTTGAATGACAAATTGTGACACGTTTCACGTCTTGCATTGACTCGCAAAAAATAAATGTGTTTTAAATCGAATTTCCATCAGTATTTTAGTATTATTACAAGCTGCTAACGATAAACCAGTATTTTGTTTTTATTTCATATGAAATATTCGATGGTCTATCTTACCCCAAAATATATTTGTACCTGGGGTAAGTGGGACCTATCAAAACAAAAACCAGAATCAAAACTTTTCGTACACGTTTCATACATTTTGCTAGAGTGTAGCACTAAAACATTCAAACAAATGATTTTTATCAAAAAAGATCAACCTCAAATTACGTAATTGCATAAAAGGGAGAAGAAAAGTGTTATTATTCTTTATTTTTTAATTAATGTTTTATTTTTGAAATAAGACTTCAAAACTGAACAAACACACAGCTGAAATTTGAAATGCATCTTGAGAACGATTACTTTTCTATGTTATTTGAACTTTATTTGTTATTTCTACCAAATTAAGTAGTGATGGAAAACAATTCCATCCCATTAGGTGCTTTTCTGCCATGCATATAAATAATAACAAAACATATTTATAATTTCGTCAATTATTGATTGTTTATGTGCTACATTTTAATTAACAACTTATAAATGATATATTTTGAGCATGATTAATTCCTCTTTACGCTTTTATTGAGGAATTTTCAGTTAATATTAAATGTGAGGTGACATACTATTAAAGAAAGGGTTTCTTCCTAAAACGTAATGTATTTTATGGTTGATCCCTTATGTACATCAAATATGTACTCAAAATTAAAAATCTATGACTTATCAATCCTATTATTGTAATGGTTGACTTACTGATGTTGATTGACGCATGGAACTGGATGTGTCCCACTTGCCCCGCTTAGCGAGGTAACTGCGTCCATTGGCTCATTCTAAAACATTCTTCCAAGGTTTTCACAATTTCAAAATTATTCGATTAGTTTCATGCACATACCAGCAAAAATGTTGCCAAAACGTGATTGTGTTGTTGGATTTGAAAAATATTGACATTTGAAAATTTTACTGAAAAATTTGTTTGAACTATCGTTTTTTTCGTTCCCACTTGCCCCGCGGTACCTTACCTTTCGCGTACACTGCACAAATATTTGCAAAAACACATCCGTACTTTGGATCCCACTCTCTCAACGTGTTTTGTCAAGCATGCTAAACAATGTCACAGTTTTCCTACCGTCATCACAAATCTGCGATTGCTGATTTTCTCAATTCATTCATAATTGGCGAATGTGTTTAAAACTAGGCAGGATTTGATCTGCAGCAACACGACACTTCCAAATCTCTCTAGCCTCGGGCTGAGTTCATTTCTGTTTTCTCCCACAGAGTTCACATTGTTAGGAATCAGCAACATCAGCAGCAATGCCTCGAATCTTCGCGCCAGGTTTAGGTCGTGGGTTGGTATAAGCCGATGATGAGAAAACTTCTCGAGTAAAAGAGCGCTGCATAAAGTAGGTGTTTCGCGGGCGCTTGAATTGGCTTCCTACGGTGATCTTTCGAGGGAGGAAGCGACGCATTCCATGTGAAAGTAACACATGTCTAACATGACTGTCATTGATGTTTTGATCAAACCCTCAAAATTTTTATTTTAGCAATTTTTTTGACAAAAGTATTATTTTATTATTAAGGTTTTTATTGCCTGGAAATTTCATTTTATTTTTCTGAAACTTTTTTATAGATATATTATTGTAATGACATCACTTAGATCGGGTTTGCTTTAAAGTTATGTTTCAATCATATTTTCTTAAAAACAACTACACCCAAAAGTTGAAACCGTCATTATAGGCGTTTTCTGCGTCTATTGGTGGCGGAAAAGTGTTCTTCTGAGCGACATGACGTTTTTGAGCGTCTATTGATAGGCAGATAATCCGGTCATTGAGTCGAGCAGTTTTTACGGTACAAATGGGGAAGTACAACTTCATATGCTTTTTGCACCACGCATACCAACAAGCGGGTTTAGTGCTGTGGTATAGTATTTGGTTCTCACGCTCATGACCATGGATCGATCCTGGTTGATGTCGCATGTATATTTTTTTTCATGTGCGTGCATCACCAACACATGTATTAAAAAATAAAACTTCCACACATGCCTCTTTTAAGTGCATGTATTGGAAGTATGGAAATACGCAAAAAACCGAGAGGGTGCAACCAAATTCGAACCATAATCATCGGATTGACTAGCACACTATGTATCTACTGCTCCAAACTTACTCTTGAAATGTAGTGTAACCAAAGTCGATGTGGTTTTACGTTTCATATGCATGATTGCTCATGCTGTTGATAAACATGTGAACATGTGTTATCCCCAGCAAAATAAAGATATACAGTCAAGTCTCCTTTAAAGCGTTGATCATCGTATGTTGAACAAGTTTAATGTATATTCATAATAATTTATCACCTACCAGAGTAGCCACATTCTCTATTGTAGAACTTACTTAAGGACTGTTCATTTTATAAAGTGGACACCTTGTGCATGCTATATCTTTATAATATATCAATAGAATCGTAATCGATTTTCTGTATACAGTATCGTTAGACTATTATATTATTGCACGATGGTGTTATAACAAAAAAGCCATCAAAATAATTATAATTCACACGAATAAGGAACAATGTTTAGAATGGTCAAAGATTGGTAGGTCTGGAGCCAAGTATAATAGTTGAGTATACCAAAACACAATTCATTCATAAAAATTCGGATTTTTGGTATGTGAAAAATATTGTTTAAGTTTGAAGAACATCTTTTCTAGGAAGTTTTTGTCGAAACTTCTTTGTACTTCTTTGTAAGATCTTATATTTCCATAAAAGAGGAAAATAATAGTATTACGATGCACAGAAAACCGATTATGATTTCATTGATAAACTAGCTAACCCAGCGTGGCTAGTCACGTTCAATAAGAATTTTCAAGCAAAAACCTCTTTCAAAGATTAATAATGTTTATGTTCAATTGCAAAATGATAACATGGACAGAGAAATTTCTCTGTTGATTAATATGCCATTGGTGTATGAATAATAAGCTGAGACACGCATGATATTTATGAACGCAAAATCGCCCAAATTTATGCTCTAACCATACTCCATTGTTATAGTGCCGTTATTCTGATCTGAAATAATTACAGCCTTAAATGCTGTTGTGAAATATTTCAAAAGTTCCAGAAGCTTCTATAAATTAGAGAGAAGAATCTGACTGAAAATTCTAGAATATTCTATTGAATCCCGATTAACCAGTGCTACAATTTCTGTATAGATCTTTGTGCTGCGATGGCGATCGTCAACGATATACAACGAATCGAATTGTAATTAGGGGACTATCGACTAATGAATATATCGAGTCATCGAACAGGAATGCTTTGGAAAGCTCTTTTAGGGGACCATTATAGTTACCATAAAAAATATTTTTATTTTGCCTTCATAAGTCGATATCGAACCATGGAACATCGACTCAAGAAGGTTGTGTAAATAAAAAAAAACTAGAATATTCGGCCCACAATCATGTTTATCTTTCCTTTGCAAATATCTTATTTGTTTTTGAACCTTATATTGAAATGACGAAACCTGTAATGAATCACATTTTCAACTTGCATCGGAATTTAAGTGCGGTCGAACAGCATAAAGTTGGTTTGTTTACATTTTGATTACCGTCCAAGTTCATAAAACCGGAAAACTACAATGATAAAAAGATCGTGACTTTTATACGAATTAGGAAGGACAAAGCTCCGGAAAACTCTAGAACACCCTGTGCAATAGCTGTTATAGTGCTCCACAATTTGCAATAGGGTCCTAAAATGGTTAATTAAATCTTGTTTTCATTTAATAACACGAAAGATCATATTACTGCAACTACTTTAGCAATTTTTCTCGCTCAAATAACGGATATATCATATTTAAATTTTAATTTCAAAATTGGATCCATAAATGAACCTTGAAACTTGAGATCATGTTTGACGTTCGCTTAGTCGACAAAAATATCACAGGGGTTTTAGTTTTAACACTGGGGTTGTTGCTATCTGACATTTCGGAAGGGACACGGAAAACAAAATACACCCGAAATTTGAGTTCAAATCAAGGAGTGTGACAAAATCTATAAAAATATAAAAAAATGTTTTTTGTACTTAAACAAATGAAAAACATTAAAATATTGAGTAAACATGTGTTTTTGGCCTGAACGTAAGCATTTGGCACTAAAATTGGGACAGGGCTTTAGGACCCTATTGTAATGTTGTTACATTCAAATGGACTTTTGCAGTGCTCTTAATTTGACTGTTGTTGTGCTCTTAAATTGCTGTTGTATGCTGCTCAATGAAACCTTTCAAAGCGTTACTGACAGACAGAAAACTCTGGGATTTCATATACATGATAAAAAAGATATAGCATAAACAAGGTGTCCTCTTTATAAAATGAATAGTCTTTAAAACATGAAAACTCTGTGGAATCTTTTGCTGGTGCTATTCAAAGAAAACAAGATCACGGTTCTACTTTCACATTGATAAAAAATATCGATCCAATGCTGATGAATGATACCCAGAATGAGCCGATTATAAGAAACCGTGCCCCATATATGGGATTAAATTTTAACCATGGTTTTAGTATAAAAGTAAAAGAGTTTTCTATAGAGGAATCGATCATTTTGACTCAAGAACAACTTCTGCAAATTGGCTATTAGTTTTTGCAAGCAATTTATTTTAAGAATTATGGCACCGATATGTTGATTTTAGAACAGAACGTTCAGTGGGGAGATTGTAGTAAACCGTTTGGAGAAGTCAAGAGAATATATATACTGTTTTTTTTTATCATGAAAAATATGAAAACAAAATTTCATAACATAATTTCATATAACGCAATAATCTTTTTTTTATCATTTTTAATTTTGACTGTCTATGAATTGTAATAAGAATTAGTTGTTCAGGACAAAATTTCAGAGACATTTTCGATAAGAAAGTTTTTCTAAGAACAACTTATGCTGTCCATAAAGGCCCATATTGAAAAAATTAGGCACTGAGAAAATAGCGCTCAAACTTTGAAGTTTTTCTTTCATACAAATGTTTATAATTTTCTATTAGAGGCCGTCCATAAATAACGTAGCATTTTTCACTGATTTTTTACACCCCCCTTCCCTCTCGTACCGTTTCGTCACAAATGCTGATACTTCCCCTTGGAAAATACGTAGCATATCAAGCACCCCCCCCCCCTTCTTCTTCTTCTTCTTGGCATTGACGTCCTCACTGGGACAGAGCCTGCTTCTCAGCTTAGTGTTCTTATGAGCACTTCCACAGTTATTAACTGAGAGCTTTCTATGCCAAAGTTGCCATTTTCGCATTCGTATATCGTGCGACAGGTACGATGATACTCTATGCCCAGGGAAGTCGAGAAAATTTCCTTTATGAAAAGATCTTGGACCGACCGGGAATCGAACCCAGACACCTTCAGCATGGCTTTGCTTTGTAGCCGCGGACTCTAACCACTCGGCTAAGGAAGGCCCCCCCTTTGCATTTTTATTAATTTTCCTCAGTGATTGGGTTGAAACAAAAAATTAGAATTCAGAAGTTCAATACAAAATTCGATATTAATTACTGACTAAAATGTAAGGATAATCTAATCTAACAATGTGATATACAGTAGCGCTCGAAAGTAATTTGGAAAACAGTTTCAAATAAACACAGTTCCTGTTACATAATTTTGGTATCTAGTTTCATATAGGCTAAATTGTATTACTTTTGCTGTTGTCACCAAGCCAAACAAGTTTACTATAGAAAATGTGAAAAAAAAAATGATTGGATTGATGAAGCTCGTTATTGTTGAGTAAGGGTACAATATATTTTTAGTTTATTTTTAGTTAGAACAAAAATTTCGTTATTAAAGGATTGTTTTTTTTTTAATTATTCTTTGTTAGGAAATAGATTTCAATGAAAATGAACAATACAATATATTAATTCGAAATGAATTATTATCCAAATTCAAATCCATTTGGCAATCAGTGGCCAGATATAGAAAAGATTACACTTGATATATTTGGAATGTTTAGAAAATTTTAGCGATTATTATACAAATTATTTATCTCTATTAATATTTCAGCTGAACTTCATTATCTTTCTTCATAATAAAATAAATCTACACAACCTATAATGAAACAGTTAAATAATAAAAAAATATTAAATTACCAAGTTATCAATAAAATTGAATGATAGGGCAATTTCGATATCACTCGAATCTGTTGTCCTCATTAATATTCAGGCTATTCCATCAAGAGCATTGATACATCAAAACAAATCGATGAGTTGATTGAGTGAGATCTCCTGCAACATTGAATGCATAATACACGGTATAAATATCTTGTTTCATGTAATATTTGCCGAAAAGAGTATAATTTATTGTCCTGAAAACGGCTGACTTTATGACTTGTTAACAAATGAGAAAACAATGTACTCCAAGTAGTTAAAGCATTGATTTTTAATTTATTTATTAAACTTTGATTTTGTTTATTTATAAATTTATCAATTAAGACACGAATATAATATAATATTTACATAACCATTTAAAGGTTTGAAAAATCTGTTTGATTGCATTTATCAAGAAAATCTAAAATTTCTCAGATTTCTTTTCAATCTTGATGAATGTTTTGAAGCTGAATCATCATTTTATAAACCAAGTTTATAAGTCAAACAAAACAGAGGACAGAGCCTGCATCTCAGTGTTCTTATGAGCACTTCCACAGTTATTAACTGAAAGCTTACTGTGCCAATGACCATTTTTGCTTGCGTATATCGTGTGGCAGGAACGAAGATACTCTATGCTCTGGGAAGTCGAGAAAATTTCCAACCCGAAAAGATCCTCGACCGGTGGGATTCGAACCCACGACCCTCAGCTTGATCATGCTGAATAGCTCCGCGTTTACCACTACGGCTCTATGGGCCCCGTAAAGATCCCCCTCCCCCCCTAAATAGCTACGTCATTTATGGATGACCCCTCACATTTCTTCCTGACATATTTAACACAACCGCATAGCTTACTAATTTTGCTTCTAATGATCAGCAAAAAATAATAAACTTGAACACAATTCACGTTTGCAGCTGAAATTTAAATTAAAAGTTCATATGGAGACTGGTATGCCTTTATTTTTCAATATGGGACTGCACCAACTTCATATTTTCCAATACATTTTCAAACAATGTGTGTTTATTTTTATATGCATAATAAAATGCAGATTAAAATAAGTTTTATTGCACTCATTCGATAACTGTCAAGCAATGATACATAGTTTTGACATCATGAATGCTCTAAAGCATGACTTTAAATCGACAATATGTTGAGCATTATTATTATAAGTAAATTTTCTGGGATGTAGAAAAAATATTGTTCGGAAAAGATCTTCACGAGTTTTATATAGTTATGCGGCTTGGCAAACCTCTGAACGAACACCAACACCAAAAAATCCACTTAAGGGTTGAAGAAATCATTTCGTGACGCGTTCACCATTATTTTGCGATAATGTTGTGCACATAAGTTTTTTGAGAATTATTATTTATGTATATCAATTCCAAAAATATGGAAAATCTGGCTTTGGTGTAAAATGTTGAGTGCGATAATTAAACCTTATTGTAATTTCTGTAAATTCCAGTTAGGTACTATTGCATCTTCTTTACAAAAAAAAAATAACGGTAAATGTAAATGACTGCTAATAAAAGCGGTTTTAAATTTAAAAAAAAAAGTTTGAAATTCCAATCCCCATATCTTTCTTAGGGGTCGTCCATAAACCACGTAAACATTTTTCCTGACTTTTCAGTCACCTCCTCCCCCCTCGTGCTTTTGTGTGGTTTTGACGAATAACCCCCCGCTCGCCCAATGATCATGTGTTTCATTTGTTCATGAATGAAACAGAAATTTGAAAAATGAGAGAAGAGATATTTATGAATTGGTTTGCTATTATTAAGCGAAATGTGAGATTATAGTGTGACAAACTTCTGCAAAAATCCCTAACAAAATTAGCTCAAAAAAGATTTGTTTCTACTGCAGTGTTCCTTATTATTGTTTGAGGAATTAGTTTTCACTTAGAGATAATTTTGTATTAACATTACAGTACTAACATGTGGGGAACATTTTTTTTTTTCAAATTTTGTCATAGTAATTTCCATAGAAATCTTAATCGTCTTCTAATCGTTGTTGGTAAAGAAGATATGAAATATTGAATTTTAAAACTTTTTTTTTAATTTGAACCATCCGACTGCTAATGAAACCTTTCAGGTTTAGTTGATGGTGGAATTTTCTTTGAAACACAAATGGGTGGACCGTGGTCTTTGGCTAGATACCCCCTCCCCGCTAAATGATAACATAGTTTATCAACGGCCTCTATTTTGATAAGTAATTGTTAAAAGAATTACGGTAATCCAGTTTGCTGTATGCACACTTAGATGTTTGATTACAATATTACATCGTCAAATGAATCGAATCCCACAAACCCTGGGTCTCCTACTTCGAGGAGTCTCATACCGTCCCCAACCATGCGACTAATAGGAGACCAAAATGTAAATAAATGAAAAGTAAATCAATCAGCAAACGTCAACGATAAAATTCTGCTTATAAAGCGCCCGACTGTTATAGTCAAGTGTGTTTATTTGTTTCTCCCTAATATATTACCCAATCCAACACGCACGGCATGAAATTCTATTTCCACTGCAAATGTATAAGTCATTGCCGATAATAAAGATATACAAACATATAGATTTTGACTCTGGTATAAGTAAGAAATTCCCGCAGCACCGCGTTGGTACTTTAAATATATTTATAGAACATATCATCTCACCCCTTCTCGCACTTGGCTGTCCAACGGGTGTTGTATTTTGCTCCTCTTGCAGGTTGTCCTCCGTGACAAGAATGTTCCATGTTGTGTGATGTAGAGAACTCCACACATGAGAATTTGTGATAGGCGAGTGGTGTGGGTTTATGTTTAAGGATCCGAAGGTTGCGGTTTCGAATCCAGTTACTGTTATAATTTTTTTGTTTTTCATATTTTGGTGTCTAAGGCAAATTTCTTGTGGCGGAGCCTTGGAGCAATCGGGTATATGGGGTAGCTAACAAGGGAAGGTCACGATGTGTTACACGGGGTTTTCAACCGGACTATTTTTGTTGGATTCAACATGTCGAAATATGTGAAACCCCAAAGCCTTTCGGGTGAAGAGCCAGGGAGATGTAGTATGTTGTTAACAAAATGTTAATAAAATCTTAAATTTGTTTTACCAAATTAGGATGATAGTGTTGTCTAACACAGATCACCTAGATATAAGAAATGAATGTAATGTTTGGAATGAAATTAAAAAAAACATGTACATCGTAATGTTCTGAATGGCTTCAACGGATGACGCATGAATTTGGATACTAGGTTCAAATAATGACTTATTCAGTAGGTACAAGAATGTTAACACTTTTGACCGGGTTAAATCCGCTCGATAAAGGCAATAAATACATTACTTAGAAAAGAGATAACTTAACTTTATATAAAATGAGTAGTAGAAAATCGGTAAAATAGAATGGTGTTTGATTTTCGATGATGTTATTACTTTCAATAAAAGTAACATTGTTGCTAAATAAATAACTTTACTCAAGAAAATTGTTTTAAAAAGAACAAAATGTTTATTATTTATGTGTGAATTATTTTGGGTGTAGAAAATGATTTCTTGATGGACTTTGTTCATTGATGTCATTGAAAACATTTAACAAACACACAACTTTGTACTGAAAAATGAATTTTATTCATTACGTTTCAGTATTATCCAAATATTTCGACTCAGAGAGCAGATAGCGACATTTTTTCATAACAAATAATCTACATAAAATTTGCTATAAGGAAGCAATATTTAAATTTATCAGACAAAATTATGCAAAAAATAAATAAAAAATCAGTTATTTTCGGTTTTAAAAGTGGTGCCAAAATATGGAATTATTTTATAGACACCAAACATAGCGTTAATTTATCACGTGACGCTGAAATGGGAGATTTTCGACCACCTTCCTCCTTTATAACGCTTTTGTATGAAAAACTTCAAATTTTGTGGTGGCCGTAACGCTTTTGTCTACTCCCTTTTCCTTCTGGCGTTACGTAATTTGTGGACGGTACCTTACATGATCTAGAACAATGATTGTACTGTATTTGTTTCTTTTATTTCGGGAACTTTTCCACTCATCTGTACGCATCATTGATAAATATGTATGTCAAAAATCGCCCATTTTCCATAAAATAGATGCGTGCAACCTCAAGACATTTTCTGATTGAGTTTTCATGTATGAAACTATTGCTTCTGACGGTTTTATCTATCGTTTGAAGGGAGAGCAAGTTTACTTTTTGACTTTATTTTGGGATGCGATGTACATTAATGCAATAAAACAATGATGACATTTTGAAGGGCAGAACTAAAATCTATACGCAAATAGCGTTGTAATCCCTATTATGGCTTTGAAAAAAACTTAAAAACTTGATGTTCGTAGCCCTAAGAGTCAATTTGGACAAATTGAGATGCAAAATTATGGAAAATAATCGTTCTGATGAGCTTCGATCCCACGACTCTCAGTACGCTAGACAGGGTTCGTTAACCAACTAAGCCACTAAACGGATAAGGATTCTGCAGCGCCGTCGGCTAACCTGAAACCTAAATCCGTCACGGCCCTACGTTTTCATTCTTTATTGAAATCTTTGATTTAGGAACAACAAAACTGTTTGTACTGTACTCCTGTGCATTAAAATAACATGTTTATAATTTTATTGTGAAGTTTAGAATTGACTTTCCAACATAAGCAGACAGATAAAATCTACAGAACAAAATAGCAGAATCCCCATAAAAATACGAAATTTTGTGACAATATAACAATCTAAAAACCTACATTTTAAATTACAAATTATATTATAATCCCATTTAATTTAATTAATTATTCTACAAACTTGACTCCTTTGGATCCAATGATTTAGAAACTAGACATTCGACGATAATTTGTATAATTTTTATTTCTTGTTTAGTTAATTCTTATCGACAAGCAGAATACAGTAGGTTAGTTTAACAATTCCCAAGAGTGCTTTTACCGCCGCAGTTTTCAGTTACACGACTTTGAATGTCGTGAAGAACACCTTTATCGAGAGTTGAATGAGCGATGTGGAGCAAAACCCCAAAACATGTCGAATCATTATTCTGGTTTGCTGTACCAATTCCATTCGGAATGTACAAAATGTAAAGTGAATGATGATAAGCGAAAGCAAAACAATTTGCGAAAAGTTTTGTTGCATGAAAATGAACACGGCGTCGTCGGTGAAGGCAAAACCAACATGAAAAGAACTACAAAACTGGGAAGAGACGCTTTGTAATCCCGCTATGAGCCACAAAGCCAAACGCGCGGCTGAATTCGCTGGATCGGGAGAAAGAGCGCGCCAGGCGTAAATGACTGGCATGGATTGGTGTTGGTTTACCGGTTAATAGTGTATTCCTCCATGCTCTTTGGCATATGTTATGTTTCTTAAATTGCTAATGTAGTGATAATCTTTGTACTTTGTTGCTGTGGAAATGATGAATGGATAGAATTCGCATGCGGAGATTTTTGTTTTGCGATATTGTCGACCCAGTAACAACAGTCACGAACTTGCGGTTCCGTCTAATCTTGTATTCTGCATGATGATATAAATTAAAACATTATTCAGAAAAGTTCCAATTTGCTCAAGTATTGTATGCGACAGAGAAGAATGTGATGTGAAAGATGTTCAATGATTATTATCGGGCTAGATTGATGCTTATAACAAGTGGAAGTGGTATTTTTCTTGGAGATGATGAGGAGTCATGCACAAATTACGTCACGCCCCAAGGGGAGGGGGAAGGGGTCAAGTCAAGCGTGACTAGCCTTACAAAAAAATTGGAAGACTCATACAAAAAACGTGACAAAGGGGGGGGGGGGGGGGGGGGGGGGTAGGTGGTCAAAAAAGTTGAAATTTAGCGTGACATAATTTGTGTACCATCCCTGATAGTCGTGGTCACATTTATTGCCCATGGAATACTTCAATTCGTATATCATTTGTACAGTTTTTTTTTAACATTCTTCAATAAACTTTTGTACTTTCTTTTTTCAAGGTATGTAATACCTACCTAAGGTCATATAGAGATACTATCTTTTGATCCTATGAATTTATAAAACGAAGGCATCCAGTTGATAATTATTATTTTTTCAATTCAAATATGTTTCTTTCGTTAAATAATAGACAAAGTTATGGAACTCAGAGTTATTTTGAAAACCAGTAAAAAAAGAAGATGGTTCATAATCGTGTGCCTTGGCATGAGCTAAACAATATTGTCCATTATGGATTTTGACTAACTAAATTCAACTGGTAAACGGCGGTTCATACTAACAAATACGTCCTTAATACTCTTAAAATTTATAAAGTGCTTTTAAATAAAAAATAGAACACCATTTATCTCGGATATAATTTAAAAATCTATATTGACATGGCTTTTACTGCATTATTGGCATTGTTATACAATGATTGCAAAATTAAATTTGACTCCAATATTACAGAAAACGATCTGAATTGTAGGAGAAGGCAACTACAATCGCACAACAGCATCTGTGAAAAGAAATTCTGAAACGATTTTTTGAGTAGAGAAAAAAAAAAAACCATCCAACATAATATTTCACAATTTAATTCTTGCCTTTAAAGTACCGTAAAACGGGGTAACTTTGATAGTTTTTTCGAAGAAAACTTGAATATTTATGCATGCTGTTTCAAAGAATTATAATTTATATTTTTAAAACAAGTACTGGTATCCTAACTATCGATTGCAGTTGATAGATTGCCAAAATATTTATTCTGAATGGATATATAATTATTCATATAATCGTAAGTCGGTTTTCTGTTTTGGGGTAACTTCGATAGTCGAACAAAATTAAATGAATTACGGAACATTTATAGGGCGTTGCATACCTCTAGGCGTTTAACGCTATACAGAAATTTCTGACTTCGATTACAAAAATGGTCCCAGTTTGTAAAAATGGTATTCGCTAAGAGATTTGAGACCTAATTCATGCTCTACTACAACTAGGCTGTCAAGGATAAGTGACGAACTCATTATGGGTTCATTAAATAGTGATCGTAGAACAGATTGTTTGTAAGCTTTTAAAAAATGCTGAAATCTTATTAATTTTTAATATTTGAATATAAATCCTCAAATGTACTTGATTTCAACGAAAATTGATTTGACGTGAAGTGTCATACTAATACTTTTTATTTTTGCATTCGTTTTACTTAACTGATTAACAGAAACTTTGTTATTTCGTTTAGCATATCGTGGGTCTCGCACTATCAAAGCTACCCGCATTATCAAAGTTTTTTGTGTGTTTTCAACCATCTAATACGCATTTCATCATTTTATTACAACTTCACATGACATTTTTCGTTTCTGTGCGTTTATGCTGGGCAGTTTTACGTTATGGGTACGGACTTGGTATAGTCGTTAGAACACACGCCTTTCAGTGCTTTTCGATGATTACGATGATAAATTCTTGAACGTTAAGTTCCAACACCAAACTGGCAGTACAGCTAAATGCTGAGATTGACGAAAAAACGCGATATACACATGCAAAAATGGTCATTCAGCAAACAAAGCTCTCAGTTAATAACTGTGGAATGGCTCATAGGAACACTAAGCTGAGAACCAGGCTCTGTCCCAGTGAGACGTCACGTCAGAAAGAATGAAAAAAGAAAAACTTGTATAAAAAAGCAAAACAACAGTGTGGCGCTATTTGAAATTTGAGTTCGCGAGAGAATTACGGTTGAGCTAGGCATAATGTCGTTCGACATAATGAACGTTTCGTATCAAGTAAGAAGAACAGGTAGAATGACGGAATATCTTCTTTTAGCTAGAATGGAATTGTATGGCTGTCTAATTTTTCGAAGACCATTGGATTTTTTTTGGTTATGTCTACCGGCTCGGAGTTATTCCGGTGGATCACATTTACCCAAATAAATGATATAATCTTAGGTCTTAGCTGGATTTTCGAAGTGATGAAGATTGAAACACAATTTCTTCATTGTAGAAGGAAAATAAAATTTACCTATCTGGATCCAGTTCAACAGAGATCCCATAGATAACCGAAAAATAGTAACGGCCAAATGGCTAATTTAGTTGTCACATGATATCCATAGTCTAAACCTAACCTTGATATCCAGGTTGTTGGCTTTACCATAACATAGACTGACTGTACCAGTAGCGCAACCAAGATTTGGATCTAGGGGGGGTTTTGTAAACTTACAGGTTAAGTGCTTTGGGAAGATATAACGGAGGTAACAAATTTTGAGCGAAATTATTTAAATATATTTTTGCAATTCCGTTGCAAATCAATCAACTTTTCATTGAGAAGTTGATCAACATAACGGCCTACTTTTCCTACCAAAAGAAACAATGCTGAAAAGTGCTACTTTTCAGCACTCTTTTCGGTGCTGAAAAGTAGCACTTTTCAGTACTTTTTTGGTAGGCGTCAACTGAATAACTCAGTGTCCCAGTTTCTTCATGCCATGCTTCTTCTGCGCGGCGTGTAAGTCGAGACGAGTCGTTCTCACCGCGGGTGACGTGAGGCGACTAATGTTAATCAAATGGAAGCGAGTCGACACCTCACCGACTCGTCTTGCCCTACATGCCGCACAGAATAAGCGCAATTGCATCAGATTCTTGAGTTCTTTCTACGTCTGGCGCGCAGCATCTTGAGGCAGCGTTGCCGGATGAGAGCGAGCTCGATAGGGCCCCTCTTGAGGAATGCTGGAGGACAGTCAAAGCAGCCATTAACAACGCTGCCGAAAGCGTTGTCGGATATGTAGAACGGAGCTCAAGAAACGATTGGTTCGACGAGGAGTGCCAGGAGGTTTTAGAGGAGAAGAATGCAGCGCGGGCTGCAATGTTGCAGCATGGTACGCGGCAAAACGTGGAACGATACAGACAGAAGCGGAAACAGCAAACCCGCCTATTCCGGGACAAAAAGCGCCGCCTGGAAGAGATGGAATGCCAAGAGATGGAGTTGCTGTACCGTTCTCAAGAAACGCGGAAGTTCTATCAGAAGCTCAACACATCCCGCAAAGGCTTCGTGCCGCGAGCTGAGATGTGCCGGGATAAGGATGGGAGCATCTTGACGGACGGACGCGAGGTGATCGAAAGGTGTAAGCAGCACTACGATGAACATCTGAATGGCGCAGAGAACACAGGCACAGAAGGTCAGGACAGCGAAGGCGATGGCTACGTCAGCACAGCGGACAGCGGAGCCGAACTCATCAAGATGGGCCCGGACAGGTTAGCCGCTTGTCTGCATCGGTTGATAGTCAGAATCTGGGAAACGGAACAGCTACCGGAGGAGTGGAAGCAAGGCGTTATATGCCCTATCTACAAAAAGGGCGACAAACTGGAGTGTGAAAATTATCGTGCAATCACCATCCTAAACGCCGCCTATAAAGTGCTATCCCAGATTCTCTTCCGTCGTCTATCACCTATAGCAAACGAGTTCGTGGGAAGTTATCAAGCAGGTTTCATCGACGGCCGCTCGACAACGGACCAGATCTTTTCCGTGCGGCAAATCCTCCAGAAATGCCGTGAGTACCAGGTCCCTACGCACCATTTGTTCATCGATTTCAAGGCGGCATACGATAGTATCGACCGCATAGAGCTATGGAAAATCATGGACGAGAACAGCTTTCCCGGGAAGCTCACAAGATTGATCAGAGCAACGATGGACGGTGTGCAAAACTGCGTGAAGATCTCGGGCGAACACTCCAGTTCGTTCGAGTCTCGGCGGGGACTACGACAGGGCGACGGACTTTCGTGTCTGTTGTTCAATATTGCGCTTGAAGGTGTCATGCGGAGAGCCGGACTTAACAGTCGAGGCACGATTTTCACGAGATCCGGACAATTTGTTTGCTTCGCGGACGACATGGATATTATTGGGAGAAAATTTGAAACGGTGGCAGATTTGTTCACCCGCCTGAAACGCGAAGCAACAAGAGTCGGGCTAATGGTGAATGCGTCGAAAACAAAGTACATGCTGGTTGGCGGAACTGAGCGCGACAGGGCCCGCCTAGGAAGCAGTGTTACGATTGACAGGGATACCTTTGAGGTGGTGGACGAGTTCGTCTACCTCGGATCCTTGTTGACGGCTGACAACAATGTTAGTCGGGAAATACGAAGGTGCATCATCAGCGGAAGTCGTGTCTACTATGGGCTCCAGAAGAAACTGCGGTCAAGAAAGATTCGCCCCCGCACCAAATGCACGATGTTCAAAACGCTCATAAGACCAGTAGTCCTCTATGGGCATGAGGCGTGGACTATGCTCGAGGAGGACTTGCAAGCTCTTGGGGTTTTCGAACGCCGAGTGCTAAGGACGATCTTCGGCGGCGTGCAGGAGAACGGCGTGTGGCGGCGAAGGATGAACCACAAGCTCGCTCAACTCTACGGTGAACCCAGTATCGTGAAGGTAGCTAAAGCTGGAAGGATACGCTGGGCAGGGCATGTTGTAAGAATGCCGGACAACAACCCTGTAAAGATGGTGTTCGCCACGAATCCGGTCGGAACAAGAAGGCGTGGGGCGCAGCGAGCTAGGTGGATTGACCAGGTGCACCAGGACCTGGAGAGCGTGGGTCACAGTCGAGGATGGAGAGAAGCGGCCATGAACCGAGGAAATTGGCGAAATATTGTTGGCGAGGCTTTATCAAGATAATTGATGTAAAGCCAAATAAGTAAGTATCTAAGACTTTTTTTTTGAGAATTCGTATTACAGTATGTGTATTTTCATAATCATGGGGAATTTCATCAGAAGTTATCAGGTACGTTCAGATATTACTTCAGAAATTTCTAAAGGTGTACATTTGGCAATTATTCCCCAAGGAATATTCCTTGAAAATTTCTTTTAGAATTTTGCATAGGATGCCTCAAAATTCTTGGTCAAAAAAAATCTAAAATTCAACCAATAACTTCTCCAGAATGCCTCGAGGAGTTCTAATTGTCTTTCAGGATTCATATAAGCTTTCAACTAGATATTTATCAGAAGATACATTCAGTAATTGCTCCAGAGAATACTTCAAAGATTACTACAGAAATTCTTCTACTAATTGTATGAGGTTTTCTAAAGTAAGTCTTGAAACTTTTTATTTGCAAGAATTTTTCCAGGAATGTCTCCAGGGAAACGCAGGATGTCCTAAATGTTTTGAGAAACATTTAAGAAATATTTGGATTGAATGTTGGAGAATACTTGGATGAAATGCTGAAGGAATTCCTAGAAAAAAAAAAAATAGATTTGTTCTAAGAACCCCTGGATGAGTTCTTGAAAAAATCCACATGGAGAGGCGGAGTAATTTTTGCAGGCTTCCTTAAAAAAACTTTGAGCTATTTTTCCAAAAACTCTGGAATACACCTTTTTGTATTTCTTCGGGAGAAATTCTGGAAGACATTCTACAGCAACAACTGGAGAATTCAGTTGGAGGATTAGTGAAAAAACATCTTGAGGAAATTCAAGGATAGTTTTGAAAAAATAAATCAAAATAATACCTGAGAAAATTACTGGAGGCAGTAGCTTTGGATTTCTCATGGATTTCCTGGAGAAATTCTTCTAATCATGGTTTGACAAATTGCTGGAAGAGTTTGTGGGAAAATTGGCAGAGAAATCCTTACAAGAATTTTAAGAGAGATCCTTAAGGAGACTCTGAAAGTATTTTGTATGAAATCGGATTTTGAATTTTGAGTTTTGGATTTTGGATTTTGGATTTCGGATTTTGGATTTTGGATTTGGATTTGGATTTTGCATTTTGGATTTTGGATTTTGGATTTTGGATTTTGGATTTTGGATTTTGGATTTTGGATTTTGGATTTTGGATTTTGGATTTTGGATTTTGGATTTTGGATTTTGGATTTTGGATTTTGGATTTTGGATTTTGGATTTTGGATTTTGGATTTTGGATTTTGGATTTTGGATTTTGGATTTTGGATTTTGGATTTTGGATTTTGGATTTTGGATTTTGGATTTTGGATTTTGGATTTGGATTTTGGATTTTGGATTTTGGATTTTGGATTTTGGATTTTGGATTTTGGATTTTGGATTTTGGATTTTGGATTTTGGATTTGGATTTTGGATTTTGGATTTGGATTTTGGATTTTGGATTTTGGATTTTGGATTTTGGATTTTGGATTTTGGATTTTGGATTTTGGATTTTGGATTTGGATTTTGGATTTTGGATTTTGGATTTTTGATTCATACTTCTGAAGCTTTTCCTCGGGGAATCTGAGACGAAATTCTTGAAATATAGTCTTCAAAGGTTTTTCTGGAGCCTCTTCATTTTTACATCAGAATTCAATGCAAGAAGAGTAAGGAAAGAAAGAACCTTTAGAGGCCATTTTGGTGAAAAGAGACCTTAGAGTTTTCCAATAAAGTAGAGACTTGCATTAAATTAGAGACCAGAAAATGTCAGTGGGAATTTTATGAAATATTTTCTCAAGAATTAACTAAGAACTACTTCCATAAATTTCTACGGTAATTCTGAATCAGTCAAGAACTTCTTGACACTCTTTACATAGGAATTGTTCTGAAAATTTTCAAGAGGTTCAGCATTGCTTTGATAGATTATGTCAAGAGTTATCTCATGTTCAGAAATCGCTAGCACCACTACTTTCGTGCTTTGTATAACACGATGCGACTAGTCTTAGGTCTATTCATGACCTCTTCTAAAGATTCTTCTTTTATTTTGTTTTTGTTAAATCGTGGGTAGGACAATCCTTTGACTGTCCTACTCAGGTTTGTTTGTGCGTAGTACATGTCCTACCTGTCCTACCCACTTCCCGCGTCCCTGTAACATTCATATGTACATTTTCAAATTTATTTTTGAGAGCTACTAAAATAATACTATTTATCATAAATGGGTAACAAGATCACATAAAACCAATATTTTTTCAATTATGGTTTTACAAATATTTGAAATCAAGTCAAATTCACTGCTTAAGAACATAATAGGTCAAGATTATTATTCTCAATTATTAAAAGGACATTTGGGATGGATAAAATATTTCTAGAATGGTGAACGGCCCTCGAAAATAACGTCCCTAAAAAAATATGTGCTTATTTCAGTACAAAGAAATCGTTTTGAAATCTTTTGATATTCTAATTTGTGAACATATAGACATTCGCCCTGTGCAGAACTGCTTGACTGATTCAGAATTACCGTAGAAATTTATGGAAGTAGTTTTTAGTTAATTCTTGAGAAATTATTTCATAAAATTCCCACTGACATTTTCGGGTCTCTATTTTAATACAAGTCTCTACTTTATTGGTCTCTTTTAACCACAATAGCCTCTAAAGGTTCTTTTTTTCCTTACTCTTCTTGCATTGAATCCTGATGTAAAAATGAAGAGGCCCCAGAGAAACCTTTAAAGACTATATTTCAAGAATTTCGTCTCAGATTCCCCGAGGAAATGCTTCAGAAGTATGAATCCAAAATCCAAAATCCAAAATCCAAAATCCAAACCCAAAATCCAAAATCCAAAATCCAAAATCCAAATCCAAAATCCAAAATCCAAAATCCAAAATCCAAAATCCAAAATCCAAAATCCAAAATCCAAAATCCAAAATCCAAAATCCAAAATCCAAAATCCAAAATCCAAAATCCAAAATCCAAAATCCAAAATCCAAAATCCAAAATCCAAAATCCAAAATCCAAAATCCAAAATCCAAAATCCAAAATCCAAAATCCAAAATCCAAAATCCAAAATCCAAAATCCAAAATCCAAAATCCAAAATCCAAAATCCAAAATCCAAAATCCAAAATCTACGGTATTTCTACGGTAATTCTGAATCAGTCAAGAACTTCTTGACACTCTTTACTTAGTTCTATAGAAATTGTTCTGAAAATTTTCAAGAGGTTCAGCATTGCTTTGATAGATTATGTCAAGAGTTATCTCATGTTCAGAAATCGCTAGCATCACTACTTTCGTGCTTTGTATAACACGATGCGACTAGTCTTAGGTCTACTCATGACCTCTTCCAAAGATTCTTCTTTTTTGTTTTTGTTGAATCGTGGGTAGGACAATCCTTTGACAGTTCTACTCAGGTTTGTTTGTGCGTAGTACATGTCCTACCTGTCCTACCCACTTCCCGCGTCACTGTAACATTCATATGTACATTTTCAAATTTATTTTTGAGAGCTACTAAAATGATACTATTTATCATAAATGGGTAACAAGATCACATAAAACCAATATTTTTTCAATTATGGTTTTACAAATATTTGAAATCAAGTCAAATTCACTGCTTAAGAACATAATAGGTCAAGATTATTATTCTCAATTATTAAAAGGACATTTGGGATGGATAAAATATTTCCAGAGTGGTGAACGGCCCTCGAAAATAACGTCCCTAAAAAAAATATGTGCTTATTTCAGTACAAAGAAATCGTTTTGAAATCTTTTGATATTCTAATTTGTGAACATATAGACATTCGCCCTGTGCATGCCCTGAAATCTCATAATGTAGCCACATTTAGCAAATCCAACTGATTGGATTAGTTAGAACTTTTAATATGTAATTAATTACATGTGTGCTACGACTGCTGGGTGGATTGAGCATGCAACATGTTTCTCTTTCAATAACTCTATGCTCCAAACATCAATCCCCACGCCGCCGACAGCGTCATCATCATCATCATGATTGGATCATCGTGAGCGGACGCAAACCTCGCAAATACCGTATAGTGGGGTAACTTCCAACGACTGCATCCAGAGACATAGATATCTACGGTCGAATACGTTTTCGAGGAAAGCAAATGAAGCAAATACAGTGAGAAGAGATTGACTAAAACTCCAACTCCTTCTCGGTGGTCATTTGTTGGAATGGAGATAGGCATGCTCGGTACCAATATGCCTAGTGAGCGGATTGAATGGTCCACTGGGTTCAGAGTTGGGTTCGTTCTCTCTGGCAGTTAACCAGCCACCGTAGATGTGCACTTCTCGTCTTGTTGGGGCTGTGTTGTTATACTTGGATGTTGTGGTCTGAGGATCAGCTCGTAAATGAAAATTCACTCGGAAGACAAAAAAGCACATCAATGTTCAGTCTTGGCCTGTCCGTCGACCATTTATGACGTGTTTTTTCACTTGATGTGCGCATTTCGCGTTTCCACTGCTTTTTAGAGCCGGCATTTTTCCGACCATACCATTCTGCATACAACAAGAAGTGTGTGAAGTCTCGACTCGAGGATTTCTGTAAGAGATGTTTGTGCGTGCGTACATATGAAGAAAGGTGAAATCCAAGGGTGGACGATAATTGTCTAACCTGTTCTAATCGCGTAGTGAGGCATTTTTGTGGGAAACTATTCAAGTGGATTGATTCTTCCTAATTTTGGGAGTGTTTACCGATTCTACGTTCGCCTGCACTAGAATCAAAAATTGTGACGAAGAATACGAAAGTGTTTATCCCCAATCAGGTGCTCACAGTTTCACATACTGTTCATCGTGCGTAGTTGCATCGGAAACCTGTTCCATTGAAGTTTACCTAACGGATCGGTCATTTTAAAGGATTTGAACAAAATGTTACTGCGAAATGGCATAAGGTAAGTGAACACTGTTTGTTGAAGTCGTTTACCTAGATACTCTTTTTAGCAGCCGATTTGCATCTTCTGACGCATTCCTTTCTGCCATGAAACGATGCAGCATGATAACCAATATCTGCATAATTTATAATCACGTTGTTGTTTGCTAAATGGTATCCAGCAGCAGGCAGAAGAAGGTGATTAGGCGTGTTGCTCGCATCTCTGGCGACGTTGCCTGACGGCTGGTACGCGCCGTTTTTCTCTTGTCGGTACCATACTAAGGGGTCTGTTTAGTGACATGTTGCAACCTATAAAAAATACATACTGTTAGAATACAGGTTCGGCCCAAGGATATTTGCAGATTTTGTACAAATATGTAACTTTACACAATGACTGTTTTTCAATTCAATTTGATCTGTAAGCTTGAACGTGTTCAATAGCTATTAGCAATGATGAATTATTTTTCATATATTCTTAGTTTGATAATCATTTTAGATATATGGCTTATATCTTGTAATTTGTAGATATGAATTTTTAAAACATGTTATTTTGTGTATTCTTAAAGTTATCATTTTTTCATATGACTTCAATTTATTAAAACTTATAAAATTATTCACTAAGAATCTATTACCTTTGGAAAATCTTATCAAGGATATAAAACTATTCAATAGTGGAAAACATTTAATGGTAATACCTTAAAAATACGACCAGCCTCTAGTTCAAGAATCTTTTAGAATAGGCTACACTGCTTTCGAGATTTTTTAATAATCGAAATTATATTTGGTCGATTGTATAATATTTGCCAGAAAACTAACTGTTCCCCAGGATGAAATTTGCAACAAAACTATTCTCCAAAAAGCAGCACGGAATATTTTTTTTTGTTTTCGACAATTGCTTCAATGCTTCAACATTGGATATTCTATGAAATAATTACTATTTTGCTACGGAAGCAGCCTCATTGGGTATTTTGTTTTAGAAGTTCTTTTTTCATTACAACAAAAAGTTTATATTGGTACAGTGTACAACATGGCTGGCCAGAAAGTTTGCGTGAATTGTTCTTAAGACAAAGTTTTGATTTTATGTTAATAAGTGGATACAGACATTTTATATATTTGTTACATATGACTTAAATGCCCTCAATGAAATTTTTGAAAGTTTTATTTTGTAGTATAAGTGCTAGATATCGTCCTGGCGATTCTATGACATTTCCCGGAAAACCATTTCCCGGAATGCCATTTCCCGGAAATCATTTCCCGGAATGACCCGTTTCCTGGAAACCCATTTCCCGGAATGCCAATTCCCGGAATGCATTAAAAATAAACTTTCGCGGAACCCCAATATTCGTAGCGATTAACGAGCACCTGTTCAGCAAGATCCCAGCTAAGCATCGCAGGTTCCAATCCCGCCGGTCTTCTACTTTTGATGGCATAGAGTTTATTTGTCAATTGGCGAAGAATATTCTCAGTTAATAACTTTGGGAGTGCTAATATGAACATAGAGGATTCTATGACATTTCCCGGAAAACCATTTCCCAGAATGCCGTTTCCCGGAAATCATTTCCCGGAATGACCCATTTCCCGGAAACCCATTTCCCGGAAAGTCACTTCCCGGAATGCTTAAAAAACTAACTTTCGCGGATTTTGCTTTTTTTGCGGTTAAAATGTTAGATGCGAATGGTTTCCAAGAGCCCTAATATTCGTGGCGATAAACGCGCAACTGTTCAGCAAGACCACAGCTAAGTGTCGCGGATTCCAATCCCGTCGGTCGAGGATCTTTTTGAGTTCGAAATTTTTTCTACTCTCGAGTTCATAGAGTTTCTTTGGCATTTGGCGAAGAACGTTCTCAGTTAATCACTATGAAAGTGCTAATTTGAACATTTAGCCGAGAAGCAGGCTTTGACCAAGTGGGCACGTCATACCAGAAAAAAAACGGATATGATTCCCACGGTAGACACAACAAGGTAGGCTATTCCCACGTGTAAACAACGATTTTCCATCGTCAAACATGAGGCCTCGAGGATAGTAAAGGAGAGCAGGCCTTGCTTTCTTTTGCACTCATTCGAGTTTGCGATAGGAATGACGTCACTGCCAAATGTCATTTTTCGGAATATAATACCTTGCCTCTTTTTACCTTGATTCCTAAGATAAGACCTGCCAGGGCAAAATTCAAAAATGAAATCAATTGCCTGTCAAAAGATATCACTTCTCATAAGTCGTTTTGGCAAAGGCCTACTTCCACATTGTTTAGTTCAATTGCAACTGGGCACTTTGTTGGTATCCTAGCCGTGTTGCTAGTTGATACACGCTCAAAAAAGCGTTCTGGAAAACGTGAACTGTCAAAAATACACCGTAAACTACCATCATTGGTCACAGATACATGATATAGTTCACGGTGTATTTTTGCTTGTTGACGAGTTCACGTCTGCTGTTCACGGATACGAGAACGGATTTTTTTCTGTGTAGATTAGAGTTTCTATAAACAGTTATGAACTTTTGCATGGAACAATTTCATTTCAAATCTACTTGAATATAATGTTACCTGGTCTAACGAGTCCTTAAAATTATTATATGAATAATGATACTTGACATGCTTCAATTATAAAAATTGTGCTTATTTTCTCAAAAATATATTGCTATTTTTAATCGTAAATCAAATTCCTTAAATAGCTTGCACCATATAGTGCCCTAATTAAATGATACATGCTCAAAGAACCCCAAATTATGAGCCTCGGAATTTAAATTCGTTCATAAGAAAAGAAATTGTTAGCGCTGAATTCTATGTCGTAAAGGTAATCGGGTGGAAAACATCAGAGCAGCCGCAGCTGAGCTGTTACGTCCTATCCTAGGAATGATACCAATTAAAACACTATTACAGCTTAAAATTCATGCTAATGTGTCATTCTAAAGGTGGAAAAAGAGTTGAGGGGAGTGTCACAAGCCTTGCAAAATTGACAAGGGGGTAGTTGGCCAAATATGTCAAAATTTTGCGTGAAATAATTTGTGTATAATCCAATGACTCAACAGAATAACCTAAGTTCGAAAGAAGGGAAAATTTCTAATGTTTCATATTGCAGCCTTTTCGCCGAAAAACTTTCTGTCGGTTTAATTCGGAAGAATGGCAAATGTTCAAAAGAAGGGTGATTCTCTATGAGAATGACTGTAATTATGATTGGAATTCATGTTGATGGATTTGTTCATAACTATTATTATTTGTTCTAATGGCATATCACATTATTATTTGTTCTAATGTCATAACTAGAAAGAACAGCCTATGCATGAAAGAAGGGCAAATATTCTATGAAAATATAGACAGCATGCACAATAATAACTCTATCAGAATTACACGAAAATGAACCGGCCGAAAAGTTCCTCCCAAACACCACATAGATGGTACGGAGGTTTGAAATGTCTTAAGATTATTTGTTTACGTTAGTCTACAGTTGCAAACCTTTCGAAGGAATATGAGATCCAGAAAATTGGTCTACATGAGATATAAATAGACTAAACTTAACTTGCACTCGAATTGTTCGAAAAAAAAACTTACTCGTAAACGTTCTCGTTCTAATAAAAATCTAACCCAACCCTTAACGTCGCTCACTAACGGAAAATATGATGGATAAAATATTTTTTTCCGAGGTTTCACTTGAATATGTCTTATCAATGTGCTACTTAATTAGCCGGGAATACTGCTTTTGAAATCAGAATATCACATATGAGGACAACTGATAATCACATTGCCGGTTGGTAAGTTGTATAATTTTTAAATATTTTATTTCACCATAAGAAAGTGAGGATGCAATTAAGTATGATTTTCCAAACGATACATTAATGAAATATTACCACCAACCATTGGAGCTATGGGTGACTTTGGCCACCTTTTTTGATGCGTCTTTTCATGGCTAGCATGAACGTCAATAAACTAATTTATGACAATTTAGTGTCTATTTACAAAGTCTTTTTAAAACTTTCTACATTGTTTGCAAGATTTTGAAATTACTTTGCTGTAAAAATAAGGGTCCATATTCACCCTTATGGCTAACATTGGGCCCCCAGCCGACGGTACATCATTTGTGTAAACAAATTTTCTTCTTTGATTATTTTAATTACTCATGAATATCTTTCCGGGAAATGTGGTATTCCGGGAATCGATTTTCCGGGAAATGGGTCATTCCGGAAAATGTCTTTCCGGGAAATGGGGTATCCGGGAAATGATTTCCAGTTGAAACGTCATGCCAGAAAGAAATAATAGAAGACGATGATATCAATTGAAACACTATCACAGCATAAAGTTCAAGCTAGTGTTTTATTCCAAAGGTGCGGAAGGAGTTGAAGGAAGCGTCACAAGCCTTATAAAATTGACAAGAAAGGAGTTGGTCGAATATGTAAAAAATGTGCGTGACATAATTTGTGTGTAATCCAGGGTTGCAAAAAGTCATGAAATTCAAGCTACCAAGCAGAGTTAATCGCAGTCAGCGAAGCCAGTGAAACCGAAAGCTTAAGGTGCTGTAGGCAAAATGCCTAGAATGTAGTAAAACACCCGTTGCTAAAGGCAACCCAAAACTTCTGTAGGAAAATGTTCTATTTTCCGGAGCATATTTCCCCCATTTACAGCCTTCGATGACACTAATGATTTAGAAAATTCATGCACCGAAAATAGGTTACTTTATAAGATACACGTTTTAAAACTACTGTAGAAAGAAGTGCCACGTGAGTTTCGCGTCATTCAAGCTTGCTACTATTACCATTCGCAGCCCTGATATAATCCAATTAATCAATAGAATAACCTTAGTTTGAAAGAAGGGAAATTTTCTGATGTTCAATATAAGCAGTCTCCTCGCCAAAAATGTTTCTGTCGGTATAATTCGGAAGAACGGCAAACTTCTAAAAGAAGGGTGATTATTTATGAAAATGCAATAGCTTCAACAGGAATGTATGTTGATGGGTTTATTCATCAGTTTGAACATTATTAATTGTTCAAACAGCAAAACTCGAAAGAACAGCGTATGTATGGAAGAAGGGCAATTATCTAATGAAAATGTAAACAGTGGGACAAAAATAATAATAATAATACCAGAATAACTTGTACCGGGCAAAAATTTTCTCACATGCTGCTCAAAAATGGTGTAGAGGTCTTAAATGTCTTGAGATTATTTAGTCTTGAAGTAAGTCTACAGTTGGAGACCTTTCAAAGGGATGAAAGATCTAGAAAATTGGTCTACATCATAAATAGACTTAACTAAGCTTGGAATCAGATTGTTTGAAAAAAAATCCTAGCTGTTAAAAATTTCGATCCATTATAAAACCTCGAAATATTAAAAAAAAAAACTAAGAATATGTTGGATAAAATCATTAATATATATTTTTTCAAAATATTTAATAATAAAGCTAAAAGCATGTTTTCTGTTGCTAAATTATTAAATTTTTCAATAGTTTTATTCAACATGAAAAACAAGGATGCAATTAAGCATTGGAGCATCAATGAAATGTTACCGCCGTGCGGGGTGACTTTGATCATTCTTTTCGATACATTACGTGGCTGGAATGAAAGTCGAAAAACTAATCTTTGACAATCTAGTGACTATTTATAAAGTATTCTTAGAAATTAGCCCATTCTTTTCGTGGTTCTCATATTACTTTGCTATAAAAAATGGTATAGAACCGGAAATTACTTATTTTATTTACCATTGAGTAGCTTTCCGGGAAACGGGTTATTCCGGGAAATGGGTCGTTCCGGGAAATGTCTTTCCGGGAAATGGGGTATCCGGGAAATGATTTCCGGGAAACGTCTTTCCGGGAAATGGTATAGAACCCGTCCTGGCTGATATTCCGAACACTTGCAGTGATAATAAATCTTCGAGCTGTTTAGTGTAACACCTATAAGTAGGTGAAAACCCGAATTTAATTCTATACCATTTAATTCCACTAGAGTTTGTATCCTTTGACAGATACGCGTAAACTTGCAGTGAATTCAAATGCATCTGATGCATTTGTGGATATTTTTGAAATATCCAATTTATATGCAAAGTTTAACTATGAACCATTGAGTGTGGTGATAAAAATAAATATACTCAATTTTAACGTACAAAAAGTGTGGAGCAACATTTTACTTTAAATGCCGATCACTGTGTTCATTCTGTCTCATATTCCGAACATCTTGATTCAAATTCCGAACAGCACGAAGAAATTGTATTAAAATTTAAAATTTCACAAATAAATTTATCTGAGCTGTTTGAAGCCAACTGTTGCATTATGGAGACCATTACTTGAATTTTGTAGTGATGCTTTGCTATACTCAACGGATATCTAAAATTTTATTGAACCGGTTTCATGTATATTGTAATGTTGTTCTGATAATCGGACTTTTTATTGGACTGACAATAATTTTATCGCTATTGGAAAATATCGGACCAATTT
This sequence comes from Aedes aegypti, assembly GCF_002204515.2. Taxonomy (NCBI): domain Eukaryota; kingdom Metazoa; phylum Arthropoda; class Insecta; order Diptera; family Culicidae; genus Aedes; species Aedes aegypti. Next base: position 160,528,226 of record NC_035107.1, on the reverse strand, counting down.
TATCGATAATATTGGTATCTTCACAGTCCTAATTAGCACATTAAAATTGAGTTGCAATTGACTGTAATTTCCTGGCAACTTTCCAGCTCGCCATACAAAATCCGAGTGTTCGGAATATGAGTCTACTTGGAGTTTTTGGCAAAATAGTACTCAACATGATCTGACCAATTTATTGAAACGTCTCTCACGTTAAAAATATGTCTTCTTGAAGGTTTCAAATTAAGCTTTTTTGTATTATGTGGCAATTTTATAAAATTAGTTCTGAAACCATTTCAAGAAATTTTCTAGTTTTGCAAGCATCAAGAAAATATATTTCAGCGTTTTGCAATCTACTACAGATGACACGCAGGACTCCTTCTTTGGTGAAGATATCTGTTTCAATCGCAAACAAAGATTTTTGATATCCCTAAGATAACTCGGATTAGACACCTGCTCTTGCAGGACCTCTATCAGACTTAAAGTTGTGAAATTTCACCTAAAATGAACATTTTGACAAATAGCCTTCAGATTTGTTGATACAAATCAATTTCGTTATATGTACGTGGAAATTGCTGTATGAATACGAACTGTTCATTGACATTTTCGTTTCGTTGATGCAAACCATCATTTCGTTCAAATTAACTTTCTAACAAATTTTACTGATAAAGGAAAGCAAGCTGATCGGACGATACCTCTAGCTATCGGAAGGATTTTTATTTGATATTGGAGTAGGTAGAACCGTAGCTTTTGCATGAAAATACATACAAATTGAAAATATTTGTAAAATATTGTACTTCATCATCACAAAGATGATCCGTATTTTTTCTACCTCTTTTCATTTTTACTGCCAGTATGTCTATTTTTGAGAGTGATCAATTTCTATTCGTTTTACGGAATAACCACCACGGCTGTCATATTAATGATTTGCATTGGTTATCAATCACATGAATCATATCGAAGGCATTCGATATCCAGGTTTTACTGTTATTTGCTGCTGGTTCACGAAGTATTTTGTATTGGATTGATGAATGCTGTCGAATTTTGCTGTTATCACAGAGCATGATTTTTTACACATCTGATATAATATTTTGAAAAGCAATATATTATATTGTTAGGCAACCTAAAATTTTCCGAATTTCGTCTCATTTTTACATTTATTGATCGCTCCAACGCTACGGCCAGCCCTGGAGGGAAATTTACGCTTGTTTCTCTATGCAAGCCTAGCGAAAAAGTCCACCCAGGCTTCCGAAGGCACCTGCTCTTATTGGACGTACTTGGTCTGACCTGTGATCATATACGGATGCTGTACATATACGTGAACCATGAGCCGATAGTTACCGCAGCAAAAATGAAATTCGATTGCATTAAGAATTGATTGGTGGCGAACGTTTTTCCAAGAAAGATTTCTTCTTTCAGGTTCCGTTTGGAAGATTTGCAATGGTCTTCGGACGGAACATTCCGACCAACGTCCCTACATGCACGAAAGGGGCAGTCGGTCAGTTCAGTGCCTTTTATACATATAGTTTTTACTCTTTCTCTGACCATCCATCCGTTTTCGTTCTTATGGGTAAAGTTGTTCAATTCGTATGATTTATTCTTCTCTTTTCAGTGTCTTCTTATCGTTTGAAATTTTTCGCTTTTTTCGATACGTCTGCTGTTTTTCTCGTTTCCCGGAGATCTCGCATCCGTGTTGGGTTCGGCAATTTTATCGATACGCAAAAGTTTCATTTTTTCGACTTTTTGAAATTTTGGATTTGTTGTAATTATACCAATTGAATCGCTTTATCAGGCTTTGAAAGCAGTTTCTGATCATTAAAACTAAAATATTATTCGAACTGTTACGGATTTTTCCTGAGTTTTCAGATAATAGGATGCATGTAGCAATCTATGAAATAAATTTTTCACAAAGCAAAAATTTGGTGTAATTTTGCTTTGTATCTACTCAAAATATTGTTTGAAATGTGTTGTCCAAATATTGTTTGTTACACTTACAACACTTTGTTTGAAATAGTTGTCAAGTTATTTCTGATCAATGAATTTGAGATATTTCAGTTTAGAAATAAAAATACATTGAAGCAGTTTTAACAATTTTTAATGCATGTTGTAAGTATCTTAACTTAATCTTATCTGATCAATGGTAATACGAGTGAAAACTTTCTCAAATATATTTAACGGATTAGATTTGGACCCCTCGGCCACCAAATATCAGTATTATCATGCTACACAGTCGTGCTCGTTATCACAGAGGTAGAACAAGCCCCAACAAGGGAGTGACTATTAGGATGTACCAGAGAAATATCAATGCCCACAAAGTGAAGTGAACCTAGAATAAAAGACATAAGAATGATTGTAAAAGTAAGAGTTTAGACATTTTAATATTGCTGGAAAGTTACTGCAGGCAAGCGGCTACTGAGTGAACTATACTCCTTATGCTGTTGAACACATTTGCTATTATTTCTCCGTGGCAATTTCACGTTTGAAATATTATATAGAATTTATACACACCTTATAATTTACGTTAATTTGAATCATTTAAAGTTTCCATCAAAAAAGGATGAAATAATGTTTCAGAAACTTTAGGACAAATCGCAATTGATATTAAGGGGACAAAATCTGTCATCAATTTGAAAATTTTCAAAAGCAATTTTTTCGTTCAAATTCATGTAAATTTACATGACAATGTGTTCACTGTTCTCCAACCGAAACACAATTAACACATTTTCGTCGAATAAATTTCAGTTTTGAACAGAAAATCTGCTGTTCGATGATGACGATGACGGATCCTTGACGGCAAGGATCCTACTGTTTGAGATTTAAGCTAAGTATGCTGTTCCGCTCAAGGAAAGTAAAATTTTCTGCCCAAGAAATCGTCAAGATATTTCCTACAGTGAGCTCCATTTGAATTGACATTTCTTTTCAACTGCGTACTGCGATCAAAAAGAAATGCTTTTCTTGAGCATTTCTTGCAAGAAATTTCCCACGCATCGAGATAGGCGATTACTTTTCTGTTGAAGTGCATACTTCGCTTTAATGTAAAATCATAGCCTACCGCCGTACGGGGTGACATTAAGCCTAGAGGGGGGACTTTGGCCGCCTCCTTCGATGACTTTTGCATGGCTTTTAGAAATGTCGTTAAACTAATCCTATCTTATGACCATCTATTGACTATTTAGAATGCATTCTTGAAGCTTAACGTTCAACGCTTCGTCATCGTAATCGTCGTCATCATCGAAACTTCAAAAGCAGTTTTTCTGTTCAAAACTAAAAATTGTTCGATGAAAATGTGTTCACTGTGTTTCGGTTGGAGATTAGAATACAGTAAACACATTTTCCTGTATTTTTTTTTGATTTTGAAGGAAAAAACTGCTTTTGAAAATTTTGAAATCAATGACGGATCCTGCCCCCTTAACACATTGTTTTCATTATTCTGACATTAGCTTGCTGTGAAAATATTGGCCACCACGCACGATGGCACTGTTTAAACGTATTAAGAGTTGATAAATCGATAATGGCATATTCTTCAAGTAGATGAAAAAACCGAATTTAGTACTTTACCATTTAATTCCACTAGAGTTTGTATCCTTTGACAGATACGCGTATTTCGACCTCAACTGTAAGGCCGTCTTCAGTGTCGTGTACTAGACTCGACTTGAAGAAAACCATCGTATGCACACATTATATATTAACACTAGGTATACACGCAATTCCCTACCCATTTTTTTTGTAAACTTAAAATTTATGAGCTTTTAGGTACATTCCATCCCTCTTTTGTTGAAACTTTAAATGCTGAAAGGTACATCACGGGAACGATTGGTAGGTACCAAGTTGAATAGCCATGTATTGCCGTTGTCTCTGTTGAGTAGCGTCGTAGGTACTTGTTTGCAAATTTCCAGACTCTCCGCCACATCCAGTTTCCAAGGAGAAGAAACATTTCTCAAAATTTTGATATCGGCCGTCGTAATTGTATGTCCTTCTGAAAAGATATGTTCTGCCACCTTAGATTTAAAATCGTATGTCATCCCCTTGTCTATCGTCTTCTGAGCTTTTCCTATTTCCGCTAAGTGTTCCTTGAATCTAACCTCGAGAGACCGCTTTGTTTGACCAACGTAGACCTTGCTGCAGTGGGAACAGCTGATTTTGTAAACACCAGCCTTGTTTAGTGTGTTTACCGGATCCTTGGTAGAGCCTAACGAAGTCCTAAGTTGGTTGTCTCTGCTAGAAAATACCAAATCGATTCCGAAATTCCTTAGCTTTGGGCGGAGCTGTTTGCTGATGCCTTGCTTCGTTGTCCTGTTTTAATGGCCTTTGCTACGATGTTCCTCGTTGTGTTCTGGTCCTTTATTGGTACGTTGTGGATGATTGCTGTTTCCATGTCTACGATGATTTTCTCCACGTCAGGCTTCGTAGTCACCGCATATCCTAACCCCTTGTTGAGGTGTGTCAATTGTTCTGCTGTGAACAGTTGCGTCGAACGGTTAACTACGAAATCTTCAATGGGTTCTATAATCGGAGCAGGAACGCAGTTGACTTCCGTCGTCTTGGATCGCAGGGAGGCTAGTTTTTTCCGATGTAGCCTGTTCTTCCTGTCGGCTTCGCATTCTTCCGCTCGTTTAACCTTGGTCAGGAATAATGGGAATCCTTCCGGATATTCCTGAGCCAATTTTAAATGCAGAAAATAGCACTTCGTCGTCAGCTTGTCCAGTTTCGCAAAGTGGGATTTAATCGATGCCGTGATGTACTCTTTCTCTGCTGTCCACTTAATATGTTGTGGGATATGGGGGCCCATCGTAATCCTATGGCTAACGGGTGTTAGCTTTTCCTTCAGACACTTCTTCAGAAATGCCACGTCCTTTTGGGTGCTTAATTCGTCCTTTTGGGTGCTTATATTCTTCAAGCCGCAAAAATTTGCAAATAGCCTGAAATCTACATATTGTCTATGGAATTACTGCCGTTATACGCATTATGGTCCCATGTTACTTTTTGTGCATTTTAATGTTTTGCCATCATACAGTTTATCTTTACTTATAGTTTTAGAAATCACTTACAAAACTTTTTTTGGAAGCTCAATGACAAGCAAACCAAGTCGATTTGTCCCATTGTTGAAGTTCACGCATAAATGTCCCGCTACAGTTCACTGCGCAAATCTCGAACAAAATATTCAGTAACTGTTTTTAATTGGCTGTGGTTTTGTAAAATCGTTTTTAACATAATTTTCTTACGTTGGCTACAAGCTTGTGTGGAACACAAGCTCTTCTATGGCTTATGTTCTATGTATTAACGAGAAGCGTTCTTATTAAAATTTGCGTGCTTGACGTCAAATTTGATTTATCCCGGGAGTACTGAGGTAACCCCACTAAATGTACTTTTATCTAGAGTCCATGGCTCCCGGCGAATCAAACTCCATGATTTAGCAAACCAAGTCTAAAGAAGAATAGTTCAAGCGTTTTTGAAAGACTTTACCATATGCTGGGTTGTTCCGAATACCCAGTTCCCTGATGGAAGTCGCCATTATATTGGCGATTCTGAAACCTGGCTTGCGATATATCAATCTTCATGAACTTGCAATTCAAGTCTACAGATGGTTTGAACGTATTTAGACTACTTGATCACATACCGGATACCCAGTTCCACTAAATTGGCGGTTCTGAAACCTAGCTGGTGACGTATCAAACTTCATAAATTCCCAAGTAAAGACTAAAAAACGTTTTTGGATGACTTGATTAATTACCAGGTCGTTTACGCTGTTCTCCAGGGGAAGTGGCCATGGTATTGGCGGTTCTGAGACTATTCTTGCAACATATCAAACTTCATGAATTTGCAAATCAAGTCTAAGGAAGAATAGATCAAGAAATTTTTGATGATCTGGCCAAATATTGGGTTATTCCGGGTAACTGGTTCCCCGGTTCATGTGGCGAATATATTGGCGGATCTAAAACTTAGTTTTCGACTTATCAAACATCATGATTTTGCAAAACAAGTTCGAAGAAAGATGACATAGTTTGTAGATTTCAATCGTGAATTATGAGTTGAATATTTACTCCGCATAACAATCTTGAGATCGCAGATGAGTTTCTGACAAGCCTGCATCAAAGCGCAATGAAAATCATTAAAATTGTAAACACTGTTGTAATAAAATCGAATTTATTTTCTGTTCATTATTTACATAATGTGTTATTCTTAGATTACCTATCAAAATATTCGGAGAAAAATGCTTTCAGTTTGCTTTAGATCGATAAATATGCGTAAATGGTTTTAAAAGTATGGGATTTTTAAATAAAACGACCATAAAAAGTAAAATTTGTACCTAAAAATGCGGTTAAAACTCAAGATTTAGCACTCTTTTATATAAATATAGATTCTTTACCAAACCAATTTTTAACAAGCTTTTTACTGTACTTTTTTGCTGGGCGTAGAAACACCATCTTTCAGCAAATTTTGCCTTAAGGCATAAATCACTAAAGTGACCTAGTCTCAGAGAATGGTGGAATATTATTGATGTTTATAGAATTTGTTTCATGCGAAAAAAAAAGCTTAACTATAACGAACAGTTTTGCTTAGGAGTTTTTGGAAAAACTCGATTTAGTTCTTGAGCCAAAAGCATTTTGTAAGTTTTTATATTTTTATAACATTATAGAATGTTATCAATAAATAAAACGTTGTACTAATATTGTACTTATATCTTTCAATGACACGTTCGAACAAGTAAAACATATGACTTTAAATAATGTCCAGATTTGAAACCACTTGCCTGTAATTCCGGACAGTCTTTGTTCACAACATTAAATGCCTATTTACATCATATTTCAAAGCCACGATGTAATTAAATCCTTGAATAATCATCGCTTTCACTCTAATGTTACAAATACTAATAAAACAATACAGTTCAAGCACACTTTCGCTGATTGAATGATGTGTAATGTTTGTCACAGTTTTGTAAAGTTGAACTGCAAAATCAACATGGTTGCCAAAACGAATGACGGGTTACTTAGCCTTAACAGTATAAGTTATGTGTTAAACCATACATACGACACTTGAATTTAAATTTGCATCCGAAGATGCTGAACCTATAAGAGAATGAGTTATTGATTAGAAAAAAATGTACTGAAACCTAAATTTGCACGTTTGTTTTGGTGAAAATAGATTAGTTGAGTTTTGAAGCATAAATTCAAGTTTTTAGGCATGTGCAGCTATTTAATGTCTGAATATGTGGAGAAATGCTTTTATTTTTTTCAATTCTTGTACGTATTTTCAACTATCTGCTATAGTATATGAATGTTTGACTTTGTTTTTCAACTACCGTAATCCGGGGTATCATTGATCAGCGGGGTAACATTGATCGGAATGACTCATCTTGTAGAAAAAGCGTATCATCATTTATTGACCAAACATTTCCAAATCACGAATGGTGCTTCTCTTTCTTATATTCATAAGCTAATAAGAGTGAAGAATTTTGCGAAAATTGCGTTTACTTTATGCGTAAATTTGTCAACTTTTCGAAACAATAATTTCAATGGTTAAGGATGACAGTACCGAAGATTCATGTCTCACATAAATTCTGCAAACGATATGAGCAAGGAAAATGCGATTCTTACTAAAAATGGCATCGCCGAAAACGATTCCGTTGTCAAAACTTGCATAATTATTCTCAATTAGGAAACATCAACGAATTACTGTTAAGAATGTAGAATTCCCTTAGGAAACTGCCTACCTTTATGTGTATTCCGTGTTTCGAGATGTTTTTAATTTTAAAATAACTAAAAAAATAAACGACTTGTTAGGGCGTTTGGGCTTCATATTCGGCTTCAAAGACCACGATTTAAATAAGTAACGACATTTTCAATATTACCGAACGTTGTTTACATTGGTGATCAATGTTACCCCATATCAACTAAATCAAAAAATCGCTTAAAACATTTTTGAAAACATGCTTAATTCTTTCAAAAATTAAAATACACAGAAAAAAATCCGTTCTCGTATCTGTGAACAGCAGGCGTGAACTCGTCAACAAGCAAAAATACACCGTGAACTAGATCATGTATACGAGAACACTCATGGTAGTTCACGGTATATTTTTGACAGTTCACGTTTTCCAGAACGCTTTTTTGAGTGTGTACAGTATAAAGTTACGAGCTATGGGTGGCAGTACTTGTTTTAAAAATGCAAAATTTTCAACATTTGCATTTTCAAACGAAATTTTCAAGAAAAAAAAAATGATCAGTTTTACCCCGGATTACGGTACTAACAATGTTGGGAAAATGGGTTTTTGCCAGCTCTTTGAAAATCTGGACCAATGTACGCTTGGGGTCATACTACTTACTTATTTGGCTTTACATCAATTATCTTGATAAAGCTTCGCCAACAATATTTCGCCAATTCCCTCGGTTCATGGCCGCTTCTCTCCATCCTCGGCTGTGACCCACGCTCTCCAGGTCCTGGTGCACCTGGTCAATCCACCTAGCTCGCTGCGCCCCACGCCTTCTTGTTCTGACCGGATTCGTGACGAACACCATCTTTACAGGGTTGTTGTCCGGCATTCTTACAACATGCCCTGCCCAGCGTGTCCTTCCAGCTTTAGCTACCTTCACGATACTGGGTTCGCCGTAGAGTTGAGCGAGCTCGTGGTTCATCCTTCGCCGCCACACGCCGTTCTCCTGCACGCCGCCGAAGATCGTCATTAGCACTCGGCGTTCGAAAACCCCAAGAGCTTGCAAGTCCTCCTCGAGCATAGTCCACGCCTCATGCCCATAGAGGACTACCGGTCTTATGAGCGTTTTGTACATCGTGCATTTGGTGCGGGGGCGAATTTTTCTTGACCGCAGTTTCTTCTGGAGCCCATAGTAGGCACGACTTCCGCTGATGATGCGCCTTCGTATTTCCCGACTAACATTGTTGTCAGCGGTCAACAAGGATCCGAGGTAGACGAACTCGTCCACCACCTCGAAGGTATCCCCGTCTATCGTAACACTGCTTCCTAGGCGGGCCCTGTCGCGCTCAGTTCCGCCATCCAGCATGTACTTTGTTTTCGACGCATTCACCATTAGACCGACTCTTGTTGCTTCGCGTTTCAGGCGGGTGAACAAATCTGCCACCGTTTCAAATTTTCTCCCAATAATATCTATGTCGTCCGCGAAGCAAACAAATTGTCCGGATCTTGTGAAAATCGTGCCTCGATTGTTAAGTCCCGCTCTCCGCATGACACCTTCAAGCGCAATATTGAACAACAGGCACGAAAGTCCGTCGCCCTGTCGTAGTCCCCGCCGAGACTCGAACGAACTGGAGTGTTCGCCCGAGATCTCCACGCAGTTTTGCACACCGTCCATCGTTGCTCTGATCAATCTTGTGAGCTTCCCGGGAAAGCTTTTCTCGTCCATGATTTTCCATAGCTCTATGCGGTCGATACTATCGTATGCCGCCTTGAAATCAATGAACAAATGGTGCGTAGGGACCTGGTACTCATGGCATTTCTGGAGGATTTGCCGCACGGAAAAGATCTGGTCCGTTGTCGAGCGGCCTTCGATGAAACCTGCTTGATAACTTCCCACGAACTCGTTTGCTATAGGTGATAGACGACGGAAGAGAATCTGGGATAGCACTTTATAGGCGGCGGTTAGGATGGTGATTGCACGATAATTTTCACACTCCAGTTTGTCGCCCTTTTTGTAGATAGGGCATATAACGCCTTGCTTCCACTCCCTCGGTAGCTGTTCCGTTTCCCAGATTCTGACTATCATCCGATGCAGACAAGCGGCCAACCTGTCCGGGCCCATCTTGATGAGTTCGGCTCCGATACCATCCTTGCCAGCGGCCTTGTTGTTCTTGAGCTGTTGAATGGCATCCTTAACTTCACCCATCGTGGGAGCTGGTTGATTTCCGCTGTCCGCTGTGCTGACGTAGCCATCGCCTTCGCTGTCCTGACCTTCTGTGCCTGTGTTCTCTGCGCCATTCAGGTGTTCATCGTAGTGCTGCTTCCACCTTTCGATCACCTCGCGTCCGTCCGTTAAGATGCTCCCATCCTTATCCCGGCACATCTCAGCTCGCGGCACGAAGCCTTTGCGGGATGTGTTGAGCTTCTGATAGAACTTCCGCGTTTCTTGAAAACGGTACAACAACTCCATCTCTTGACATTCCACCTCTTCCAGGCGGCGCTTTTGTCCCGGAATAGGCGGGTTTGCTGTTTCCGCTTCAGTCTGTATCGTTCCACGTTTTGCCGCGTACCATGCTGCAGCATTGCAGCCCGCGCTGCATTTTTCTCCTCTAAAACCTCCTGGCACTCCTCGTCGAACCAATCGTTTCCTGAGCTCCGTTCCACATATCCGACAACGCTTTCGGCAGCGTCGTTAATGGCTGCTTTGACTGTCCTCCAGCAGTCCTCAAGAGGGGCCCTATCGAGCTCGCCCTCATCCGGCAACGCTGCCTCAAGATGCTGCGCGTACGCATTGGCGACATCCGGTTGTTTCAGCCGCTCGAGATTGTACCGGGGCGGGCGTCGGTACCGTACATCATTGATGACGGATAGTTTTGGGGAAATAGGTGCTACGAATGGCCATATTCTTGGAGGCGGCAAAATCTATCAGTCGTAGGCCGTTTTCGTTCGTCAGCCGGTGGGCGCTGAACTTTCCAATCGTCGGTCTGAACTCCTCCTCCTGGCCAACCTGAGCGTTCAAATCTCCTATGATGATCTTGACGTCGTGGCTTGGGCAGCGGTCGTACTCGCGTTCGAGCTGCGCGTAAAATGCGTCCTTGTCATCATCAGTGCTTCCGGAGTGTGGGCTATGCACGTTGATTATGCTGAAGTTGAAGAATCGGCCTTTGACTCTTAACTTGCACATTCGTTCATTGATCGGCCACCACCCGATCACGCGCCTTTGCATATCACCCATCACTATAAAAGCTGTTCCCAGCTCACGTGTGTTGCCGCAGCTCTGGTAGATGGTATGATTACCTCTAAACGTTCGCACCAATGCTCCTGTCCAGTCCACCTCCTGCAGCGCTACGATGTCGAAACCGCGGGTCTTCAGTACATCGGAGAGTATGCGAGTACTTCCAATGAAGTTGAGAGATTTGCAGTTCCACGTACCGAGTTTCCAATCGCTAGTCCATTTTCGTCGCTGTGGTCTTTGCCGATTGTTCCGGTCCGTATTCTCTCGTTGACGTTCCTGTGCTGATGTGTTTTTACGGTTGGCTTGCAGGGCCTGACACCAACCCCCTAGATTTCCGGAGGACCATTCCCCCTAAATGTTCGGAGGACCATAGTGCACAGTTTAGCTTAGAGTCCTTCTCTGGCACTCGGACGATGATCAGCCGCCCCTGACATGGGGAACAGACGCTGTTGTGACCCGCTCCTAATATGGAGTACAGACGCTCCAGGTTTGCAAAAGCAAACCCCCCTTCCCTGTCCGCATACGACCAAAGTTCCCACCGGGGGTTGGTTACCCGATCTTCCCCAAGGTTACTCGTACCCCGGCCAGTACCACGAGGAGGTAGGGATAGGAGTTGCTGGGCAAGAGGCTAAGGACCGCACAAAGGGGTCTATTTTATTCCTGCAGGTGCGCGAGGTACCAATGGTTCGCCATGCCCAGCCATTTACCGCGCCGCGCTTGGGGTCATATTGACCCCAAATTCAAATCGCTGTAACTTCGCAAAATACAAATGAGTTTTCATTTTTTCTATAGTTTTGAAAAGCGATTTTAAATTAGTTTTACTTAAAAAAAATATAATAAAATTCAAAAGGGTGCTGGTTTATCGCGGTGAGGGATCATTGTAAAAAAAGGTCCAAAAACAGCGAATATCTGATACTCAGAAGGAGCTCTATATAAAATTATACTTCTTTCGGTGAAGATTACCATCAGCGAGAGGACCAACATAGTACACAAGGATTATATCAATGATCAATATACTGAGTATTTGAAAGAATGATTACTTTATCAAAGTTGCTAATTGAATCAAGGACTATAAGATGCATGTCTGCTTAACTCAAAAACGGCCACTAGGAGGCGCTGGTGAGCATCAAATATTTCTAAATTATATCTCGCATAATTTGTGATCTCGCCCTAAAAGCCATTGGTAATCGAGTGTGTAGCTTGTTGTTACCGAACAAACGACCGGATTTACACGTTATTCAACAATGCTACGATGACGAGAAGATACTCCTTTAGTGGTGATAGTTTTCATCCTGGTCCATTCATATGCTTAGAAACAGAGTGCTTTGTGAAGCCCAAGCAGGACAGTTCGGTTTTGCGTCGTCCGATTGATTTAGCTGACGGATTCGCGCGTTTTCGTTGCCGGAGAATTTTTTCCCCCTGTTTTGGAGCGTCTTGCTGGGTAGTGCTTCGAGAAGCCCAAGCAGGACAGTTCGGTTTTGCGTCGTCCGATTGATTTAGCTGACGGATTCGCGCGTTTTCGTTGCCGGAGAATTTTTTCCCCCTGTTTTGGAGCGTCTTGCTGGGTAGTGCTTCGAGAAGCCCAAGCAGGACAGTTCGGTTTTGCGTCGTCCGATTGATTTAGCTGACGGATTCGCGCGTTTTCGTTGCCGGAGAATTTTTTTTTCCCCCTGTTTTGGAGCGTCTTGCTGGGTAGTGCTTTGTGAAGCCCAAGCAGGACAGTTCGGTTTTGCGTCGTCCGATTGATTTAGCTGACGGATTCGCGCGTTTTCGTTGCCGGAGAATTTTTTCCCCCTGTTTTGGAGCGTCTTGCTGGGTAGTGCTTCGAGAAGCCCAAGCAGGACAGTTCGGTTTTGCGTCGTCCGATTGATTTAGCTGACGGATTCGCGCGTTTTCGTTGCCGGAGAATTTTTTCCCCCTGTTTTGGAGCGTCTTGCTGGGTAGTGCTTCGAGAAGCCCAAGCAGGACAGTTCGGTTTTGCGTCGTCCGATTGATTTAGCTGACGGATTCGCGCGTTTTCGTTGCCGGAGAATTTTTTTCCCCCTGTTTTGGAGCGTCTTGCTGGGTAGTGCTTTGTGAAGCCCAAGCAGGACAGTTCGGTTTTGCGTCGTCCGATTGATTTAGCTGACGGATTCGCGCGTTTTCGTTGCCGGAGAATTTTTTCCCCCTGTTTTGGAGCGTCTTGCTGGGTAGTGCTTCGAGAAGCCCAAGCAGGACAGTTCGGTTTTGCGTCGTCCGATTGATTTAGCTGACGGATTCGCGCGTTTTCGTTGCCGGAGAATTTTTTCCCCCTGTTTTGGAGCGTCTTGCTGGGTAGTGCTTCGAGAAGCCCAAGCAGGACAGTTCGGTTTTGCGTCGTCCGATTGATTTAGCTGACGGATTCGCGCGTTTTCGTTGGCGGAGAATTTTTTTCCCCCTGTTTTGGAGCGTCTTGCTGGGTAGTGCTTTGTGAAGCCCAAGCAGGACAGTTCGGTTTTGCGTCGTCCGATTGATTTAGCTGACGGATTCGCGCGTTTTCGTTGCCGGAGAATTTTTTTCCCCCTGTTTTGGAGCGTCTTGCTGGGTAGTGCTTTGTGAAGCCCAAGCAGGACAGTTCGGTTTTGCGTCGTCCGATTGATTTAGCTGACGGATTCGCGCGTTTTCGTTGCCGGAGAATTTTTTTCCCCCTGTTTTGGAGCGTCTTGCTGGGTAGTGCTTTGTGAAGCCCAAGCAGGACAGTTCGGTTTTGCGTCGTCCGATTGATTTAGCTGACGGATTCGCGCGTTTTCGTTGCCGGAGAATTTTTTCCCCCTGTTTTGGAGCGTCTTGCTGGGTAGTGCTTCGAGAAGCCCAAGCAGGACGGTTCGGTTTTGCGTCGTCCGATAGAGTTTGTTGACGGTTTCGCGCGTGTTTTCGTCGCCGGAGATTTTTTTTTTTTTTTTTTTCCCTTTGTTTTGGAGCGTCTTGCTGGGTACGTATTTGGGAAGGCCCAAGCAAGACGGTTTATTTTCGGGACGCCAAGAAGTTTTGCTGTCAGTGTCAGTTTTGTGTTCAGTCGAGAATGGATGGCCAACTGGTGAGTTCGTTTCATGCTTATGATAACACATATTTTCTTGAAAGCGTAACTTTTATGTAATATTAAAACAAACTTTGTATGGTTTGTCACTATAGGTGTCGGCATTATGCTTTTTTCTTATACAATTTGAATATACATATATTTTTCTCTTTTTGACATTATTAAAAATTATCCTTTGAATTGTTCGACATTGTGAATGTTGACGTATTTTCTAAAACTTCTACCATATCGAGACAAAATGCACAGTAATACTCATATGTAATTTTCAAACAAACTATGTATGGTTCGTCACTACAAGTGTCGGCATTATTCCTGTTTCATATAAGTTAAAATATATACATGTAATTTTCAGTTTTCGTCATTAATAAAAACGTCTTTTGAATTGTTCGACATTATAGATGTTGACGTAATTTTTCCAAAAACTTCTCGAGACAAAAATACAAAACTAGCTTTAAATACAAGTCGTATATTTCCCCCTTGTCCATGGATCGCATCACCGACCAGAGGTGACTCCCAGATCTTTTCCTTCCTCACTAATAAACACCCTTCCCGTGGTGATTGTGGAGATGCAGAGGTATTCTCGGTCTCTAGAAGCAACAATCATTACACCCTAACATTCCTTCCCCATCCCAACTGACTGTAAGGACTTGGCCGGCGCCGTTATTGATCAATAATATTAGATCTGCTAAAATTGCACTTCGAGAGTAAGCGGAAACTCCCATCCCTTATTCATTTGGATCGTAGTGCAATTCTTACCAGTTCCGATCAATCACGGAGTAGCAACCATTGACATGTGCAGTCAGTTTATGCTGTGCTATGCTATGCTATGCAAAACACCCCTTTCTTTTTACCTTTATTTTTGTAATAAAAAAAACTTTGAATGGTTGGACACTACAAGTGTAGACTTCCGAAAGGTTCACTTTATTCAACAAACTTTGGATGGTTCGTCACTGTAAGTGTCGGCATAAGAATAGGAGTGTTAGGAATGTTTCATTTAGGTATTTGTTCAACAAACTTTGAATGGTTCGTCACCCCAAGTGTCGGCATAATCATGTTTATATCTCACAAATAATTATTTATCATGGTCTAATTGCTTATCAAAGTGAATCCTGTGACCCAACGATCCTCCCCATTAACAAACATCCCTCCCAGTAACCTTTGTGGAGATGCAGAGGCAAACACGGTCTCCAAATAGCAAAGGTTACACACTAACATTCCTTCCCTCAATCCCACCTGACTGCAAGGACGTGGCCGGCGCCGTTATTGACCCTGTATAAATAGAGGCACTGAATTATGCACACTGAAGAAGATTATGGCCAATCCCAGTCAAACTTCTAGTTGATTCTTTGTGCATTTTCACTGACTTCGGTCAATCACGGAATAGCAACCATTGATATGTGTAGTCAGTCTAAGCTAAGCTAAGCTAAGCTAAGCTGGTCCATTCATATGCTTAGAAACAAGGAGCTGCACACTCGGTTACCAATGGCTTTTAGGGCGAGATCACAGGTTATGCGAGATATATTTCAAGTTTGAGTTATGTCTTTGTGTATTTGGCAATGTGATTCATTTGTTCGACGGCAGATTAGTAAAGAATAGTGTCACTAGTTGGCATTTATGAGCATCAAATATTTAAAACCCATATGCCTTAAGATTCTGAACTCAATCTTGAAGATTGGTGCTTTTGGAAGAGTTGTACTTTCGTTAGCCATAATCGAATTCAACCAAGTATAAATTCGGTTTCTCCATAATCTGGCATATGGTGCCCAGCGGTAAACGCGCAGCTATTCAGCAAGACCAAGCTGAGGGTCGTGGGTTCGAATCCCACTGGTCGAGGATCTTTTCGGGTTGGAAATTTTCTCGACTTCCCAGGGCATAGAGTATCTTCTGCCACGCGATATACGCATGCAAAAATGGTCATTGGCATAGTAAGCTCTCAGTTAATAACTGTGGAAGTGCCCATAAGAACACTGAGATGCAGTGCCCATAAGAAGCTGAGATGCAGGCTCTGTCCCAGTGGGGACGTAATGCCAGAAAAAAGAAGATGGTGAAGCAAACGAATACCAAAGGTTTCTAAAACCGGAAAAACAAAATTCAATGGTTCCCCACTGAGAGGCAATGGGCATTTCTGTCAACTATACCTACAGCTAAGTTATCAGCATTTCGATACACAAGGTTTTGAAATATTCAGCTCACTAGTTCCACTCACTTGCCAAAACTTGAACTAATCAGACATGTACCGCAAGGGCTACCTATCAAACAACTTTCTCGAAAATACTGATTTGCATAGACAGATATAAAAGTTTTTAATTTTCAATTGCTCACTAGCATCACTATTTTGTTAGGTTCAGGACTATGTGACAGAATAGCGTAATAACAAATAGTTCTGAGCCTTACAGACAATTTTGCTGGAAACATTGACTCAATAGCTCTTTTGCATCGTGAGATATGAGTTGAAAATATTTGATGCTCACTAGCACCTCCTAGCGATAGAATGTTTACAAATTAGACATGCAGTATATAGCCGTTGATCTAACGTACAACTTACCGAAGACACCAGTCTTCCATCAAAACTACATTAGCCAATACTTAAATTTTAAATTTAATTAGCGCCTCCTAGTCATAAAATTCCGAACTAACCAAGTATGCAGCGCATAGTCCTAAACCCAACGAACAACTTTGCCGAAACGCCGACTTTTTTGCTGTTCTACATCGTGAGACATATGAGTTTAAAATATGTGTAGCTCATTAGCGCCCCCTAGTAGTAGAACGTTGAACTAAGCAAACATGTAGTGTATGGCTTGTAGAATAATTAGAAACTTTGCCAAAGACATAAATATTTCAAATCATCAGAATTTAGAACCATCCTAAGATATAGTTACAGAACGTCATAGTCGCTTAGCGGAATCAGAAAACCATGTTTTTTTTTAGCTAGCGCCACCATGCGGTAAAATTCCCAACTAACCAATGTGTAATATAGCAGCCCCTTATCTGTTGCAAATCTTCACCGAAGAGCGTATAATTCTTAGTAGAACTCCTTCTGAAATTTAAACGATTAAAGTTTCAAAAGTTCACTGATTTTACATCTTTTTTTCACAATTACCCCTCTCCGCGATGAGCCAACCACCTTTTGAATTTTCTTAAATTTTTAAGTAAAACGCAATTAAATGCAGAAAAATTGAAAATCCGTTCAAATTTGGCGAATTTATCGCGATTTGAATTTGGGCTAAATATGAGCCCAATACACAGACAACGTCACTTTATTTCGCACAGACAGAAGGTTAAGAACATTTTTCATAAATTAATCTGGCGGAACCTCTAAAAATTTCATATGTTCTGCAAAATACTATAAATAAGCGTATCTTTCTACTTTATTCTACTGTTGAACATGATGGCTCTTCGATTTTTTTTTTCTGAGACGCCCTATTGAATATAACAAGCAAATCAAGTAAAGAAGCAAACAATGTCTATGCAAGTAAACAACGAACGTTACTTTGATTTTCGTGTCTTCGATTGATTGCTATTTTTTCGATCCATGAAACATTTGATTGCTAATCCATTAGTGTTTCCGTTAATATCACTCCTCTCACCAGTCGGGGCACCCTGAACTAGAACGGGTCATTTCAATGGAATTGTGTTGTGCCGCAACGAGAGGAAATATTCCCATCGCTCAAAACTTCAACTAGGAAGTTCGCTGAAAGAGAGGCAAAAAAATACACACAACCCCGCTAAGATAAATCTTGGCTATCCCAGGTCAGGGGAAGGGCTAGAGCAATTATTTCCGTTGCGGATATTTGTAAGAACCCCACCACTTTCATTAAAAAGCCAGGTCATTGTTCTCCGAAAAAGAAATGCTTTAAAATTATGTACACGGCGATCAAATGCAATTTGGAAAGCTTTTTGATGGACGCTCCTACGCTTTTTAAAAGGTTCTCTATATAGTTCATCATACTAAATTGGAACTTCCACGATTATTTGCGAGATTGTGAGGTACGATCGGTCTAACCTGGCCAAAAGCAAACAATTTGCTGGAAAGCAGAAGTGATAGAGTATTTTATAGCTATAAAAAGGAACGTGATTGACTCCCGTTTTCGCTAATGCTGAGTGAATGCAAAAGGAAACCATTTAAGCGGTATTTCCCTGTTTTTCAACAACCACACACACTGATCATTGAATGTAGGATAGTCTGGTGCAACCGGTCGCACGTCATCTCCAGAGGTACATTCCCGACATTCCGCTTGTGGTGACGTGCTGGGTAAGGAAAAGCAGACCATCATGCAGAGGCCACAGATGTACAGATTCGTTGCATTATATCGCAACACACTCCGTGGGACGATGACTCGTTGAAGATGAATCACTTGTCTTCTGAAGAGGTGCTCGGTGTTTGTGAAATTGTTCATTCACCTCGCCTACCATCCGAGCCAGATACTCTTTGGTACCGCCCAAAAGATCATCACTTCTCGCATACTTCAAAGATCGACAATGCCCAGTGATCGCCATTACTATAGCTCCATGTGGCCGGGGTTCGACCAGATGATTCCAACTGTGATAAAAATTTAACTACAATGGATGATCGCGTTATGTCCAAAAATTCAAGCCCAGCGATAGATAAACTGACGTTTTTTAAATCACTGAGAGCATTCCACATCACACTGATTAATTGTTTTTGCCACACCCTAAACTTCAAACGGAAATCTGATTTAATCTTATTTCAACTCGTATTTTTTTTTCTTTTTTTGCCTTTCGTCCCTACAGAGACAGAGTCTGCTTCACAGCTTAGTGTTCTGTAAGTACCTTCTTCAGTTCTCAACTGAAAGATTAATTTGTCATTACGACCATTTTTACATACAACGCCTTGTGAAGTCAAGAAAATATTCGTCCGATATTTTTTTCGGAAATTTTGAAACAGAAGCTTGCGAATAGTGGGAGCAAATTCACCTTGCGAAGCCGCAAGTAATATATTGTGAGGATCAAGATCATAATTGAATTTTTTGTCAATTTACCTATATTTATGACTCAGATAGTTTATCTTACCCAATGAATTCATTAATAGTAAAAACACGGCGGATAATGCAACATCGAAAATCATACAATCCACTTCGAATTTTTATACAGACCGGAATACAAACTCCAGTAGAATTGATTGGTATTGTACCGTAATCCGGGGGCTTGTTTCTATGTTTTCCAGCTTATAGATGTCTAATGATGATTTTGAATTATTTCATTTTTATAAGTGTTTGAGGGTCAGTTTTGCATAGAAATATTCACAATTTTTTAACGTGTGAGCAATACATGTGCACGGTGTACTAAATTAAGAAGGTGATATATTCCGAAAACTGACAGCTACTTGACGACGTCATTCCTATCCACCTCGAACAAATTTTCAAAAAAATTGATCTAGTGATCCGGATGGTATATGGTACGATAGGAGTGACGTCACATGTTTACATCCAAACTTGATGTTTATATCAGTAAAGAGCCTGCCTTGTTAATTTTTTATGCCGTGTACATGTGGAAATGTCGGTGCTAAACAATCCACTGGTGCTATGCCTACTTGTCAACTTTGATTGTTTTAAGGTGAAGATGAATCGAAGCCAAAGCTCAAATTTTCAAGAGCACAAATCTGGAGAACCGAACACCCGTTTGAGCTGAAAACTTAATCGATTGGTCACCACCAGCGAGTGACCAATCGATTAAGTTTTCAGCTTAAACGGAGGTTTGGTTCTCCAGATCCGTGCTCTTGAAAATTTGAAGTATGGCTTCAATTCATTTTCACCTTAAATTAATGAACTACTGAACTTATTTTTGATATCATACAGCATAGTAAGTATAGTTTTTTGCTCATAAAACCGTTTATTATCAAATAATGTGCATATTTCAAAGAAAATTGCCTACATTTAGGCGTATTAGGCAGAATTTCAAAGTTTAATTTTGGCAATAAAATGATAAAATACTTGAGTTGTAAGAATTTTGACATCATTTTCAGATTCTGGAGACCCAAATTTAGTAGATAGGGAAATTTTTATGCTTAAACCTGCTTTTTCATATATGGTGATCAATTTCGCCCCAGCGTGTAATTTAAACTATTTGATTTTAAAATTTGTTTTATAATATGTTCAATATTATTTAATGAAAAGTCGATTACATAAACTGATAAAGATCATTGGAGTACTGATTTTGCCGAAATTCATTGACAATATTTGAATTCCGAAGGACAACGCAACAAAAAGTTGTTAAATAGTGATCAATTGGCCCCTGGATTACGGTACTAAATTCGTTTTTTTTTCATTTACTTATAGGTATTCCACTAAACAACTCGAAGATTTACTATCATTTGCTTATTTGTTAATTGTTGGCTTTAATGATTAAGAATAAAATTATTAATTTCTCGACTTGATTTTGCAACAATTATTCTGGTAAAAGATCGTAAAGGATGTTACATCAATTTACTCGATCCATGGCTGTGTCTTTCCAACTTTGAATTGGACTCACGTTTCCCGGGGTTGATTTCCGGCAGTTTAGCAACATGCCATGTCCAGCACCATTCCGGTATTGGCCACCTCGTCATAAAGTCTGGAGAGCTCGTGATTTATTCTCCACTGCCATACACCGTTCCCCTGCACACCGTCAAAGTTAGTCCTAAGCACCCGTCATTCGAGCACGCCAAATGCTTGCAGGTCCTCTTCCAGCATGATCCATTAAGGTGGTTCAAAAATCGTGTTTGCTCCATACCGTTCATTCGATCCTAGATCAAATTCAAATCGCCATGCTTCATTGGCGTTTTGTACATGGTACATTTGGTTGTGCTACTTTTCCCCGAATGTCGTTTTCCCGAACGCCAGTTCCCCGAATGCCAGTTCCCCGAATATCCCGTTTCCCCGAATAGCCCACTTTCCCGAAAAGTTTTTGGCACTCATATTTGTCATAACTTTTTACATTTCAGGGGGGTTAACGTACTAGTAATCTGATATGCACCCTTCTTTATTTGATTGGCGGTTCTTACGAGTTTTATCGTCCTCAGCAGTTTTGGCACCATGTGTATAGTCGAGAATTACGGTTCATTCGGAGAAACGGTTGATTCGGGGAAATGGCATTCGGGGAACCGGGTCATTCGGGGAACTGGCGTTCGGGGGAAACCGACATTCGGGGAAAAGTAGCACAATCGGTACATTTGATCGATTCGGGGTTTCATATGAAGCCCATAGTAGGTACGACTTACACTGATGATGCGTCTCCGTATATCATGATTAATGTTGCTTTAAGCCGAATCCGAGGTAGACGAACTCATCAACCACATCGAACGTATCTGCTTCGATCGCAACACTATTCCTTAGGCGAGCTCCGGGTCTAGCTATAGAGTATAATGCACACAGCTTGGGTGAGCTCTAATTTTACTTTTGTCGTCCCACTCTTCTTGGTGGGTTTACCTATCTACCGTCAACATCCATATCATCCGCGAAGCAAACAAATTGGCTAGATTTTATGAACATCGTACCTCGGTTGTTGTTAACTCGGTTCTTCGCATAACACATTAACATCATAACATACAAACTGTAGTGAGATCTAGAATAAAATCATATTTTCAGAAGACAGTGTAGCGTCACTAGCTTCGTAGGATGTCGCTACATAATTTCTATTGATGTTTTCACTTAAACTCGACACGATAATCCACCCTTTCCCGAAATAGTCTTGATCACTCGTTGACGTAACCAGCGGTTTCTTACATTCTCGACGATCACGAGCATAAGATCCCTTAACCGGATTGGCATTCGATCTCAGAATATATGCCACCATCCAACGGTACAAAAAGTATAATGTGAGAGTATGCTTGATTAGCTGTTCCTCAACATTGTTCCTGCATCTGTCGGTAACTTCTATGGTTCTCGCACTCTGCTTGAGTATAAAAGCAGAAAGTGTTTTGGGGACAATGATGAGGAAGCACGTTAGCATTTTATATGATTTTTGTCAATATTATCTTGTAGATAACTTCCATGAACGTCTGACTGAATTTCTTACAGTGCTAGAACTCCCGAATTAGTGGTTTCTGGTACTTTGTTATACTTTTCGGCACGCAGTTTGAAAAATAAGAAGTGATAAAATGTCATTGAAGAAGGAAGCATTTTGCACATAATTGAGCTTTGTAAAAAAGTTAATAAAATTAGTTGGTAGTGAATATAAAGGCGTTTTTAGTTACAGAGTGCTTCGTTGAAACCCAAGCAGCAAGCTCGTTTTTTCGCGTAGTAGTCGTTTTTTTCGATTCAGTTTGCACGTGTTCTGCTGGGCAGTGCTTCGTTGAAGTCATAGCAGTAGAAACCCAATAGCTTTCCTTCCACCTGATATTTATCATTATACAGCCATTCCATGAAAAACCGATCTAGTGGGTCTCCGAATTCCGTGAAAATTTGCTATTTTGTTCCTTATCCGAAATAAGGATACACGTGTTTTTGGATTTTTTGATTAGGGTGACCATTTCCGAAATAGGTGACCAGAAAAATCGCGATTTTGCAAAAATTTTTATTTTTAAAAAATATATAACTTTTGACCCGTTAGACCGATTTTCAATCTTTTTGGACGAAATGAAAGCTTAAGATTTAGACGTTTTAGGAAAAATGTAAAATTTTACAAAAAATGTTTTTTTTACATGAAAAACAATCAATAATTTCCATTTTTTCGTGTTTTGAAGGCCTCGGGACCAAAGGGGCTATTGCTGTTCTCATTTTTTCTTGAAAGTTCAGTTAATTTTACGTTTCCTGTCAAATTTTCAGCGATGTATGTTTTTTTGTTTTTGAGATATATTTTTTTGAAAATAAAAAATCAGTCATTTTTCATCGCCGCACAATGCAGGTCTCAGCGCATTAGATTTTTTATTATTAAAAAAATCATAACTTTTGAACAGCTCAACCGATTACCAATATTTTTTATGAAATGAAAGCTTAAGATTTCAACTTTTCAGACAAAATCGAAAAACCCGAAAACAAAAATTTTTACATGAAAATATATTAAAAATTCTAGTTTTTTCAGAAAAATTCATATATTTTCATGTAAAAAAATATATTTTTTCAAAGTTTTATATTTATTTCTGAAAATTTGAAATCTTAAGCTTTCATTTCATAAAAAAAGATTGGAAATCGGTTGAGCTGTTCAAAAGTTATGATTTTAAAAAAAAATAGAAAATCTAATGCGCTGAGACCTACAGTGTGTGTCGATGAAAAATGACTGATTTTTTATTTTCAAAAAAATATATCTAAAAAACTAAAAACCATACATCGCTGAAAATTTGACAGGAAACGTAAAATTAACTGAACTTTCAAGAAATAATAAGAACAGCAATAGCCCCTTTGGTCCCGAGGCCTTCAAAACACGAAAAAACGGAAATTATTGATTTTTTTTTCATGTAAAAAAACATTTTTTGTAGAATTTTACATCTTTCCTGAAACGCGTAAATCTTTAGCTTTCATTTCGTCCAAAAAGATTGAAAATCGGTCGAACGGTTCAAAAGTTATAATATAAAAAAAAATAAAAATTTTGAAAAATCGCTATTTTTCTGGTCACCCTATTTCGAAAATGGTCACCCTAATCAAAAAATCCAAAAACACGTGTATTCTTATTTCGGATAAGGAACAAAATAGCAAATTTTAACGGAATTCGGTGACCCACTAGATCGGTTTTTCATGGAATGGCTGTATAAATAATAACTTTGATTTGAGAATGTTTTGAATTGAGGTTGCATGAATCGCATAGCTTACCAAGGTGAATCCTGGTCTACTGACAAAACTCCTTCCTATGACAACCATGGAGATGCAGAGGTGATCTCGGTATCTATAACAATGGATGTCACACTACTATTCCTTCCTTCCCCGATGACCGTAAGGACGTGGCCGGCGCCGTTATTAACAGTTATGCTTGGAGTTCTCGAAATTGTACATTGGTATGCTACTCCCAAGCTACATCAGTTTGTTCCCTGTACAATTTTGATTATTGCGGTCAATCACGGAGTAGCAATTACGAATTGTACGGTCATCAATGCGTATGCTTGTGCCTACAGCTTTTTTCGAAATAGTGAAAATATGAATACATTCGCGATCATTTGTTCCCAAACTTCCAAAATTGAGTAGATGCACATCTCTCTATTTTGAATTACATCTTTGAGGAAAAGCAAACATCTCTGTTGAAAAAAGAAAGTGAAGGAAATCCTTTACTCCAAATTTAGAATTATTTTTCTCCGTGTAATGAACATTTAGGAACAGTTGCATATTTATTCATGACCATATAGGGTAAACAGGTATAATACGCCCCCCCTAAGGAAAAACTGCTCTATCGCAGTGTCAAATGCATTACTTCTATAGTTTTTGGTGTCAAAGTGTTATTCACTTAGTTGGTCATGCTCTGCATGCAACTTTCTCTTGCCAGGTAGCTTCTAAAAAGAGCACAAGACGTTTTCTGTAAACGGTCCAAATCTTGACGTTTCAAAACAAACCGGGCAATATGCCCCTACCGTAGAAAAAGTTTTGCAGCGTTGTAGAAATGTTTCCAAGGATAATTCTACCACCTGCTAAGCTTAAAAGGGTCCATTAGCAGTCGTCTTCCGGTAAAAGTTGTTGTAATAAGTACAATATTGAAGGATGGGCTTCATTCACAACGAGGCTTGCCTATCGGACCCAAAATTATACGCCAAAAAGCTGATTTTCGATATTTTTGGTATTTCTATTGATTGTCCATACTTTCCTAAGATCTTACATGCGCAACATCATTTTTTCGCGGATATTTAAGATATGTAATCATATTTACGTGTGAAAGAAGCCTCAATCCCTTGAAAATGAAGTGGGGCGTATTACCTGGTTGGGGCGCATTATACCAATTTACCCTAGATATTTACGACATGAACTTCATGATGTGCATCAGATCCTACATTAGTTTCAAACAGTAGCGTAGCAATGTGCGGTCCGCACCGGGCCCCGAGCTCCTAGGGGCCCCAAAATCGCAGTGCGGATTTCTCATAGTACGGATTCGACATATGTAGCTTGTAGGAAACTGACAATTTGTAAGATCCATAAAAGAAAATGAGCATGGCAATTATAAGTTTTGAAGGAGACTTGGATCAGAGATGTTCAAGGGCCTCTTGATGATGCCTTATTTTGAATACTTTTCGATTAGGCTTAGAGTGAATCGATGGGCCCAGCGGGATCTTGGCATAGGGCTCTACATTTTAGGGGCCTTATTTGTTTTGCAAGTTATTTTCCTCATTGTTTGATCGTTTGCACAAATAGTAGGCTTTGACTGCGGAACACGTTTTTGTCTAAAGCTTCAAAATACCACTATTTATTCAATTAACGATTGCTGAATCCATTGCCGTTTTCAAAAATATCATAGCACGTCTAGCTTTTAAGATATTGACTGTTGAAAATGCAAAATTTTACTATATCAGCCAACTTGCATGCAAGTTTGCCAGCTTGCATGGAAATTTATTTGCTTAATTTTCCGCAGATTTCAAACTTCATGTGTGGAACAATACTTATCAACAATGTTCATAATATTTTCGATGGTAGAAAGTTTTTTTTGTGATTCAGAAAAGTATTGTATTTTGCCATATAAGTAAACAGAAGAATTTTGTGTGGATACTGCAAGCATGTTGAAAAAATCTATTTAATCTAGGGTAGATGTATTAGTCTTCGACATGCTTTAGTTTCGCCCCCTTATAACAAATTTAAACTTTTTTGTATGAGGGGGCGAAGCTTAGTACAAATTTCTTGGCGGGCGAATACTAGATTTTTACCCTAAATGTTTTCGTGCAATTTCAACTGTATTTTATCTAAATTGAAAGTTTAAGTTCTATTCTTCATGCTTGGTGGATCAAATCACAAAAAAGTTTGATAAATCATGTTTTAAATCTCATGTGAACATCAATGAAACCAGTGTTTTATACAACTTTGGTGTCCTGTAGCTAAAAATTGTGATGTGCTGGAATATTTCTGTGAACGGCATCAGATTTACTGCCGTTATACGCATAATTGTCCCATGTTACTTTTCGTCGTTTTTGAGTTTTTGTAGCCAAATAGTCCATTTTAACCCATATTATTAGAAAAACAATCTAAAAAAATATACTTTGTTCGAAGACTTTATGAAAAGCATACCAAGTCAATTTGTTCCACTGTTGAATTTCTACGCATAACTGTCTCGCTACTGAATTTCTATGCATATCTGTCACACTATGTACTTATCTGCACCAATTTCAAATGAAGTGCTAAATTTATAAGTTTTATTAGGCTATGTAAAATTGTTTTCATATCATCTATTTACTTTGGCTTTACATCCCATGTAGAACATTACCTGTTTTACACTATACAGAGAATATGCCTACTGATTGAGATAGGCAAAATTTAACATAAATTCAAACGCTCATAACTTTTTTTTTTTTAATAATGAACTTAGATGTATTTGAAAGCACTCGACGGAAAATTTGATACAGTTTTAGTAGCTTACTTGGCCATGCATATTGGCCTCCAAGGCAATTTAGATGATCCGGGTTTTCCGAGTTCATGCATATATCACATTTTTTCTGTCACTTGTATTTTTGTGCGGTGTGAAGTATTGATATTTTGATGTTGCCGATACTTCTAGAAACTAGAACCAATTGGAATTATCCGGAATTATATTCAACGGTAATCATAGTTCAAGAAGATGCTTTTAGGAGAACTATTAGATGCACTTAATTCTATAGTAGGTTCGAGGTGCGCTGGCGTAAATGGCCAATATTTAAAAATCCAAAACCATGTCAATATGGGTATCAAACTTCAAGATTTTTTAATTTGATGCTTGCGGAAGAATTTTATTTTATAACTTTTAAGAACAAGTTGCCTTCAAACGCGCGGTGAAAGCAGCTTAGGATATCGTTACTACTGCGGCCGCTGATAATTTTCAGACTCCTGTGAATGTAACTCGGAGAGTGAGGGGATACCGCACCACCAATGGCACACTAAAACCAGCTCATGCACTGTAAGTGGTGTACAGAATGTACAGACATTACCCATGACCTCAGACCCTTTTCTCATAAGTGAATGTGGCACCACTCAAACGTAAAACCAGTGAATTCACACGGTCCATATTCGCACTTTTTTTTCTTTTCACATACGACTTTTCTCACAATTTTGCATTCAAACGCTTTGCTAATAACAATCATATACATACCCTCATACGGCTCCACTTTGCTAAATGCCACATGAGCCTTCGTACGGATCCTCAACATAGGCTTTACAACTCAGATCTTCCACTTTCGGTATAAAATTCACGTCAAAGCTACTATCGAGAGCAGTGTGCTAGGTCAAAATCAGTCTGCTACAGTTAGTGGGACTCTTATGCGTAGAAATTCCCCCAAATCTCAGTATTTCTAGGCATAACCGTCCCACTTTTAATTTCATAACAAAATTCATATTTGTTCGCTAAAACCAACTCGTGACTCTAAAAAACACCCTTTTCCTCATGTTGCTGTGAAGAAATTTTTCAAATTTATCTTAACCTCTATCAATACAGAGCATGAATGTGCCAAAATCTTCAATCGCGTTTTTCTCGGCTTCATATTTTGGAACATGCGGCAATTATGCGTGTAACGGCAGTTTAGCGTCCCAAAGTCTACTAGAGACACATAATTTGATCTTTGAGACACACAAAAATGTCATTTTTGTTACGCTGTGTATTCATTCCATCTTCGTGCTTTAAGGTTTTCTTAAGGACCGTTGTTCCATGGGGTTGGTTTTACTTTGAAAACGTTAATACCCTGATAAAAATATTTATTTTTTCTCCCATCAATTTTTTTGAATTTTGAGGAACGTAGTGGCATGAAGGAAACATAATTGTATCATCCTTATATCAAAAGCAATCCTTTAGAGTTAACTACAGTCATCTGTCCCTTACTCGATATTGAAGGGACCATCGAGTTAGGGAGGTATCGAGTTACAGAATACAAAAGCAGTGCAACTGCGTTCCAAGGGACCATCGAGTTAGCCATGAAAACCAACTTTTACTGTGGTTCTCTAACTCGATATCGAGTTACGGAATATCGAGTAAGGGAGAGTTAACTGTATATGTGTTTTCAGCGATTCTGTTTAAAAGTATACCAATGATTTGTTGTAAATTGTTTTAGGGATTATTTTGTAATTCCATGACAAGTTTCACTGAACAATCCCCAATGACTTTTCCATGAAATTTGTTGTTAATCCAAATTCTCTCAGGTAATATTTTTTAAATCATCCTAAAATACCTGCCAAAAATCAACCAAATTTATTCTCGGAGACTTTAAATAACTCATCAGAATATTTCTTCAAAAATTTCTGCTCGCAATTTATATGAAATTATGCCATGGATTTTACCAACATTTTTTTATTAAACGTATCCAAGCTTCCGTTGCACAAAAAAGAAAAAAAAACGAGAGAATAACAAATTTGTTTAGGAGTTTTGGCAGAAATTCGACTTGGGTTTCTTAAGAATCAAGATTAACAGCAAATCCAGGAGATTTTTTCTAGCGCTTTCCTATAGAAACTGTACAGAATATGCTAAACTAGCCACCAGATTTTTTTCTAATAATTTCTGAAAGAATTTCTTGTGGAGTAAGGGAGAGTTGACTCATTTTAGTAGTAATATTCTATCTGGCATTCCTATTTAGATGTCAATTCAAGATTTTTAAAGAAATTTCCACAGAGATTCCGATATTTTATTATCCGATTTGTTCAAGTATGCTACAAAAATTCCTTCAGGAATCATTCTAGAAGTTTATCAAAGTTTTATCTAAGAATTCCACAAAAGAGACCTCTGAGCATTTTCCCTTGAAAACCACTTCAGGGATTTCTTGGCGTACCCTTGGCCAAGAAATCCCGAGGATTTCACAAGTATTCTTTTGCCAATAACTCCAAAGATTCTTCTTCGAATTATTTGACTTATTTCAAACATAATTCCTTTAAACAATTGTTTAAGCTGAAAACTTGATCGTTTGTGGTGACCAATCGATCAAATTTTTAGCAATCATGGCTATCTGGTACTTCAGATTTGTGCTCTTGAAGATTTTAAGTTTAGCTTTGATGCATCTTCCCCTTAAGCAGAAAATACAGACACTTCTGAAGCAATTGCTTCAGATATACTTTTTCTGTGAGTTCGGTAATAAAAGGCATATTTTGCAAACCTCTATTTGAGGGGCCCACAAATTTACCTTTGCACCGGGCCCCCGAAATTCTAGCTTCGTCACTGGTTTTAAATCGCCTACGATCTACAGGTAAAAACAAATGTGAATTTAAAAAACACATACACACAATTGACTGCCTTAAATCCAGTAGATTGTAAAGAGAATGGTTTGGATAACTTGGTTCTAGAATACCTAATTGATACATCAAAGGACGTTTAAAACTTGCTTATGCGGTAAACTATAAGCCTTATGGGACCTTCCTTAGCCGAGTGGTTAGAGTCTGCGGCTACAAAGCAAAGTCATGCTGAAGGTGTCTGGGTTCGAATCCCGGTCGGTCCAGGATCTTTTCGTATCGACAATTCGAGTGGCAATTAGAAGTTCGGCAGTCAAAACTTCGGCGAAGTTCGGTGTCGGCATTTTAATTTAGTTCTTCGCCGACGCATAAGGATTGCCTTTGTCTGCTTAGCACTTCATTAGAATGCCGAAGCCGAACTTCGGCAAACTTTTGTTGGTGATATTTCATTTCTCTTATGAACTTTGGTCTAAAGTTAATCTGAATGCACAATAATGAAAATTTCCTTGACTTCCCTGGGCATAGAGTATCATCGTACTTGCCACACGATATACGAATGCAAAATGAATACTTTGGCAAAGAAAGCCCTCAGTTAATAACTGTGGAAGTGCTTATAAGAACACTAAGCTGAGAATCAGGCTCTGTCCCAGTGAGGACGTTAATGCCAAGAAGAAGTATAAAAGAAGAAAATTCCCCGCTTTGGGAACATTTAATTTGACTTAAACTTAAAAATGTTATAGAGGTCTTTCAATAACTGAAAGGCAACAAAATAATTCAAAATATCCTGATGCATGTAAACAGATCATAATGCATAGATTACATCTCTTTTCCGTGAGGAAATTTATATGATTTCAACTCTACCTGATGATATTATTACTGAAGCGTAGAGTGTCCATCCCGGGACATCCCGGGATAAAAAATCCCGGGATTTGACGAATTTCGGGATTTCCCGTTTCC
Organism: Aedes aegypti; assembly: GCF_002204515.2. Lineage (NCBI taxonomy): Eukaryota > Metazoa > Arthropoda > Insecta > Diptera > Culicidae > Aedes > Aedes aegypti. The sequence goes on along the minus strand of NC_035107.1, from coordinate 160,498,116 downwards.
CGGGATTTTATTTCTGACATCCCGGGAATCCCGGGATTCCCGAAATGTATGTAGAGTTTGATAAAAACACTAAAATTCAATGAAAAACAATGACATTTTTCCTCACTATCAACCTTATTTGATAAAGTAGAAAAGCATAATGAAAAAGAGAATAAACGAGTAATTATTTTCATGAGAAGATCAATTTACCAAGTAAGAAATACATTTTTATTTGTCTAGTTTCAAAGACTTAATGCTTTGCTTTTTAACATTAGCCGTTTATTAAGCCTATGCTAAGATATCAAATTTGATAATACACCTAAACTTCTTCAAATCGTATCTGTAAAAAGTAGGCTTTGAGAAAATTGACTGAGAAATTTCAGGAGATTGGAACATGTTTTGATCTCGATGAAACTTGCATAATTTGATTTTCACTCCGTTACCTTTCCAAGAAAAATATCAAGATGATCCATTTTTGTGCTACACGATGCGAAAACTGCAGTGAGACTAAAAGTAATCATTCATTATGAGACAATTCGACTTGGTGTTTTTTCCTAATTTTACTGAACAAAAAGTGATTTCTCGTTAGTGCAGCTGAAAGATCATTAAAAAATATAATGAAAACTTATATTAACTCAATTTTGAACAAAATACAGATGGGACTGACTTGCGATTCACGGCAGTAAACTTCAGTCAATAATTTTCAGTAATTAATTTTTAGCATGATCTACAATACCTCCAATGATCTTTAATCGTTTCTTTTGTTCTAAAGTTTTTATGACTTTGCAAATTGCTTTAAAATTATGACTTTATGTTTCATCATTCTTTCATTCATAAGTGTTATAGAGAATTTGAAAAAAACCCATAGCAAATCTGTAATTAATCAAGCTAAGTTTTGATTTTTGTTAGGTTACTTCATCAGAATAAGAAAGTCTTATCTGAAATGTGATTTGCAATAATTAACATATTATTTTGAAAAGTTACATTATCTGTTTATTCCATTTAAAAATATGTATTGTTAAATTTGAACTTAACTAAATGCTAGTTCTATTGAAAATTTGATAAATCCCGGGATCCCGGGATTTCCCGGGACAATCGTAGATTTTTGTCCCGAATCCCGGGAAGAGCAAAATGGTCGGGAAATGGACACTCTACTGAAGCGCCGACTTCTAAGAGTCTTCTGAGCGAATTGTGGCCTAATTTAACGCCGGTGGTTTTTTGAGAGAAAAGGCAGGAATTTGCATCATCGTTTTTCGTACGAAAGTGCTCCGGTATGAGAAAACTTGACTGACTGAAAATCCCATGATAAGACGAATCCTCATCATCACGCAAGTGCTCAGTCACGCATGTATTGCTACATAGTTCTTAAGCTAGTTGAAAATGTTCCGAAGAGCTGATCCCAAAAATTAACTATTAACTCGAGACTGGTCGCACCATATCAAGAGTTCACGTTATATACAGCACGATTATGGTGTTGCTGACGGTGGCGGAAGGCACATCCTCTCTTGAATTAACGTCGGTTTTCAACCTAGTTTGGATCAAACACAAATTTTACCGCAAGAAAAGTAAATAGTGCTTTTGTAGCGGTACTGCTTTTGCTTAACTTAGAATAGAACGGAAGCATACCTTGAAAATCTCGTACACATGCAATTATCTCTTTTCCGATCAGTTTCAGTAGACGTATCATCAACATTCTATCCGATATGATTCGAGAGGGGTACGAACCAATTGGCAAAAACGAAGCACACGTGATAACCCAGCCTTCAATTAACAGAGAAGCGAAAATTTTCTTTCATGTTCAATTGTCATTCATACATGTATTGCTTTAATTGTGGAGTTTTTTTTGTTGTTGATTTTCTTCAAAGCTAACCGTGAACCGTGGATTACGTCAATACGTGACTACGCATTGGAAACGAATGTCATATCTCTCTGTTGCGGTAGTGATGAATTGTAATTGGTTGCCATAAATTATTTGGTCAATACTCTCTACATTTATTTGTTAGGTCATGTGAGTTAACTTTGGCTGCGGAAATAAATTCAATATTTGGGTTTCTGTTTTCGTTATCTCTTAAAACTTATCTACCTTGAGTTTTTTTTGTATTACATCATTGGATGAAAGCACAAACTTAGTATATTAACGGATAGTGGATGTTATGGCTGTCACTATTGTATTTGTATTGTATTGAGACATTCCCAAGTAACCATAGTCACTAATAATAAGCCCAAAATCAGTATCCTAGTTGCATACAGGCATTATAATAGCACTACAAATGCTGACACGTCTAATAACAGCACTTCCACCACTTGAAAATCCTATTTCTGCATCATTAATGCTTCTGCATACAGGCATTAAATATGCACTATATTGGCTCTTCATTCGCCTATAGGGCATGTTTTAATACTTTCCAGTATTTTGAAAGATATACCGCGTGCTTAGTGTTTGCTTGTAGTGGTAAGAGGAAGCAACACATAAATCTTCCCACTACCATAATCGCAGATTTTATGACGAGGATAAGTGATGGTTTAAATTAGTCTCTTTTCTCGACAACAATATTCATCTCTTGTGGCCGAGGGAGCAAAGTAGCAGGACTTCTTTTTAAAAAAATGGATCTCTATGATACGCCAAGTTTTGGTGTGATGGTAGCTTTTAGACAGGTAGAAGATTTTTTATATGATATCATCAATTAAAATTTTATTAGAACGCTGCCTTGGCGTGCCTCAATAACCTTTGGGAGGCTTAATAATTTCAATTACTTTATTAGCAGCTTTCAACCCAGTTAAAGCGCAACCAAAAGATTATGCTCGATGCAGGTAACTAACAATAAAAATGGCGTCCCCAGCCCGTCATGATGATTATGTATACAGTAAACTTTATATTGTGTAACAAAACCAGCCAGTTCTCGCGTTGAAAGATTCTTTTTCTCACTTCCACAATACAAACGTACCGAATAATAATTAGTTCCGTTTAGCTAGAGGTTTACCGGCAAACGAGATGGAATCGAGATTCGCCGCGCGAGATTGCACCGTTGTTGTTCAGAGTTTTATTTTATGATGAGAATAGAACGGTCATTCATAATGGGCAAAGGTCGTTCGCCGACTGGCGACTCCTACGCACATGCACCGTATCTACACGTTTGTTAACAACACCCACAAGACAGTTGTCGTCAGTTAGTAACCAGACAAAACAATCAAATGAAAAGCATCACCATTAAAAAGGGAATTTACGGTGCTTATTCGGTGGATGGATGGTGGTAATTCTTCCAGCCTGCAAGAATGCAATAAAAAAGAGTCAAATGGCAATGATAAGTGCTGTGGTAGACGTCAAATAATGACACGATCATGTTTCATCGTAAGTTCAAGTACAAGTTATCTCCAGTGGGGCAAGATCTCAGTTTTGGACACTACATTTCAACTGGAACCGAGCCTTATTTTGAAATAAAAAAAAGTTAAAATAACATTTGAACTCTACAAGAGATTTGTAAGAGCTATCTCAATCTCTGCACAGTAGAGGTCCAGAATGCTGATTCACAAAGAAAGATATATTTAAAGCTTCAAAATGAAACATTAGACAAAAGCTGGTCGTATTAGTTTGGAGCTTGATTTAGTGTGAAAAAGTTGGGCAGTTCCATGATTCATTTTAACGTAGGGAACTTGATCTTTGTAATAAGAAGCATTTCAATACGATGCATATTTTGGTCATATATGAACATAGTAGCTTTTAAAAACAGTCCTGCCGTTTGCTATGATTGAGATTGTATTCCAATTATGCGTTATGTAATTTTATTTCAAGTTTAGGTGTTACAATATTTATGAGAGTTTAAACAAAAAGAGTGGAAATGACAAAAAACTACTTTTGAGAGAAATGGGTTTAAAGTTTTTCTGTAGCTCTTCTCTCTATACAAATCTTATATCATATCCAAAAGCAAGCTACTGTATGTATTTTTTATGTATTTTTTTCCTGTGGGAGTGGAAAAATTACCCCTAAATATACCGTTAGAATGTTTAAAAGCAATACAGTTTTTCTTTCTTTGTGACTCGAGTAGACGTAAGTAACAAAATAATGTCAAAACAAGGACATTTTTTCTTAAACTGCCAATGTATAAGCTTTTTCTTTTCGATTCCTCATAACTAATTGCGCTATAATTTTGTTCTCAATTGAAACAAATATAAAACCGCCATTGGTATTCTTCTTCTTCGTGGCATTAACGTCCCCACTGGGACAGTGCCGCACAGTGGGACGAAACTGAAAATTGACGGTCAAAACCTCTTAGAGGTGTTTTAGCCCATAGGTGTCTTCGGGACATTGTTTTGAATTAGCATCCCGAGTAATGATAAAAAATAATTTTTAAATTAGACTAAATAAGGCACCCGAGCAAAAATATTTTTTTGAAAAAAAATTTTTTGGGCAATCATTATATCAGCAAAGTTTTAATTCTTTTTATTTTCCACAGCTTTGCTGAACATACTTGATATTTTTGACTTCGTTTTCACGGTTAAATTGTAAATTTAACCAATTTTACCATAAATATCAGTTTTTTGACCATTTATATGCTTAATGTGCAATTTACGAACATGAAATGTTCTACAAAATAGTATATATTTTAAAAATACACACATTTGCCGAATATACCAAAGCTGTGAAATCATCACATCCAAAGGTATAATGAAATTATTTTAATATTTTTATAATTTTCGACCATTTTTCTAAGCAAGTTTCTCCTGAATCGGCACTTTTCGGCAGTCATATTTAGTATACTTTGATGCCTTATTATATCAGTTAAAGCCCCATGGCAACAGAATGATCGGGTCTCACAGGGCTTATTGATTTCAACCATTTTTTGACGAGCTTGGAATTTTGATCTTGAATAGTTTTTTGACCTTTTGTATACTCACAGTGCAATACTCTGTATTAGTTATATCATAAAATAACATATTAGAAAACATCTTTACAACACTGAAATTGCTAAATTTTAGCATCAAATCGTAGTTGTCGACGATAATTTGGCTTCGGTCACAATGCGTGAAAAATTTAATAACAAATAATAATATGGCCGGTGTTTAAACAGACTGAACCAAGTGTTTTTTTCTAATGATTTTAGGAAAACGCCAGGCATTCAAAATATCAAAACATTTACATTATTTGTTGTGATGATGGAACTTATCTTTTTGATGATACGTCTGTATCAAAATACCATCAGAAAAATAAAAAATCGTGTTACCAACATATCTTTATGACACCAGTGGTCCAGTCTGTCTAAACACCGATCATATGTATTTTATGATAAAAAGCAAAAAATTTTGAGAGCAAAACATAATTTCGCCTGTTAAACACAATTCCTCTTATTTTTCAACCATTACCATTTTCAACCATTTCGTTGTGCCGGCCGAAGTAAACTTGTGTCCGAAATTGCTGATACATGAGAAACCTAGTAAATTCTCAAAAATAGTATTTATTTTAATAAAACATTGTTTTTTGATAGCTTGTCAGCTTATATAGATGTCTTCGACATAGTTGTTAAGATTTGTGATATAAGAAATCCCAAGTTTATTGATTGCACTATGAGCGTACAAAAGGGCAAAAACTATCTGATGTCAATATAAAATTCCATGCTTCTCAAAAATGGTTGAAATCAATAAGCCCTGTGAGACCCGATCATTCTGTTGCCATGGGGCTTTAACTGATATAATAAGGCATCAAAGTATACTAAATATGGCTGCCGAAAAGTGCCGATTCAGAAGAAACTTGCTTAGAAAAATGGTCGAAAATTATAAAAATTTTAACATAATTTCATTATATCTTGGAATGTGAAGATTTTACAGCTTTGGTATATTCAGCAAATTTGTGTATTTTTGTAATATATAAAATGTTGTAGAACATGTCATGTTCGTAAATTGCACATTGAGCATAGAAATGGTCAAAAAACTGATATTTATGGTAAAATAGGTTAAATTTAAAAATTTAACCGTGAAAACGAAGCCAAAAATATCAAGTATGTTCAGCAAAGCTGTTGAAAATAAAAAGAACTAAAACTTTGCTGAAGTAATGACCGCCCAAAAATTTTTTTTTCAAAAAAATATATTTGCTCGGGTGCCTTATTTAGTCTGATATAAATATTATTTTTTATTATTACTCGGGATGCTAATTCAAAACAATGTCCCCAAGACACCTATGGGCTAAAACGCCTCTAAGAGGTTTTGACCGTCAATTTTCAGTTTCGTCCCACTGTGTGCCGGCTACTCAGCGTAGTGTTCTAAGTGCACTTCCACAGTTATTAACTGAGAGCATTCTTTGCCAAAGTTGCCATTTTTGCATTCGTATATCGTGTGACAGGTACGATGATACTCTATGCCCAGGGAAGTCAAGGAAATTTCCATTACGAAAAGATCTTGGACCGACCGGGAATCTAACCCAGACACCTTCAGCATGGCTTTGCTTTGTAGCCGTGGACGCTAACCACTCGGCTAAGGAAAGCCCCCATTGGCCATTGGTATTATAACTGATTATGTTCCAATTGAGGAGGTTAGAAGCAAAGAGGTGTAAGTGACTAAAACCTATTTTAGAGGAAAACGAGTTTGAAGTTTTTCAGCAATTTTTCAGTCCATACAAATTGTATGGGAGCCAGATAATGAGCCAATCTTCTAGAAATTGTGATATATTTCCTATTGGAAGGATAAATCATCTAAAAATACTGTTAGAATGTTTGAAAACAGTAGAATTTTTCAGTATATATAGCTCAAAATTGACGATAATGTCACTTACGCCCTTTTGCATTTGGAACCATCAGTTAAACATTCTTCTGTGCGCGATGATAGTCATCATAAAAGTTTATTTCCTTTGTAATTATGAATGTTATATCAACAAGCTTTGTTCAACAGATTTTCTTTGCTTAAAATAAATTATTAGTTTGACCAGTACAACGTAGTAGGGTAAATGCTGACAATAAAGGATAAAGAGGTTATTTTTACTCGATTTGAAAAATTGACCGGAATCAACTAACTAAAATAATATTTTATACTATGTACATCTTCATAATAGTGCACGCTGACATAAAATTAACAACTACAAAGAAAACAAACTTCTATGCCCTCTATCAACGCGCGCAGGTTAACTTGTTACTAGTGGCTTTTCGTACTCACGAAGCATGCACTAGAGCTGTGGGCTCGATTTGCGCACGGGGGTCATCTACACCTGATACCTTTAAGGACTTCGGGGGACCACTTAGCGTCCACGTAGGGACTTACCTTTTACCTGATTTTTTTTTCTTACCAGAACGAGCACTTTACAATGACGAACTTATAACATTTCGCATTTTCGAAAAATAAGGGATCTAGCCTACTCCGCCTCGATGGAGGTCGGCCAAGTGTCAGGGTCGGTTCAGCAATTCCGGTTGGAGCACCCTCCGGTTCACAGGCGCCTCGACGACTTATTACCGATAGTACGTTACTATCGTTCTACTCGGTCTAGTCCCCGGCGGAGGATCTAGCCTACTCCGATCGCGCCCGATGGTCTCCTCTCATCAACAGACTGACTTATCGAGTGCCGAGGTTAGTCCGTCAATTCCGGTGGGATCTTGGCTTCCAGTTCATCCGCGCCCCGACGTCCTGACATCAAGCGCTGCTCTCTGCGTCTCGTTTCGCTGCTCTTCTCGCCAGTTGCGCTGTAAGCCAGACATTATTTGCACCACCATGTTGGTCATCATATTCCAAAGATCGGGATCTCTTATCATTCCGTGGACCACACCTTCTACGCTGAAGTACTCACCAAAAGCAGTCGCCACTGTGTTTCGTCCTTTGTTGAACCTCGGGCAGTCGAAGACAACATGTTCTGGCGTTTCTTCAATCTCCATACACTCAGGACAGAATGGTGAAGACGCATGGCCGAATCGATGCAGATACTGCTTGAAGCAGCCGTGACCTGACAAGAACTGTGTCAGGTGAAAGTTCTCTTCTCCGTTTTCCCTGTTCACCCAGGCCGATAGATTCGGGATGAGCCTGTGGGTTCACCTGCCTTTCTTGGAGGCATCCCATTCTTGCTGCCATTTAGCCAGCGAACGAATTCTTGCCAACTTCCTCGCCTGCCTAGTTACTCTTTGCTGGTAGCAGTCGATGTCTTCGATCCCAGCGATTACGCATGCCGCCTCCGACGATATAGTCCTGTACGCGCTCACCACTCGCATGGTGATGAGTCGGAACGTGCTGTTTAACTTATCCCGATTCCGCTTGGTCTGTAGCCCCACGCCCCAGGGTGGCGCACCGTATCTTAGTAGCGATATTGATACGGCAGCCACAAGACGCCTCTTACTGCTTCTAGGACCACCTATGTTGGGCATAAGTCTTGTGAGCGCATTGTTCGCCTTCGCCGCCTTCACATGCATAATCGACGTGACTGTTAAAGTTCAGCCGATCGTCTAGCATTACGCCCAGGTGTTTCAACTTTCGCTGTGATGCTATGGCATGCCCCCCAACAGTGATCTCACCATGCATGACTGCTTTGCAGTTGCTAACTAGTAGCACCTCTGTTTTGTGGTGGGCTATCTTCAGCTTGACTCCCTCCATCCAATCTTCGACTAGACCAATTGCCTCCGTTGCCAGCATTTCTATTTCCTCCTGCGTCTCGCCTAATACCGTTAGGACGACGTCATCGGCGAAGCCGACAATCTCGACTCCCTTGGGTAGCTCCAGCGTCGTACATCGCATTCCACAGCGTTGGTCTCTGTATGGAACTCCAGCCGTTATTCTTAACTCCTCCGGGCCGGCGTCGGTTTCATATCTCAGTACACGGTTTTGGAAGTAGCTCTTCAAAATCTGGCACAAGTAGTCGGGAACCCGCATTCTGTGCAGCGCAGTGGCAATGGCCTCCCAGCTGGCGCTGTTGAACGCGTTCTTCACATCTATCGTGACCACGGCGCAGTAACGATCTCCTCTACGCTTTTGTTTTAATGCTTTCTCGGCCCTCTCGAGCACTGTTCGAATTGCGTCCATCGTCGACTTTCCTTTCCGGAATTCAAGCTGCCTTTCTGATAGCCCGTTCTCGCTCTCTGTGCATTTCATCACCCTGCTGAGGATAATCCGTTCCAAGAGTTTACCGAGTGTATCCAGTAAACATATAGGCCTATATGATCCTAGATCCCCGGGCGGCTTTCCTGGCTTCGGCAACAGTACCAGTTTCTGCATTTTCCATATTTCTGGAAAATGACATTCGTCCAGGCATTTCTGCATAACCTTCCTTACCATATTTGGATACGTAAGGACCGCTGCTTTGAGTGCCACGTTGGGGATTCCGTCCGGACCCGGGGCTTAGTTCAGCGCTTTCACAGCTATAAGCTCCTCGTTGGAGATCTGGCGATCTTCGGCATTTCCTACCTACTCATTACCGTATGGTGTGGCCGGCCACATTGTAGGATTATGCTTTGGGAATAGACCCTCGACGATGACTCTCAGTTTGTCCGCACATGTTTCGGTCGGCGTCGACGAGCCCTTTATATGTATCATTACTCGTGTATGACTTTATCCTAAACTAATAAAATTCGGGGTTATAAAATTTGGTTTAATAGAATTCAGGTTTATGAAGTTTTAAGGAAGAGTAGAGCCGTGAGCACAAAATATATGTTTAAACTTTTCAGGATTTTATCTATCCTTTATCTGTCGCGTTATCTGTCCATAAATATCAAACCTGAAGTATTTTTGAATAAACAACGGTTTGATTCTGGCGTTGCGACTCAACTGAGACAGAACCTGCTTCTCAGAATCAGACATCATGTATACGCGCTTCATATCTAGAGCTTTTGATCAGCTTGCCATGAGCCAACAAAAATTATCACACGCTTGAGCACGTGCTATGATGGTGTGGAACATTTTTTTTAGATCTCATGTAGGGTAGATGTACCAATAGTGGAGGTACTAAGCACGATTGAACTTCATTTAAACGCCCAAATTCAAGATGCGCAATTAATGTACAAGTTTATGTTGTAACGTGAAGTAACGACCATTGACTTAATGAGAAAAATTATTTGATCGCAGTAATCCACGGCATGCCAGTGAAAAATAATACCTCCACTATTGGTACACTGTTCTTTTAGTTGCGGTATATTTTTAATTTGTGTTCCTATGCCATCGCCAGAATTTTCGAATTTTAGCTAGAATGATCATTTTAAAACAGACAAAAATCTCTGTGTAGTTTTTTGTCTTCGCCATCGCTAGAATCTTCCTAATTTTAATTTGAAATCTGTGCCCTTTGAAGAAATCTTTAGATCGCAGCAATCAAAATAGGAACCAAATCATTCCTAGCATTTTTTAGATCAGTACTGACGTTCTGATGAAATTGCGGTAAAATTTTGAGGCTCCCTATGAGTTTTCGTAACAAGATATTGAATTCCTGAAATTCTAAATATTTCTGTTATTCCGGTAGGGTTCTTGGTAGTATCATTGAAATTTCAGTTCTCTCAATAGTGGTGGATTTGGGGAAGGATTTTTTAGTACTTTGGTAGGAATCTCCGTGAAAAATTCTGGTGAGTCTAGTAAAATTTATAAATTATCGTTTTTTTTTCAATCTTGTATTTCCCGTTTCCCGATTATTCCGGAGACATTCATTGGTTTCTTGATATAACATTAATAAACAGTACTGGTCACAATAAAGTACGCATTGGCTGTTTCTCATACAAATTTGTCAAACCTGGATTTCGGCTTCAAGAGCACCGATTGACCAGCAATTTTCACAGAGACTCTGAAATACCATGCGTTTTAATCAGCAGTGTATTTAAAATATTTCAACTAAGGGAACACTTACCCTAACTGCCTTTTTACGCCTACTTGTCCCATGTTCTATGTAAAGCTTATGGACCGCGGGACAAATATGCGTAAAATGGCAGAGTAGCAATGTAAGCTCAAACAATCACATCTGCACTGACTCATACGCTATTTTATGAGAAAATTTCAATTTGATAATGCATTTGAGACTAGCAGGCGAAAGTATCAGAAGCAAAGAAAAAGGATTAAATCATGAGTTAAACTGCCCGCAGGCAGTTTGAAAGGACTGAATATGGTATGAATAAAAACCGCTTAACTTTACTGCATGTAGCATCTACTCAAAAATAAAACCCACAGAGTTTACTACACTTTTGGTCAGCTGTCAGCTAATGCTACACACACAAAAAAAATCAGGTAAAATTCAGCGGAAATCATGCACTTAAAGGGAATGACTTGTCGCATATTTATCGGAATACTTGTTACAAATTATGACAAATTATATTACCATCATGTACATTTCCGCTATTAATTGCGTAATCGAGTAAGGAATCTAACCGACCTATCAATTTGCAAAAAATAATAAAGTTATAAGATTTGCAGAGTATTTTTTCGATAAATCTGGCCTTCTATTTATGTGCATGATTTTATGATCATTTTAAAACATACAAAAATCTCTGTGTAGTTTTTTTGTCCTCGCCATCGCCAGAATTTTCGAATTTTAGCTTGAATGATCATTTTAAAACAGAAAAAAATCTCTGTGTAGTTTTTTGTCTTCGCCATCGCTAGAATGTTCCTAATTTAAGCTTGAAATCTGTGTCCTTTGAAGAAATATTTAGATCGCAGCAATCAAAATAGGAACCAAATCATTCCTAGCATTTTTAAGATCAGTACTGACGTTCTGGTGAAGTTGCGGTCGAATTTTGAGGCTCCTTATCAGTTTTCGTAACAAGATATTGAATTCCTGAAATTCTAAATATTTCTGTTATTCCGGTAGGGTTCTTGGTAGTATCATTGAAATTTCTAGAAAAATCAGTTCTCTCAATAGTGGTGGATTTGGGGAAGGATTTTTTAGAACTTTGATAGGAATCTCCGTGAAAAATTCTGGTGTCTAGTAAAATTTCCAAAATCCGTAAATTATAGTTTTTTTCAATCTTGTATTTCCCGTTTCCCGATTATTCCGGAGACTTACCCAAACTTTTTTCACACACTATCACGTCGCATCCAATGTCGAGTGCAACTGTGAGAAACTTACGTCAATCCGTTCAATCAAACCATTTCGTGACGTACAAACACCATTCTATTTTTATTTATATAGAAGATAGATTAATAGCTGAATTATCTTGGCGAGTTCGCCATTCATTGGTTTTGTTGATATAACATTAATACACAGTACTGGACACAATAAAGTACGCATTGACTGTTTCTCATACAAACCTGGATTTCGGCTTCAAGAGCACCGATTGAACAGCAATTTTTACAGATACCATGCGTTTTAATCAGCAGTGAATTCAAAATGGTTATATCCTGTTAGGCCGAATCCAGTAAGGCCGAATATCGTTAGGCCGAAGATCATTAGGCCGAATGCCGTTAGGCCGAAAGGGTCGTTAGGCCGAAAATGGCCGATAGTTCTTATGAATCTAGAAGCCCACAATAACTGCTGCGAAATACAACTAGAAAGAACAGCCTTCGATTAAAAGAAGGAAAAAAACACTGATGAATGTGTTAGCCATTTGAAATAGTAGTAAATGATTAAATGTTATTTCGGCCTAACGTCCTTTTCGGCCTAACGACCCTTTCGGCCTAATGGCATTCGGCCTAATGGCCTTCGGCCTAACGACATTCGGGCTAACGAAATTTGGCCTAACGACCTGCACCTATCCAACATATTTCAGACACAGAAATGTGAGTTGCTGCGAACGAGTGGTTACGAAAAATAGCATGTCTCCCCCTAAGGGGCTGGACAGCTTTGCTAAGAGTAACACTTTGAACAAAGAGCAAGCTTGAGTTACTCGCATTTTGCTCAGAACTACTCACGATTACTTGGATCTGAAGTTCTAACGATATCTAGTTTGCACATTACGTAGACAGTTTGGCGTATTTTCAGCTAGATAATTCGAACAAATTTTGTGTTTCAATACAACAAAAGTGAATGAAGTTCGGCGATGTTCCAATTCTGAGTGTCTCAGTGGAAAAGTCTTTTAATTATAATTTATAAAGCCAATATTGCAAATTACAATAGCATCTGTAGTGCTGAAATTTGCCGCTGCCAACATGAGTACCGTTTTGTAGTGATATGCAGTCAATCCCGAGGAAAGGACAATTTCAATAAATATCATAAGTGTTAGAAAAATCTTTTATTTGTTGAGATAATAAAACAATGTATCATTAACAATGTTTAAAACTCTTATCCATTTATTTCATAATCTCTGGGAAATATTGTGATATTCTGAAAGACACCCATCTGCTTTCAATCTGGGGGATGCGAACTGGAAGGAAGCTCTTCCCTCAATGCCTTTTTGCCTGTTGGAAGGAGCAAACTTGATAACCCATTTGCAACATTTTGGAAACGAATTTATACATGTTTCTCTCCCATTATTCCAGCCTTGCAGATTAATATCAAAAGAACCCATCACACTTGTATCTGCTATCTGTAGACAAGCAACTCGGAACCTAAATATTTCAAGGATAAGTACAGTACCGTTTTGATTCATATTACGGACACTTAAGGCCTCGATGAAGTGCATATAAAATAAATCATTTTGTATGATTGCTCTGCGTCATCGAGCCTTGAAAACCCTTAGCTTTCGAATGGTGGGTGAAGATTTTGATTCCGCAACATGAATAATTTTAAATAAATGAAAATGTGTGGACTTGCCATGATTCTTATTCCGGACGCTTCCTTACTTTTGCCTTGATTTCCGGACACTTTGATTCCAATTCCGGACAGCTCATGAAAATCATAAATAGAGAAGTCAAATGATCGATTGAAATTGCCAAACCACTAAACAGGGTATAAGGCAGTTGGGCATAGTACATTTTCATGGATATTTATAAAAAATGCTTATTAAAACAAGCTTCGAAAATGCGTACTTTTGAACGGCAAAAAATGAAACATTTCGTGTGAAATGTTTCCCATACAAAGAAGAGTGTCCGGAATTAAAAGCTGTCCGTAATATGAATCAAAACGGTATAACAAAATATTCCACGCTTTTATGACCAACCATTCGTATGTGAATCAAGAAGAAAAATGGCTTAGAAAACGCACGTTATTGGCAGAATCGGTTTTCACACAATAACAAGTTGTTACACGGGTTGCTATGCCCACATGAAATCGAGCAACAAGAGTTACTCAGAGTTGCTCTGAAATTCACTCGAGAGGTTGCTCAAAAGCAAAAGCTGTCCCGCCCCCAGTACCGGACAGCACCCAATACCGGACAAAGTCGAAACATTGAGAAATCATGGTCCAATCAAAATGGTTTATTAGTAGAAAAGAAAGCTATTATGGAGACTAATGTTTTCGTAGAATAACACATCTTTGAAATATGCATACCTTTTTAAAAAAGTAGAAAAGTTTGAAAACCCTAAAAAAATTAACGTGTCGCCTTAATTTTGAGCTTATTTTGTAATTTTTTTGAATATTGAAAATACTTTGAATCACGCAAGCATGATCGAACATAATCCTAATTTGATAGTATGAATGTATTTTGTACCATAATTGAACAAAATATGAACAAATTACAATTTTGGTTAAGCACCTCCTGTCCTCCAGTTTCGGACAGCTTGATTTGTTATATGATATATTTGTAATCATTGCACCAGTGTCTCAAAATACATTCATTTTTCATGGATTCCGTCGATCATGGTATCAAACATGCAATAAAATTAAGAAGAATGAACATTCAGAACAACATCGTAAGATGTGTTATTTTACATCATATATAAAAGAGGACATCTTGCAAACTAAGAAAAACTCAAATTGTTCTAGTAAATGTTGCAAATACATTGAATTGGTAATTATACATTATTCCTATAGTAAGCACATCCAATGATGTTCAAATTTACACAATTCGAGGCATTTCCAGATCGTGTCCAGTATTGGGTGCCACCTTTCAAGATCGATCAATTTGGTACTAAAATACATCATCAAAATGCAATGTCAAAATTTATATTTTATTTTTAAATTCATTTTTCTACACCATAAAAATGATAATAGTTACCATGAATGGGTAACACGAGCACTTAAAACCAATATTTTTCAAATTATGAATTTGGTGACTTATGTGTCCGGTACTGGGGGATATCCCCCTATATTTCAATTTGGACATATTTCAAAAACAATCTATTTTACTTATTTTTCACTTTATTTAAATCAAATTGAAAAATTATGCAAAATCGTATTGCTTTAAACATTCCTATTTAAAAATATATTTATTATATTTCAAATTTTATCTTATTTGTCAAAATTTTTATTTTGCGATAACTTAGAGGGATTGTACACAAATTATGTCACATTTTTTTGTATGAGTACTCCGAAAATTGTGTACACGGCAAGGCGGATCTACTCAAATCTGAGTTGTTTCAACGCAAAACCGAAGTTGAGCCCAATAACCCAAAATTGGATAAATTTCCAAGGCCTCCATTAGGTACTTTGCCTTTAAAGCCATAAGAAAAATTTACTTAAATTTGGTTTGATTCAACGCAAAAATAAGTTCATTCAACCCAAGCTTGAGAATAATAGATTTTACCCAAATTTGGCTTATTGGGCCTAACTACCCTCATTGAGTAGGTGCAGCTCTCTCTGTTTTTGACAACATTGGTGGGGAAGAGAGAGAATACCGAGAGATTTTGGGTTGAGTGAATAATCGATATATTTAATATTGGGTAAAGTCAACTAAAAAATTAGGTAAACTGATTTTTCCGTGAAAGGCTTGTCACACTTGGCTTGACCCCCTCCCCCTTGGAGCGTGACATTATTTGTGCATGGACGCAAATGTTTGCTTATGAAAAGTTGTACCCAGCAGAGAAAAATTCATGTTATTTCCAAGCTACGATAAAAAATTGAAGTCAATAGGAGCACTAGAAGTCTAGATCCAAGCTTCCCTACTGGACCATATTGTGTGGAGAAACGGCCAATGCGTACTTTATTCTGTCCAGATAGTATTATTTTAACTCTTATTTCAAACAAATAAATAACACATTTTGAAATTAAAACAATTAATTTTAACAGTTAAGATTATTCATTACATATTAGTTTTGATTTTATGCATGGAGTACTTTAATTTGATATTCAGCAGATTTTTCACTAGTCTCGCTGATTATGCTTTCTTGGGCAGTGTGGTTGGCTTTTATAACCGGAAACATTATCGAGAGGATAATTCGCTTTAAATTCCTTACGCATAACCGAGCACACATTGATATTGCTGTGAATGAAATAGCATAGTGAGGGTCGCATTTCAACACGCAGCCTTCGTGTCCAAGTCGGATGAGGAACCGAATATGCACGCAAATAATGACAGGTTAATTGAGAAGGCAGTTCAACGGATTTAAATACAGACGCCTCCGAATGCCGATCAAACAGAAAGGTGTGGTAATACAGTTTAAATACCATTTAATTTTCGGTATAATGTGTTTGTAATTTTGGTAATTCATCGTTTCGGAAATCATATAATTCGTTGCCGCAAAGCTGATATTTATATTTTGGTTGCAATTAAACATATTATCGCTACTATGCTTAGCAATTAAGCCATGCTTGACTTGACCGATGCGTATTTGAATTAGTGAGAATTTAATGTTTATACCTTAGTTACGTATTCATATAAATATGGCTTTTCACATGATCAATGACAGGAAATGTGTATGTTCACACTACATAGTTTTTAATTAGGTAAGTTCATGTCTATTGGCCTTCCTCAGCCTAGTGGTAAAGTCCGCGGTTACCAAGCAAAGCCATGCAAAAGTTGTCTGGATGTAATGGGAATTTTCCCCTGGGCATAAAGTATCACGTACCTGATATACGACGTAATGCCAAGAATAATGCACTACAGTGCCCTTTCGACATTGGCAACATGACAAAATATTTCATGTTGCCTAAATCAAACCGAGCCAAAACCGAACAGTTGATTTTAATAAAACTTTTATCGCCGAAATAATAAGCACAAATTGAATTTACCTATTTTGAACATGGTTAGCCTCAAAACTCCCACAGAAACATTTAGATACACAGGGTTGGTGACTAACCCATGATTCCTTTTTTTGTACATGCATTCAATGCTGTCAAAATTGAACGGTTTTGTTGCCAAAATCGAACCGTGCCAAAAACGAACCCTGCCAAAATCGAACGGGCACTGTATACAGAAGTAATTCCTATATTTTTCATACTACATATTCACTATAGCCCAAATAACCGAAGAAGTAAATGCGAAAAACGGAAAATTTAATTGACCATTTCAAGGAAATTCCCAGGATCATGGTAAATTTTCAAAACTCATTTTCATGAGGCGAATTGGAAGCATTTTTTCTAAGAATGACTAAATCCTCTCTTCTTTATCTTTATAGTCATTTCTCTATCTTTATAGTTCTTTCTCTACTATGCTATTGTATTACTATTTGCTTTTTTTCCAGAAATGATTATATTGGTATCATCTTGGCGAATAGACACTTAATCAATGGGTTAAACAAGATTGTAGCAAAATTATATCAAGATTTGTAACAAATAACAATAACAAATAACAACTTTGTTTCGTTTTTGTTAGAAGCACTTTGAGTAGATGGAAAAAATTATAACATAATTAACACAAAATCAGTTATAATAACAAAGGCTGTTTCAATTTTGTTTCAATTCAAAACTTAAATAACACAATGCGTTATGGAAAATTGGCAGAAATTGCTTATAACAGATTTTGTTACAATTCAGTTATTATAAATAACAAAATAAGTTATATTTTTGTTTGATTCGAAACATAATAAGTTTTGTTTAAATTATAACATATTTTGTTTCAATTTTGTTAAGCGTGGAGGAAATTGTGTTATATTTCATATACAAACCAGTCAGTATTTTGTTACAAAAACGCGCTAACTCAGTAACCAAACCCTACAACAACTTTGTTGTAATCCACTGGTCGGGCATGTCAAATACTTATTCACTTTAAATGGTTGAACTTCATTAAGTCTTACTGTAACAAATGAAGATTTTTATTACATTATTGAATTCATTAAAAAGATTCTTTAGCTTGTCTTGCACATAATGTTTCAAAGTCAAGTATACAATTGATAAGATAAGCATATTTTTCATTATCATTTGGTTACGACTTATATGCCGGCTTGTTGTTCCAAACTACAAAGCTATTGCCAAGTGCCGAATTTCCATAAACTCATCATAGCTGGTTAGTGGTCAACGTACTCATCTTCCTCTTCAACGACCAGCCGATGTCATCCGTTGCTGTGCTCACGAACCGGTTCAAGCCTAGTTTTAAAAACAGTTATACGCAAGGTGTAGTGAGAGATGATTACATGCCACACGCCTTGGTAAAGCCATACCCATCTGCCTAGATAATGCCTACACATGGATAAAATAAAAATGAATAACTTTTATGCCAAGAGCACTGCCAAGTGCACTCTAGCCGAAGGCGATGATGCGATGTCGAAATTGACTCATCTGCCCGATTGGGTCTCATATCATCCTCAACGGTTCAAAGATGCTCACCAGTAGCAGTAGCAAAAAAAACATAAAATAGAAAGTCAATCTATCAGAAGCAATCCACACCCCAGCCGTGTGAGATCAAGTCGGCAACAGGCCAAACCCATATGCCATCACATAGCTGACCGTCGATATAATAACCTTGCAATATTTTCGTCAGTCGGAAATGCTTTCAGTGCTCGTTATTAAAATAATTTCCATGAGATTTCTCGACGACCAGTCATCGGTCACGGGACAACAAGTGAGAGAGAACTTGCATTCCTTGTGTATCCTGGTTTGAATGGGTTTTACTAGTGCATTTTTGCATGGCATAACTGAATGGACAAAAAAATAAAAAAAAATAATGAAAATAAAAGAGTATATGACACAATGGCTCTTGGAACAGAACTTGAAAAACATGTTAATTAATCTTTTGAATAGATAGTTATCTAATCTTTTGAATAGATAGATATTAATAGATAAATAGATAGATATTAACAACGTAAAAAAGTTAATTTATATGTCCTTTTAACGTTTGTAAGAATCATAAGTTGAGTCTCCTATCTCGAGTCGCGTCGTGTGATTGAGATATTAACAACTCCAATAAATTAAATGCTTCAAATTTAGCTGTAGGGAGATCACCCAGTAGCGGACTCCTCAGCTTTTAAATTCAAAACTCTGGTATTGCATTTTTAATTTGTATTTTAGAGCTAAAAATAAGCGAGAAATAAGCTGAATTTGGAGCCTCCTGACACCGCCCATACAACCCCATTGAAAAATAACGAGCAAACATCTATGGTACCCACTGGGAAGTGGTTCCCACTGACAGCTCAATGTGTGTAAACAAATAACCGTTTGAGGAATAACAATCGATGATGGCGAAATCATTTTCTCCGAAAAAGATATTTTCCCGCATAAAAACACTTACATATTCGAACAAATAAACGGCTGCAAACTATTAGATTGTAGTACAGCAAGTCAATTTGAGTAGATGAGATTAGCTAGAGACATATTTTAGTATTGGAGGAAAAATTCCCTAATATGATTAGGCCAATGTACGTTGTTGCTCTTGAGTTTGATGCTGACCACGAAAACATGGCTGCCTAGCATCGGGTTGTGAATTTGCCTAATTAACTAAAAGACTGCAACATTGAAAATTTGCAGTAGCAAAACCGGAGATAATGCGAGACCCACAACATACTAAACGAAATAACAAAGTTTATGTTAATCAGTTAAGCAAAACGAAAGCAATAGTAAAGACTATTAGTATGACACTTCACGTCGAAGCTATTTTCGTTGGAATCAAGTACATTTAAGGATTTATATGCAAATATAAAAAAATATAAGATTTTAGCATTTTTGAAACGTTTACAAACAATCAGTTCTACGATCTCTATTTCATGAAGTCGTAATGAGTTCGTCACTTATCCTTAACAGCGTAGTTGTAGCAGAACATGGATTTGGTCTCAAATCTCTTAGCGAAAACCATTTTTACAAACTGAGACCATTTTTGTAATCGAAGTCAGAAATTTCCATACAGCATTAAATGCCTAGAGGTATGCAACGCCATATAAATGTTGCTTTTTTTTACCAATCATTTATTTATAAGGCACATACGGTTTCGAAAACCTTTACGGAGCCGTTTATCATGTAAAATAACACATGAGAGTTGTTCTACAAACTATCTTACTATAAACTATCTATCGCCCTTGCGAGAACTTTTCCTCGGGGGAGCGCGGTCGACAGATCCCGAAGACGCAAATTGGGCCCTACGCTGGCTTGCCACTAGCTTCTGCTTCTGCTCTTCCATTACAGCGTTGAAATTGTTTACTAGTTGTGTGTCATTCGGAATTCCATATGTTCGATGGATGTAGTCATCATCGATCTCCGGTTTCTGTTTTCCTGCTTGCTGTTTCTTCTCTGCTTGTGCCTCAACGAGTTCCGAATGTTCTTCAAGAATTTCTTCCTCCATCACTTCTACGATTTCGTCTTCCGTGGCAACCGGTTCTTCTATCAAAGTGGCAGTTTCTTCTGCTCTGGTACCTGCAGCGTACGTATTGGACTTACTACCATTTTTCCTTGTTGGACAACAGATCCTCCGATGTCCTCTGGACTGGCATAGGAAACACTTATCCTTAAGTCCGTCATAGAAAACTTTTGCCTTCCGATTCTTAACATTAATCGATGACGGGATTTCCTTCTCTACGTCTATGTATACACCCCGCACACCATTGTATACATGATCCAAGCCTAGATTTCCAGGAAACTTTTCTTTAACGATCCGATCTATTTTTCCGTACTGCTCGAACGATGATGATAAGTCGTCGTCGGAGATCTCCGGCGGGAGATCAAATACACGGACGTATTCGATACTGCGACCTGCAATCACCATGCAAACTTCCATTGATTTTCCGGATGCATATTGAAATTTTTGCGGTTCCGATTTTTTCCGTAATGTTTCTAACATTGCCGACTCAGTCTTGTATTTGATACAGATACTTCGATTTTCCGTTAATTTGTAAACAGATTCCACAACCAACACATCAGAGTGTAGCTGCTTTACAAAATCGGCAATCTCGATCCACGACGGCCGGGGGGCGTCAATCGAGAAACGAAACTCGACCGTATTAACAAACATCTCGCACATGCTGAGCGGTTTTGCTTTTTATTCGCACAGCAAAATGTAAAACGCGTGCAGGAGGAGAACAAATAACTTCGCAAACTATGGTACCGAAAACACTGATCCGGTCGAAAATCAAAATCCAGCAAAGCTGATCTGCAATCGCGTGCGTCGTATACGACAGACAGCAAGCAACTGATATAAATGTTGCTTAATGCATTCAATTTTGTTCGATTTATACTCCACTATCAAAGTTACCTTAAAACTGAAAACCGACTTTCGATTACTTGAAAAATGATATATCCATTCAGAATAATTTTTTTGGCCATCTATCGACTGCAATCGATAGTTAGGATACAGCACTTGTTAAGAAAAATTTAAATTTTAATTCTTTGAAAAAGCATGCATTAATATTCAAGTTTTCTTCGAAAAAACTATCAAAGTTACCCCGTTTCACGGTATAACAAATGTAGAAAGTCGGCGTTAAGTGCCATCCTATGTTTTTGTTCTCATGTTTGGATGAGCAACTGCGACTATCATTTTGATCAATTGTGGCATTTCCCGTAGTTTTTTCAACGTTCTTGGTGAGAAGTTGAGTTCGAATCCCACCGGTCGAGAATCTTTTCGTGAAGGAAATTTTCTCAACTTCTCAGGGCTTAAAGTATCTTCGTACCTGTCACACGATATACACATCCAAAAATGGCCAATTGGCAAAGAAAGCTTTCAGTTGAAAACTGTGGAAGTGTTCATAAGAACACTAAGCTGAGAAGCAAGCTATGTCGCAGTTGGGACGTAACGCCAACAAGTAGAATTGTTGTTTTTGAATGATTTGTGTAGGCCCATAAAAAGGGAGTCCCTGAAATGTGGGGCTAGGGCCTCCTAAAATATGTGGAGGGGCGGAGGCCATAGCCCAACGAGAATACATACTGAGTTGTGGAAGAAGGAGCAATGGCTAACTATGTCACTAATTTACACGGCTTCTTCAGTGTTGCCACATTTTTTCCGACTCTCATCTGTGTTTTCGGCTGAAAAAATCTTTTTTAATTTTAAGTCAACCTTGAAAAATCTTGGTAAACATCTGTGTCGCAATAAAATCCAAAATCTTATTTTGTAAAAAAAAAGACAATTTACACCGTCTTCAGCCATAGGCTGCACAGACTGAACATAACTAACATTAGACAACGGACACACGGAACGACCAGTGGACCAGTGAAGAATTTTTCGTTTGACGAAAAGTTTTCTCCGACTGGGGCGGGAATCGAACCCACACTCCGTAGCACATTACGCCTAAACGACTGACGCCGCTAACCGCACGGCTATGAAGCCTATTGTGTTTTTTTTTAGTTAAAAAGAATATTTGCGAACGTTTTATGGGTGTTCTTGGAATGTTAACAATTTGTATTATGAACTTATTTTACTAAAAGTAAGGTATATACGCATAATGGGTTACATGCATGACCTGATTCCCTACTCGCCACATAGTAACGCACATGCGCTAGTGTCAATGCACGAAAAATCTAAGCATCTAACGAATTATTTCTCAGAAATGGGAACTATTTTCGAAAAAAATATTTGGTACCGGTTGTGCGTAACGATGATGGCTATTACGCCCACCATTTTTTTTTA